>NC_086330.1:35168182-35828561 GCF_032445375.1 Bacillus rossius redtenbacheri
AGAGTGTCCCGGATGGAGATAGAAAACAGACGTGACTTGTTCCTCTCGGAAAGAAGAGTTACTCTCCTAATGATAAGTTGAAGTCACCAGCCGCTACTGCCGGCGGAACGAGGCGTCGCTGCGCGAACCCCTCTCGGCGAGCAGCGCGCGCCCAACTGGAGCGCATGCGCGGGGTAGGGCCTACGTGTGTGCGCTCCGAGACGCGTCGAGCCGTGCAGAGCGGCGTGTGCTGAACCCGCGTCGCAGCACGTGACCGGAAACCCCGGCGTCACACACTCCCGCGTGGCCGCGGTTGCCATGGCGACCGTGGGCGCGACCCAGCGCTCCTCCGCGCACTATACCCGAGCTGAAAACATGCAGCCGTACTTCTTTAAAGGTGTGCGGGCACCGAGTCCTCAAGGTCGCGCCCGTCAAAGATATGTTGCATCTTTGCAATAAACAGTTTTTCTTGTATTTGGTTTTTGGTTTTACATTCTACGGCTGCTTATAGTTAAATAAAGCATTTTTTTTGACTACCTGATCATAATTGGCTTAATGTCACTTGGTTACCAACTCGGTCTGTCACGCCACATGCGAGCCTCGAACCATCAGCTGTCTCGCCTCCTTGTCACGCGAACGAGACACTACATCCTGATCAATGCTGCACACGTAAGCTACAACGGAATTTTAATCACAGAGCGTGCACGCATATACGATCAATTTTTTGCCTACATGTTCCAGTGCAGAAACGAGGCACATGTATTCGTCATGCTGGCTTCTATTTTACAATAAATAAATAAATCTGGTAATAAGTCCAAAATTGCTGAGCCTAAGAATTTAAATCAATTTGAAACAAAAACAATAGCGCAGGCAGTAACTAAATAATACCGCAACCTTACCTCACAAACAACTACGTTTACTGAATCGTATTTAAAATATGTGTAATGGTGAAATTTATAATCTAAATTCATAAAATTAAATGAAATCAAAACGCAATAATTAATGTATCACTCAAATTATATTCTATTGTAAGTGATGCATATTTCATTCCAAGAAAAATCTTTTTATCCAATATAACAAAATTATACAAGCAAAATTAGGCGCGTAATTTGTACGACTATCATGATTGCAAATAAAACCATGGTTCATTAATCTGAGTCCAGGCATAAGTGATCATGGCCGTTTCAAGACACCACTTCCCTCGCAAACGGAATCATAGCTGATAAAAATATTCTCTTTGCATTGTGATACACAAACTGCAAACCGAAACTTTCTTATAGTGAATGAAACTGAGTGGCACATGTTATTTTAAGAACTATTCGCCTAATAATGACTTTATGGAATAAAGTATTGACGGTCAAACCTTTAGACCCAGAAATTTTTGGGGTTCAATATTATGCAAGCTAGATAATGGTGGTATTGTTTATCGTATCCAGTCGCTTATCCATTGGCAGATGTCCTTGAGAAAGGACACCTTAGTCTTGAATGACTTGAATGTGATTGTTGTTGTTTGTTCTAAGTTTTTTTTAGACTAACTTAAAGCGCGTCAAAACAAATGTGGTTCAAATAAATACGTCGCAGAAACATGCACTTGTGCATCACGGCAACTTTATGCGGAAGCAAAATCATCCTGAATTTCCATAACTTATGTAATCTCTATTTACTTTTAATAAGGGCATGTAATTTTAATGAAAATATTTTGATACTACCTAAGTATCGTCTGTGTTTAGTTACCTAATTATTTGTTGAGTTTCAGGTGCATGTCTACTGTCGGCAAACGAATCACAGCCATCCAGTGCGGAAGTAAACGCACTCTGAATGACCCTGCCAAATAAAGGCAACAGCTTCTCTTGCAGACAATCGCCAATCACTAAGAAGAAACCACTGTTGCGGGCATACCTCAGAAAAGCCTTGTTAGCGTTAAGAGATTTTCGCAAAAAATAAACCTGCCTTAAAAATAGGTAGAGCTCAAAAAAATCCTGATTCACTAAAATTCACCTATACTTATACCACAATGCTTCTTTTTCTACTAGCTCATAGTTGAAGTGGATTACTATGAGCCAATGAGAAACCCCTAACCAAAGAAGTATCCAGTTACAAGCTACCCAGTTGAGACATCTCACAAGTCAGCAACAAATGTGCGGATGCACTGTATTATTTTTTTGTAAATTGAACAGAAATATTCATGTAAAAATTACATACATACGTAAATTTTTACATTTCTATGAAAACTACCACGTTACTTAAAAATAGTGTTCCTAGTAATACTGGATTTGGATTCTTACCGGGGCATTTATGCTTTGTGTTGTACCAGTACCTCCAATAGTTAAAGGTTATTTGTAAACCATTTCCTGAATAGCTTTCCGGTATTAACTGTGAACATTAATAAAAATTATAGAACCAAATTAAGTCCATTAATTGAATATTCAATTATCTTACCCGTTGTGTAAAATAAACATGCTTGAATAAAACATCAATTATGATATACAATTATGCGCCAATTTTCGTAAGAAATACTGAGTATTATCTCGGAAGACATATTTCACAAATGCAAAAATAACAATAGCCATGTGTTGAACAAAGTTAAAATATTTATTTTCTTGTAGCATTAAAAAATATTTCTTGGTGACTGGTTACCAAAGGATTCTTTCGTAAAAATACAGAAGTTTTTTTTTTCTGTGTGACATTTTCCCGAATACTAGGGACCGGAAAAATTCGCTGGTTCAATGACCTGTAGGATGAACTCCATAGTTATACGTACACTCGGTCAAATGCCACCCACTCATTGGCTGCTGTCTTGTGAGGCGTCCCAACGTAGCAGCCTGTGATTCGATAAAGCTTTGGTCGGGTGTTTATCATTGGCCCAGAGTCCTCCAGGTGTGCTGTGAGCCAATAGCAGAGGCAGCACTGAGGTACAACTATTTGTATTTTAGCATATCGGGAAATGAATCCGCGAATTTTTCCGGTCTCTACGCGATTACACATGGGATTGTCGAGACCATCCTAGGGGCAATTTAAAATGCAGATTTTTTTCTGATCCCCAATAACTAGGGACCGGAAAAATTATCGGTTTCGATGGCCTTCAGGATAGACTGCACATTCCCCTGTACACTCGGGCAAACGACGCAAGTTCATTGGCTGCTGACTTGTAAGTCGTCTCATCTGGTTTGTCTGTGATTCGATCCTTCTTCGGTTGAGGGTTTATAACTGGCTGAGATTCGTCCATATGAACAGTAAGCCAATAGCAAAATCATCTAAGAGGTAGATGTGTTTGAATTCTAGCCTATCACCGAATGAATCCGCGAATTTTGCAGGTCTCTACACATGGGATTGTCAAGACCATCCTAGGGGCAATTTAAAATGCAGATTTTTTCCTGTCTCTACCAATGACAGGGCATGGCCGCATGGGAGCGCATGTCGTGTTGGTTCCACCGGCCGGCGCGGACGCTCTCCCGTCGACCTGTCGGCACGAACAGTCGCGATTGTCGCGACTGTCGCCGCGCGCGAAGGCGTGTCGCCTCGTTTTCCGGCCGAGGGGGCGCGCCCCTAGCGCTAACAACGGAACCGACGGCAGAGCTGCTCTGCGTGCCGGCAGGCGAGGCGAGAGCAAGTCTCGCCCCGTTAAGGTCCGCCCAGCTACTCGCGAAAAGATTCGTGATCATAAAAAAAAAATTCTGAACTTTTACAAGAGATCACTAGAGACCGGAAAAATTCGCGAATTCATTTCGTGACAGGCTAAAATAATAATATTTATACCTCAGTGATGCCTATGCTATTTGCTCACAACTCACCTGAATGACTCTGGGCCAATGAGAAACGCCCGACCAAAGCTTAATCGAATCACAGGCTGCTACGTTGAGACGCCTCACAAGACAGCAGCCAATGAGTGGGTGGCATTTGACCGAGTGTACATAGAACTATGGAGTTCATCCTAGAAGTCAATTAACCCGCGAATTTTTCCGGTCCCTAGCGATCACTTTGGAACAAATGCCAAGAAATAGTTTTTAATACGACAAAAATAGCTATGGTTATTTTTGCATACACGAAATATGTTTTTTTCGAGATAATACTGAGAATTTATTACAAAAAATTGGGGCATAATTTTATATTTTAATTGAAGTTTCATTCAAGCATAAAATTTAAGCCCCATAAAGATTATCAAATATTTAATAATTGAACTTTATTTGTTTGCATGATGCTTATTATGTGCGCAGTTAATACTGGAAAGCTATTCAGGAGAAACTGTTCATAAATAACTTTATAGCTATTGGAAGTACTGGGACAACACAAAGCATAAATGCCCGAGTGAGAATCCGAACCCACAATTACTGCAAACACTGGTCCATTTACAAATAAATATCACAGTGTGGCCAACTGAGGTTAAAAACTGAGGTCTGTGATTCGAGCTTGGGTGAGTTTCTTTCAGGCACGTTCCCACTGTCAGCGCACCAATCACAATTATTTAGCGCGGAAGCAAAGGCGCTCTGAATGGCACAGTCAAATAGGGCAATGGTTTCTCTTGCTGGCGGCTGCCAATTACAAGTAAGAAACAGCTGGGGCAAGCATAAAGATATTGCAGTCTAATGGGTGTTCTGATTTTTTCGCATAAATTGCCTGCCTCAAGGTATGCCCTAAGCGGCGGTTTCTTCATTGTGGATGACGGCCGTCTGCCAGAAAAGCCGTTGCCTTTATTTGGCTTCTGCACTGGATGGCTGTGATTCGTTTGCCGACAGTAGGCATGCACCTGAAACTCAACAAACAATGAGCAGGAGCAGGCATTTTTCGCGTAAAAAAATCTGATTGCTCGTTAGATTGCAACATGGTATGTCCACGCCAGCGGTTTCTTCCTTGCGATTGGCGGCAAGAGAAGCCGTTGACCGGGCCATTCAGGACGCGTATGCTTCCGCACAGAATCACTGCTATTGATTTTGTAACATTAGTAGAGACCTGCAAAATTCGCGGATTCATTCGGTGATAGGCTAGAATTCAAACACATATACCTCTTAGATAATTTTTCTATTGGCTTACTGTTCATCTGGACGAATCTCAACCAGTTATAAACCCTGAACCAAAGAAGGATCGAATCACAGACAAACCAGCTGAGACGACTTACAAGTCGGCAGCCAATGAACTTGCGTTATTTGCCAGAGTGTACAGGGGTATGTGCAGTCTATCCTGAAGGCCATCGAAACCGCGAAATTTGCAGGTCTCTAAACATTAGACATACACCAGAAAGACACTCACCCAATCACGAAACCCACACAATGCTACAATGTTTTAACTTTCAGCTAGTCTCAAAATCTTATCGCGAAATATATACACGCCCCCATTTAAAAAAAAAGTTTTTTTTAAAATATTTTTTAATATTTTTTTTACTAGAATTGATGTACCGTCGACGGCTAAGTAATCAGAGTAGAAGAAATAATATCAGGGCTGTTGGGGAATGAAGCTTGTAGTGTAAACCCGAAATCAAGACGGCTCGACCCGGGAGTCAGGAGCCAGATTCCAGCGACTTGCTACTACGCCACCTGGTGTAGGATGCAGATAAGGCAAGGAGTAATGTGATGACAATGCAGCATGGCGGAATAAATTTGTGGAGGGAAGCGGAGAGTGCCCCTGAAGGAAAAATACCTACCGGATCACGGCAAAGTCAGCTACGTTTTCATCTTACAGAGAGACCTAACGTATCCAAGCTTAATTATAAGCACAGCAATCCTACACGCGTCTTCGTAACGTCCGTAAGCATGCTCCTTCTATTCAATGGTTACAATGGAGGAGTAAGATATAAAGTTTATTCTACTTTAATGTTGTTTTATCTAGACTAAATTCAGAAGAATGCGCATATGAGAAGACCTGCAGAATACAAGTCATTTTCTGTTAAAAGTCTAGATTGCAAATGATTCTTGGCGTTGAATCACGAGTTATTTGACATGCTTTTGCAAAATTTAAGTAAAATACAAACACAAAAGGAACCATTTGATCAAATACTGTGCGATCCCTAGATAAGGTGAAATATAGCAGCAGCCAATGAATACATGCCATTGACTTGATTATACGCAGGTTTTTGGAGTTTGACCTGAAGCAAAAAAACAAAAAAACAATTAATACGTTAATTTTACGGGTCTCTAAACATAGGTAGTTATAATTTTATATTTATATTAAAGTAGTCAATTTCACGGCCATTATTTTCTGTATTATGACCGTTATCAAATACATTTCTACGAAGTGCCGAATTGGTAAAGTTAATAAACGCGTTGAGGTATAAGTATAGTTGAATTCTAGCGTATCACAAAGTGAATCAGACAAGATCTACGTGTAATATGCTTGGCTTATTTGTTCGACTCGCAGACGCCCGTATCACACAGTATTTCGGCGTGGGATGTTTGATACCTAATCGCCACCACACACAAAGCGCTAAATAGGCGGTGAACGTCTCTGTGAAACATCTCTGAGACCTGAAAAATTAGTTTTGCAACTTAAAAAATTGGTTGTCTGTAAATTCGGTTTACGGACGATAGTTTAATGTGACAACGTCATAACAAAACATTGATGAAATGATTGCATACTTTTATGAATAAAATTGAATCATTTTTATTTTAATAATAAAATAATAAATACTTGAAATTATACTTAGTAATCAGATTTTTAAAATGCAAGAATAATTAACATTTATTGCCGAAATTTTTGTTGCAATAAACAATGAAAACCACATTAACTTTTCACTTCACTTTATAAACAGTTGACGAAACAGTTCACGTGTAGATGACTTGTAATTAATTTTAAAAACTGGCGTTTAGCTATAAAGTTTAAATATAATTATGAACAAGTTTTCATATAAATACAAACTGTAATCAAATATCTATCATCAATTATATGAATCACCATAATTTTTTAGTCAATTGTAACATAACCTATTATTACTGCACTCGCCGACAGCGTAACGGAACACAGCGTAACGGGACACAGCGTAACGGAACAATGAGCATAACGGGACACAGCGTAACGTAACAATGTCCGTAACGGGACACTTTTCGTGCGTGCAGCCGGCGTTCATCGATTTATTAGACGTTGTCACGTCAAAATGAAGGTAAGTGTATCGCTATGTCAAGTTTTATTTCATTTTTTCTTACCATGGAAACGTTCTCACCGCTGTGGCGTACGGGTCTCATCCTAACACCAACCAGAGCAGGCAGTCACCAAAAAATGAGCCTGAGCAAAAATGTTAGCAGAGCAAAAACGATAAGAGTGACCTAGGACCTGCTAAAAGAAAGGCGCTGTAAACAATTCAATAACACTTACTAGATTCACTAGAGTATTACATTTACATACCTGTTTGGTAATCCCTAGTATGACTAGATATTTCGGGTACACTATGTTAATAGTGCTGCAGCATAAAAAAATGAAATTGCAAAAATAGTCTCCATCACTATACATGATCAAAAGATCTCGACAATATGTAACAGCCATTAAAAGAAAGGAGAAAAAAATAATCTAAATGTAAATACATATATACAAACTAAAAACAAAGAAATAAAATTATAATGGTCATAGCTAATACAAAACATACAGGCATATACATAGGCATATACATAGGCATATACATAGGCATAGACATATATCTATATTTAGAAACCCGTAATTCACGTTGTTATTTTTTTTCGGCAGGTGAAACCATACAAAGGGTGTATAAACGTGTACATAAAGTTTATAATCAGTCTGCTGAAGCCATCAAAGAAATAAATGCAACAGACATTAATATACACAAAGTATTGGGTATTGGGTCTGTTGATTAAGGAGGAAAAAAATTTAAAAAATGTTCACTGTGATATTTATATCTGCCGAGACTAAAGTAGCAAAACAAAATGAAAACTTCAAACAGCAATCAACAGTCGCGGCAGGATAACTGATAGAAAAAAATCGGCCTTAGAAAAATACTTGTTGATTACCAAGTCACCTTGGCTGGCAAAAATTACAAAAATTTTGTTTTAGACTTCGTTGACTATGTAGGCAGTAAAGTAGGCCTACGCCCAAAGCACCAATACCTGCGTATGTACTCCCCTCTAACTAACTCCCTCCTTGGTGCGGCCGAAACTACATATAGTCTGTCCAATTAAGATTGTTGTTTCTCCGACTATCTTGCAGCGGCCAATGAAAGCAAAACTTAGAAATCTCGCCGGCTAAGGTATCTCACACATAAAATATGAAAGTTCATTTGCCCCAATAAATTTTCTAAAAGCCGAAAAGGTAAAAACCATGTCTAAACAGCAAATATGTTTAGGTTGAGCTATACCTTGCCCAAATGAAAATTCAATACCTGGCCATAGTTACACTGGAAATAATCGCGAAAGAACACGATAAATATATAGGCCCAAAAGAGATATATAAAACAGAAGTTAAAACGATTTAGAATGAAAAGGAAATTTTAAAGTAACTTTTAAAATTGCGTAAAAGAAACATACCAAATTTAAATTAATATAGTAAAAGGCTCCACGGAAAATACTGAGGCGTACAGTACGTCTCAACGCTTTGGGCTGTTGAGCCAAGGGTTATATTTTAAACAGGATCCAGTATATCTCACTCCTCCCCTCCCCCTCATCGCGGAAGGCAACGGTGATCCATCGTACTATAATCATCTCACCTAGTAACTACGCGCCAGTTTTACCATGGCTATCTTCCCATGGGGTATTCAAAACAGGCTACCCACCATAAAATCTTTAAAACAGCTCTAATAAATAAATTTCCAAAGAACACGATGTAATAAAATCTTAAGCATATTTATTATAAATTTTTGTATTACCAATAGTGGCCAGATTCATTAACCGTACTCTTCAAGCGGCTTACAAACTAAATAATTCTACAAACGCTCGTGTCACGTGATGCAACCTGAACCAATGACCCACGAGCTCGTATTCCGGTCCTCTTGACACATTTGCAACCGGGAAAGACTGATAAACCAGATTTTAGTCCAGCACCATTATGGGAGTATTAACAGTCATTACCAAGACACAGTAGTGGACCTAGACTTTGAGGGGCCCTGAGCTATTTACTTTATTGGAGGCCCTACCCAGAAAAATGAGAAAAAATTACTTTTTTCAAACATTTTTAACCCAACCTGGAACTTCAATCTCGACTATAGTTATTATAAGTTATATTAGAATATTTCAATATTTTTTCTTGATGAATCATCCTTGGGTAAGTTTTACAAGTGCTTAAATATATCAAATTTGCGGTATAATCGCATCATTATGCGTGGCAAATATAATCATTGAAAGTTTTTTTCCTAGTACGAAATCGTGAATTGAAATAAGTATTGACCAGCACATAAAGTTAAAAGATAATTAAAATTTAATTTTACTTTTTCCCATTAATGTCCATATTTGTAACAGAACACCAGACAAAAAAAGATCATGAATAGAAATGAAAAGCACCGACGCGGGATCCTGGGTGATTGCCCGGCTTGCCCAACCCTGGAGCCGCTACTGTTTAGTCATAATTTTGATATAATACGCGAGACAGAAGTAATTTTTTTTAACTTAATAACAGTTCACTTTTATATGGTTAACTTCATGGTCCGTTTTATATTCAGTCAATATATAAAAACAAATGTTTCCAGCTAAAGCTTCAGATAGGCGAAACTTTTAAAGCAAAATTGCTTCTCATATGTCATGCCAGTGTTCTAATAACTTCATCGTGTTTCATTACCAAGAGTATATGCTTTTCTGTAGACGCATGTAGTAGAAATTTCGGTTCAAGATACAGGAAACTGACACAAAAAAAGTGTGCGCGCAGAGTCCTTGCGCGACAGAAGTGAAACATTTTGCTTATTAGGTATAGATAGAGATTAATTATTAATATTTTTATTGATCAAGAGATAATAATTGATATTAGTAAGGACGCGGGTATGATCTCAAATTAAATATTTTAAAGCATTATGTTAAATCATTATCTCCAGCTGAATAAAATGAAAAAAAAAAAAAACACTCCAATATAACATAAATTATTCTTATAAAGCTAACCTATTAAGTGTATTTTACATTTTCAATTATAATATTGACCTACAAATGAAATATACTTATAAAATTAATTGCACAAATCAATAACTCTTTTCCACCCTAATAAATAAACTGTATATACGTTAAATATAAAAAAACGGTATCTTTAGTCGCTAGCCGTTACGAAAACTGAGGAGTAAACAAACACAAGCAGCGTTATGAGAATTCCCGTAGCATTACTACTGCGTCATTTCTACCTCTCCCCTGCCGTCTCCACATCCAGCCGTTAAAACTAGAATATAGCATGCTACGTACCTATCCCCACTCTCGCTATCACATGCGTTGGAGTGGCGACGCAGCTGACGCACTCTCTTCCTCCACCAGTTACTCCACCACGTATTAACTATTCCCCTCATGCGATCGGAATTTGCTCAACGCTCGAAAATTGTAGCCTCCTAAGCAAACACGTTTCACTTCAAAATTCATAATTTCAAATATTTATAATTTTGCAACACAAGGTAGCGTTCAAACATATCTTAGAACAGAGATGACTACGTTGCAACAAAACATTTTGAAGTGCTGCTATCAAACAAGATTAGGGTTTTATAGTACCTCTGTGTTTGTATTTGCCTGAGATTTGTGGCTATTTGAATAATTTCATTTGTTTGGTGTGTGTTTGTGTGTATGTGTGTATATGTATACACACAAAAACAAATCTTGCCAAGATACGTTCTTTTTACGAGAGGCCAGAGAGTATTACGTGCTGCCATCTGTCGGCTGTTTGTCTAAGTTTCAAAAGACGAGCCTGCAGTGTCTGCTTCTCTATTCACAGCTGTGTACTGCGAGTAGCATACACAGCAGGGAAGCCGAGTTAACACTTTTAGTAGACGTTATGTATTGACGGCGAAAACAAAGTATAAAATGTTCAGTAATCATTTGAATGTAAATTGTTGTAAATTAAGATTATTTGTATTAATTCATGATTACATTAAACGTTTTCGAGAAAAATCTATTGCATAGTTTCAAACCATTAAGCTTTTAATGTATTAAAAAGTTGCAATAAAAAGAGTTTCTAATAAAAATGCACAATGTAATTACTATAGAATAAATACAACTACACCACGTGCTTAAGCGTGTTTTTAAAAGTAATGGTTGTACTACTGTTGGGACTCTGTTATCTGACAACTTATTTTGCTTGGAAAGTTAAATATGTGGGATAACTTAAACAATGTAAATTTAGATTTAACAGAAGCCAATAATGTTATTGGTATTTTCTTGCGTAGAAGAAAACCATCAAAATGCAGACCTACGAGAGTCACATTTCAAAAGCGCTTCTCCGTGATAATTTTGGGTATGAACAATTGGCAAGGCAAATAACTAATCAGTTACATTATAAAATAGTAATTGTGGTTAAAACACAATAATTTTCACATTTTAATCAAACTTCATATTCCGTAAGTAAACAGCTCTGACGGAACCAGGTATGCGCATTACCCTATGCCAACAATATATATTGATAAGTAAGTTAAAAATATTTATGAACATAATACTTGAAAGTAATATGAAATCAGGCGCATTCGGTGACGTTGAATTCTGAAGGGGTTTAAAGTGTTAAACATAAAGAGGCCCGCCTAGTCAGGAGTGAATTTGCGTTAGCGAGACGGGATGATAAATAGTTACAAATTAACTCAAATTATAAAGTCACTGAACTAACAGTAAATATTAAAAGAAAAAATAAAATCTTTACTTAAGTATTATAAAATTTAACGGCTTTTTTAAACCTCCGCTTACAATATCGAAGACAAATTTCAGAAATGCAATTCTAACACTTGAGGCTTTTGTTTATTTACTATGTAAGTTTTGGTATTTAATTACTTTTTATGAATTAAAATTAACTGTTAATCATGTAATATTATAATTACACTTTTAAAGTGTTCTAATTCACAAAAAAGTAGACATTTTTTTTGCACAACTCCCCCAGTTAATGTGCCTTTCTGAAACAGTAAAATCTGTAGCTGATGAACCTTGTATCAGTTTGTAAACCGTAGTTTATTAAAACATGTGGGATTTTAGTTTGTTTTATAATTTATTTTTATTAATGTCACTTCTGAAAATGATATTTCCGTTGCTGCTAACGTTGTTAAAAGAGGAAACGTCTGCTCTCCTACAGGGATTCTAATTATAGAAATACGTACTAGATCTGTAGGTAAGTATACTAAGACACTATACATATAAACGGTACTAGACCTAGTATAAAGGTACCAGCAGTGGAGACCCTGGCTGAAATACGATCCGAGCTTCTACTCAATGAGAGTACAGTCATGGCCTGTGTTGTGTGTTACCTCTAGATGACTTAACTGAAGATAGCTAGATCATACACAAACATCCACAGACATTTTATACATATTTTTTTAGTGTACAAACACTATTTATAACATTATTTGATCTGTATATATTCTAAACTTTTTGACAAATAATGAAATTAAGGCCTATAGGCTAATAGTCTCAAAAACGTTTCACATATTCATTTTTCACTTGCATTGTGCATTAGTTAATTATGAAAAACATTACAACGTACCAGAATAATATATATGATCTTTGATAAAATACAAGTTATCATTGCCATAGATCGATATCTATAAACGACACTTGATGATAGAAATACAGTTTTAATACCATGAATATGCAAACAATAAGTTGATGATTTTCTTTAATGAAGAAATGTTTCTTTTTTAATTTGTCAAGCTGTATCTGTACAAGCAGTCGCTATCAAAATTTAATGTTGGGGAGGTTTTTAACAAACGCTACAATACCCAACAATGAAGAGAACCTGATATTAGGCTCGAAATACAAATCATTAGTGAATTCGTGGGTTCGTAATTCCCAAATAATTCAATTTTCGATATAATACTGTGTTTAAAATAAAGTCATTTGAAATGACTGAGTCGGATTGAAGAGACACAGCGGTGGGCGTGCGAACCCGCATTCTTTCTCCGAGTGCAACAGAGACTAGAGTTGCCCCGCCTCCCATCTGCATATCACTTTCTCCGACCACACGGCGCATTCCCGCACTGGGTTTATCTCCGTTTAAATGACCTTTACTAGTCGCGTCACGCCACATTTTATCAGAGCACCTCGAACAGCGAATTACAGCCTTGTTTGCACTGTGGTGGAAGGATAAGTGTGTGTGTGTGTGGGGGGGGGGGGGAATTATTTGAGGGTTTATATCTCCCTCCTTCCTTAGTTATAAAAAAAATTGCGATATTTCGGTGAAGGTGGTATATTATTTTTGGTGATGCAGGGAGAGGAACTGTCACAACGCCTGGAACAAAGCTACACAGGAAGTGACTCATGTTGAGAATAATAATGTAACAGTCCAAACATCCTTCTAGAACAAAATTTTTTGAATGAAAACATTTTTTTTTCTTTTATGTTTTTCTCTCTCAAAATATCTTGTATCCGCCACTGTGCGTGGATACCACGTGAAGCCGCTTTATGTCCTGCCGATGGTCTGCTCCATGTTTGCGGGACACCCAAAACGGGGTAAACTTTCAGAAGTACAACGTTTACACTTAAAAATTAAAGGTCAGATTTTGCTAACAGATTTATTTTATACTTCGGTTTTTTATTAATTGTTTTGAAACTTTTTTCCTTAGTCAATTGTTTGATTTTTTCGTTAAAACCAGTCACAAATATACGTATACAGATGTAATTTAATACATGAAGCACACATGTCAAGTTTTGTATGAACGACATGCTTGCAACTAACACGTGTGCGAATTGGCGTTAAATACAGACTTCTTGCAAACAATTCCTAATACCACTTCTGTGTATGATACATGTTGGGCTAGATGTGGGAGGATATGAATTGGTTGTAGGATTAAAATAATCCTTCCAAATAAAGCTCTCCGTAACTTTATGAATCTAAGTTGCTGTAATTTTTTTATTATGACTTTAAATTTTTGACGTGACAACGTCTAATAAATCGATGAACGCCGGCTGCACGCACGAAAAAGTGTCCCGTAACGCACATTGTCCCGTTACGCTCATTTTATATTGCTCTTTGCTAACCTGAACCTCCTAGCATTGCGACCGAGTTCGTGGCGTGGTTCTGTTTTCATGCATTTCAAAGTAACATTTTCATTGCTCTTTGCTAACCCGTTCCTCCTAGCATTGTTGCAGAGTTCGTGGCGCAAATATATTATTTTTGACTGCATCTTGGTGTTGGGTAAGCCATTTTCCTTCACATCATCGGTGAGTTAAGTATCTTAAATCTATGCAATCATTTCATCAATGTTTTGTTATGACGTCACGTTAAACTATCGTCCGTAAACCGACTTTACAGATAAACAATTTTTTTTTCATTTGAAACCTCGAAGGGAGGGGTCCGGACGCCACGGTTGCGTCCCTACTTGGCTCCTGAACAGAGTGTACCTCCCTGGCGGCTGAGTGCGTGCGGGGGAAGGCGGCAAGGGTCACTCACAGTCCGGTCACGGTCTGGCGCCCCCTGCCAAGGTCACCGGAACTGCCCGGCCGCACCCCTGGCGTAGCCGCTGGCCGCCGCACCGCGCAGGGGTGTCCGACCAGTGACTGGCCTAGTCCATGCAGGGGCCCGGGACCATTTACCGTTATCAGGGTCCTCATACAGGCTGTCCATAAAAGAATATCCCAGTCTCAATGTTACATTACAAACGTTTAATTTTGACTATTTATAACATCATACATCAAATTAAAGACAAACTAGCATAGTTCTTCTTAAAATATGTAGAATATATGCACCTTTAGTTATACGGCACACATCCAACCTAAAGTCCAATTCTTCCCACACTCTGGTTAACACATCAGGAGTAATGGAAGCAATAGCCTCTTCAGTTCTGTGTCTTAACTCTGGCGAATCATTAGGTAGCGGCGGAATGTAAACACGATCTTTTATAAACCCCCAAAGGAAAAAAAATATCGCATGGCGTTATGTCAGGTGAACGTGGAGGCCAACGAAAACGAGCTCTCTGTCGTCTCGACCATTAAGACCGATCCCACGGTCTGGGACTTCGACAGTTAAACTTTAAACGAAGCGCACGTTGAACTAAAATTACCGGTCCACTCTTAGCAAACTGCAGAACACAAAACGCTTTACGTTCAGGAGTCGCTAATTTGCGTAGGTGGCGTTGCAAGCGAGAAAACAACAAAAGCAGTATTCGCGCATGCGCTTCTCTAAAAGTGTTTGAGTTACTATTTAATTGTGATTTTGAACCAAAACTCTACAACGCTTACAGTTGGTACTATTAAATTTTTTTTAACTAAAACATTCTTTTACGGACATACTGTATTATGGAAAAGGACCTACCCGTGGTGCCTGGCGAGTACCTATACATAGTATACATACAATACACTCTCGAAAACAATGTTTTTGACATGACAACGTCTAATAAATCGAAGAACGCCGGCTGCACGCATGAAAAAGGATGACTCATTGTCCCGTTACGCACATTGTCCCGTTACGCTCATTATCCCGTTACGCACATTGTCCCGTTACGCTCATTGTCCCGTTACGCTCATTGTCCCGTTACGCTCATTGTACCCTTGCGCCGCATCTATCTCTCTTCCACTCGATTGGAACAACCATCGATTTGACTTTTTCGAGGCACATTAAACTTGAAACACTCCCATTCGTTTCCTACTTTTCCTATCATCGTCCTATCCTTAACAGAATAACACAGATTGGAAGAAGTTAAATAGCAAACATGTATAAAAGTTATAGTTAAAATAATGTCTTCGTTCAAGTAATAAACATATTTGAATTAATGAGTGCAAATAAAAGTAAATTTATCAATTAAATTGTAGATTTCATTACACTCCTTTGTATCCATACAAAATAGTGATAATTCAATAAAAAATGATTCAATTTTATTCATTAAAGCATGCAATCATTTCATCAATGTTTGGTTATGACGTTGTCACGTTAAACTATCGTCCGTAAACCGACTTTACAGACAAGCAATTTTTAGCCAAACCTGGATCTTAAAATTATAAAGAGTACAGAATGTATTCCATGATAGTTTTGCCACATTGAAGTTTTGTTTGGCACACCAAAACACTTGGTAAGTCTCCCGATGGTCACAAAAGTGACTATATACGAGTCAATGGCGCCAGACGCGGTTCCGCCATCTGGACGAAATCAAAGAAATAGCGAGCTCTGCGCATGCGCGGAATTTGGGCAACAATTCGGCTACGGATAGGACACCAAAATCCTATCGTGTCCTATCGTGCTCTAGAAATACGGTTATGGTACAGGTGTAGCATATTCAACACCTAAACCCTTATTTTTGTGTCTTGTAATACCGGCCAGTTACAAAAAAAAAAAACTCATGGCACGTGCGTCAGATCCGAAACTTCACAAGACTGCCTGAAGTTCCTCGTCGGCTCACTAACAACACTGAAGGCAGCGCTGCTGTTGCCATCTGGGTTTTCTGCAAGTAGCTTGATAGCTAAAATATGATATATAATTTCGCGATTCAAAGTGCTTTGGTTTAAATGCTAGCGTGGAAGTTGTGTTTTCAAATTTATATATATACATATAATGAAAATTCTTTTTTTAGAGCCTAGTGTTAAGAGATTTGAGACTGATACGTGTAATTACAATTGACGAATCTGCAACCAAAAGGTCTCGCCACACTCAGTAGCTAGTTAACACCACAGAAGTGCAAGTGGAACAATGGTGACAAATAACAATGCAGTTTCAACACTATCTTCCTGGTCGTTTAACTTTTCGTAACTCTGGGTGTTACACTTTTGTTACGCTCTGATGACGTCATCATCTCTAATTACCCTACCTGATGTGATGAAGTTTCACTTTAAATATTTAAAATTTAAGGAGTTGTGGGGAAGACGGAGCCTTATTCCCCAGAATGGTTTTAATGAATCTCCGTAGTTTTTTTTCAATTGAGCTTCTTATTTCTTTTACTCCGCTTGGCTAATAGGATTGCGAGTATCTAACCAAACTTAATAATCTAACAATTAACAACTCCACACAAGCATTCATGACTCACCGGGATGCGACAGAAAGCCCTTCGCAACGAAGTTGGTGCTTCTACCAACTGCTCTACGAAGGTGAGCAAATCACCATTGAGTTTTATATTCATGACATGAAAACTACTTCGATATTCTAACACCCGAGACACGGGCATTTTTTTTTGGTCCAGGTGTATAGGCTATGGTGATTTGTGTCTATGGTGCTTCGTTAAAACTTTTCTAAGGAAAAAGTGCCGATTAACACTACAGGTCCATCTTCTCCATGGCTCCGCAATTTTACCTTTAAAGTTTGATGTGCTAAACGAACCTAAATTGACGTTTTCCATCGTCTAACACGAATCAACAAAAATCACATACGATTCATTCTAGGTATATTTATTTACGAATTTTGCTTTTTATTTTTTGTATTCTTCCCTGGCTTGAATATTTGACTGATAGCGGGGTAATTGTTCGATTCCTATGTCCACGGGATTTATTTAAACGTTTCTCAAACCAACATATTCTTAGTTGGAATTAACATATTTACACGCTCTTGGGTTCATAATTATAATATGGTGTGTGATTAAGTAAATAAAATAATTACCCTGTCAAACTAAACCGTGAAAAGCATTATACCTACCAGAAAAATATTTAGTTATACAGTTAAACAAATACTCATATAACACTGTTTAACAATAAAGATTTAAACAAGTGATTAAAATAATACTTATTCGAAAGAACTATATTTTCTTGCGAGTATGGCCCGTGGCACGGTGCACAACAATAAGCTCCAACCCCGATGTGTTGCCCTCTGCCCAAATATTCCCTAAAGTCTGGATGGCGTCAGGCGCAGGCGGCTCCCTACCGACGCGACCCGCCTATCCCTGCAGCATGGCGGGGTTCAACCTGAGCCGCACTCCTGCAGCCCGCTCAAGGTAATGGGATCCGATGAGTTCTCTGCACCGTCTGCAATCTTTTAGAGCCAGAAATCGTTTCACAACGATGTTTCACGAAAACGTTTCATTAAAATTTGGCCTTGAAGTTCTAGTTTACACTCACCGCCAGGGGCGCTTGCGTCCCTGGCCATCAAATTCCAGTCCCGGAGAAGACATCAAAGCGGACCTAAAGTCCAAGTGCCCAACCCCCGTATGGTAGAATCTTTCTACTCTGGCCAACTCTTCATCCAGACCATCCTCTGTCTCCTGTACTTTCCTACATTTAATACATGCAAACTTGCATCCCGCATGAAAGTGCGTAGGGTTTTCCCTGTGTCTATGCAGGTTTTACCTGGGCCCAACTTAACTAGTAGTTTAGACTAGAGAGAAGAGTGAGGGGAGTTAGTCATGGCGACAATCGCTGCCATGGCTGGCCAATCCCCTCCTAGCACATGATGCATGCGACTCTCTCCTTGCATGGCTAATCCCAGCATGACTCAGGCGTGATAGGCTTCGGCCTGAGACACACCTAGGTCCCTCCCTAACCCGGACCCCTCCCAAACACACGTAGTTTTAGTTAGGTTAGGAAAAAAAATCTTGAAGTTTTATCACATCGCGCTGAAACAAGTTTTTACTTCAAAAAAAGACAAACAGCCCATGTCTTTGGTGTTTAGTTGCATAAAACCGGTAGTGCATAAGGAAGGAAGGTAGTGTCCGGACCGCAGGGAAAGGAGAAGGCGAGGTAGGCCTACCTGCCGCAGCCACAGCGCCCACAGGTCGCGCTCCCAGGCGTGGTTGAAGCCCAGGAAGAAGTGGCGCGTGCCCTCCGCGCCCTTGGGAGCCACTCGCAGCACCAGGCGGCCCGACCTCGGGGCACACGGGAATAGCGCGCCGCCGCTCAGGTCCAGCTCCTCGGGAGGCTGCCCGCCGCCGCCTGCAACACCGCGCCGCCGCCGCCGCCTCCCGTAACCCGCACACCCTAGCCTCTACCGTGTGCCGGGAAGGATCACTAGATCACCATTCCACTCGTACAAACGTCTGCCAGGATGTTTTGCAACCGTGAGTAGCAGGCTCCGGAATAAATTAGACCAAGCGACAAGGCAAACAAAAAAAATCTAGCTTCCTTTAAGTACAGGCTGAAAAAAAAACATCTTTGTAACAACTGCTTACCATGACCACTTCGCCGCTACCCTATTGCTTGAATCTGTGTGTGAATGTAGTAGCACCTTTTTTTTGATACTGTTTGCTGTATGTTTAATCACTTTCCTTTTTATGTATGTCCATGCTTAATTTTTAATTACTTTAAATTAGTTATGGTTGAATATTTTGTAATAGTTAATAATTGAGCATTAAGTTAAAATTTTTAATTTGTTCTCTTAATATTTAGTCAACATCTGCTTATATCATGCTTAATTTTTAATATTCCACTATTTGATGTAATTGCAGAAAAGACGATAAATAAATAAAATAAAATAAATAAATAAAGAAGGCCGAAATACTCGTTTTCACCAAGCGCATCTTCGCCTCTGTACGACTGGCAAAGCGCACACTTTTTAACACGATAACTTCTATAATTGCGACGTTTCAAAAAATGTTTAACAACTTTTTTTTTTTTGAGATATATTAGTTTAAGCACCAACAATTCTGGAAAACATTTAACGCGTAAAATCCTAGTGCTTTCCTTTAAGCTTTTATTGTTTCCTTTTTTGTGATAACTCAACAAGATTTGTTTTTTTAGTTGCGATAGATTTAAATATTAAGACACTTTAGTTAAAAATTAAAAACATTTTTTTAATGAATTCAAAAAAATAGATATAAGGTAACATCTAAACATGCGATAAATTATAGTTCAAAAACTAAAAAAAAAAAAACGACGCTTTTATCAGTTACACACTAAAAAGTTGAAGAGTTTCACTATCAACATCCTGGCTCCATCATCAGATCAGTTAGATGGTACCAAATTGTTGTATTGCCATCCGGATTACATGTACTTGCAAAGTTTCAAATAGATACAATTATAAATAGTTTAAGATATATTTCTCAAGATTTGTTTACATAGTTCTTTATTAAGTTAGTCTTAAATGTGAAGTTAATACAAGCATGTTAAAAAAAAGTACCATTTCAGTAAGCCATTTAATTTTCCTTTTAGTAGGTTACATCACTAAAACGAAAAAAAAAAATACTTTTGTTCCACATACTTATCCAAATAGTAAGCAATAGAATTTTGTGACAGATAAGGCACTAACCACTTCTAGGCTTTTGTGTTGGGGCCACGCCAGTGGAAACGGCAGTGTGCTCAACGTCATGGACATCCTGAATGCAACCTCCTCCAAGAAACGTTGTTAATGTCCTTAAAGATATATGAAATAAAGTGGGGCACAACATAATTTACACTTACGTACCTTTAAAGAAGCCAAGACGCAGCATACGTTCTAGGTAGCAAAGTCAATGAAAATATCTGCAAGTTTACTGATGTTCGACATCAATATAAATAATGACGTGAAACGGGAACGCACAACCTTTGAGACGAATTAAAATATAAGGTTCGTAAGGTTTGGGAGAACGTTGACACCCACAGGGAAAGAGGAAGATGTATGCCTACTTATTCAAGTCAAAGTTATAGGTAGGTTTGAATGGTTCGCACTGTAGTTGGTGAGCTCGTTCATCAGGCTAGAGGAAGAGGTAGGGGTTTCCTCTTTGATTCAAAGAAGGAGATACGGTTCGTACGGTTGTGCGATACTCGGGAAGCCAGCGCACCGGGCCAGAGGGAGTCGAAGTCAGAGAGGTTGTGGTTTTAAAGTTTTGCGATGACTCACCGGGGCAGGTGGAAATTGAGGCTTAAGTTGAAGACAGATCTACATTTTACTGCGTTGTGTGGCAGTCGGCAAAATCCGGTCACAGGGTTAGAGAAAGACGTAGCTTATTTTATTAACTCAAAGTAAGATATATGTGGTTGGTAATGTGCAGTTGACAAGCCCACTCATCACGGTAGAAGACGATGTAGTCCTACTTCTTAAAGCCAAAGTAAGAGATATGGATTGCAAGGTTTGCCTGACAGTCGGCCAGCACGCTCACTGGGACAGAAAGTGACGCGGTTGTGAGGTCTGTCCGGGAGCGCACCTGGGTAGAGGAAGTCAAGTGAGAGAGATGGATTGCAAGGTTTGCCCGGCAGTCGACGAGGACGGAGGAAGAGAAGCACGTAATGCTCACTCGGCAGCGCACCTGGGTAGACGAAGTCAAGTAAGAGAGATGGATTGCAAGGTTTGCCTGGCAGTCAACGAGGACGGAGGAAGTGAAGCATGTAATGGTCACTCGGCAGCGCACCTGGGTAGAGGAAGTCAAGTAAGAGAGATGGACTGCAAGGTTTGCCCGGCAGTCGGCGAGCGCACCTGGGTAGAGGAAGTCAAGTGAGAGAGATGGATTGCAAGGTTTTCCCGACAGTCGACGAGGACGGAGGAAGTGAAGCACGTAATGCTCACTCGGCAGCGCACCTGGGTAGAGGAAGTCAAGTAAGAGAGATGGATTGCAAGGTTTGCCTGGCAGTCAACGAGGACGGAGGAAGTGAAGCACGTAATGCTCACTCGGCAGCGCACCTGGGTAGAGGAAGTCAAGTAAGAGAGATGGATTCCAAGGTTTGCCTGGCAGTCAACGAGGACGGAGGAAGTGAAGCATGTAATGCTCACTCGGCAGCGCACCTGGGTAGAGGAAGTCAAGTAAGAGAGATGGATTGCAAGGTTTGCCCGGCAGTCGGCGAGCGCACCTGGGTAGAGGAAGTCAAGTGAGAGAGATGGATTGCAAGGTTTGCCCAGCAGTCGACGAGGACGGAGGAAGTGAAGCACGTAATGCTCACTCGGCAGCGCACCTGGGAAGAGGAAGTCAAGTAAGAGAGATGGACTGCAAGGTTTGCCCGGCAGTCGACGAGGACGGAGGAAGTGAAGCACGTAATGCTCACTCGGCAGCGCACCTGGGTAGAGGAAGTCAAGTAAGAGAGATGGATTGCAAGGTTTGCCTGGCAGTCAACGAGGACGGAGGAAGTGAAGCACGTAATGCTCACTCGGCAGCGCACCTGGGTAGAGGAAGTCAAGTAAGAGAGATGGATTCCAAGGTTTGCCTGGCAGTCAACGAGGACGGAGGAAGTGAAGCATGTAATGCTCACTCGGCAGCGCACCTGGGTAGAGGAAGTCAAGTAAGAGAGATGGATTGCAAGGTTTGCCCGGCAGTCGGCGAGCGCACCTGAGTAGAGGAAGTCAAGTGAGAGAGATGGATTGCAAGGTTTGCCCGGCAGTCGACGAGGACGGAGGAAGTGAAGCACGTAATGCTCACTCGGCGAGCGCACCTGGGTAGAGGAAGTCAAGTGAGAGAGATGGATTGCAAGGTTTGCCCGGCAGTCGACGAGGACGGAGGAAGTGAAGCACGTAATGCTCACTCGGCAGCGCACCTGGGAAGAGGAAGTCAAGTAAGAGAGATGGACTGCAAGGTTTGCCCGGCAGTCGACGATGACGGAGGAAGTGAAGCACGTAATGCTCACTCGGCAGCGCACCTGGGTAGACGAAGTCAAGTAAGAGAGATGGATTGCAAGGTTTGCCTGGCAGTCAACGAGGACGGAGGAAGTGAAGCATGTAATGGTCACTCGGCAGCGCACCTGGGTAGAGGAAGTCAAGTAAGAGAGATGGACTGCAAGGTTTGCCCGGCAGTCGGCGAGCGCACCTGGGTAGAGGAAGTCAAGTGAGAGAGATGGATTGCAAGGTTTTCCCGACAGTCGACGAGGACGGAGGAAGTGAAGCACGTAATGCTCACTCGGCAGCACACCTGGGTAGAGGAAGTCAAGTAAGAGAGATGGATTGCAAGGTTTGCCTGGCAGTCAACGAGGACGGAGGAAGTGAAGCACGTAATGCTCACTCGGCAGCGCACCTGGGTAGAGGAAGTCAAGTAAGAGAGATGGATTCCAAGGTTTGCCTGGCAGTCAACGAGGACGGAGGAAGTGAAGCATGTAATGCTCACTCGGCAGCGCACCTGGGTAGAGGAAGTCAAGTAAGAGAGATGGATTGCAAGGTTTGCCCGGCAGTCGGCGAGCGCACCTGGGTAGAGGAAGTCAAGTGAGAGAGATGGATTGCAAGGTTTGCCCGGCAGTCGACGAGGACGGAGGAAGTGAAGCACGTAATGCTCACTCGGCGAGCGCACCTGGGTAGAGGAAGTCAAGTGAGAGAGATGGATTGCAAGGTTTGCCCGGCAGTCGACGAGGACGGAGGAAGTGAAGCACGTAATGCTCACTCGGCAGCGCACCTGGGAAGAGGAAGTCAAGTAAGAGAGATGGACTGCAAGGTTTGCCCGGCAGTCGACGAGGACGGAGGAAGTGAAGCACGTAATGCTCACTCGGCAGCGCACCTGGGTAGAGGAAGTCAAGTAAGAGAGATGGATTGCAAGGTTTGCCTGGCAGTCAACGAGGACGGAGGAAGTGAAGCACGTAATGCTCACTCGGCAGCGCACCTGGGTAGAGGAAGTCAAGTAAGAGAGATGGATTCCAAGGTTTGCCTGGCAGTCAACGAGGACGGAGGAAGTGAAGCATGTAATTCTCACTCGGCAGCGCACCTGGGTAGAGGAAGTCAAGTAAGAGAGATGGATTGCAAGGTTTGCCCGGCAGTCGGCGAGCGCACCTGAGTAGAGGAAGTCAAGTGAGAGAGATGGATTGCAAGGTTTGCCCGGCAGTCGACGAGGACGGAGGAAGTGAAGCACGTAATGCTCACTCGGCGAGCGCACCTGGGTAGAGGAAGTCAAGTGAGAGAGATGGATTGCAAGGTTTGCCCGGCAGTCGACGAGGACGGAGGAAGTGAAGCACGTAATGCTCACTCGGCAGCGCACCTGGGAAGAGGAAGTCAAGTAAGAGAGATGGACTGCAAGGTTTGCCCGGCAGTCGACGAGGACGGAGGAAGTGAAGCACGTAATGCTCACTCGGCAGCGCACCTGGGTAGACGAAGTCAAGTAAGAGAGATGGATTGCAAGGTTTGCCTGGCAGTCAACGAGGACGGAGGAAGTGAAGCATGTAATGGTCACTCGGCAGCGCACCTGGGTAGAGGAAGTCAAGTAAGAGAGATGGACTGCAAGGTTTGCCCGGCAGTCGGCGAGCGCACCTGGGTAGAGGAAGTCAAGTGAGAGAGATGGATTGCAAGGTTTTCCCGACAGTCGACGAGGACGGAGGAAGTGAAGCACGTAATGCTCACTCGGCAGCACACCTGGGTAGAGGAAGTCAAGTAAGAGAGATGGATTGCAAGGTTTGCCTGGCAGTCAACGAGGACGGAGGAAGTGAAGCACGTAATGCTCACTCGGCAGCGCACCTGGGTAGAGGAAGTCAAGTAAGAGAGATGGATTCCAAGGTTTGCCTGGCAGTCAACGAGGACGGAGGAAGTGAAGCATGTAATGCTCACTCGGCAGCGCACCTGGGTAGAGGAAGTCAAGTAAGAGAGATGGATTGCAAGGTTTGCCCGGCAGTCGGCGAGCGCACCTGGGTAGAGGAAGTCAAGTGAGAGAGATGGATTGCAAGGTTTGCCCGGCAGTCGACGAGGACGGAGGAAGTGAAGCACGTAATGCTCACTCGGCGAGCGCACCTGGGTAGAGGAAGTCAAGTGAGAGAGATGGATTGCAAGGTTTGCCCGGCAGTCGACGAGGACGGAGGAAGTGAAGCACGTAATGCTCACTCGGCAGCGCAACTGGGAAGAGGAAGTCAAGTAAGAGAGATGGACTGCAAGGTTTGCCCGGCAGTCGACGAGGACGGAGGAAGTGAAGCACGTAATGCTCACTCGGCAGCGCACCTGGGTAGAGGAAGTCAAGTGAGAGAGATGGATTGCAAGGTTTGCCCGGCAGTCGTCGAGGACGGAGGAAGTGAAGCACGTAATGCTCACTCGGCAGCGCACCTGGGTAGAGGAAGTCAAGTGAGAGAGATGGATTGCAAGGTTTGCCCGGCAGTCAACGAGGACGGAGGAAGTGAAGCACGTAATGCTCACTCGGCAGCGCACCTGGGTAGAGGAAGTCAAGTGAGAGAGATGGATTGCAAGGTTTGCCCGGCAGTCGACGAGGACGGAGGAAGTGAAGCACGTAATGCTCACTCGGCGAGCGCACCTGGGTAGAGGAAGTCAAGTGAGAGAGATGGATTGCAAGGTTTGCCCGGCAGTCGACGAGGACGGAGGAAGTGAAGCACGTAATGCTCACTCGGCAGCGCACCTGGGTAGAGGAAGTCAAGTAAGAGAGATGGACTGCAAGGTTTGCCCGGCAGTCGACGAGGACGGAGGAAGTGAAGCACATAATGCTCACTCGGCAGCGCACCTGGGTAGAGGAAGTCAAGTGAGAGAGATGGATTGCAAGGTTTGCTCGGCAGTCGACGAGGACGGAGGAAGTGAAGCACGTAATGCTCACTCGGCGAGCGCACCTGGGTAGAGGAAGTCAAGTGAGAGAGATGGATTGCAAGGTTTGCCCGGCAGTCGACGAGGACGGAGGAAGTGAAGCACGTAATGCTCACTCGGCAGCGCACCTGGGTAGAGGAAGTCAAGTAAGAGAGAAAGACTGCAAGGTTTGCCAGGCAGTCGACGAGGACGGAGGAAGTGAAGCACGTAATGCTCACTTGGCAGCGCACCTGGGTAGAGGAAGTCAAGTGAGAGAGATGGATTGCAAGGTTTGCCCGGCAGTTGACGAGAACGGAGGAAGTGAAGCACGTAATGCTCACTCGGCAGCGCACCTGGGTAGAGGAAGTCAGGTAAGAGAGATGGACTGCAAGGTTTGCCCGGCAGTCGACGAGGACGGAGGAAGTGAAGCACGTAATGCTCACTCGGCAGCGCACCTGGGTAGAGGAAGTCAGGTAAGAGAGATGGACTGCAAGGTTTGCCCGGCAGTAGACGAGGACGGAGGAAGTGAAGCACGTAATGCGCACTCGGCACCGCAACTGGGTAGAGGAAGTCAAGTGAGAGAGATGGATTACAAGGTTTGCCCGGCAGTCGACGAGAAGTGAAGCACGTAATGCTCACTCGGCAGCGCACCTGGGTAGAGGAAGTCAAGTGAGAGAGATGGATTGCAAGGTTTGCCCGGCAGTCGACGAGGACGGAGGAAGTGAAGCACGCAATGCTCACTCGGCAGCGCACCTGGGTAGAGGAAGTCAGGTAAGAGAGATGGATTCCAAGGTTTGCCTGGCAGTCAACGAGGACGGAGGAAGTGAAGCATGTAATGCTCACTCGGCAGCGCACCTGGGTAGAGGAAGTCAAGTAAGAGAGATGGACTGCAAGGTTTGCCCGGCAGTCGGCGAGCGCACCTGGGTAGAGGAAGTCAAGTGAGAGAGATGGATTGCAAGGTTTGCCCGGCAGTCGACGAGGACGGAGGAAGTGAAGCACGTAATGCTCACTCGGCGAGCGCACCTGGGTAGAGGAAGTCAAGTGAGAGAGATGGATTGCAAGGTTTGCCCGGCAGTCGACGAGGACGGAGGAAGTGAAGCACGTAATGCTCACTCGGCGAGCGCACCTGGGTAGAGGAAGTCAAGTGAGAGAGATGGATTGCAAGGTTTGCCCGGCAGTCGACGAGGACGGAGGAAGTGAAGCACGTAATGCTCACTCGGCAGCGCACCTGGGAAGAGGAAGTCAAGTAAGAGAGATGGACTGCAAGGTTTGCCCGGCAGTCGACGAGGACGGAGGAAGTAAAGCACGTAATGCTCACTCGGCAGCGCACCTGGGTAGAGGAAGTCAAGTGAGAGAGATGGATTGCAAGGTTTGCCCGGCAGTCGTAGAGGACGGAGGAAGTGAAGCACGTAATGCTCACTCGGCAGCGCACCTGGGTAGAGGAAGTCAAGTGAGAGAGATGGATTGCAAGGTTTGCCCGGCAGTCAACGAGGACGGATGAAGTGAAGCACGTAATGCTCACTCGGCAGCGCACCTGGGTAGAGGAAGTCAAGTGAGAGAGATGGATTGCAAGGTTTGCCCGGCAGTCGACGAGGACGGAGGAAGTGAAGCACGTAATGCTCACTCGGCGAGCGCACCTGGGTAGAGGAAGTCAAGTGAGAGAGATGGATTGCAAGGTTTGCCCGGCAGTCGACGAGGACGGAGGAAGTGAAGCACGAAATGCTCACTCGGCAGCGCACCTGGGTAGACGAAGTCAAGTAAGAGAGATGGACTGGAAGGTTTGCCCGGCAGTCGACGAGGACGGAGGAAGTGAAGCACATAATGCTCACTCGGCAGCGCACCTGGGTAGAGGAAGTCAAGTGAGAGAGATGGATTGCAAGGTTTGCCCGGCAGTCGACGAGGACGGAGGAAGTGAAGCACGTAATGCTCACTCGGCAGCGCACCTGGGTAGAGGAAGTCAGGTAAGAGAGATGGACTGCAAGGTTTGCCCGGCAGTCGACGAGGACGGAGGAAGTGAAGCACGTAATGCTCACTCGGCAGCGCACCTGGGTAGAGGAAGTCAAGTAAGAGACATGGACTGCAAGGTTTGCCCGGCAGTCGACGAGGACGGAGGAAGTGAAGCACGTAATGCTCACTCGGCAGCGCACCTGGGTAGAGGAAGTCAAGTGAGACAGATGGATTGCAAGGTTTGCCCGGCAGTCGACGAGGACGGAGGAAGTGAAGCACGTAATGCTCACTCGGCAGCGCACCTGGGTAGAGGAAGTCAGGTAAGAGAGATGGACTGCAAGGTTTGCCCGGCAGTCGACGAGGACGGAGGAAGTGAAGCACGTAATGCTCACTCGGCAGCGCACCTGGGTAGAGGAAGTCAAGTAAGAAAGAAAGACTGCAAGGTTTGCCCGGCAGTCGACGAGGACGGAGGAAGTGAAGCACGTAATGCTCACTTGGCAGCGCACCTGGGTAGAGGAAGTCAAGTGAGAGAGATGGATTGCAAGGTTTGCCCGGCAGTCGACGAGAACGGAGGAAGTGAAGCACGTAATGCTCACTCGGCAGCGCACCTGGGTAGAGGAAGTCAGGTAAGAGAGATGGACTGCAAGGTTTGCCCGGCAGTCGACGAGGACGGAGGAAGTGAAGCACGTAATGCTCACTCGGCAGCGCACCTGGGTAGAGGAAGTCAGGTAAGAGAGATGGACTGCAAGGTTTGCCCGGCAGTCGACGAGGACGGAGGAAGTGAAGCACGTAATGCGCACTCGGCACCGCACCTGGGTAGAGGAAGTCAAGTGAGAGAGATGGATTGCAAGGTTTGCCCGGCAGTCGACGAGAAGTGAAGCACGTAATGCTCACTCGGCAGCACACCTGGGTAGAGGAAGTCAAGTGAGAGAGATGGATTGCAAGGTTTGCCCAGCAGTCGACGAGGACGGAGGAAGTGAAGCACGCAATGCTCACTCGGCAGCGCACCTGGGTAGAGGAAGTCAGGTAAGAGAGATGGACTGCAAGGTTTGCCCGGCAGTCGACGAGGACGGAGGAAGTGAAGCACGTAATGCTCACTCGGCAGCGCACCTTGGTAGAGGAAGTCAGGTAAAAGAGATGGACTGCAAGGTTTGCCCGGCAGTCGACGAGGACGGAGGAAGTGAAGCACGTAATGCTCACTCGGCAGCGCACCTGGGTAGAGGAAGTCAAGTGAGAAAGATGGATTGCAAGGTTTGCCCGGCAGTCGACGAGGACGGAGGAAGTGAAGCACGTAATGCTCACTCGGCAGCGCACCTGGGTAGAGGAAGTCCAGTAAGAGAGATGGACTGCAAGGTTTGCCCGGCAGTCGACGAGGACGGAGGAAGTGAAGCACGTAATGCTCACTCGGCGAGCGCACTTGGGTAGAGGAAGTCAAGTGAGAGAGATGGATTGCAAGGTTTGCCCGGCAGTCGACGAGGACGGAGATTGTGAAGCACGTAATGCTCACTCAGGCAGCGCACCTGGGTAGAGGAAGTCTAGTAAGAGAGATGGACTGCAAGGTTTGCCCGGCAGTCGGCGAGCGCACCTGGGTAGAGGAAGTCAAGTAAGAGAGATGGACTGCAAGGTTTGCCCGGCAGTCGACAAGGACAGAGGAAGTGAAGCACGTAATGCTCACTCGGCAGCGCACCTGGGTAGAGGAAGTCAAGTGAGAGAGATGGATTGCAAGGTTTGCCCGGCAGTCGACGAGGACGGAGGAAGTGAAGCACGTAATGCTCACTCGGCGAGCGGACCTGGGTAGAGGGAGTCAAGTGAGAGAGATGGATTGCAAGGTTTGCCCGGCAGTCGACGAGGACGGAGGAAGTGAAGCACGTAATGCTCACTCGGCAGCGCACCTGGGTAGAGGAAGTCAAGTAAGAGAGATGTATTCCAAGGTTTGCCTGGCAGTCAACGAGGACGGAGGAAGGGAAGCATGTAATGCTCACTCGGCAGCGCACCTGGGTAGAGGAAGTCAAGTAAGAGAGATGGACTGCAAGGTTTGCCCGGCAGTCGGCGAGCGCACCTGGGTAGAGGAAGTCAAGTGAGAGAGATGGATTGCAAGGTTTGCCTGGCAGTCGACGAGGACGGAGAAAGTGAAGCACGTAATGCTCACTCGGCAGCGCACCTGGGTAGAGGAAGTCAAGTGAGAGAGATGGATTGCAAGGTTTGCCCGGCAGTCAACGAGGACGGAGGAAGTGAAGCACGTAATGCTCACTCGGCAGCGCACCTGGGTAGAGGAAGTCAAGTGAGAGAGATGGATTGCAAGGTTTGCCCGGCAGTCGACGAGGACGGAGGAAGTGAAGCACGTAATGCTCACTCGGCGAGCGCACCTGGGTAGAGGAAGTCAAGTGAGAAAAATGGATTGCAAGTTTTGCCCGGCAGTCGACGAGGACGGAGGAAGTGAAGCACATAATGCTCACTCGGCAGCGCACCTGGGTAGAGGAAGTCAAGTGAGAGAGATGGATTGCAAGGTTTGCCCGGCAGTCGACGAGGACGGAGGAAGTGAAGCACGTAATGCTCACTCGGCAGCGCACCTGGGTAGAGGAAGTCAAGTAAGAGAGATGGACTGCAAGGTTTGCCCGGCAGTCGACTAGGACGGAGGAAGTGAAGCACGTAATGCTCACTCGGCAGCGCACCTGGGTAGAGGAAGTCAAGTGAGTGAGATGGACTGCAAGGTTTGCCCGGCAGTCGACGAGGACGGAGGAAGTGAAGCACGTAATGCTCACTCGGCAGCGCACCTGGGTAGAGGAAGTCAGGTAAGAGAGATAGACTGCAAGGTTTGCCCGGCAGTCGACGAGGACGGAGGAAGTGAAGCACGTAATGCTCACTCGGCAGCGCACCTGGGTAGAGGAAGTCAGGTAAGAGAGATGGACTGCAAGGTTTGCCCGGCAGTCGACGAGCGCAGCTGGGTAGAGGAAGTCAGGTAAAAGAGATGGACTGCAAGGTTTGCCCGGCAGTCGGCGAGCGCACCTGGGTAGAGGAAGTCTGGTAAGAGAGATGGACTGCAAGGTTTGCCCGGCAGTCGGCGAGCGCAGCTGGGTAGAGGAAGTCAGGTAAGAGAGATGGACTGCAAGGTTTGCCCGGCAGTCGGCGAGCGCACCTGGGTAGAGGAAGTCAGGTAAGAGAGATGGACTGACAGGTTTGCCCGGCAGTCGGCGAGCGCAGCTGGGTAGAGGAAGTCAGGTAAGAGAGATGGACTGCAAGGTTTGCCCGGCAGTCGGCGAGCGCACCTGGGTAGAGGAAGTCAGGTAAGAGAGATGGACTGCAAGGTTTGCCCGGCAGTCGGCGAGCGCAGCTGGGTAGAGGAAGTCAGGTAAGAGAGATGGACTGCAAGGTTTGCCCGGCAGTCGGCGAGCGCACCTGGGTAGAGGAAGTCAGGTAAGAGAGATGGACTGCAAGTTTTGCCCGGCAGTCGACGAGCGCACCTGGGTAGAGGAAGTCAGGTAAGAGAGATGGACTGCAAGGTTTGCCCGGCAGTCGGCGAGCGCAGCTGGGTAGAGGAAGTCAGGTAAGAGAGATGGACTGCAAGGTTTGCCCGGCAGTCGGCGAGCGCACCTGGGTAGAGGAAGTCAGGTAAGAGAGATGGACTGCAAGGTTTGCCCGGCAGTCGACGAGCGCACCTGGGTAGAGGAAGTCAGGTAAGAGAGATGGACTGCAAGGTTTTCCCGGCAGTCGGCGAGCGCAGCTGGGTAGAGGAAGTCAGGTAAGAGAGATGGACAGCAAGGTTTGCCCGGCAGTCGGCGAGCGCACCTGGGTAGAGGAAGTCAGGTAAGAGAGATGGACTGCAAGGTTTGCCCGGCAGTCGGCGAGCGCAGCTGGGTAGAGGAAGTCAGGTAAGAGAGATGGACTGCAAGGTTTGCCCGGCAGTCGGCGAGCGCACCTGGGTAGAGGAAGTCAGGTAAGAGAGATGGACTGCAAGGTTTGCCCGGCAGTCGGCGAGCGCAGCTGGGTAGAGGAAGTCAGGTAAGAAAGATGGACTGCAAGGTTTGCCCGGCAGTCGGCGAGCGCACCTGGGTAGAGGAAGTCAGGTAAGAGAGATGGACTGCAAGGTTTGCCCGGCAGTCGGCGAGCGCAGCTGGGTAGAGGAAGTCAGGTAAGAGAGATGGACTGCAAGGTTTGCCCGGCAGTCGGCGAGCGCAGCTGGGTAGAGGAAGTCAGGTAAGAGAGATGGACTGCAAGGTTTGCCCGGCAGTCGGCGAGCGCACCTGGGTAGAGGAAGTCAGGTAAGAGAGATGGACTGCAAGGTTTGCCCGGCAGTCGACGAGCGCACCTGGGTAGAGGAAGTCAGGTAAGAGAGATGGACTGCAAGGTTTGCCCGGCAGTCGGCGAGCGCAGCTGGGTAGAGGAAGTCAGGTAAGAGAGATGGACTGCAAGGTTTGCCCGGCAGTCGGCGAGCGCAGCTGGGTAGAGGAAGTCAGGTAAGAGAGATGGACTGCAAGGTTTGCCCGGCAGTCGACGAGCGCACCTGGGTAGAGGAAGTCAGGTAAGAGAGATGGACTGCAAGGTTTTCCTGGCAGTCGGCGAGCGCAGCTGGGTAGAGGAAGTCAGGTAAGAGAGATGGACTGCAAGGTTTGCCCGGCAGTCGGCGAGCGCACCTGGGTAGAGGAAGTCAGGTAAGAGAGATGGACTGCAAGGTTTGCCCGGCAGTCGGCGAGCGCAGCTGGGTAGAGGAAGTCAGGTAAGAGAGATGGACTGCAAGGTTTGCCCGGCAGTCGGCGAGCGCAGCTGGGTAGAGGAAGTCAGGTAAGAGAGATGGACTGCAAGGTTTGCCCGGCAGTCGACGAGCGCACCTGGGTAGAGGAAGTCAGGTAAGAGAGATGGACTGCAAGGTTTGCCCGGCAGTCGGCGAGCGCAGCTGGGTAGAGGAAGTCAGGTAAGAGAGATGGACTGCAAGGTTTGCCCGGCAGTCGGCGAGCGCACCTGGGTAGAGGAAGTCAGGTAAGAGAGATGGACTGCAAGGTTTGCCCGGCAGTCGGCGAGCGCAGCTGGGTAGAGTAAGTCAGGAAAGAGAGATGGACTGCAAGGTTTGCCCGGCAGTCGACGAGCGCACCTGGGTAGAGGAAGTCAGGTAAGAGAGATGGACTGCAAGGTTTGCCCGGCAGTCGGCGAGCGCACCTGGGTAGAGGAAGTCAGGTAAGAGAGATGGATTGCAAGGTTTGCCCGGCAGTCGACGAGGACGGAGGAAGTGAAGCACGTAATGCTCACTCGGCGAGCGCACCTGGGTAGAGGAAGTCAAGTGAGAGAGATGGATTGCAAGGTTTGCCCGGCAGTCGACGAGGACGGAGGAAGTGAAGCACGTAATGCTCACTCGGCAGCGCACCTGGGAAGAGGAAGTCAAGTAAGAGAGATGGACTGCAAGGTTTGCCCGGCAGTCGACGAGGACGGAGGAAGTGAAGCACGTAATGCTCACTCGGCAGCGCACCTGGGTAGAGGAAGTCAAGTGAGAGAGATGGATTGCAAGGTTTGCCCGGCAGTCGTCGAGGACGGAGGAAGTGAAGCACGTAATGCTCACTCGGCAGCGCACCTGGGTAGAGGAAGTCAAGTGAGAGAGATGGATTGCAAGGTTTGCCCGGCAGTCAACGAGGACGGAGGAAGTGAAGCACGTAATGCTCACTCGGCAGCGCACCTGGGTAGAGGAAGTCAAGTGAGAGAGATGGATTGCAAGGTTTGCCCGGCAGTCGACGAGGACGGAGGAAGTGAAGCACGTAATGCTCACTCGGCGAGCGCACCTGGGTAGAGGAAGTCAAGTGAGAGAGATGGATTGCAAGGTTTGCCCGGCAGTCGACGAGGACGGAGGAAGTGAAGCACGTAATGCTCACTCGGCAGCGCACCTGGGTAGAGGAAGTCAAGTAAGAGAGATGGACTGCAAGGTTTGCCCGAAAGTCGACGAGGACGGAGGAAGTGAAGCACATAATGCTCACTCGGCAGCGCACCTGGGTAGAGGAAGTCAAGTGAGAGAGATGGATTGCAAGGTTTGCCCGGCAGTCGACGAGGACGGAGGAAGTGAAGCACGTAATGCTCACTCGGCGAGCGCACCTGGGTAGAGGAAGTCAAGTGAGAGAGATGGATTGCAAGGTTTGCCCGGCAGTCGACGAGGACGGAGGAAGTGAAGCACGTAATGCTCACTCGGCAAGGCACCTGGGTAGAGGAAGTCAAGTAAGAGAGAAAGACTGCAAGGTTTGCCCGGCAGTCGACGAGGACGGAGGAAGTGAAGCACGTAATGCTCACTTGGCAGCGCACCTGGGTAGAGGAAGTCAAGTGAGAGAGATGGATTGCAAGGTTTGCCCGGCAGTCGACGAGAACGGAGGAAGTGAAGCACGTAATGCTCACTCGGCAGCGCACCTGGGTAGAGGAAGTCAGGTAAGAGAGATGGACTGCAAGGTTTGCCCGGCAGTCGACGAGGACGGAGGAAGTGAAGCACGTAATGCGCACTCGGCACCGCAACTGGGTAGATGAAGTCAAGTGAGAGAGATGGATTGCAAAGTTTGCCCGGCAGTCGACGAGAAGTGAAGCACGTAATGCTCACTCGGCAGCGCACCTGGGTAGAGGAAGTCAAGTGAGAGAGATGGATTGCAAGGTTTGCCCGGCAGTCGACGAGGACGGAGGAAGTGAAGCACGCAATGCTCACTCGGCAGCGCACCTGGGTAGAGGAAGTCAGGTAAGAGAGATGGATTCCAAGGTTTGCCTGGCAGTCAACGAGGACGGAGGAAGTGAAGCATGTAATGCTCACTCGGCAGCGCACCTGGGTAGAGGAAGTCAAGTAAGAGAGATGGACTGCAAGGTTTGCCCGGCAGTCGGCGAGCGCACCTGGGTAGAGGAAGTCAAATGAGAGAGATGGATTGCAAGGTTTGCCCGGCAGTCGACGAGGACGGAGGAAGTGAAGCACGTAATGCTCACTCGGCGAGCGCACCTGGGTAGAGGAAGTCAAGTGAGAGAGATGGATTGCAAGGTTTGCCCGGCAGTCGACGAGGACGGAGGAAGTGAAGCACGTAATGCTCACTCGGCAGCGCACCTGGGTAGAGGAAGTAAGGTAAGAGAGATGGACTGCAAGGTTTGCCCGGCAGTAGACGAGGACGGAGGAAGTGAAGCACGTAATGCGCACTCGGCACCGCAACTGGGTAGAGGAAGTCAAGTGAGAGAGATGGATTGCAAGGTTTGCCCGGCAGTCGACGAGAAGTGAAGCACGTAATGCTCACTCGGCAGCGCACCTGGGTAGAGGAAGTCAAGTGAGAGAGATGGATTGCAAGGTTTGCCCGGCAGTCGACGAGGACGGAGGAAGTGAAGCACGCAATGCTCACTCGGCAGCGCACCTGGGTAGAGGAAGTCAGGTAAGAGAGATGGATTCCAAGGTTTGCCTGGCAGTCAACGAGGACGGAGGAAGTGAAGCATGTAATGCTCACTCGGCAGCGCACCTGGGTAGAGGAAGTCAAGTAAGAGAAATGGACTACAAGGTTTGCCCGGCAGTCGGCGAGCGCACCTGGGTAGAGGAAGTCAAATGAGAGAGATGGATTGCAAGGTTTGCCCGGCAGTCGACGAGGACGGAGGAAGTGAAGCACGTAATGCTCACTCGGCGAGCGCACCTGGGTAGAGGAAGTCAAGTGAGAGAGATGGATTGCAAGGTTTGCCCGGCAGTCGACGAGGACGGAGGAAGTGAAGCACGTAATGCTCACTCGGCGAGCGCACCTGGGTAGAGGAAGTCAAGTGAGAGAGATGGATTGCAAGGTTTGCCCGGCAGTCGACGAGGACGGAGGAAGTGAAGCACGTAATGCTCACTCGGCAGCGCACCTGGGAAGAGGAAGTCAAGTAAGAGAGATGGACTGCAAGGTTTGCCCGGCAGTCGACGAGGACGGAGGAAGTAAAGCACGTAATGCTCACTCGGCAGCGCACCTGGGTAGAGGAAGTCAAGTGAGAGAGATGGATTGCAAGGTTTGCCCGGCAGTCGTAGAGGACGGAGGAAGTGAAGCACGTAATGCTCATTCGGCAGCGCACCTGGGTAGAGGAAGTCAAGTGAGAGAGATGGATTGCAAGGTTTGCACGGCAGTCAACGAGGACCGAGGAAGTGAAGCACGTAATGCTCACTCGGCAGCGCACCTGGGTAGAGGAAGTCAAGTGAGAGAGATGGATTGCAAGGTTTGCCCGGCAGTCGACGAGGACGGAGGAAGTGAAGCACGTAATGCTCACTCGGCGAGCGCACCTGGGTAGAGGAAGTCAAGTGAGAGAGATGGATTGCAAGGTTTGCCCGGCAGTCGACGAGGACGGAGGAAGTGAAGCACGTAATGCTCACTCGGCAGCGCACCTGGGTAGAGGAAGTCAAGTAAGAGAGATGGACTGGAAGGTTTGCCCGGCAGTCGACGAGGACGGAGGAAGTGAAGCACATAATGCTCACTCGGCAGCGCACCTGGGTAGAGGAAGTCAAGTGAGAGAGATGGATTGCAAGGTTTGCCCGGCAGTCGACGAGGACGGAGGAAGTGAAGCACGTAATGCTCACTCGGCAGCGCACCTGGGTAGAGGAAGTCAGGTAAGAGAGATGGACTGCAAGGTTTGCCCGGCAGTCGACGAGGACGGAGGAAGTGAAGCACGTAATGCTCACTCGGCAGCGCACCTGGGTAGAGGAAGTCAAGTAAGAGACATGGACTGCAAGGTTTGCCCGGCAGTCGACGAGGACGGAGGAAGTGAAGCACGTAATGCTCACTCGGCAGCGCACCTGGGTAGAGGAAATCAAGTGAGACAGATGGATTGCAAGGTTTGCCCGGCAGTCGACGAGGACGGAGGAAGTGAAGCACGTAATGCTCACTCGGCAGCGCACCTGGGTAGAGGAAGTCAGGTAAGAGAGATGGACTGCAAGGTTTGCCCGGCAGTCGACGAGGACGGAGGAAGTGAAGCACGTAATGCTCACTCGGCAGCGCACCTGGGTAGAGGAAGTCAAGTAAGAAAGAAAGACTGCAAGGTTTGCCCGGCAGTCGACGAGGACGGAGGAAGTGAAGCACGTAATGCTCACTTGGCAGCGCACCTGGGTAGAGGAAGTCAAGTGAGAGAGATGGATTGCAAGGTTTGCCCGGCAGTCGACGAGAACGGAGGAAGTGAAGCACGTAATGCTCACTCGGCAGCGCACCTGGGTAGAGGAAGTCAGGTAAGAGAGATGGACTGCAAGGTTTGCCCGGCAGTCGACGAGGACGGAGGAAGTGAAGCACGTAATGCTCACTCGGCAGCGCACCTGGGTAGAGGAAGTCAGGTAAGAGAGATGGACTGCAAGGTTTGCCCGGCAGTCGACTAGGACGGAGGAAGTGAAGCACGTAATGCGCACTCGGCACCGCACCTGGGTAGAGGAAGTCAAGTGAGAGAGATGGATTGCAAGGTTTGCCCGGCAGTCGACGAGAAGTGAAGCACGTAATGCTCACTCGGCAGCACACCTGGGTAGAGGAAGTCAAGTGAGAGAGATGGATTGCAAGGATTGCCCGGCAGTCGACGAGGACGGAGGAAGTGAAGCATGCAATGCTCACTCGGCAGCGCACCTGGGTAGAGGAAGTCAGGTAAGAGAGATGGACTGCAAGGTTTGCCCGGCAGTCGACGAGGACGGAGGAAGTGAAGCACGTAATGCTCACTCGGCAGCGCACCTTGGTAGAGGAAGTCAGGTAAAAGAGATGGACTGCAAGGTTTGCCCGGCAGTCGACGAGGACGGAGGAAGTGAAGCACGTAATGCTCACTCGGCAGCGCACCTGGGTAGAGGAAGTCAAGTGAGAGAGATGGATTGCAAGGTTTGCCCGGCAGTCGACGAGGACGGAGGAAGTGAAGCACGTAATGCTCACTCGGCAGCGCACCTGGGTAGAGGAAGTCAGGTAAGAGAGATGGACTGCAAGGTTTGCCCGGCAGTCGACGAGGACGGAGGAAGTGAAGCACGTAATGCTCACTCGGCGAGCGCACCTGGGTAGAGGAAGTCAAGTGAGAGAGATGGATTGCAAGGTTTGCCCGGCAGTCGACGAGGACGGAGGAAGTGAAGCATGTAATGCTCACTCGGCAGCGCACCTGGGTAAAGGAAGTCAAGTAAGAGAGATGGACTGCAAGGTTTGCCCGGCAGTCGGCGAGCGCACCTGGGTAGAGGAAGTCAAGTAAGAGAGATGGACTGCAAGGTTTGCCCGGCAGTCGACGAGGACGGAGGAAGTGAAGCACATAATGCTCACTCGGCAGCGCACCTGGGTAGAGGAAGTCAAGTGAGAAAGATGGATTGCAAGGTTTGCCCGGCAGTCGACGAGGACGGAGGAAGTGAAGCACGTAATGCTCACTCGGCAGCGCAACTGGGTAGAGGAAGTCCAGTAAGAGAGATGGACTGCAAGGTTTGCCCGGCAGTCGACGAGGACGGAGGAAGTGAAGCACGTAATGCTCACTCGGCGAGCGCACTTGGGTAGAGGAAGTCAAGTGAGAGAGATGGATTGCAAGGTTTGCCCGGCAGTCGACGAGGACGGAGGAAGTGAAGCACGTAATGCTCACTCAGGCAGCGCACCTGGGTAGAGGAAGTCAAGTAAGAGAGATGGATTGCAAGGTTTGCCTGGCAGTCAACGAGGACGGAGGAAGTAAAGCATGTAATGCTCACTCGGCAGCGCACCTGGGTAGAGGAAGTCAAGTAAGAGAGATGGACTGCAAGGTTTGCCCGGCAGTCGGCGAGCGCACCTGGGTAGAGGAAGTCAAGTAAGAGAGATGGACTGCAAGGTTTGCCCGGCAGTCGACAAGGACGGAGGAAGTGAAGCACGTAATGCTCACTCGGCAGCGCACCTGGGTAGAGGAAGTCAAGTGAGAGAGATGGATTGCAAGGTTTGCCCGGCAGTCGACGAGGACGGAGGAAGTGAAGCACGTAATGCTCACTCGGCGAGCGGACCTGGGTTGAGGGATTCAAGTGAGAGAGATGGATTGCAAGGTTTGCCCGGCAGTCGACGAGGACGGAGGAAGTGAAGCACGTAATGCTCACTCGGCAGCGCACCTGGGTAGAGGAAGTCAAGTAAGAGAGATGTATTCCAAGGATTGCCTGGCAGTCAACGAGGACGGAGGAAGGGAAGCATGTAATGCTCACTCGGCAGCGCACCTGGGTAGAGGAAGTCAAGTAAGAGAGATGGACTGCAAGGTTTGCCCGGCAGTCGGCGAGCGCACCTGGGTAGAGGAAGTCAAGTGAGAGAGATGGATTGCAAGGTTTGCCCGGCAGTCGACGAGGACGGAGAAAGTGAAGCACGTAATGCTCACTCGGCAGCGCACCTGGGTAGAGGAAGTCAAGTGAGAGAGATGGATTGCAAGGTTTGCCCGGCAGTCAACGAGGACGGAGGAAGTGAAGCACGTAATGCTCACTCGGCAGCGCACCTGGGTAGAGGAAGTCAAGTGAGAGAGATGGATTGCAAGGTTTGCCCGGCAGTCGACGAGGACGGAGGAAGTGAAGCACGTAATGCTCACTCGGCGAGCGCACCTGGGTAGAGGAAGTCAAGTGAGAGAGATGGATTGCAAGTTTTGCCCGGCAGTCGACGAGGACGGAGGAAGTGAAGCACGTAATGCTCACTCGGCAGCGCACCTGGGTAGAGGAAGTCAAGTACGAGAGATGGACTGCAAGGTTTGCCCGGCAGTCGACGAGGACGGAGGAAGTGAAGCACATAATGCTCACTCGGCAGCGCACCTGGGTAGAGGAAGTCAAGTGAGAGAGATGGATTGCGAGGTTTGCCCGGCAGTCGACGAGGACGGAGGAAGTGAAGCACGTAATGCTCACTCGGCAGCGCACCTGGGTAGAGGAAGTCAGGTAAGAGAGATGGACTGCAAGGTTTGCCCGGCAGTCGACGAGGACGGAGGAAGTGAAGCACGTAATGCTCACTCGGCAGCGCACCTGGGTAGAGGAAGTCAAGTAAGAGAGATGGACTGCAAGGTTTGCCCGGCAGTCGACGAGGACGGAGGAAGTGAAGCACGTAATGCTCACTTGGCAGCGCACCTGGGTAGAGGAAGTCAAGTGAGAGAGATGGATTGCAAGGTTTGCCCGGCAGTCGACGAGGACGGAGGAAGTGAAGCACGTAATGCTCACTCGGCAGCGCACCTGGGTAGAGGAAGTCAGGTAAGAGAGATGGACTGCAAGGTTTGCCCGGCAGTCGACAAGGACGGAGGAAGTGAAGCAAGTAATGCTCACTCTGCAGCGCACCTGGGTAGAGGAAGTCAGGTAAGAGAGATGGACTGCAAGGTTTGCCCGGCAGACGACGAGGACGGAGGAAGTGAAGCACGTAATGCGCACTCGGCACCGCACCTGGGTAGAGGAAGTCAAGTGAGAGAGATGGATTGCAAGGTTTGCCCGGCAGTCGACGAGAAGTGAAGCACGTAATGCTCACTCGGCAGCGCACCTGGGTAGAGGAATTCATGTGAGAGAGATGGATTGCAAGGTTTGCCCGGCAGTCGACGAGGACGGAGGAAGTGAAGCACGTAATGCTCACTCGGCAGCGCACCAGGGTAGAGGAAGTCAGGTAAGAGAGATGGACTGCAAGGTTTGCCCGGCAGTCGACGAGGACGGAGGAAGTGAAGCATGTAATGCTCACTCGGCGAATGCACCTGGGTAGAGGAAGTCAAGTGAGAGAGATGGATTGCAAGGTTTGCCCGGCAGTCGACGAGGACGGAGGAAGTGAAGCACGTAATGCTCACTCGGCAGCGCACCTGGGTAGAGGAAGTCAAGTAAGAGAGATGGACTGCAAGGTTTGCCCGGCAGTCGACGAGGACGGAGGAAGTGAAGCACGTAATGCTCACTCGGCAGCGCACCTGGGTAGAGGAAGTCAAGTAAGAGAGAAAGACTGCAAGGTTTGCCAGGCAGTCGACGAGGACGGAGGAAGTGAAGCACGTAATGCTCACTTGGCAGCGCACCTGGGTAGAGGAAGTCAAGTGAGAGAGATGGATTGCAAGGTTTGCCCGGCAGTTGACGAGAACGGAGGAAGTGAAGCACGTAATGCTCACTCGGCAGAGCACCTGGGTAGAGGAAGTCAGGTAAGAGAGATGGACTGCAAGGTTTGCCCGGCAGTCGACGAGGACGGAGGAAGTGAAGCACGTAATGCTCACTCGGCAGCGCACCTGGGTAGAGGAAGTCAGGTAAGAGAGATGGACTGCAAGGTTTGCCCGGCAGTAGACGAGGACGGAGGAAGTGAAGCACGTAATGCGCACTCGGCACCGCAACTGGGTAGAGGAAGTCAAGTGAGAGAGATGGATTGCAAGGTTTGCCCGGCAGTCGACGAGAAGTGAAGCACGTAATGCTCACTCGGCAGCGCACCTGGGTAGAGGAAGTCAAGTGAGAGAGATGGATTGCAAGGTTTGCCCGGCAGTCGACGAGGACGGAGGAAGTGAAGCACGCAATGCTCACTCGGCAGCGCACCTGGGTAGAGGAAGTCAGGTAAGAGAGATGGATTCCAAGGTTTGCCTGGCAGTCAACGAGGACGGAGGAAGTGAAGCATGTAATGCTCACTCGGCAGCGCACCTGGGTAGAGGAAGTCAAGTAAGAGAGATGGACTGCAAGGTTTGCCCGGCAGTCGGCGAGCGCACCTGGGTAGAGGAAGTCAAGTGAGAGAGATGGATTGCAAGGTTTGCCCGGCAGTCGACGAGGACGGAGGAAGTGAAGCACGTAATGCTCACTCGGCGAGCGCACCTGGGTAGAGGAAGTCAAATGAGAGAGATGGATTGCAAGGTTTGCCCGGCAGTTGACGAGGACGGAGGAAGTGAAGCACGTAATGCTCACTCGGCGAGCGCACCTGGGTAGAGGAAGTCAAGTGAGAGAGATGGATTGCAAGGTTTGCCCGGCAGTCGACGAGGACGGAGGAAGTGAAGCACGTAATGCTCACTCGGCAGCGCACCTGGGAAGAGGAAGTCAAGTAAGAGAGATGGACTGCAAGTTTTGCCCGGCAGTCGATGAGGACGGAGGAAGTAAAGCACGTAATGCTCACTCGGCAGCGCACCTGGGTAGAGGAAGTCAAGTGAGAGAGATGGATTGCAAGGTTTGCCCGGCAGTCGTAGAGGACGGAGGAAGTGAAGCACGTAATGCTCACTCGGCAGCGCACCTGGGTAGAGGAAGTCAAGTGAGAGAGATGGATTGCAAGGTTTGCCCGGCAGTCAACGAGGACGGATGAAGTGAAGCACGTAATGCTCACTCGGCAGCGCACCTGGGTAGAGGAAGTCAAGTGAGAGAGATGGATTGCAAGGTTTGCCCGGCAGTCGACGAGGACGGAGGAAGTGAAGCACGTAATGCTCACTCGGCGAGCGCACCTGGGTAGAGGAAGTCAAGTGAGAGAGATGGATTGCAAGGTTTGCCCGGCAGTCGACGAGGACGGAGGAAGTGAAGCACGAAATGCTCACTCGGCAGCGCACCTGGGTAGACGAAGTCAAGTAAGAGAGATGGACTGGAAGGTTTGCCCGGCAGTCGACGAGGACGGAGGAAGTGAAGCACATAATGCTCACTCGGCAGCGCACCTGGGTAGAGGAAGTCAAGTGAGAGAGATGGATTGCAAGGTTTGCCCGGCAGTCGACGAGGACGGAGGAAGTGAAGCACGTAATGCTCACTCGGCAGCGCACCTGGGTAGAGGAAGTCAGGTAAGAGAGATGGACTGCAAGGTTTGCCTGGCAGTCGACGAGGACGGAGGAAGTGAAGCACGTAATGCTCACTCGGCAGCGCACCTGGGTAGAGGAAGTCAAGTAAGAGACATGGACTACAAGGTTTGCCCGGCAGTCGACGAGGACGGAGGAAGTGAAGCACGTAATGCTCACTCGGCAGCGCACCTGGGTAGAGGAAGTCAAGTGAGACAGATGGATTGCAAGGTTTGCCCGGCAGTCGACGAGGACGGAGGAAGTGAAGCACGTAATGCTCACTCGGCAGCGCACCTGGGTAGAGGAAGTCAGGTAAGAGAGATGGACTGCAAGGTTTGCCCGGCAGTCGACGAGGACGGAGGAAGTGAAGCACGTAATGCTCACTCGGCAGCGCACCTGGGTAGAGGAAGTCAAGTAAGAAAGAAAGACTGCAAGGTTTGCCCGGCAGTCGACGAGGACGGAGGAAGTGAAGCACGTAATGCTCACTTGGCAGCGCACCTGGGTAGAGGAAGTCAAGTGAGAGAGATGGATTGCAAGGTTTGCCCGGCAGTCGACGAGAACGGAGGAAGTGAAGCACGTAATGCTCACTCGGCAGCGCACCTGGGTAGAGGAAGTCAGGTAAGAGAGATGGACTGCAAGGTTTGCCCGGCAGTCGACGAGGACGGAGGAAGTGAAGCACGTAATGCTCACTCGGCAGCGCACCTGGGTAGAGGAAGTCAGGTAAGAGAGATGGACTGCAAGGTTTGCCCGGCAGTCGACGAGGACGGAGGAAGTGAAGCACGTAATGCGCACTCGGCACCGCACCTGGGTAGAGGAAGTCAAGTGAGAGAGATGGATTGCAAGGTTTGCCCGGCAGTCGACGAGAAGTGAAGCACGTAATGCTCACTCGGCAGCACACCTGGGTAGAGGAAGTCAAGTGAGAGAGATGGATTGCAAGGTTTGCCCAGCAGTCGACGAGGACGGAGGAAGTGAAGCACGCAATGCTCACTCGGCAGCGCACGTGGGTAGAGGAAGTCAGGTAAGAGAGATGGACTGCAAGGTTTGCCCGGCAGTCGACGAGGACGGAGGAAGTGAAGCACGTAATGCTCACTCGGCAGCGCACCTTGGTAGAGGAAGTCAGGTAAAAGAGATGGACTGCAAGGTTTGCCCGGCAGTCGACGAGGACGGAGGAAGTGAAGCACGTAATGCTCACTCGGCAGCGCACCTGGGTAGAGGAAGTCAAGTGAGAGAGATGGATTGCAAGGTTTGCCCGGCAGTCGACGAGGACGGAGGAAGTGAAGCACGTAATGCTCACTCGGCAGCGCACCTGGGTAGAGGAAGTCAGGTAAGAGAGATGGACTGCAAGGTTTGCCCGGCAGTCGACGAGGACGGAGGAAGTGAAGCACGTAATGCTCACTCGGCGAGCGCACCTGGGTAGAGGAAGTCAAGTGAGAGAGATGGATTGCAAGGTTTGCCCGGCAGTCGACGAGGACGGAGGAAGTGAAGCATGTAATGCTCACTCGGCAGCGCACCTGGGTAAAGGAAGTCAAGTAAGAGAGATGGACTGCAAGGTTTGCCCGGCAGTCGGCGAGCGCACCTGGGTAGAGGAAGTCAAGTAAGAGAGATGGACTGCAAGGTTTGCCCGGCAGTCGACGAGGACGGAGGAAGTGAAGCACATAATGCTCACTCGGCAGCGCACCTGGGTAGAGGAAGTCAAGTGAGAAAGATGGATTGCAAGGTTTGCCCGGCAGTCGACGAGGACGGAGGAAGTGAAGCACGTAATGCTCACTCGGCAGCGCACCTGGGTAGAGGAAGTCCAGTAAGAGAGATGGACTGCAAGGTTTGCCCGGCAGTCGACGAGGACGGAGGAAGTGAAGCACCTAATGCTCACTCGGCGAGCGCACTTGGGTAGAGGAAGTCAAGTGAGAGAGATGGATTGCAAGGTTTGCCCGGCAGTCGACGAGGACGGAGGAAGTGAAGCACGTAATGCTCACTCAGGCAGCGCACCTGGGTAGAGGAAGTCAAGTAAGAGAGATGGATTGCAAGGTTTGCCTGGCAGTCAACGAGGACGGAGGAAGTAAAGCATGTAATGCTCACTCGGCAGCGCACCTGGGTAGAGGAAGTCAAGTAAGAGAGATGGACTGCAAGGTTTGCCCGGCAGTCGGCGAGCGCACCTGGGTAGAGGAAGTCAAGTAAGAGAGATGGACTGCAAGGTTTGCCCGGCAGTCGACAAGGACGGAGGAAGTGAAGCACGTAATGCTCACTCGGCAGCGCACCTGGGTAGAGGAAGTCAAGTGAGAGAGATGGATTGCAAGGTTTGCCCGGCAGTCGACGAGGACGGAGGAAGTGAAGCACGTAATGCTCACTCGGCGAGCGGACCTGGGTAGAGGGAGTCAAGTGAGAGAGATGGATTGCAAGGTTTGCCCGGCAGTCGACGAGGACGGAGGAAGTGAAGCACGTAATGCTCACTCGGCAGCGCACCTGGGTAGAGGAAGTCAAGTAAGAGAGATGTATTCCAAGGTTTGCCTGGCAGTCAACGAGGACGGAGGAAGGGAAGCATGTAATGCTCACTCGGCAGCGCACCTGGGTAGAGGAAGTCAAGTAAGAGAGATGGACTGCAAGGTTTGCCCGGCAGTCGGCGAGCGCACCTGGGTAGAGGAAGTCAAGTGAGAGAGATGGATTGCAAGGTTTGCCCGGCAGTCGACGAGGACGGAGAAAGTGAAGCACGTAATGCTCACTCGGCAGCGCACCTGGGTAGAGGAAGTCAAGTGAGAGAGATGGATTGCAAGGTTTGCCCGGCAGTCAACGAGGACGGAGGAAGTGAAGCACGTAATGCTCACTCGGCAGCGCACCTGGGTAGAGGAAGTCAAGTGAGAGAGATGGATTGCAAGGTTTGCCCGGCAGTCGACGAGGACGGAGGAAGTGAAGCACGTAATGCTCACTCGGCGAGCGCACCTGGGTAGAGGAAGTCAAGTGAGAGAGATGGATTGCAAGTTTTGCCCGGCAGTCGACGAGAAGTGAAGCACGTAATGCTCACTCGGCAGCGCACCTGGGTAGAGGAATTCATGTGAGAGAGATGGATTGCAAGGTTTGCCCGGCAGTCAACGAGGACGGAGGAAGTGAAGCACGTAATGCTCACTCGGCAGCGCACCTGGGTAGAGGAAGTCAAGTGAGAGAGATGGATTGCAAGGTTTGCCCGGCAGTCGACGAGGACGGAGGAAGTGAAGCACGTAATGCGCACTCGGCACCGCACCTGGGTAGAGGAAGTCAAGTGAGAGAGATGGATTGCAAGGTTTGCCCGGCAGTCGACGAGAAGTGAAGCACGTAATGCTCACTCGGCAGCGCACCTGGGTAGAGGAATTCATGTGAGAGAGATGGATTGCAAGGTTTGCCCGGCAGTCGACGAGGACGGAGGAAGTGAAGCACGTAATGCTCACTCGGCAGCGCACCAGGGTAGAGGAAGTCAGGTAAGAGAGATGGACTGCAAGGTTTGCCCGGCAGTCGACGAGGACGGAGGAAGTGAAGCATGTAATGCTCACTCGGCGAATGCACCTGGGTAGAGGAAGTCAAGTGAGAGAGATGGATTGCAAGGTTTGCCCGGCAGTCGACGAGGACGGAGGAAGTGAAGCACGTAATGCTCACTCGGCAGCGCACCTGGGTAGAGGAAGTCAAGTAAGAGAGATGGACTGCAAGGTTTGCCCGGCAGTCGACGAGGACGGAGGAAGTGAAGCACGTAATGCTCACTCGGCAGCGCACCTGGGTAGAGGAAGTCAAGTAAGAGAGAAAGACTGCAAGGTTTGCCAGGCAGTCGACGAGGACGGAGGAAGTGAAGCACGTAATGCTCACTTGGCAGCGCACCTGGGTAGAGGAAGTCAAGTGAGAGAGATGGATTGCAAGGTTTGCCCGGCAGTTGACGAGAACGGAGGAAGTGAAGCACGTAATGCTCACTCGGCAGAGCACCTGGGTAGAGGAAGTCAGGTAAGAGAGATGGACTGCAAGGTTTGCCCGGCAGTCGACGAGGACGGAGGAAGTGAAGCACGTAATGCTCACTCGGCAGCGCACCTGGGTAGAGGAAGTCAGGTAAGAGAGATGGACTGCAAGGTTTGCCCGGCAGTAGACGAGGACGGAGGAAGTGAAGCACGTAATGCGCACTCGGCACCGCAACTGGGTAGAGGAAGTCAAGTGAGAGAGATGGATTGCAAGGTTTGCCCGGCAGTCGACGAGAAGTGAAGCACGTAATGCTCACTCGGCAGCGCACCTGGGTAGAGGAAGTCAAGTGAGAGAGATGGATTGCAAGGTTTGCCCGGCAGTCGACGAGGACGGAGGAAGTGAAGCACGCAATGCTCACTCGGCAGCGCACCTGGGTAGAGGAAGTCAGGTAAGAGAGATGGATTCCAAGGTTTGCCTGGCAGTCAACGAGGACGGAGGAAGTGAAGCATGTAATGCTCACTCGGCAGCGCACCTGGGTAGAGGAAGTCAAGTAAGAGAGATGGACTGCAAGGTTTGCCCGGCAGTCGGCGAGCGCACCTGGGTAGAGGAAGTCAAGTGAGAGAGATGGATTGCAAGGTTTGCCCGGCAGTCGACGAGGACGGAGGAAGTGAAGCACGTAATGCTCACTCGGCGAGCGCACCTGGGTAGAGGAAGTCAAGTGAGAGAGATGGATTGCAAGGTTTGCCCGGCAGTCGACGAGGACGGAGGAAGTGAAGCACGTAATGCTCACTCGGCGAGCGCACCTGGGTAGAGGAAGTCAAGTGAGAGAGATGGATTGCAAGGTTTGCCCGGCAGTCGACGAGGACGGAGGAAGTGAAGCACGTAATGCTCACTCGGCAGCGCACCTGGGAAGAGGAAGTCAAGTAAGAGAGATGGACTGCAAGTTTTGCCCGGCAGTCGATGAGGACGGAGGAAGTAAAGCACGTAATGCTCACTCGGCAGCGCACCTGGGTAGAGGAAGTCAAGTGAGAGAGATGGATTGCAAGGTTTGCCCGGCAGTCGTAGAGGACGGAGGAAGTGAAGCACGTAATGCTCACTCGGCAGCGCACCTGGGTAGAGGAAGTCAAGTGAGAGAGATGGATTGCAAGGTTTGCCCGGCAGTCAACGAGGACGGATGAAGTGAAGCACGTAATGCTCACTCGGCAGCGCACCTGGGTAGAGGAAGTCAAGTGAGAGAGATGGATTGCAAGGTTTGCCCGGCAGTCGACGAGGACGGAGGAAGTGAAGCACGTAATGCTCACTCGGCGAGCGCACCTGGGTAGAGGAAGTCAAGTGAGAGAGATGGATTGCAAGGTTTGCCCGGCAGTCGACGAGGACGGAGGAAGTGAAGCACGAAATGCTCACTCGGCAGCGCACCTGGGTAGACGAAGTCAAGTAAGAGAGATGGACTGGAAGGTTTGCCCGGCAGTCGACGAGGACGGAGGAAGTGAAGCACATAATGCTCACTCGGCAGCGCACCTGGGTAGAGGAAGTCAAGTGAGAGAGATGGATTGCAAGGTTTGCCCGGCAGTCGACGAGGACGGAGGAAGTGAAGCACGTAATGCTCACTCGGCAGCGCACCTGGGTAGAGGAAGTCAGGTAAGAGAGATGGACTGCAAGGTTTGCCCGGCAGTCGACGAGGACGGAGGAAGTGAAGCACGTAATGCTCACTCGGCAGCGCACCTGGGTAGAGGAAGTCAAGTAAGAGACATGGACTGCAAGGTTTGCCCGGCAGTCGACGAGGACGGAGGAAGTGAAGCACGTAATGCTCACTCGGCAGCGCACCTGGGTAGAGGAAGTCAAGTGAGACAGATGGATTGCAAGGTTTGCCCGGCAGTCGACGAGGACGGAGGAAGTGAAGCACGTAATGCTCACTCGGCAGCGCATCTGGGTAGAGGAAGTCAGGTAAGAGAGATGGACTGCAAGGTTTGCCCGGCAGTCGACGAGGACGGAGGAAGTGAAGCACGTAATGCTCACTCGGCAGCGCACCTGGGTAGAGGAAGTCAAGTAAGAAAGAAAGACTGCAAGGTTTGCCCGGCAGTCGACGAGGACGGAGGAAGTGAAGCACGTAATGCTCACTTGGCAGCGCACCTGGGTAGAGGAAGTCAAGTGAGAGAGATGGATTGCAAGGTTTGCCCGGCAGTCGACGAGAACGGAGGAAGTGAAGCACGTAATGCTCACTCGGCAGCGCACCTGGGTAGAGGAAGTCAGGTAAGAGAGATGGACTGCAAGGTTTGCCCGGCAGTCGACGAGGACGGAGGAAGTGAAGCACGTAATGCTCACTCGGCAGCGCACCTGGGTAGAGGAAGTCAGGTAAGAGAGATGGACTGCAAGGTTTGCCCGGCAGTCGACGAGGACGGAGGAAGTGAAGCACGTAATGCGCACTCGGCACCGCACCTGGGTAGAGGAAGTCAAGTGAGAGAGATGGATTGCAAGGTTTGCCCGGCAGTCGACGAGAAGTGAAGCACGTAATGCTCACTCGGCAGCACACCTGGGTAGAGGAAGTCAAGTGAGAGAGATGGATTGCAAGGTTTGCCCAGCAGTCGACGAGGACGGAGGAAGTGAAGCACGCAATGCTCACTCGGCAGCGCACGTGGGTAGAGGAAGTCAGGTAAGAGAGATGGACTGCAAGGTTTGCCCGGCAGTCGACGAGGACGGAGGAAGTGAAGCACGTAATGCTCACTCGGCAGCGCACCTTGGTAGAGGAAGTCAGGTAAAAGAGATGGACTGCAAGGTTTGCCCGGCAGTCGACGAGGACGGAGGAAGTGAAGCACGTAATGCTCACTCGGCAGCGCACCTGGGTAGAGGAAGTCAAGTGAGAGAGATGGATTGCAAGGTTTGCCCGGCAGTCGACGAGGACGGAGGAAGTGAAGCACGTAATGCTCACTCGGCAGCGCACCTGGGTAGAGGAAGTCAGGTAAGAGAGATGGACTGCAAGGTTTGCCCGGCAGTCGACGAGGACGGAGGAAGTGAAGCACGTAATGCTCACTCGGCGAGCGCACCTGGGTAGAGGAAGTCAAGTGAGAGAGATGGATTGCAAGGTTTGCCCGGCAGTCGACGAGGACGGAGGAAGTGAAGCATGTAATGCTCACTCGGCAGCGCACCTGGGTAAAGGAAGTCAAGTAAGAGAGATGGACTGCAAGGTTTGCCCGGCAGTCGGCGAGCGCACCTGGGTAGAGGAAGTCAAGAAAGAGAGATGGACTGCAAGGTTTGCCCGGCAGTCGACGAGGACGGAGGAAGTGAAGCACATAATGCTCACTCGGCAGCGCACCTGGGTAGAGGAAGTCAAGTGAGAAAGATGGATTGCAAGGTTTGCCCGGCAGTCGACGAGGACGGAGGAAGTGAAGCACGTAATGCTCACTCGGCAGCGCACCTGGGTAGAGGAAGTCCAGTAAGAGAGATGGACTGCAAGGTTTGCCCGGCAGTCGACGAGGACGGAGGAAGTGAAGCACCTAATGCTCACTCGGCGAGCGCACTTGGGTAGAGGAAGTCAAGTGAGAGAGATGGATTGCAAGGTTTGCCCGGCAGTCGACGAGGACGGAGGAAGTGAAGCACGTAATGCTCACTCAGGCAGCGCACCTGGGTAGAGGAAGTCAAGTAAGAGAGATGGATTGCAAGGTTTGCCTGGCAGTCAACGAGGACGGAGGAAGTAAAGCATGTAATGCTCACTCGGCAGCGCACCTGGGTAGAGGAAGTCAAGTAAGAGAGATGGACTGCAAGGTTTGCCCGGCAGTCGGCGAGCGCACCTGGGTAGAGGAAGTCAAGTAAGAGAGATGGACTGCAAGGTTTGCCCGGCAGTCGACAAGGACGGAGGAAGTGAAGCACGTAATGCTCACTCGGCAGCGCACCTGGGTAGAGGAAGTCAAGTGAGAGAGATGGATTGCAAGGTTTGCCCGGCAGTCGACGAGGACGGAGGAAGTGAAGCACGTAATGCTCACTCGGCGAGCGGACCTGGGTAGAGGGAGTCAAGTGAGAGAGATGGATTGCAAGGTTTGCCCGGCAGTCGACGAGGACGGAGGAAGTGAAGCACGTAATGCTCACTCGGCAGCGCACCTGGGTAGAGGAAGTCAAGTAAGAGAGATGTATTCCAAGGTTTGCCTGGCAGTCAACGAGGACGGAGGAAGGGAAGCATGTAATGCTCACTCGGCAGCGCACCTGGGTAGAGGAAGTCAAGTAAGAGAGATGGACTGCAAGGTTTGCCCGGCAGTCGGCGAGCGCACCTGGGTAGAGGAAGTCAAGTGAGAGAGATGGATTGCAAGGTTTGCCCGGCAGTCGACGAGGACGGAGAAAGTGAAGCACGTAATGCTCACTCGGCAGCGCACCTGGGTAGAGGAAGTCAAGTGAGAGAGATGGATTGCAAGGTTTGCCCGGCAGTCAACGAGGACGGAGGAAGTGAAGCACGTAATGCTCACTCGGCAGCGCACCTGGGTAGAGGAAGTCAAGTGAGATAGATGGATTGCAAGGTTTGCCCGGCAGTCGACGAGGACGGAGGAAGTGAAGCACGTAATGCTCACTCGGCGAGCGCACCTGGGTAGAGGAAGTCAAGTGAGAGAGATGGATTGCAAGTTTTGCCCGGCAGTCGACGAGGACGGAGGAAGTGAAGCACGTAATGCTCACTCGGCAGCGCACCTGGGTAGAGGAAGTCAAGTACGAGAGATGGACTGCAAGGTTTGCCCGGCAGTCGACGAGGACGGAGGAAGTGAAGCACATAATGCTCACTCGGCAGCGCACCTGGGTAGAGGAAGTCAAGTGAGAGAGATGGATTGCGAGGTTTGCCCGGCAGTCGACGAGGACGGAGGAAGTGAAGCACGTAATGCTCACTCGGCAGCGCACCTGGGTAGAGGAAGTCAGGTAAGAGAGATGGACTGCAAGGTTTGCCCGGCAGTCGACGAGGACGGAGGAAGTGAAGCACGTAATGCTCACTCGGCAGCGCACCTGGGTAGAGGAAGTCAAGTAAGAGAGATGGACTGCAAGGTTTGCCCGGCAGTCGACGAGGACGGAGGAAGTGAAGCACGTAATGCTCACTTGGCAGCGCACCTGGGTAGAGGAAGTCAAGTGAGAGAGATGGATTGCAAGGTTTGCCCGGCAGTCGACGAGGACGGAGGAAGTGAAGCACGTAATGCTCACTCGGCAGCGCACCTGGGTAGAGGAAGTCAGGTAAGAGAGATGGACTGCAAGGTTTGCCCGGCAGTCGACAAGGACGGAGGAAGTGAAGCACGTAATGCTCACTCTGCAGCGCACCTGGGTAGAGGAAGTCAGGTAAGAGAGATGGACTGCAAGGTTTGCCCGGCAGTCGACGAGGACGGAGGAAGTGAAGCACGTAATGCGCACTCGGCACCGCACCTGGGTAGAGGAAGTCAAGTGAGAGAGATGGATTGCAAGGTTTGCCCGGCAGTCGACGAGAAGTGAAGCACGTAATGCTCACTCGGCAGCGCACCTGGGTAGAGGAATTCATGTGAGAGAGATGGATTGCAAGGTTTGCCCGGCAGTCGACGAGGACGGAGGAAGTGAAGCACGTAATGCTCACTCGGCAGCGCACCAGGGTAGAGGAAGTCAGGTAAGAGAGATGGACTGCAAGGTTTGCCCGGCAGTCGACGAGGACGGAGGAAGTGAAGCATGTAATGCTCACTCGGCGAATGCACCTGGGTAGAGGAAGTCAAGTGAGAGAGATGGATTGCAAGGTTTGCCCGGCAGTCGACGAGGACGGAGGAAGTGAAGCACGTAATGCTCACTCGGCAGCGCACCTGGGTAGAGGAAGTCAAGTAAGAGAGATGGACTGCAAGGTTTGCCCGGCAGTCGACGAGGACGGAGGAAGTGAAGCACGTAATGCTCACTCGGCAGCGCACCTGGGTAGAGGAAGTCAAGTGAGTGAGATGGACTGCAAGGTTTGCCCGGCAGTCGACGAGGACGGAGGAAGTGAAGCACGTAATGCTCACTCGGCAGCGCACCTGGGTAGAGGAAGTCAGGTAAGAGAGATAGACTGCAAGGTTTGCCCGGCAGTCGACGAGGACGGAGGAAGTGAAGCACGTAATGCTCACTCGGCAGCGCACCTGGGTAGAGGAAGTCAGGTAAGAGAGATGGACTGCAAGGTTTGCCCGGCAGTCGACGAGCGCAGCTGGGTAGAGGAAGTCAGGTAAAAGAGATGGACTGCAAGGTTTGCCCGGCAGTCGGCGAGCGCACCTGGGTAGAGGAAGTCAGGTAAGAGAGATGGACTGCAAGGTTTGCCCGGCAGTCGGCGAGCGCAGCTGGGTAGAGGAAGTCAGGTAAGAGAGATGGACTGCAAGGTTTGCCCGGCAGTCGGCGAGCGCACCTGGGTAGAGGAAGTCAGGTAAGAGAGATGGACTGCAAGGTTTGCCCGGCAGTCGGCGAGCGCAGCTGGGTAGAGGAAGTCAGGTAAGAGAGATGGACTGCAAGGTTTGCCCGGCAGTCGGCGAGCGCACCTGGGTAGAGGAAGTCAGGTAAGAGAGATGGACTGCAAGGTTTGCCCGGCAGTCGGCGAGCGCACCTGGGTAGAGGAAGTCAGGTAAGAGAGATGGACTGCAAGGTTTGCCCGGCAGTCGGCGAGCGCAGCTGGGTAGAGGAAGTCAGGTAAGAGAGATGGACTGCAAGGTTTGCCCGGCAGTCGGCGAGCGCACCTGGGTAGAGGAAGTCAGGTAAGAGAGATGGACTGCAAGGTTTGCCCGGCAGTCGACGAGCGCACCTGGGTAGAGGAAGTCAGGTAAGAGAGATGGACTGCAAGGTTTGCCCGGCAGTCGGCGAGCGCAGCTGGGTAGAGGAAGTCAGGTAAGAGAGATGGACTGCAAGGTTTGCCCGGCAGTCGACGAGCGCACCTGGGTAGAGGAAGTCAGGTAAGAGAGATGGACTGCAAGGTTTGCCCGGCAGTCGGCGAGCGCAGCTGGGTAGAGGAAGTCAGGTAAGAGAGATGGACTGCAAGGTTTGCCCGGCAGTCGGCGAGCGCACCTGGGTAGAGGAAGTCAGGTAAGAGAGATGGACTGCAAGGTTTGCCCGGCAGTCGGCGAGCGCAGCTGGGTAGAGGAAGTCAGGTAAGAGAGATGGACTGCAAGGTTTGCCCGGCAGTCGGCGAGCGCACCTGGGTAGAGGAAGTCAGGTAAGAGAGATGGACTGCAAGGTTTGCCCGGCAGTCGGCGAGCGCAGCTGGGTAGAGGAAGTCAGGTAAGAGAGATGGACTGCAAGGTTTGCCCGGCAGTCGGCGAGCGCAGCTGGGTAGAGGAAGTCAGGTAAGAGAGATGGACTGCAAGGTTTGCCCGGCAGTCGGCGAGCGCACCTGGGTAGAGGAAGTCAGGTAAGAGAGATGGACTGCAAGGTTTGCCCGGCAGTCGACGAGCGCACCTGGGTAGAGGAAGTCAGGTAAGAGAGATGGACTGCAAGGTTTGCCCGGCAGTCGGCGAGCGCAGCTGGGTAGAGGAAGTCAGGTAAGAGAGATGGACTGCAAGGTTTGCCCGGCATTCGGCGAGCGCAGCTGGGTAGAGGAAGTCAGGTAAGAGAGATGGACTGCAAGGTTTGCCCGGCAGTCGACGAGCGCACCTGGGTAGAGGAAGTCAGGTAAGAGAGATGGACTGCAAGGTTTTCCTGGCAGTCGGCGAGCGCAGCTGGGTAGAGGAAGTCAGGTAAGAGAGATGGACTGCAAGGTTTGCCCGGCAGTCGGCGAGCACACCTGGGTAGAGGAAGTCAGGTAAGAGAGATGGACTGCAAGGTTTGCCCGGCAGTCGGCGAGCGCAGCTGGGTAGAGGAAGTCAGGTAAGAGAGATGGACTGCAAGGTTTGCCCGGCAGTCGGCGAGCGCAGCTGGGTAGAGGAAGTCAGGTAAGAGAGATGGACTGCAAGGTTTGCCCGGCAGTCGACGAGCGCACCTGGGTAGAGGAAGTCAGGTAAGAGAGATGGACTGCAAGGTTTGCCCGGCAGTCGGCGAGCGCAGCTGGGTAGAGGAAGTCAGGTAAGAGAGATGGACTGCAAGGTTTGCCCGGCAGTCGGCGAGCGCACCTGGGTAGAGGAAGTCAGGTAAGAGAGATGGACTGCAAGGTTTGCCCGGCAGTCGACGAGCGCACCTGGGTAGAGGAAGTCAGGTAAGAGAGATGGACTGCAAGGTTTGCCCGGCAGTCGGCGAGCGCAGCTGGGTAGAGGAAGTCAGGTAAGAGAGATGGACTGCAAGGTTTGCCCGGCAGTCGGCGAGCGCACCTGGGTAGAGGAAGTCAGGTAAGAGAGATGGACTGCAAGGTTTGCCCGGCAGTCGGCGAGCGCAGCTGGGTAGAGGAAGTCAGGTAAGAGAGATGGACTGCAAGGTTTGCCCGGCAGTCGGCGAGCGCACCTGGGTAGAGGAAGTCAGGTAAGAGAGATGGACTGCAAGGTTTGCCCGGCAGTCGGCGAGCGCAGCTGGGTAGAGGAAGTCAGGTAAGAGAGATGGACTGCAAGGTTTGCCCGGCAGTCGGCGAGCGCAGCTGGGTAGAGGAAGTCAGGTAAGAGAGATGGACTGCAAGGTTTGCCCGGCAGTCGGCGAGCGCACCTGGGTAGAGGAAGTCAGGTAAGAGAGATGGACTGCAAGGTTTGCCCGGCAGTCGACGAGCGCACCTGGGTAGAGGAAGTCAGGTAAGAGAGATGGACTGCAAGGTTTGCCCGGCAGTCGGCGAGCGCAGCTGGGTAGAGGAAGTCAGGTAAGAGAGATGGACTGCAAGGTTTGCCCGGCATTCGGCGAGCGCAGCTGGGTAGAGGAAGTCAGGTAAGAGAGATGGACTGCAAGGTTTGCCCGGCAGTCGACGAGCGCACCTGGGTAGAGGAAGTCAGGTAAGAGAGATGGACTGCAAGGTTTTCCTGGCAGTCGGCGAGCGCAGCTGGGTAGAGGAAGTCAGGTAAGAGAGATGGACTGCAAGGTTTGCCCGGCAGTCGGCGAGCACACCTGGGTAGAGGAAGTCAGGTAAGAGAGATGGACTGCAAGGTTTGCCCGGCAGTCGGCGAGCGCAGCTGGGTAGAGGAAGTCAGGTAAGAGAGATGGACTGCAAGGTTTGCCCGGCAGTCGGCGAGCGCAGCTGGGTAGAGGAAGTCAGGTAAGAGAGATGGACTGCAAGGTTTGCCCGGCAGTCGACGAGCGCACCTGGGTAGAGGAAGTCAGGTAAGAGAGATGGACTGCAAGGTTTGCCCGGCAGTCGGCGAGCGCAGCTGGGTAGAGGAAGTCAGGTAAGAGAGATGGACTGCAAGGTTTGCCCGGCAGTCGGCGAGCGCACCTGGGTAGAGGAAGTCAGGTAAGAGAGATGGACTGCAAGGTTTGCCCGGCAGTCGGCGAGCGCAGCTGGGTAGAGGAAGTCAGGTAAGAGAGATGGACTGCAAGGTTTGCCCGGCAGTCGACGAGCGCACCTGGGTAGAGGAAGTCAGGTAAGAGAGATGGACTGCAAGGTTTGCCCGGCAGTCGGCGAGCGCACCTGGGTAGAGGAAGTCAGGTAAGAGAGATGGACTGCAAGGTTTGCCCGGCAGTCGACGAGCGCACCTGGGTAGAGGAAGTCAGGTAAGAGAGATGGACTGCAAGGTTTTCCCGGCAGTCGGCGAGCGCAGCTGGGTAGAGGAAGTCAGGTAAGAGAGATGGACTGCAAGGTTTGCCCGGCAGTCGGCGAGCGCACCTGGGTAGAGGAAGTCATGTAAGAGAGATTGACTGTAAGGTTTACCCGGCTGTCGGCGAGCGCAGCTGGGTAGAGGAAGTCAGGTAAGAGAGATGGACTGCAAGGTTTGCCCGGCAGTCGGCGAGCGCAGCTGGGTAGAGGAAGTCAGGTAAGAGAGATGGACTGCAAGGGTTGCCCGGCAGTCGACGAGCGCACCTGGGTAGAGGAAGTCAGGTAAGAGAGATGGACTGCAAGGTTTGCCCGGCAGTCGGCGAGCGCAGCTGGGTAGAGGAAGTCAGGTAAGAGAGATGGACTGCAAGGTTTGCCCGGCAGTCGACGAGCGCACCTGGGTAGAGGAAGTCAGGTAAGAGAGATGGACTGCAAGGTTTGCCCGGCAGTCGGCGAGCGCACCTGGGTAGAGGAAGTCAGGTAAGAGAGATGGACTGCAAGGTTTGCCCGGCAGTCGACGAGCGCACCTGGGTAGAGGAAGTCAGGTAAGAGAGATGGACTGCAAGGTTTGCCCGGCAGTCGGCGAGCGCAGCTGGGTAGAGGAAGTCAGGTAAGAGAGATGGACTGCAAGGTTTGCCCGGCAGTCGGCGAGCGCACCTGGGTAGAGGAAGTCAGGTAAGAGAGATGGACTGCAAGGTTTGCCCGGCAGTCGGCGAGCGCACCTGGGTAGAGGAAGAGCCGCGGACCCAGCACGGCGACGGGGCGGCGCCGCCACTGCGGGAACACCAGGCCCTTGAGCACGAGCACGGCGCCGCAGCGCGCGCAGCCCTCCAGCTCGGGCAGGGGCACGCTGGGGCCGGCGTGCAGGCGCAGCAGGTGGCGCAGGTCGGGGTCGATGCCGAGGCGGGCCCTGCGCGAGGCGTCCTCGTAGCCCAGCGCCGCCAGCAGCTCGTCCTGCAGCGCCAGGGGCCGCTCGTCGTCGCGCAGCCGCCGGCTCGGCGCGCCGCCCACCTGAGCACAGCACACACAGTGGTGACCACCCCCGCCTCACTGCGGGCAATATCGTCACCCCGTGACACGGTGCTGATAAACGTATTCTTCCAATCTCTCTTTTAATTTAAATCTTTCTGTATATTTTTAATTTTTTGACGTGACAACGTCTGGTAAATCGATGAACCCCGGCTGCACGCACGAATAAGTGTCCCTTAACGCACATTGTCCCTTTACGCTGTGTCCCGTCACATTCATTGTTGGCTTGCGCCGCATCTATCTCTCTTCCACTCGATTGGAACAACCATTGATTTGACTTTTTCGAGGCACATTAAACTTGTAACACTCCCATTCGTTTCCTACTTTTCCTATCGTCGTCCTATCCTTAACAGAATAATACAGATTGGAACAAGTTAAATATCAAAGTGTATGAAAGTTATAGTTAAAATAATCTCTTCGTTAAAGTAATAAACATATTTGAATTAATGAGTGCAAATTAAATTAAATTTATCAATTAAATTGTAGATTTCATTTCACTCCTTCTTTGTATCCATACAAAATAATGATAATTCAATAAAAATTATTCAATTTTATTCATAAAAGTATGCAATCATTTCATCTATGTTTTGTTATGACGTTGTTACGTTAAATTGTCCGTAAACCGACTTTACAGACTACCAATTTTTTCTGCATATTGTATGCATATAGGCCAAAATAAGGACAGTATACAACAAATCAAGCACCCTATCCAGAAATGAATTGTGCTCCCTTTCCCACCTTGTGAATTTTCCCGAGGGAGTCCCAGCACCTTGGGAATCCTGCACATTTTCGCCCCGGATAGGTGACATATATAGTGTATACGGCATGTGTCATCACATAACTCGACTCAGTCGACAGCTATGATGCGTGGAGTACAGCCAAAGGTGCAAATCTGTCGGATAAGAAGAAGGATCTCGCGGGGGTGTGCGGAACAAGGATTTTTGCATGTTTGGGTTAAGAAATAAAAAGTCATCGTATTTCACTGGTTGGTCTAGGCCTATGTGCATGCAATAAAGGGTTAAGGTAATAATAATAATAAAACTAGTTTTAATTTAAACATCAGTTTTGGCGTTATCATTACGTTTAATATACCCATTACACAGATATGATTGACCCCACAATAAAGGCTTTTTTTTTAACTCCGGATGCTGACTTGGGCACTTATCATCATCGTCGCCGGGAGAACGATCACGGCGTGATCAGAGCGATTTGACCCTGCAATTGTCATCCGTTGCCTTCCGCACGATGGCGGGACTTCCTTAACCCAAGCAAATTTCACACAAGTCACACAAGACAGCAGAACTGACGACCGGACATAACTGCCAGAAATACGACATGTGAAAGGTATTTCAGAGTACATTAGTGGCATTTTTTTAGCCGGAGATACTTTAGCATACAAAGAATTCAGTTAAGTGTTGAACCAAATTTCAATGTCACGAATTCCTGTTTTACTAAAATTCTCATTTTGTGTTACTTCACTTACATTTTCATTGAAGTTGCGTTACCAAAACGCACCCTTAACATTTTCATGAAATGGACTCCATGACAAAGTAAGCTTTTTAAATAAAATTGTATTATGTAATTTTTAAAAATGTTTTATTAAAATCGGATTATAATTATAGATTTTCAAGATGGTTGCCGTAACGAAAATTGCAAAGTTTCTAGATAGAATTCAATATGGTGGGTATGACGTAAGCAATTTTTTTTATTAAAATGTTTAAATTGTAATTAAGAATGGTTTTATACTTAAATTACATGTTTAATATTGACGGGAATCGAACCGAGATCAGATGGATTGGGTAACTAACCATTTGAAGTAAACATTTTTTAAAATATTTTTTTGAATTTTTTCGGAAATTTTTGGTTAAAAATTAAAGACTTTCAAGTTTACGTTCAAGGTCAAGATTATGACCTCAGAGACTTAGGGAGGCTTGTCGATGGGTAATTTAAGCCTTTATTTATTTGGGTTATTTCAAAGGCAAAAGTCTTTTGAGGCATTCCGAATTATTTTTTGAGTAATAAAACGGGTTATTTTCCCTCAAAACGGGAAAATTTTTTCCCTTGAAATAGGGACATTTTTAGGAATTTTGCGGAATTTTGAGTCACTTTTGAGAAATTTTGAAGGTCAAGGTCATCCAAGATGGCCATTGTTACGTCACAACCAAATATGGCGGTCGGCACCACAGGCACCACAACCTGGAACCTGTGCCAGAACATACCAAACTATAGTACTACATGTATGTCACGAATTGTAGAATACCATATGTTTTGATAACGTAATCAATTTTTCGACACGTTGTTACCGTTTTAATATTTTTAAAAATATTTTTTAATTGTTTTTATCTTCTACTAGCTGACCCGACGGACGTTGTCCTGTTATTCAATTCAAACTGGAATACTATACTAATAATAATTATTTCTACTGTTGTATATTTTGATATTGTATATGTTTGTAATTTTTTGTTATCTCTATAAAATATTGTTTATTGTAATGCTTGTTCATACACAACATTGTTAGTTTTATTTCCTGGTGCGTAAATAAATAATGCTGATGGTTTTCCGACACAGGAACAGGCGACATACAGTTGGCCATGTGAAAAACATGCATTTTTCAAGATTAATGCCACAAACACTGAACGACTGCCCTTGCGATTTATTAATTGACATTGCAAATGCAAGCCGCACTGGAAATTGTAACCGTTTAAAGTCGAATGGCATGTCGTTTGGAATCTTAGGGATGCGTGGATTCAAAACGTCTTCGCCTTTATACTTCCCTTTTAAAATAAATTGTGGCTTCGATGACGTTATTCATTAAACTTCGCCGCAAGCCGAGTGCAATTACAAAGACGTGGCTGGTTTATGTTTCGTAACATTATGATTATAGATCCGATTTTTAGTTGCAGATTATGAGGTGGTAATCCGGGCAATTCCAGGGAATTAAAAAATTCCGTTGAATAGTTGACATCATCTTGATTAGTAACGAAATCAACCGATTTGAATGTCATCAGTTCACCAGCTATCTTACTTTGAATTTGAAAATTCATTTCGTTGACATCAACGCTTTTTGCAGCTAATATTGTCACGATCCACCTTCAGAGGGGGGGGCGAGAATCGTAGCTCTTTACATAGAAACAACTCGCTTGGCATCAACTAGTCTTAACTTCATAAAATACTTTACTGTACCTAGGATCATAGGTTCGTCATCCCGTACAGGATGTCTGGTGAGAGCTGAACTAAGGAGATTTTGCAAAATAACATAATACTTAATTAAAATTATTTTATTCTTAAAGTCAAATACTCAACATCATTTTAAAGAACATTTAAATAGCGGGATTACAATTTAAAACAATAATCTCTTTACTTCCTTAACGATTGAACGACCTTACAAGAGAGAGAATGAGAGAACTTCACTAAACACTTCCCTAGTCCTTCCGAATACCTCAAATCATAATTAATACTTAAAATTAAAACAAAGATAAGTCCATACTCACATTTTCCGAAAAGCCTTTCTTGATCGATTACTTTAAAAAAATAACGTAGGGGCCTCTCCTGCCCTTGAAATCCCGAACGAACATTACATTTTAAAAACTATGACGCGTGACCCCTGACGAGGGCCATAGCCTCCGCCCGAAAGCTTGACGACTACATTATGACCTAACTTAAATTAAACGACTCGTGGCCTCTGGCGTCGACCATAGCTTCCGCCCGAAAGCTTGAATTCCTACATCACGAACGAACTAACAACTCGTGACCACAGGTGAGACGCATAGCCTCCGCCTGAGTGAGCCCCGAGTCACCAATCACTTGCGCTTAAATTCGCGCGCCCTGCCGCGCCTACCATAACAAAAGCTCGTTATTGAAGTCAAATTTACTAAACAACTAACTAGAACATCTGGGAAGACTACCCCCCCTCTACCCCAATGTGCAGGCCACACCGCGCGGCTTGTTACGACAGCGCGCCCCAGTAACTGCGGCCCGTGGCTGCGCCAGCGCGCGGCCAAACAAACAAACAAAATTCTGCAAGCCCGCAGCGCGCCGCGCCGGCCCCGTGCCCCAATTACATGGTCACGCCACTTGCGCTGACGAGTGAACAGAGCAGCCAGCCCAGAGTCCCGTCAGTAAAGTCCCTAAATTTGATTTCAACAACCCTGCAAAATTTCAACCCGCGACATAACCCTCCCCTCACAGAGCTCGAGCCCCATCGAGCTACCTCAAAGTTACAAATTGTCTTTTTCCATTAAACCATAACTATAAATTCCTCATTTCACAAAAATAATAATTTTCTTAGTTCCTTGCTGTCTGAACATACATCTAGATTCTGCATAAGATTTATTTTAAAACAACAAGTATTCATAAAATTAAATGTAAAACTTTTATCTGGTTTGTTCTCACAGGAACCTTCAGAGGCTCGAGTTCTCAATTCTAAAAAAAATTGTTCTGTTAGTGAAGCTCTCTTTACAAATTAAATTACTGTTCTTAGTTTCTCAGTATTCGTTAAACAATGTGCAAATTCTTGATAATTATTATTTTTTTTTTCAGTTTCCGTTTATTACCATACTTCTTTCGTTCTTCAAAAAAAATTAAGTGTCCTTACAGTGTTTCAATTAATTAAACTCTTATCTCGTGAAGGTTGGTGCAACTCCTCGAAGTCAGTGTTGTCGAGAAGAGTAGCTCCCTGGGCTGGCCATCAGCAAACACCACTCAACTCCAACAGCTACTGGACTGGCTTCCAGGGCAGCTCACAACTTCTCCCCACATCTGCTTCGGAGTTGTGCCATCCTCATCACGAACAGATTACAATTCTGAAACATCATCAACAGGCATTACCATCACGCCTGACAAATACAAAACTAACTACTAAACTGCAATCGATGGGCAAGGATGCAAACACACAAAAAAATAAAATTAATTAATTCAACTGCTAACATAAAGTATCCCACCCTTAGCATAATCTAATCAGGCAAATAATTTGATAGGAAAAACTTAAGGAAGGGAAACATGACCTCCAATGATTTTCCCTAACTCTTGAGTCTTGATCTTCTCTATACAGCAAATAGTCCCCACGAAGTAACTGGGTTGAAGGTCAGTTCACATGACCCACCCATAACCTCTTCTACTCTTCTTTTCTTCTGGGGGCAACCACAATGCCCACCAATCTCTCTCCATGGTGCCGAACCAGCTATCCCATGAGAGTAAACAACGTAGTCAATAGGAGCGCAGAGGGGAAACACCAATCTCTGGCTTGTCGAGTCATAAAACTGCTTTATCTTCTTCTTCTTCTTCTTCTGAGTAAAACATCTGATTAATCTTGCTACTATTCTTCCCAACAATAAAAAAAAAGTTCATCAGGTATCTTCATAAAAAAACATTCTAACTAATAATAAGTCTTCTTTTTCTTCTTTTTTTTTTCTGTTAGATGTAATAGAAGGCCATGTTAGGGAGGTTATAGGGAAAAAGAGTGGCCAATTCCCACCCCATCACCCACCTAGATCATGACTAATTAACTTTTAAACTTTCTATTTCAAACAAATAAAAAAAAACATTTTTTTATTCAAACTTTTAAATTATAATTACTTTTACTTCATAACCTCAAAAGCTAATCAATAATTCTAAATGAAATTGTGATTTACTGCATCCTTGTTCCATCCGATCTGTTTGTTTATAACCTTTCTTGTAAAGTATAAAATTTTCAAACATTACTAATTCAAAACAAATTTACATTCTGGTGTCCTTCGAGTTACAATTAAATTTACTATTTCTTAGCTTGAAATAATTTAAGTTTTCAGAACTATTTCATTGTCTAATTCACAACACTTAAAAATCAACTCAAAACAACAAATCATCAAAATCAATAAGATCATCTGACCTACCTATCAGTACTGTGAACTTGAACTGTTCGTACACATTTATAATAAGCTATTGTATTTAAATTCCAACCTAAATAAGGTTTAAAAAAAACTACTAATCCCTCTGTAAATTAAGAAAATTAACTTTAAAAATTAAACTTAAGGTATTAGTTCTTTTTGACAGCTACCACAACTCACTAGTTCCATTACATTACTATAACCTAAAAAGTTCTGTAAATAATGTTTATAACAAAAAAAACTCCAGTTACTGTCTTCCATAAAAAAAAATAAAACTTTACATGACCTTATTAATCTCCACTTGTAAGTCCATGGCTGCCAGCTTTCTCTTCTCTTGAATCTTCAGTCTTGGCTCTTGTTTCAGTGATCTTGTATCTTGTCTCTCGAACTCTTGTCATCTTGTAAACTGGACTGCTGCTCAGCTCATCTTAAGGAATCTGTAACAGTTTCAAAAATACATGTTAATTTAAATTACATAATTCCTGTTCTTTGGTCCTAAAAAAAAATTGTATTATTAGTACACATTACCCTGAAACAACATTATTATTCATTGTTTATTACTTAAAAAAAATGCTTTACCATAAAATACTTTTTTGTTCTTTTCATTAGGCCTATTTATTTTCCTTCTTCTTAATTAAATTCTGCTTCAAATGTTAATCTTAACTTAAGACCTACCATATATTTATTATTCATTACCTACATTATTTATGTTACCCTAAAATTCCCATAAGTTTCTAATACTTCCTATCAAAGACATTCTCTCTAAAAAAAAAATTTACTTGTGACTCTTAACTTAACAAACTTAAAAAAAACTTTTACACTAGACTTAACTTATTATTCATTCTTAGTTACTAAATTTCTATATGTAAACTTTAGTACTTACAAACAAAAACTGCCTATTTCTCTCTACCTCTTAATCTCTTTCAATTATTACAATAATAATGTTACCTTGCATCTTTAAACTTTCTTCTTTTCAATTAAATTAGACATCTCATAACAATAAAAATTCTGCCTATACTCTTCTTATGGGTGTACAAACCAACAACAAAATTTCAAATTCTCAAGTTTCCTTATATTTAAATTATGCAATACAAATAACCTCTGTGGTGCCTGTACCCTTTAGGCCTACCACCTTCTCCTCTCACAGCATAACTCTTATTCCTCGGGGTCTGTATTCACTGTTCCAAATCAAATATCTCAAATAAATTAAAAACAAATTTATTATTTTAAGAAAACAAAAATTTACATTGAATTTACTATGGAGCCTGGAAATCTTAATGTCTCACAGCAGCTAACATGACTAAATCCCATGGAACCCCAGGTTTACATAACCTGTGCCCAAAAATTTAAGCATACCAGGCTTTCTCTGCACTGGTTTTACAGCATCACACACTATTTAGGGCCCCTGATCTGCCATCAGTCCCAAGGAGTTTTCCCACAACCCCTCTCTACACAAGCGCCTACCGCATTCCTCTCAATTGGCTATCGGTTTTACGGCATTCTTTTGGGATCCGACCATCAAGTTAGGGCTAATCGAACACTAAACCTCCATACTTCCAAACTAATGTAAATCAATTAAATTTTCTCTGTAATTTCTTAAAATCCAAATAAAAATTATTCAAACATGCCCAAGAAACTTTCAAAAAAAAAATTCATAATCTTATCTTCAAACCCTTAAAATAAAAATAAATAGATTACTCTGTTTTCTCCTTAATAACTGTAAACTGTCAACAAATATTATGTCGTAAATTTAACTATGCTTACTGACTCTAAATCATAAAATCTCATTCGTCCTAATTAATAAACAACCAATTTCCTTGAAATCTCACTGTATCTCTCATACTCAAACTCCACTGGCTGAATATCTCAATAAATTCAAAAACAATTATCTAAACTCTTAAAGAAACTCCTCCCCAATTATTCAAATTACTTCACCTTATTTTATTTCATTACTTAAAACACCTTACTCAAAAAAAATTAATTAATTATCTAGCTATCTTCCATTATTATTTATTTACCGAACAAAACTTTCTCCTAAATTAATTTAGTAAAATTCAATTTCACATTAGGCAAGTACACTAACTCTCTACAGCAATGTTTCTCATTTCCCTCCTTCCTAACTGAATCCAATCTTACTTAACCTCCAGGGAATTTACCTCACAAAATAACCAAAAATTTCACTGTAGTGCCTATCTGCTATAGGCCCACTACACAGGGGGCTCTCACCCCACCAACAAACTTCATTGAAATGGTACCCTATCCCATACAGGATAGCCACTTCGGTACTACCATGGGGAACTCCTGCCCCAAACTACTCACAACTCTCAGGATTCTCCTGACCCTTAATTCCGTAGTCAGCCCATCTCCTATGGTCTGCGCTACAATTCCCTTTCTTCCCAGGGACACAACGCCTCACCTTAGGGTCCCTCGCCCTAATGAAAACATTAATTTTGTCTCTCTGTTCTTTTGGAGTAAATTCCCTCTACACACAAAAACTATCCTTCCCACTTTTCTCAATGCTTATCGATTTTATAGTGTACCTCCTTAATAATGTTTACAAATCCCAAAAAAATATTTTTAAAACCGAGGTAGGATTTAACTAACAAAACATAAACAACTTACAACGAAACACTTCTAGCCTATACATCATACACTTCTTAAAATAAATTACTTACATACTGAAAGTTCCTCTTCTTCTAAAACACACTTAAATTTAAATTTATTTAACCAATAGTCTATTTTCTTATCGCTAAGTTACCGTACAGCTGATCAAAACAAGGTCACGGCCGTCCACGTCTCTGTACGTGCTCGTGACGTCACCGAATTCCATCAGGTGCGCCAACCCTCGCTTGCGGTTCCTCCGTTCTCCGCTAGGTCTCAGCACCTCCCCGTCACGTGTTCATTCTGCCACGTCCACTGACGTGTCGTTCTGAAACAACTCTCAACATTTTTCTAATTAAAACAAAACATCACTATAAATGCTATAACTCTCTTTTACATAAACTCTCGTTTTCTCTTTAATTCCTTTCTAACGTTTATCCTTCCCTCGACTGATTTAATTCGTACGTCTCGTCTCCTACGCGCACGAAAACAAAACAAACTTCTCTTGAAAATAATTCCTATTTACGACAAAAAACTTTATTTTAAATTATAATTCTCTTAACCTACAATCTTAAAATGAACTTCAATTAAATTAAACCACTTGCATTATCTCTAATAAGCATTTAACTTATAACGTATTCTCCTCACGTAATAATCCCCGATATAAATCTACAATAAATTCAACGACTTAAAACAACTTATCACTATAAACTTTATCCTTACAAGTATCCTCAAATAAACATCTGTTACGTCAAAAAAAAAAATCTCAAAGACTTCCTCCACTATAGACTAAAATTCCGTAATCCTCTCCTCAAGTAAACTCTTAATAACCTGCTATCAGAAGCTGAAACTAACTTAATAATAAACATAAAAATCTACCTCTCTCTCTCTCCAGAAATAGAACCTACCCGGCGCCTCCACCATTTCTGTCACGATCCACCTTCAGAGGGGGGGGCGAGAATCGTAGCTCTTTACATAGAAACAACTCGCTTGGCATCAACTAGTCTTAACTTCATAAAATACTTTACTGTACCTAGGATCATAGGTTCGTCATCCCGTACAGGATGTCTGGTGAGAGCTGAACTAAGGAGATTTTGCAAAATAACATAATACTTAATTAAAATTATTTTATTCTTAAAGTCAAATACTCAACATCATTTTAAAGAACATTTAAATAGCGGGATTACAATTTAAAACAATAATCTCTTTACTTCCTTAACGATTGAACGACCTTACAAGAGAGAGAATGAGAGAACTTCACTAAACACTTCCCTAGTCCTTCCGAATACCTCAAATCATAATTAATACTTAAAATTAAAACAAAGATAAGTCCATACTCACATTTTCCGAAAAGCCTTTCTTGATCGATTACTTTAAAAAAATAACGTAGGGGCCTCTCCTGCCCTTGAAATCCCGAACGAACATTACATTTTAAAAACTATGACGCGTGACCCCTGACGAGGGCCATAGCCTCCGCCCGAAAGCTTGACGACTACATTATGACCTAACTTAAATTAAACGACTCGTGGCCTCTGGCGTCGACCATAGCTTCCGCCCGAAAGCTTGAATTCCTACATCACGAACGAACTAACAACTCGTGACCACAGGTGAGACGCATAGCCTCCGCCTGAGTGAGCCCCGAGTCACCAATCACTTGCGCTTAAATTCGCGCGCCCTGCCGCGCCTACCATAACAAAAGCTCGTTATTGAAGTCAAATTTACTAAACAACTAACTAGAACATCTGGGAAGACTACCCCCCCTCTACCCCAATGTGCAGGCCACACCGCGCGGCTTGTTACGACAGCGCGCCCCAGTAACTGCGGCCCGTGGCTGCGCCAGCGCGCGGCCAAACAAACAAACAAAATTCTGCAAGCCCGCAGCGCGCCGCGCCGGCCCCGTGCCCCAATTACATGGTCACGCCACTTGCGCTGACGAGTGAACAGAGCAGCCAGCCCAGAGTCCCGTCAGTAAAGTCCCTAAATTTGATTTCAACAACCCTGCAAAATTTCAACCCGCGACAATATAACACGTTCACTTAACCAAACATGATTTTTGTAATTTTCAACAATGTTTGGGAAAACCATCTCGACGAGTTCGGTCTTTGATTCAGTAAAGTGACAAAAATTTGCAGGGAATGTAATGTATCCAGACGATGTGTCAACAGTAATTTTGCCATTACCAATATCAAGCAATTGTATGGAAAATACATCACCAGATTCGTCATTTTGGAATACGACTCGCATATTCATATTTAATTTTAGTGTCTTGACGTATTTCCATAAAATGGACGACTTCAAACATGCATTAAGTTTTTCGGCTGGCGTTGATTAAGGCATTACTGGCAATGTTTGTCGAAAATCACCTGCCAATAGAATAATCGCTCCACCAAACCGGTTTTGGTTGTTTCGTAAATCATTCATTGTGCGGTCTTAATGCCTCCAAAAAAATTTTGTGTGCCATCGTGCATCCATTCCAAACGATTAATCTGCTATGCTGTAACACTAGGCCATCGCAGAATTCCTCGAAAGGTTGCAAGTTGGAGTTTCACTATCTTGCATGTTCAACGGCAATTTGAGTGCTGAATGAGCTGTTCGACCGCCTTCCAAAGAGCAAAGAGTATATAACGCTGGGTTTACAATAAAGGTAGTCGTTATGTTTTCTTAAATTTTCTAAGTTTCTGCGCAATTTTCTTAATTTTTTTTAATGTAAGAACCTTCTACGAATTATTAGAAAACATTAAAAAAAATATGAATGGAATCGGTAAAGCCGTTCTCAAGTTATAGCGTGACCAGGAGAAAAAGGGTTTCATTTTTAAATATATAGATTTTTGGTGCGAACTGGTATGGTTTAGATTATTTCCTGATGTGTGGTGTAGTTTAAGTGGCCTTGTTTGTTTACGAACCATGTTATTGAATTTTGAGTAATGTTTCAACTCCAATGGTTTCAGTTGTTGAGCGGCCTATTTATTTAAATTACATTTTGCTGTTTTTTTTTTCAGATCGCCTTTCCAGTGGTATTCTGGTAATTTTTTTAAAATTTATAATATTATTGTTATAAAGAAATATGCCAGGACATGTTGGTACTACGTTTTAATGTGTGCATTACTTAATATTATTTTGTTCACCTGTTCCCAGAGATCCAGCGCTTTGTACCCTCAGAGCAATAACGACTTCAAGTTAATTATTGTGAATATTTTTGGTCTCTATTTTTTTTGTATCTTTCGCCTTGAGTCAAATAAAGTTTGCCACATCGTACGCCTTTTGTAAATTCTTAAGTAGGTACTTGGTCACTCGTCTATTCCCATGTGTGCATCAAACTATTATTGTCCATTTACTTTCCAAATAAATATAAAAAAAATTGGTTGTCTGTAAAGTCGGTTTACGGACGATAGTTTAACGTGACAACGTCATAACAAAACATTGATGAAATGATTGCATACTTTTATGAATAAAATTGAATAATTTTTATTGAATTAGCACTATTTTGTAAGGATACAAAGAAGGAGCGAAATGAAATCTACAATTTAATTGATAAATTTACTTTCATTTGCAATCATTAATTGAAATATGTTTATTACTTTAACGAACAGATTATTTTATCTATAACTTTTGTACATGTTTGCTATTTAACTTCTTCCAACCAGTGTTATTCTGTTTAGGATAGGACGATGAAAGGAAAAGTAGGAAACAAATGGGAGTGTTTAAAGTTTAATGTGCCTCAAAAAAGTCAAATTGATGGTTGTTCCAATCGAGTGGAAGAGAGATAGATGCAGCGCAACGTACAATGAGCGTAACGGGACAAAGCGTAACGGGACCATGTGCGTAACGGGACAATGAGTAATCCATTTTGTGCGTGCAGCCGGCGTTCATCGATTTATTAGACGTCACGTCAAAACGAATCTATCCTTTTTATTACATGACACCAAAACTGAAAAATTTCACTCTAAAAATGTAATTGTCTAATGCCTGATCAAATGAGAGCTGTTGGCAGACCACACGAGCCAAGTGTTATCGACTGTGCCATCTCTCTCGGCGGTTTCAAAGAGCAGAGGATGTATGTTAAGAAGCATTATAAAGTTTATCAATCAGGAGACAGAGGAAACAATGAGTCACGACTATAAAGTAATGGCACTTTCACACGTCTAATTTTCGCTTTAAATTTCATCCAATATTACTTTGAATTCAACCTCTTGAATGGTACTGATACGTCATACATGCGGTCATGTTTTTATTTAAGAAATTGGATTTCATTCCGAAAATTTTTTTGAACGGTTTAATGCTACCGGGGCAATCGTATGTGCCATTTACTAATTTTGATAAAATATTTGATGAACTATAAGGAAAAAGTAACTTAAAATGTTCTGGTTTTAATAGCTTTACGTTTATGATCGTTATAAAATGTGTTTTAATTCTGCTTAACCTTCAGGAAATAAAAACAAAACTTATGTTATAATGTAAATATTTGTTTAGTGAAACATATTAACTAAAAATTTAAGTGCCTCTCAATCAACACTTCAAATTTGAAGATATACGTAATACGTTTCAATGAAATGAATTCAGCGAATTGAATTTAAGAAATATCTGATATTTCGAAAACAAAAAAGCCTCAGTTGAGTTACAACACAAGAAAGGAACAAGCTATTGGTCCACGTTTCCAATTTTAACTCCTGAGGCAGGAAGTGCCAACTCCCTTTCCCACGGTGAAGGAATTGAACGAACCGTGGGAAATGACCAGGAGAGCAAAAAGCTTAGTGTGTGTACACAGCTAACAATTCGATCCCAACGGCCAGCGAAGAGATACACTGTTAAAATGTTTCGCCTCGAAGAACTCTAGTTAAAAATTATCCAGAGATCCAGTAAATGTATGGTTACTTATTTAGTTAATTTACTTCGAACATGAATGTACAAGAATAATATTAGTATACACGCCAAACATTCAGAAACTGATATAAAATTGACTAAAAAAATACAGTTATTTCACGTGTGTCTTTATCCTGTTTATAACGAAATATAGAACTCTGAAGTTTAAAAATGGCGTTGTTTCTAGGAAGACACAGTTATATGAAATTACGAAGAACTGTTCGTTTATTCGAGGTGAATTCTTCGATGAAAATTACGTAAATTTACTGCTTAAGTACTAACAGTGTAGTGCAAAACTGCCTGGTTCTCAAAACGCGTGTGTCGCGATCCTATAGTTTCGATATCTGATTACAGATTTGAAGGACTGTGTTTTACGGAAGTTTTTAACAATGTAAATTCTAACTCATAACAACGTAACATCATCTGGGATGGTCATGTACAATTTTCACAATGCTTTGGGGCATTACAATGCAGCGGTTGTGAAGCAAAACATGACCGACTACGTTACAGCATGACCTCTCCTGACAATTATTATCTCCATGAGTCCTTACAAAGGAAACATTCGCATATTTCTGTGGTAATATGTATTATAGGGTTACTAAATATGTTAAATTTTTTTCAAGTGATGCTATACAAAGCCTAGGATTATTTTAAAACTCAGTCCTTTAGACTTTACATTTGTGCAGTAGTTTTATAGACAATAAATACTTTAGGCCTATAGATAATCGTATATTATTTAGTGAGTCCTGATCTTGTAATTAATTAGACACTTTTTTTATCTCTCCTGGACATTTTTTTTACTTAATACTCTCTTCCGTAACACCACAATTTTTTTTTGACAGCACGTAAGCAGTTTTATTATGTATCGTAATCAAAACAACTCAAGCTAAAATATATTTAAACAAGTTTTTTAATATTATTTATCTACAACATATAACAATTAAATGCATGGTACAAACAAATTTAAATATCTACTTATGTTAGAGAGCTACTGACTTTTTACCTTAGCTTAATTTTGCAGTATGACTTGACATTAAAACCAACGCCCTTTAGAACGTACGCCAGAATAAAAAGGTTTCAAACTCCTTGCCTATAAAAATAAACTGACGTGTGTGTGTGTGTGTACTGTCGTGAACATAACAATAGCAGCAGGCCATTAGTTCCGCTACTTACGCTGTCTCGCCTTAGAATTATGATGACATCAACACCTCATAATACGTCACAAGCAGTATTTACAGGCAGGAGTTTTTAGCTCGTCACAGTAACCACACACGCGGAGGCCGAGCCTAGCCTGACTCGTACGTGCAAGGGCCCCTTAACGACTACATTTTGATCTCCTGAAGCAAGTATTTTAGAATTCCCTTAAAATCCTGACTTTTGCTGTTTTCACGGATGCTATACACACGTTATGAAATTTCTCGTGTGTAGCTAATTTCTGATCTGGCATGCCAGAAAAAAATTAAGTAAATTGTTCAAAATAACAGGAATACATGACTCTTAAGGGATTCGCTTGTTTAAGTTATGGTATTAAATAAAAGAGCCGTCAGCCTGTGGCTGTAGAGTTACGCGATTTGCGCCAGATCATTCTTCATTTCATTGCCAGCTCAACACGTGTGAACTGCATGACGTAAGTCTTGGACCGTCCAAACTGCCACTTCTTATTTATTTATTCCCATCACAGGCTCACTACTTCCTTTGGTAACGAAATTCTTAATATGTATCAATATCTGCTTATCGAGAGTGCGACTATACATTTTGTAGGAATTTGTGATTCAAGAATTCTAGTTACACATTATCGACAACGATCGCTTCAAATAACTGACGGGTAAGATATTTAAACGGAGTGTTTAGATATTTAAAAGTGTTGAGAGTGTTGATAACGCTAGCTGTACACACAATTTTCAAAAAATTTTAAAGTATGAGCAGGAAAGCATTTTAAACAGTGCAACAGAAAACAATTTTATACGTTGTAGCTAACGCACATTTTATTTTTTTTTGTTTCATTACATTTTATTAGTTTTATTAAAAAATTAAATTACTAACACTCGTGAAAACATAACTGAAACTATTAAAATGTTTTATTTTACCAGTCTCTGGATTATAATCGATTTGGAAATGTTAGTATTGATGTACTAAATAACACGAAGCTACGTTTTCTAAGCTGATATAGTACCGGAACCCAATATGTTGAATAAACGGCCGATAATTACATAGATTTTGGTTTACCGCGAGTTTCCATAAATCACAGAAGGCTTCTCACAGTAAACAATGCTCAGTTTCTTCCTCGGTTCCCTTGACGTGCAAGACCCCGCAACTACACTGTCAAAAAAAATCATCTTAAATTTAAGTACAACGTTTGTTTCAAATAGTTCATTAATCTTCGTTAGTTTACGGATTTCTTCGTAAATTTAGGAGTACTGAATTTTCTCACTTTGAACATGAACTCAAAAACATCTTCATTTCCAGAGTTTCAGGGTTATGAAACCAGGATAAAACATGGATTCGCGTGGAGTTTTAAACCGTAATATCTTATGAACCACCTCATATTAGCCTACCGACATAAAAATTAAATCGTAAATAAACAGCACTCATTTTTTCCTTCAGTGAATTTTACGAGAGTGGGAAAAAAATTATGATTTTTAATAACTTCTTAGAGTTTAGTTAGTTTATTTAATAATAGTTGACGAAAGAGTTAAACAGTACAGCTACAGCTGGCACGCCCATATAAAACCCAAATTCGCGTGAGTCTACGGTAACAAACGTTAAAGTATGTTGGGTCTTCATTTGTTTACTTACCTAGATCGTTTGAGTATATGCAATGGTGCAATAATTTTTTTCTGATAATCTTATTTTCAAATATCTTTCTAAGTTTTATGCTGGTAAATTATGAACTTAATACGAACTTGAGTATAAGCAAAGAACAATAGTTTTTTTTCCTATAATTCTTATTTTCAGTTATCTTTCCAAGGTTTTTGCTGTTGAAGTATGAACTTAATATGAACTTGAGTATATGCAATGGTCCAATAATTTTTTTCTATAATTATTATTTCCAATTTTCTTTCACAGATTTATGCTGTTGAAGTATGAACATAATAAATAGGCCCCGTAGGCTGCAACTACAAGGAATAAATCCAATTCACGCTGGTGAATGCAGATGAACACTAGACCACCTAATGTGGACAAAAAATCCATACAAAGCTAAGAGCTGATCTTTAATGAGACACTGAATGAAGTAACCAAAAACCTGTACCAGAAGCTCCAATCAATAATATATATATATATATATATATATATATATTTTTAAATTAAAGGCTTCTTTTGCGTGGTGAGATAAGTATCTAGAGTTGCTATCATAACAGCCATTATAACGTCAGACGCAGCAGCCAGAAAGAATAGCCGGATGCACAACAGAAATGTCGGTCACTCTGTGAGAAGAAACAATAAGAAAGCATAGACCTTGAAGCCAACGTTGACGATGAAAAGTGAAAATGATACGTAAGAATCGACATTTTATGCAAGATGAATAAATTGTTTTTAAGTGATATAAAACATTTTGGAAATTTAAAATTACGGAATATTATATTAGTAGATATTTTGTAGGAGATCCCGCGCGTTGTATCAAAACTTTATGTGTAGGAAATTATTGAATTATATAATATAAATTTTAGAATACAATAAATATAACAAGATTTCAATTCCCTGGTACATAAATATTTCCTACCTTCAAACCACTTTGACTTTAAATTAAGAAACTGACACGCATAAATAACCTGATTTGTACGGTACTATACTTTAACTTTTTCTCTTTGCGCAGGGAGTGGTTAGATTTTTGGCCCATGCACAGGACTGGAGGTTGTGTGATCCCTTAACACGCATGCAACGGAAGGTGATGTCAAACCACTGCAGAGTCAGAGTTTTCCACCTTGCGAAAATATTTCGTAACAACTTTGGCAGGGAAAAGGTGCTAGATCAGAAGGAAAAGTACTAGACTGTTATTTCATATTGTTTTAGACTATTTAAACACTTTTGCGATAGTTATACGTTCTTATAAATGAAGTCACTGAACTAACTATAAATACTAAAAGAAAAAAAGGCAAAACTCTATTTCGGTTGTCGTAAAACATCTGTGTTTTTAGGCCTTCGTTTTTACTCTCAAAGACAACCAAAGTATTAATATTAATTGTTAACTTGACAAAGTTTATTGGTTACTATGTAATATTAAGTATTTAAAATAGTTGTACAGGAATTTAAAAAAATTACATAAACTGTCAGTTATTTAATATTACATTTACACTTTCATAGATTTCTAACCCACAAGGGGGAAAACATAGGAACTCTTCATTCATTTTTAAACACAGCTGGCTACATTGATGTATTCTTCCGAAACTTTGAAAAAATATATATGCTTAACAAATATATTTTTTAAGTAGTACATTTAAACAAAGAAGTTTGTTTATTAATTTATTTTTTGTTTGTTGTTAAAATATGAAACATTTCCTATCTTACAGAGTTTACAATGAAAAAAAAAAAACAAACTACATATGTATGAGGGTCAACGTACAAAAACACTAAAAATCTATAATAAAAAAGTATTAGATCTAGAATGGAAGGGCTGAGATTGGCAACCATGCTCGCCATTTTAACAATGGAATTAATGGTTTTTTGAAGCATACGATTCATTGAAATTAACAGCGTACATAGAATTTCATTTAATTACGGGGGGGGGATGCAACCACTTTTCCAGCTATTCCCTTTCAAATTCTTTGCTTATTATTTTTCTAGATATTTTAGGATTTCGCATTTTTATTGATTTTTGTGATAGTTATAAAATAAGAGACTTTAATTCCACGTGATAGAGCAATATGTCATCTCAAAATTATAGTTGAAACGTCAAAAGATATTTTCAGAAAACTCCTGATTTTAGGGGTGATTTACTTCGTTCTGTCGAGTGAATTTCTAACTAACTCTTTCGGCTATTGCTATTGTAGACAAGCCTGCCTTCCATGCGTAATTATGACGTCTTTCAGATTAGCAAAATTTAAATGGTGTACCAGTTTTAATTTTTTTTAAGGGAAACGATGAGGGGGGAGTCTAGTTAAAGAAAGATACATAAGTTTTAAAAAATAAATAAATATCCCCTTAGAAGTATATTTGAACTCATTTCTGGCACCTTGAAAAATCATTATCATAACTATGGTTTCATTATTTATTTTTGTTTTGGTTTAGAATACTTGAGTTTAAATGAAATTCACACCTAACAGAGAAAAAAAACAATTAGGCATGTATGCAAACAAAAATACTTAGCACAGTTTGATCTAAACTGTTAACTATTATAACGGACCCTTTATAAATTGTAAAAATTAATGATGTTTCGATCGTATATAAATGAAGAACCAAAATATGTATTACACTTAGAAGTTAGAGAATTTATAATTAAAAATTCCAAGGAAAATTAAACCCTTAACAACAACAGCAACTGAAAACCGTGGACAGGTCATCAGTTTAGTTATGAGAGCACTAAACTCGTTACCTCGTTGGGTAACTCACCCTTTGAATAGTCACTTACACAGAAATTAATTTAATCAGTCAGTAGCAATTACTAAAAATATCAAATAAAGCATGTTTACAAACCGTCAGAAACTGTCTGGAGGAGATTATTTTTTGCTATCTCTCCCCCCCCCCCCCCTTCCAAGGGGTTGTTTTATTTCCAGGGGATTATGGTGAAGAGGGTAGATTGTCCCCACAGGACCCCTGAGGAGAAAAGGACAGGATATGTCCACTAATCGGGGCTGTCGCGTACTGTGCAAGGGGTATCTGAGAACCTGAGTGATGCAATGCATTGTCGGGCTGCGTGGTTGAGCTGGTGTGGAAAAGTGTGTGTTCAAAACGACCACGTAATTCTATAAAACGTAAAGATTAACCTTAAGAGCTTGTGGCTTCCGAATGCCTCTTATAAAGTACACCTTAGCCTAAGGTATCCTCGAGAAGTGCATCTTACATTTGTGTTGATCTTCCGAATAGTTTCACGGGTCCTTACTGCATCGCCGATGCAACCTTTCGTGAGTCGTCCGCATGCACTCGTGCCTTCCAGTGACCTTGCAGAGGTTTGTCGTGCTGTCTCTTGATAACAATGTAATTATATTAGGCCTATGTTACCAAGCCAGATAACTGCTGTCCACACCCTTTTACGATTATATATTACTGCCAAATGATTAATTTGAACGTCTAAGAATTTTAAATTGCCTGAAAATAGTATGTGAAAAATGCGAGGACGAAAAAAATTTACTGCCGAAAAAGTATTTCTTTGTTAATACACAGTTTATGTCAGCGGTAAAAATATTAGGATATCTTTCAAGGCTGGTTTCTCGCTAAATGCGAAATTAAAAGATCATTTGGCTGAGTAAGGACATATCCTCAGGGACCGAAATATAGGTCTCTCTCTGCACCCGGGGAAGAAAATGTGTTTATCTCTCTTCCCCCACCCCACCCCCTTTTCACGGTTCAAAGTCCACCCTCTGCTGCCACTTTCTAACAGCAATCAACGTACTATGCATAAATGTTTTACATCCGTTTACATAGATGTAAAATTTTTAAGTTAAATTCTATCAAACCCCGTGTGATTATTGACGAGTACAATAAAAATATTAGTAGATATTGTGTAGTTGTATCTACTTTTCTGCTCACCTTTTATTTAATATATGTATATTTTTTGTAGTCTACAAAAAAAATTGTCGACCCATCTTGTGCCGCCTCGAAGACGACGTGTGGAGCAGGATTCCCCCCCCCCCCCCCCCCCTTTACTAGGCTCTGGCCATACATAGCCTTACTGTTAGGAAACAGCTACTGATAACGGCGACAAAACTGAGGATAAGTTAGCTTCGAATCCCAGCTTCATTTCGAAACGAGTGCCATAGTTATAATACCGTGCGATAAAACTCGAGTACGGCGACGACACAAGGAATTCGTGCAAAAACAGCATAACACATACGATGACATATATAAATATAAATGCAATAAATCGTATAAAGCGTATTCTAAATAAACAAAAGGGCGTGTAATTCTTCAAAATAGTTTGTGGAATGCCTTACTTTGTCTTACCCGAGTTTTGTCGCACGGTACTATAATTATGGTACGCGTTTCGAGATGAAGCTGGGATTCGAATCTAACTTATCACTTATTATTCGGAGAACAGCTCTGCTTACGGGTGTACCGTACCGGCTCCAATGGTAACTATTCCCTGGGAAGGGGTGGTTCGCCACCAACACGAGCTCCCTAGAGCCATAGGGAAACGGATACGCCATTTTATCGCGTCTTGGAGGTGTTTGGTGAGGAGCTACGAAGGGCTGAGGCAACCCATCCCAGCATCATTGCCATCAAATTCTCCTAAACCCATTCGGCTACCGTTCGTCCTTCAACCGCCGACGCCCGAGCTACTTACAACTCTCCGTCCGTCATTATATTTTCCCATAAACACGTTGCCAACTATGGGCAAAATTTAAATTTTGCGGAAAACGTTTCTTGTTGTATAAAATTATATTAGTTTAACTCTCGTGAAAGTTATGCACAGAAAATTTCGACGATGGTTTGATAATATTTATCTTAAGGTATTTCGATATTATTTCCTGGTAAATTATCCTCGGGTCGGTTTTTAAAATGCCTCAAGATCAAATTACCTGTACAATCACATAATTATGCGTGGCAATAAAAACTTTCAAAGTTTTGTTTTTTAAATATGAAATAAAGAATTGAAATGGGTATTGACCAGCATGTTAAGTTATAACAGATGATAAAATTTAATTATCCTTTTGACGTGACAACATCTAATAAATCGATGAACGCCGGCTGCACGCACGAAAAAGGATGACTCATTGTCCCGTTACGCTCATTGTACGCTTGCGCCGCATCTATCTCTCTTCCACATGATTGGAACAACCATCGATTTGACTTTTTCGAGGCACATTAAACTTGAAACACTCACACTCGTTTCCTACTTTTCCCATCATCGTCCTATCCTTAACAGAATAACACAGATTGGAAGAAGTTAAATAGCAAACACGTATAAAACGTTATAGTTAAAATAATCTTTTTTCGTTAAAGTAATAAACATATTTGAATTAATGAGTGCAAATAAAAGTAAAATTTATCAATTACTTAAATTGTAGATTTCATTTCACTCCTTCTTTGTATCCAAAGTAGTGATAATTCGATAAAAAATTATTCAAAATTTATTCATAAAAGTATGCGATCATTTCATCAATGTTTTGTTATGACGTTGTCACGTTAAAAACTATCGTCCGTGAACCGACTTTTCAGACAACCAAAATTTTTTTTCCCACATTACTGTTGAGAAGCAGCGGACGGGGCCTCACCTGCGCCCAGAGGGTGACGTCCTCCCCCAGCAGCAGGTCCCGCCTCACCTCGCCGACGGTGGTGCGCGCGCCCAGGTGCACCAGGGTGCCGCGGCTGGCCTGGTCCTCGCCGTACACGCGCACCCAGCCGCGGGGGGTGGTCGTCGCCCCCTCGTCGTCGGGCCTCCGCAGGCCGCGCGTGGACGCCAGCCGCCGCGACGGCCTCCGCCCCAGCCCCGCGTCCTCCTCCTTGCCTTCCACCGTGATGCGCACCATCGCGCCCCGCCCGAGCTCCTGCGCTACGTCCGGCCCGGGGGAACCATCCGCCGGCGTGCACTCACGCGGCTTCAACAACTTACACCCGCGAGACTCACGAAGAACAGGGATCTTCAGAAATATATCGACCGTTAATCTCCTCTGATTCACTCACATAATAAATATCGGTACAGTTCAAAACATTATAAAAAAAAAAGAAACTGTTAAGACAAATGCAGAAAAACAATTATTCTTTCCACGTGTGTGTTTTTAACACTGTTCACAACGAGAAACAAAACAACTTTGAAAGTCGAAATGCGCCCGTTGTTTGTTTACGAAGACACGAGTTATTCGAAAAATGCTGTTATTTGAGGTGAATTCTTCGTTGAAAAAGATCTGTAACCCGCTGTCACCGTCCACAAACAACCGCCCGCGCGCACCACGTGAAGGTCCGCGAGCCGCCGCCCCGGACGCCGCGCGTGTGTCGATCGTGTTTTGTTTTGCGGCGGGTGTTTGGGCGCGCGGGCGCTCGCAGCGCTGCCTGGCGGCCCGGCGGGGGGAGGGAGGGGCGGCCGGATGTCAGGTGCGAGCTGAGTGCGTGTCTCGGTAGAGGGGGGCGGGAGCGGGGAAGGTGAGGTTTTAGAAGGGGACAGCGGCGTCGGAGCGTAACCTGCCCCCGAAAATAGTTTCGCGTCTGTTTGGTAAGGGTTAGAAGTGGAGGGGGGGATGTTCGCTGTTTCCGGCCTCTCACATCCCCTTCAAGGAAAGTTTTCTCATCCCCTTCAAAGGAAGTTTTCTCTCATCATCTTCCGAACCCCCTGAAAATAAAAGTCATCCCGTCCAAACTAAATTTGGACATTCTTTTTTTTCTCCCCCTTTTAAAATAGCTTTAAAATATGTTCTATGTTTGAAAACTTTACTGCTACAATGGAATGTGTTGCGTATTTCCTAACTTTTATTCCCGTTTTTAAAAAAGGTATATTACTCAAACAACTCATTTGATATCATGAGATAAAAATAAATGCGTCAAAAAAAACATATTTAACTTATATCTTTATAATTTTTGGTCCTTGGTCGTACAACGATTTTTTTTTGTAGTAACTGGGTTCAAATCACACCATGGGCAAGAAAAAAGTGAGATGTATTTCGGCATTATGTCTGGTTGAGAAGATGTGTGTTTCCTCCTCTGTCATTCGTTATTAGTTACGACATTCACTTCGCTTGCGGCGACTCGCATAACAAGTGAGCTAAAAAAAAAAAAAAAAAAAAAAAAATCTGTTTTGTAAGTTTTAAATCAAGCCTTCATTTCGAATTGAAGTAGATGAATTATGGTTTAAATATTTAATTGAACACACATGTTTTTGAAAAGCACTCAGGAAAATATATGGTAGTGTATGCTTGATACAAAATGCGTTGATGAGCTCGGTCACCAAAAGTCTTGTGTGTGGTGATCGGCAATAACAGGCCGATCGCGTATCCGTAAATCACAAACGTCAAGCCATCGCGAAATGCGTTACTCTACCTGCTACCCGAGTTTACTTGTGCATGGGGTGCGTTCATAACTTAGAATCACACAACGTAGAAACAACTTATAGCACACACACATATACATACATACATACATGACGGTTCTAAGCTTTGTGGTTCTTACTTGTGGTAGTTCTAAAATGTGTCTTCCTAACTCGTTATAGCTGTAAATTGCGCCTTCCTAAGCAATGATAGTAATGAGCTGTATGTTTAAAAATTGTTGTTATTTTAAGTTATGATGACTTAATTTGAATGGTTTGGCGTTGCGTGATTCCTAATTCAATGTTGCTTATTTATGACCGCGTGTGTTATAAGTTAAAAATTTATTACAGTTCAAAATTTTTATTATCTAAGTAAATATGTTTCTAAGTGGTAATGTTCAAAGTTTTGTAACGTGTGTATTTATTAGTTACTAGCCGAAGTACCCATGTTTCACTACGGCAGTCTACAGGCAGAACACACACAACTCCTTACACGCGCCCCTGCCGCGCCTCAAATGAAATATGAACTATTTCTGAACGTAGTCAAAATACACTGACTCTCAGCACTACGTAATCTTAATACAGTTGCCCAGAGAAAAGCATATGCTTGGAACGACATCCCCAAAAGACTTGATCTACGTTTGTAAAGCATTAAAACAACAAACACAGTAACAAAACAAAAGTAAAAATTGGGAACAAACATTAACTAATCGACAAATCCAACCCGAACTGCAAGTAACCGATGCAATGGCCGTTGCCATGGAGACGCAGAAGGTATCAACAATACACAAGCCAATTACCATGGGTTAAAATAAAGCTTCAACAATGCAACAGCAAAATCCGTTCAGCCATTCTAGCTCGCTCTAGATCTATCCCAAAGTAACAGTGAATATTTTCCGGGATAAAAAAGTAGCCTATGTCATTTTCCGGTCCATAAACTATCACGTAGATCCGTTGCTCCGTTTCTGCGTGAAAGGAGAAACCAACAAACCAACAAACCAACTAACACACTTTGGCATAAATAATACAGTGTCCATAAAATAATGTCACAGTTAAAATTTTTAATGGTATCAACTGTAAGCTTTGTAGAGATAGATTCGGTTCAAGGTCACAATTAAAGAGTAACTCAGACTGTTTTAGATACGTGCATGCTCGAGTACTGCTTTGTTGTTATCTCGCTTGCAGGGCCACCTACGTAAAATGGCGACTCCTGAACGTAAAACCTTTTTGTGTTCTGGAATTTGCTAAGAGTGAATCTATAATTTCAGTTCAACATGCGTTTCGTTTAAAGTTCAACTGTCGATGTCCCTGACCCTTGGATTGGTCGTAATGATCGAGACGACAGAGTTCTTTTCCGCTGGCCTCCACGTTACCTGACAAAAAGAAATGAGATATTTTTTTCCTTTGGAGCTTTGTAAAAGGTCGTGTCTACTTTCCGCCGCTACCTAATGATAAGCCAGCGTTGAGACACAGGCTTGAAAAGCTCCGGACGTGTTAACCAAGTGGGACTTAAGGTTGGATGTGTACCGTATAACTAAAGGTGGAGATAAAACTAGGTTCGTTTACCTTCAATTTTATGTATGATTCGTTGTAAATAGTCTAAATTGAAATGTTAATGGAACTGGGGCATTATTTTAGGACACTCTGTATTAGTAAGGTTTATCGACCTAAGTGTGACGATTCAAAGTTATGAGAATTTTTTCGGTATTTCTGAGATATGACAGTTCTAAGTTGTCGCTTCCTCAGTCATGGGCGGATCGGCTGAGCACATGCACCTACACAGGAAGCGCGCCCAGGGTATACTTCCTGAGCACCTGTCTCTCTCTCAGGCAGCCGCTCTCCGCCTGGTTTTCAAACGGTCCGTTGCGAAAGTAACGAAGGAATTTAAAAAGTTAATTCAACCGTTGTTCTTTCGTCTTCGGTTAGGCAAATTCTGTAATCCGCCACAACGGTTAAAATGCTCGAGTTGGGAATTATTTCGGTCAGATTCAGGATTTTGTTGACGGACGGAACGTGATATCAGAGAATCTTCTGAACAGTACCTTACATTCATTTGTGTTTTTTTTTTTTTTTTTTTTTTTTTTTTAGAACAGCGTGTTTTAAATATCGTTATTCCGTATAATTTTTTTCAGTTCTTTTCCCATTAAAACATTATTGATATTCCGTAACCCATCGAAATCGCTGATCCGGTACCACTGTCGTCCCGAAAGTGCCATATTATAGAGATTTCACTTAAATATTTTAAAAAGTTAAAACGTAGTAAAAAAATTCCGTTTACAAAGAAAATAAAACAATTATAAGAATATTGGCTTAGGAAAAAATATTTATTAAATTTTTAAAATAATTTATTTACATGTGGCGAATTTAAGGCACAAATACAACAATATACAACATTATATATATATATTTTGTTTTATTTCAATTTTTGTCTTTTTGACACCTCACCTGAAAGAAAACGTTGGCAGCGTTGATAAGTGCTATTATTTGTTTGTAAATTTAACATTATACTTAATTTGCATTTGTCGTTCTGTCAGAAATGTTTTTAAGGGCTATATACTAAGTGTGATATAATTTCTGTAAAACACCGCGCAAGCTATAACATATACAAACTCCCGTTGCGACCTTTTATAACCTCTACATAACACTTAGTAATTATATGTTGAAAACGCTTGTGATTGAAAAATAAATGCAAGAATAGTGTTAAATTTATAGAGATAACCCTTTAACTAGTAGTAATGACAAGAAGAAAAAGAACGATATGCCATGTGAGACACTATCTCCGTGCTTAGATGAGCGACATAAGACAGAACATACATTTTACTTTTCTAACCCGGACGATTGTGGCTGGAGAGAATTATCTAACCAATACGTCGCTGCGGCCCCGATAATCTACGTTTACCTTGGTGACCAGCTGTATTCCATGTCGTTCAGCCAAGGCACATGGAATGGATAAGGGATCAGTCTGAATTCAACCGACTAACTTCGGTTGCAGGATCAGCACCACAAGTTGAAAACCTGTATACGACCTCCAGGACACCTTTGGAGTTGTGTCTAAGCAACAATTTTTATGGTAAGTAATTGAGAAAGCATTTAAGTTCGAAAACTGAGCGTCTGAAATAGGTTTAATTCAATAATGGCATAAAACCACGGAAAATAAATTATTTCAATGAAATAACAAACGTAGCAGCTACGTTGACTATAGAACCATTTGATTAGAAGACATAAATATTAAACCACACAATGAAACGGCTCCAATAATAGCGAAAAAAGACTTGAAAAAAATACTAAACCCCTGAAAAAGACTTGAAAAAAATACTAAACCCCTGATTTTAGACAAGTAATTTTATTAAAATACTGCCCAACTTGTTAAAATTAACTAAACAATTAAAACTAAAAAGTTTGCCTTTGTATTTGTGAACATTGGTTCGCACCATTCGCCACACCACACTCCGTTCGTTCGTCATAATATTTTCCCATATACACGCTGCCAACTGTGGGGAAACATTTTTTGTTGTATAATTACTTATATTAGTTATATTCTCGTGTAAGCTATGAAATTAGAACTCATTAAAATAATTTTTTCACTTTGGTATTTATTTAAACATTCTGATGGTTAATTACACCTCTGTGAATAGGACGATTATTGTTTCAAAACACAATCTTTAAATTGTGTTAAAATATATTTTTAATATAATTACTAAGCATCTAAATAATTTAAAATACGCTCCGTGGTTGTTACACATTTCCGTTCCCTGACTTCCGTCGAATTCACGAAATTACTCTCACCGAATGCGGTAGGTATACCGAGAACTAAAACCTCACAAAAAAAAATCTAAAGACTGTAAACATTACCGTAGCCATAAAGGAAAAAGTAATTTTCACTTTTGCCTAACAACTAATTATATTATGAAGAGAAAGGTCCGGAAATTACGCGGATTCGTATGCTGCCAGGCAACTCTACGCACATTTGCTTTCCTATGGGCTGATTTCTTACTCAGCATCTCCCCTTCTTTTGAGTGTGGTCGAAGTGATACGGCCTCTCTACTGCTAGCTGGTAGTTGACTGGCTCACATTCGTGGAGGGGAGTGGAGGAACAATGGTGAACCAACCATCAAAGCTGCGCTAAGATATAGATGTTTGAAATCTAACTGGTGAACATAGGAATCCGTAAATTTCCGGGTCGATAGCAACAGACTTTTAATTTTCGTCCTACAATCAGGGTAGGCTAACGCATTAAAAAAAAATAGCTCGTGTAATTTAGCACACGTGATAGAAGTGAAACTTCTTAAGCAATTCAAACCTCGAAAGGGATAAGACGGCAGAGAGAGAGAGAGAGAGAGAGATTGAAGGAGAGATAGAGAAAGAGAGTGAGAAAGGGAGAAATAAAAGAATTTTCTAAATATACATGAATTAACAAACTTATTACTCACTTCAAAATGACTGCTCAGTATATCACAAATTATTTAGTTACACAACTAAAACAATAATCATAGAACACTGTTTAACAATCCTGATTTAAACAAGTAATTTAAGTGATACATACTTTCTTGTGATTAGGCCCATGGCGAGGTCAACACCAATAAGCTCAAACCAAGTTGTGTTGCCTTCTGTCCAAATACTCTCTTACTAGATGCCAGCAAGTCGGGTGGCGTCAGGCGCAGGCGGGTCCCTACCGCCGAGACCCGCCTATCCCTGCAGCATGGCGGGGTTCAATCTGAGTCGCATGCTGCCACGTGGAGTCCGCACAAGGATTGGGGTCCTAAAAAATTCTCTGCACCACCCGAACCTATCCTCTGTTAAAAGCGCCAAAAATAGTTTCACGAAAACGTTGCTTTAAAATTCGGCCTTGTCATTTTTATTCCCACCGCGTCCACTTTCATTTTAAAAATCTCCAAATTCAACTGGGCCTCCCGCGGTGCCACGAGCTCATTAGCATAACTTCTAAAGACAAGGAGGTTGCTGCATCGAGTCCTCCGCGCGGCGGCGCTATCGCTCTCACGCTTGGGAACTGGCCCAAGGATGACGTATTGTTCCCCCAGAAACGGGAGATAGTATCCGACGAATCGGTTCCGCCGTTCTCCGTTCGTCAGGGAGGTCAGGAAGGCTATCATCGGCTCCTGCCGTGGCGTAATACGAAAGCATTCAAGGTAAGGGCACACTCGCCGATCTTTCTAATGGGCGTTTTCTTCCTGCCAATAATTCAGACATCGAAATGACTTGTTTCCCGCGAGAAAGGGGCCACGTAAAAATTCTACTAAGACGAACCAAACTTCCTTGTCAAATCCGGACTTTTTGCAAGTGAGAAACGGTATGGTTTTTGCCGTGAGCTGGGTGGTTTTATCGGGGTAATTAAGGAGAGGTTACACGGGTAGTGTGAACGGAATAGAAACTAGTCGGTGTCACACGCAATGTTGATTTTTTTTTGTCATTGCCTTTATTTAAGGGTTATACATAAATTTTGGACTCGATACCTCCTTTGCATTTGTTGATCTACCATAAATATTTTCAAAAAACTTTTACTTGGAATAATATAATGTGTATAAAAAGGCGGGTAAGTATTCGTAATTATAATAACTTGTGCGAATTTTTACCCCCCAATTATATTACACTAAATGAATATTTGTTGAAAATATGTGTGGCAAAAGAATAACTGTAAGAGAGGTATCAAGTTCAAATTTTTAAAATTACATTTACATTAAAGTAATGACGAAGAAACAAAAAAAAATCAACATGGCATATTAGAACGAGCGTTAAGTGCATTTACGCTCTCTTAGGGACATCAGTGCATCTTTGTGCCCCAGAGAAGAGTAGAATAAAGCTCAGACATCTCCTACCGCACACATTCAACCGAATTTCAGACGAACCATAAGGTCGTAACTCTGCAACACTGCAACAGTACAATGCAACTACATCTAAATACCACAATACCAACGAGTGGCCAAATGGATTTATAAGCACACAAAAGGCACGCCAGACAGGCAGCACACTCCCGACTCTCATTTATTTAATTCCCGCCCCCCTTTTCCGACATTTGCAGAATACATAACACTGATTCCGAACCCCAGCGATACCCGTTTAAGAGGCCTTCAGGATGTGATTTTAGGGCCTTTTTTTGGGGGAAATTTGCAGCTTTCCATAACAGATAAACCCATTTTTGTTATTGATGGGGAAAGGATTAATGATCATGTCTCTAAATTTTACAAAGCTTTTTGAATTCCCGAATAATCGTTTTACAGCTGTTTTATAGCTCGTTTGTAACTCATAAGAAAAAAAACCATTGGCGCAGCTAGAGAATAAAATATTGATTTAAATGGTAGATAGAAATACATAGGTCGGCTGAAGAAAAAAAAACTCCCAGAATTTTCTGACGACGAAACGCATTTCCGCAGATTTCTTCTGCCAGGTTGTGTCACAGCAGAAGTTAAGATCATCTGGACGAGCGACTTGTGGGGAGTCCAGTTGTCCAGTTGTCCTGAGAACCGAGTGTACGGGGAGGTAGTTTGGGAAAGGGGGGGGGGGGGGGTGGCGGCAGTGAGAGTGGTGTAGGGCGGCCGCTCTGCTAGAGTGACGCTTTCCTTCGGGCAAGAAGCAGTTTCCGGTCGACAGGCACCCCTCCTCCCCCCAGCAGCGTTCATCGTGCGCTTCGTTGCACGGTGAAGGACACACTACAGGGCGCGGTGAGATAGTTTCCCCAGTTATACGATAAATTTAACTTTTGACATCAATTATTTTATTTCACTTATTTTAAATTTTATGACACTCTTAAACCATCAATCATAAATATGAGAACAAATACATTTTATTATAATTTTTCTACTAGTAGCACTATGCTGGATTTCGGTAAAACCGAGAATACAACATGGCGTGGTTATAGGAATCTCAACCAGTGAAATAAAATTTTGTTAACTATGCGTAAATTTTATATGTAGTTTGTTTGATTCTAAATATTACAAAAACTAAAAAGAACCAAACAATATTGATATTCTTATTTTTTTTATAATTTCCCAGCGTTATAACCTAAATAAAATGTTACACAGGCCTTTAAAAAATATTTCCAAGTTGCAACTTCTCATGCTAAGCAAAATAAAATCTTTAGTTTTCCGATACAAATTTCATACACAAGTAGGTTTTTTTTTTTTTTTTTTTTTTTGGCATAACTTCATAGAAGGCTGGCATGTAGACAAATTATTTAACAGTGTTACGAACGCGGGAGGCAAGGGCGTGACGCACCAGTTACCTGAGCGGCCTCTAGGCCCCGCACGGCCACTGACGTCACACGCATACCTTCGGGGTTAGAGCGGAGCCGATGGAGTTTTGGAGCACTTTGAGCTGTTGAAGCTGTTAGAGCACTTGGAGCTTTGGACCACTTGGAGCTTTTGGAGCAGTTGGAGCTCTTGGAGCAGTTGGAGCTGTTGGAGCTGTTAGAGCACTTGGAGCTTTGGACCACTTGGAGCTTTTGGAGCAGTTGGAGCTCTTGGAGCAGTTGGAGCTGTTGGAGCTGTTGGAGCTGTTGGAGCTGTTGGAGCTGTCAAGGTCATTCAAGATTGCCGTCGTAACGTCACAATCCAAGGTGGTGGTCGGCATCTCGGCACCTCGGTCTGAAGACTGGGCCAGGCAGCAATGCACCAAGAAGCGTCACATGCGGTGTCGACCCTAGGGACCGGCTTCGGACCAAGGAGGGGCAGTGCAACCGGTCTTAGCGGCCGATAGCGGCATCCCGGACACGAGCCGACAACAGCCGGACAACTGGTGTGGAGGGAACCAGCGACCAGTGGCGTAGCGTGCCATCTCGGCGCCTGGGGCGGGAGACCCATTTTGCCGCCCCCCATACTAAATTCAATGAGTGCGAAAGAGAGGCATCGACACGAGCCGACGCGTGAAACAAAAGATTTTGTATGAGTAATTAACATAATGAGTGCCGCTCAACTCGGCTCGCGCGCGCCGGGCGGCGCGGCGTGATGCGTTGTTGCCGTTCGTATGTAAACAAACAAACGTTATAAAGAGCTCTGTCAGTGATTTCGCAGTTTTTCTTTTAAATAAATATTAAAAAATAGTTGGTGCGCAAAATTTTAGATAAAAATGGAACATTTTAGTGTGTCTGACACATGTAATGAATGAATCATAGATCAGATCTCAACCCGCTTCACCGGCGACCCGCCCCCGCGGGCTGCCGCCCGGGGCGGGCCGCCCCCTCCGCCCCACCCACGCTACGCCACTGCCAGCGACCTGCTGAGCGGCCAATATCACGGCAGTCAGAGAGTAAGAGCGAGTGCTAGCCGTCTATAGAGCCCCCGTGCGAGTCGTCTGGAATCTCTGGAAATAGCGAAACGGGCTATTAATACAGTGAAAAATCGTAACAGCAACAAGAAAAATATTATAATAGCAGCTCATACTATAGCAACTCTTAAATTATATCGAGTTTCAGCGATAGCGAAAGTAGCCGAATTAGAAAGAATTATGCACCAGAATGCGATCGACATTTTGCTCGTTCAAGAAAGCGTAACAGAAATAGCAAATAAATTCCGCAACTATAATGTGTATGCAAATATTAGTTACAATGCAGGGGGGGGGGGACGACTGCAATTGTTACGAGATCGGGGTTCGAACTGGAAAACCTACACCGTCATCCTAACTGTCCTCTAATGTATTGTTACGATCGCGCTTGGCTGCAGTGCTTGGCATCGCCGCGCTCGTTCGGCCTGTCTGCGCCCCCTTCCACCCGCATCCTCTCCCTGGTATCTCGTGTCATATTATCTCGCGAAATCCTGACCGTCGCAGCGCGCACCTGCCTCAGATCGAGTTACTTAAAAGAGGCAGCACTGCGGAATAAAAGGACTCAGACATGTTTATCGGCGCGTTTTGTGGGAACCCGATGCTTGTTGCGTTTATCGGCGTTCTTTGAGCAGCCGCCGCGTCCTTCGACAGGACTCACGACGCGTTTCTGGACATTTCGTCGGCGAAGGTCGCGTAATATCTCGGAGACATGCCCGATTGTTCTGGATGGGAACCCAAGGGCTATATAAGGAGGTTGGGCCGACCTTCGAGTCAGTCTGAGTGGGGAGTTCTCCCGCGGCGGAGTTTCCGGGCGATAGTGCCGCGGGTGCGGCAGAGTGGCGAAGTCCTTGAACGAAGGTTCCAGGGCAGGGAGTGAGTGAGTTCAGTGGAGTCGGGAGTTTCTGGGCGATAGAGTCGCGGGCGCGGCGGTGTCCCGAGTGAAGTTGCGAGCGAGTCGTCATGTGGGATCTCGGCGAAGGGTGTGACGGCGGCGACGGAGTCCCGCGGCGGAGACCCACGAGGGGTGCTGCGGCGAGAGTTGCGCCGGAAGTGCGGCCCAGCGAGGTGTGTGAAACGAGTGACTGGGGAATTGACATTTCTTTACATGTAATTAATTATCTGCCAATTTAGAAGATTATTTGTAAGTGACAAGTTGTGGTAATAAATAGAACTGTGTGTGTGATAAAAATCTTTAATTGGGCTATCCTTTACGAACCCGCGGTAAATCGTAACAGTATGGAGATTTACGGGACCTTAGAATTATAAACATTTATGCTCCCTGAGGTTGCAAGGAAGGCGGGAACGGGATTTGCTGTACAACACTGACATTGTGACGTTCCTACAGTGTGCTAATCAACACATTGTGCTCGGATGGGGCTTCAATTGCGTTATAGATAGGGACCGGAAAAATTCGCTTGTTCAATGACCTCCAGGATGAACTCCATAGTTCTACGTACACTCGGTCAAATGCCACCCACTCATTGGCTGCTGTCTTGTGAGACGTCCCAACGTAACAGCCTGTGATTTGATAAAGGTTTGGTTGGGTGTTTCTCATTCGCCCAGATTCATTCAGGTGAGTTGTGAGCCAATAACAGAGGCAGAAGTGAGGTATAACTATTTGTATTTTAGACTATCGCGAAATGAATTCGCGAATTTTTCCGGTCTCTAGTTATAGACCACCGAGATCACGTTGGCGGAGTTTACTCTGTTAATATACCGCTGCAAAATTTAATTCGGAAACTGCACCTACAAGAGTTTATTCGGGGGTTTCTCCGGGGTCGCGGAGTTTTGCAAAAAAAAAAAATTTTTTTTTTTTTTAAGTTTTCCATAAGATAACTGTTCCATGAAATGTAGTTTAAAACACATCACGATCGGCATTATTTTAAAGAATTATACGTTAAACGTGCCCGAGTTTCGTATTATAAGTGTAGTTGAAACATGAGAATTTGCTCGTTACCGAGGTTAGATGCTACACATATTTTGTGAGTACTGAAAGACTCACGTTTTTCTTTCAGAAATCTCTCGTTTTACATACTTTCGGAGTTGATCCAGTCTCTCTAGATGTAAGTTCTACGTAGCTGTTCAGCCATCCGATGAAAAACAAATTTAAACAAAAATATTACAACTTTATAATACCACTGTTGGAAATGTATAGGTCTACGTGTTACCTATTCGAAAATCATACAAACATAGCAGGCGCACACACAAATACGTATGACGTATGAGAATGACTACTTACCTCCCATCAAGGTGATCCGACATTTTGATCCCCGAAAGGCACGTTCCCAAATTTGGTTTACTCAGGGTATTCTCGTTTTTCCCACCTGTGAATTCTGTCAATTTTCTTTTCAAATCGCATCACAGCCGTCATCATCTAAGGCCGGCATTCCAAGTCACAAAACCAACCGTATTCTTTGTTCACGATAGAACACGGCTAAGCCCTTATTTTTAGGAAACGGATTACCGTTGCCTATCTGTTGCCCAAATTCCGCGCAAGCGCAGAACTCATTTTTTCGTTGGTTTCGTCCATATGGCGGACCAACGTCTGGCGCCATTAACTCGTATATATTCGATTTCGCGAATCTCGGGGGACGTACCAAACGTATGGGTGTGCCAGATGAAACTCTATGGTACCGAAAATATCCTGAAATACATTTCGTACACTTCAATGGTCAATACAAGAAATAATTGCTACTTAAAAAGTACAAAGAGATAATTAGAATAACGCCATTTAATTCGTGCAAGGGTGCTGTTATCTCTAAGATTTTTGCCGTAACAATTGTATCGACGGTTGCCAAACGTCTGCTATAATGCGTTGGAACCAGTTTCTAGCCTTGCGCAAGGACCCATTATATATATCTGATCCCTTACTGGGATAAGTTTGGACACGTTCTGGAATACGGCTCGTTACGTTAGGTTACGGTTGTATCCCAACACGGTAGTGCTTATTCGCTACCTTACCTGAACGTCTTGGAATACCGCCCTGAATGACTTTTTTTTTGGGAAAGGTTACCTCAGACGCTCGTTGAAGTTCCTCTCCGAAACACCTCAAAGTTGCGCTGAAATGGCGTATACATTGCCCTGTGGCTCTAGGGAGCTAATGTTGGTGGTGTTCCAGCCCACAAGGAAGTAAATACGTACCGTCAAACCCAGCACGTCACACTCCTTGTGGCTCATGAGCCAATGATCGTCTCTTAATGATCCCGTGGTCACGAGACGTCAGATGGTAACTATTTATTGAATTTTTTTTTCTGAGCCAGGCGATCATTTAGTCTGTTTTTCGAGTAAAAGTTAAATGAGATGATAAAACGTATTACTTTGTTTTATTTTAAAAAACTCAAGTAATACAAGAGTTTGGAAATACATGGAAGTGAACGGCTTTTGTTTTTAATGGTTAAGAGTTTCTAATGCTGTTCTTAATACCTTTCTAAAGGAAAGCTAAGCAAAAATATTCTCTAAAAAAGCAACGTTATAGATTTCAGTCATTTCTATAGACCTAATTTGTTTCAAGGATCCTGAAAGATTCGTCGGACGTGAAAGACGAGTTGCTCGCGTCATTTCATGCAACATTGTGGCGCTATCTTATAGCTATATGGCTTAGCGAGCCAAATACTGTCTACACCGTGTTATGTTTACAGTGTATATCCAATGATCAATTTGAACGCGTAAAAATGGAAAACTGCCTGAAATTAAAATGTGAAAAATATTGTAAACGCAATTGATTTTCTGCCAAAAAATAAAATATTTTGATATACGAGATTGTAATAGCGTCGATAGAATTATGATACAGGCGCGTACGCATAATTTCATTTAGGAAAGGTGGTAAATAACTTTTTTTTTTCCGCTGTTTGCATCTAAATTAATTTCCTTTTTTTGTGGATGGGAATGATAGATTTTTATTTATTTATTTATTTTGGATTTTGGGGGTGTAGAGATGAAATATCCCTCCTATTTCTCCCACCATGCATCCCCTTATTTCTTCCCTCCCCACAAATTTCACCTTTGCGTGCCGCCTCTATTCGGATATCCTTTTACGGGTGGTTTCCCATTAACTGCTGACTAGTAACTTTGAATATATATATACTGTATAGAAGTCGCGAGTGGATAGGATTTACTCTACGTTTTTCAGGAGCGTATGATGAGCAGCTTGGGAACTTCACCGCTGCAGGGCGCTGCCGTAACGCCCTGTATCGTCTTAGGTTGTTATTTACACGTTAGAGCGCAGCGCTGTCGCCCGCTGTCATTCCCCGCACCCCTCATCCATCATTCACTGCAACTCAAGTTCGTTCAACAGGAGGGGGAAGGGGTGTTTGAAGAGTTCGACACTTGTCCGCTAGGGACCACCACAAGTCGATGCCCTAGAGATGGTGGCGATTGCGGCGGTGAATTAACCAACTACCTCAAACCGTATTAGAAATTTTAACCTGGGCTGGCGACTTCTATACAGTTTATATATTCAAAGGTAGTAATTTGAGAAATCATTTGGGTAACGGATATTTCTTGATATTCGGAAACGGCATGAATCTCTAGTCCACGCGAACAGTGCTCCAAGGTTGTTCACACTGCTCTTGGAAGGTTCAGTGGCGCCGCGCCGCGGGAAGGCCGGATGTTTTATTCAGAGGCGGCGCCCGGGGCACGTCTCGCGCGCGACGCGACGGCCGCGAAGTCGCGTCGCGGTTCGCGCGAACCTGACGCGCGTCGCAGATGAGTCTCTCGGCTCCCGCGCCTTTGCGAAGTGGCGGTTACTGACTTATTTCATGTCTACTACTTTACCACGCAGAAGTTTACAAAGTTCGCGAAAGTAATCATAAAACATAACGTATATAATTGTCTGAAGTAGCTTGGCTTCCGGGTTGCAGCCGTGTCCTTGGCGAATAATTCACCGACGTTTCGGTCGACATTGCAGTCGCCATCATCAGGGAGCAGTTAACTACTGTAGGTGTAGGTAACTGCTCCCTGATGATGGCGACTGCAATGTCGACCGAAACGTCGGTGAATTATTCGCCAAGGACACGGCTACAACCCAGAAGCCAAGCTGCTTCATAATGTATATAATTAAGATAACATTTATAACAATAGCCAGGAAAACGAAAACCACTAGCAAATACAATACAAATTAAATAAATACGCTATTAGCAAGTATAAAAAAATAAAGAAAATTGAAAGTTTTTTTACTTACAATATTTTAATTAACAAAATAATATATATATATTTTTTACAGACAAAACAAATTTATGAGGAAAAGTTTACAAATTTACCTAATGCTATAATTTTAGCTATGGTAAAAAATGCTTTGTGATAGAGTGATAGAACATTTTATAAAAATTAACCAAAGGTATAAACTCTCCTAAAAATACAAATCCGCTGTCTAGTAATAATGTAAACATATTCATTATTCAAGCTTAAATAACCACACATTACTCTTGCCAAAGCGTGAGAGTAGGCATAAAAGTTAATTTTGTAGCTTCTGCAAATCAAAATTCTACAGGGTAGGGCATTTTTACAGACTTCGCGACTCATGATTGAATTATGTAACTCAATTAATGCTGTACATAAAGAATTAAATTAGAAATAAAAAAAAGTAACTGTTTCGCACGTTAGAAGTAAAACTTCACACGCCAGCAAAATATATGAAAGATAAAGCGAAATTTATCACATTTGTTGTGCCTAACACGCCAGCCTCTTGATTTACTGAAATCTGTAAACCATGTCGTAACTTTGACTACTGAAATCTGTAGTCTACACTTACCTGAAGAGATCCAAGAAGATCGAAACATGGATGCTTACATTTCTGAACCTTGAGCAGCCTCATGTTTCGATCTTCTTGGATCTCTTCAGGTAAGTGTAGACTACAGATTTCAGTAGTCAAAGTTACGACATGGTTTACAGATTTCAGTAAATCAAGAGGCTGGCGTGTTGGGCACAACAAATGTGATACCTTTAATCATACCGCCAGAGAATTACATCTTTAGAATAAAGCGAAATATAAAATAATCAATTTGAACGACAAATTCAAACAATAAAATGCAAAATGGTGGGTTACAAATGTAATAAACATGGCGGTTAAAACCCTGCCTATAATCTTACCGGTGACTGATTTTCTGCTTTATTCGTTATTCCCTCTCCCCTTCCCTCTTCTACATGGTCGAGAGCTACCACTCCTGAAAGTTGCACTTCTCGTTTCGCCGTGGTTTGAGTGACGACTGCCTTGTTTCTCCCTGCCGTACGTAAAGAAGTTTCTCTTGAAAAACGTAAGGAACAAACCGGGCGAGTGTCGAGAGTCAGTTGTTCTCCGCTCCGTCACCTGGAGTAGCCACGCCATCTGCCCGGCTCCAGGCAGCTGCGCGAAGCCCTCGGCGGACCTATTATTATCTGGACCAGACGAACCCCAACTTATTTATTTTTAAGGGTTGTTGCTTCTCCCCTCCGACTTCTTCTGACCTGGCTTGAGACTGACTCTGATGGGTTTCAAATCTTTGGAGCGGAAAAAAACGGGATGAATGTTAAAACTTGGTACCCCCCCCCTTTTTACATTCCCCCTTTCCAACCAACGCTTTCATCATATTATTCATAATATTTAAAGATTAATCGGGTAGCTTTGTTCACAACACATCCTTTCTAGTACACGTTTAAGTTAAATCATGGTTAAAACTGACAATTTTAATTGTTATCGGAAATAAATAATATAAAAATATTCCTTAAATTTTGATTAAAGCTTGAAATTGTATTTTTTATCAATGATATTTGACAAAGTTGCCTGGCCAGTGAGACGAAGGCCCGCCAGGTGTTGTCAGACGAACAATCAAGTCTCGCCTCAAAGTGAATATCCGGTTGTTAGAGGTGAGTTTACCCAGCCGTGACAGAAAAAAAACTTAATTTGCATATAAAACGTTCTCTCGGACTGAACAAGCTACACAGCTGCACCGGCTTATTTGACCTTTATGAAGGTTAAGTGAAATCTCTGTGATAATATTATTAATAATAGATTATCATAAAAAAAGAACCACGAGTTCCGTAGTTATACTCGTTTTTAAGTATTATATGAATTTCGCTTAGTTACAACTATTATTTTTCAAACAATTATAGTTCGGATACTTTTTCACAATACATTTCATTAGTGTGCATTATGTTTGGAACGAAAACATTATGAAAAATTTTTCCGTGTCTTGTGACATCGATGATGCCGAACAGTATAAACTAAACTACGTTTCAGCGAGAGTTATTTTTATCATAACCTTATAAAGTACGAGGTGGGTTACGTATTGTACAAGAAATATATATATATGATTTTTGGGTGAATTTTATACCACTGATGCAAGAAATCTTTCCTAAGTTTGTTTCATTCATCAACAAAATATATACAGGATGATTTGTAAAGGGTTGTACAAACTGAACGGGCATATTGGTGGAGCCATTAAGCAAATACATATTGAGTAAATAGGCCCTGGGGGTCCAAATTTTTGGTTATAATTTTGTTATTAATTTTTACCGAAATTTGATCTCTTAACCCCTGTAGCTATTTTTGTTGCGAGTTTTATATTTGATATTTTTATTTACGTTTGATCCCAGATGAATACTTCGTCTATGCAAGGCAGTTTTAGATGCAAAGAACGACCAAAGAATTAGTTTTGAACTCATTAAGTCAGAAAAATGGAAACTAATAGACAAAGACGTCAAATCTAACTTCATCTGAGGAAGCAGTTGGGCCTTGATTAAGATAAAAATACTGAAGACCACTACTCTCTATAGTGACTTAGTGACTTACCCAAAAGAAAGGAGGAGGATGGTTTCCATTTTATCTGACCACATTTAACACGGTATAAAATGTAATTTCGGTTTGAATATCAAGGAAGATTTCGGTTCTGAACAAAAGCCTCTTCTCTCCCCTATGATCGAGTTCACGCCAGCATTTTGATCCAACACTGCTTGTAGTTAGTTCGTTTATTCATTGTGGAGTTGAAATCAATTTATTTTTGGCAGTTGGTTCCAAAAAAATCCCTTTCGGCACAGTTTACAAGTGTAGGTAGATTTCGAAGTACCTATTTCTTCTGGTAATATTTTTGATTCTTCTATAAACTTGTGGCCCTTTTTAAGAACTTAACGAACATATCTTCTTTATGTTCTACAATTTTACAAAATGTTCGATTAAACATTTTCTCATTTTCCATGCAGCGAAAATATTTTGAATGTTTTTAACTCAATGCATCCAGCATTGAATTAGAACAAATTTAATATTATGTCAACTAAGGTAGTTATTCAAGTTATTTTTCCTTCCAACTCTATTATTCATCCTTTGCCCTTATAACGTGGTTTTATAAAATTTGCTCTGCACTAAGATTTAAGATAATATTAAGATGGTTTAAAAGAAAATCGAACTAACTTGATAATAAAAAAGTTTTTAATTTTTAAATTTTAACCCCTGGTTTTACGGTAGTGAATTGTTTAATATAAAATTGGTTCACAAAGTTTTAGATAAATTTTAGAATTTATATAGTAAATTATAACCTATTTGATAGTATATCTATTTAAAAAGGAATGTTTTTTTTTTTTACTCACAAACCTTGTTATTTCCAACCATTGCAGTATTATTTAGTTACATAAAAATGTATTTTAACAAAAGATTTAGACAATATTTAGAAAGTTAAAAAAATTAAAATGGTTTGATAGTGTAAGGGAAGTTTGCTTTATTTTCTTATTCCAATCCCAGGTTTTTTCACCCTTTGCAATAAGGGTTTGTATTATCAAAAATTATTTCAGACAAGAGATTTAGATAAAAATTATAAGATCTACAAAAATTTTGAACGGATTTTATGGTTGTCCTACTAAGGGAGTTATGGATATATTTTTGTATTTTATATCCGGGATCTCCACCGTTTGCAATAGTTGGTTGTATCAAAAATTGTTTCAGACAAAAGTTTTAAATATTATTTGTAGAGTTCAAAATAATTTTAACTGATTTGTTACTGTGTCTACTTAAGAAATTAAGATTTTTTGGTCATCCAACCCCCTTTATTTTACCCCTTGCAGCAATGGTAGGTCTTGTAATTAATTATTTAAGACGAAAGTTGTAAATAATAATTTATGATTTTTACAATAAATAAGAACTAATTTAATAGTGTACATTTTACGTAAATTATGATTTTTGTATGGATATTATGAATTTTTTACTACCCCTATTTTTTCAACCTCCCGCATCTTATCAAAAATTGTTTCATAAAATCATTTTAGATAAAAGTTATAAGATAAATGAACAATTCGATCAGTTTTGACGGTGTGATTACTAAAGTAATTAAAAATTTATTTTTTTAATTTTAACCCCTCTTTATCCACCTTTTGCAGCAACGGTTGATTCTATAAAAAATTGTTTTAGACAAAAGTTTTGCACAAAAAAAATTTACAAACATTCTCAATGGATTCCATGGTGTACCTACAAAGGGAGATGTGAATTATTTTTGTCTTCCTACCCTTGTTTTTCCTCACCCCTTGAAGTAAGTTATGGCTGGTCGAATCAAAAATGTATTCAGACAAACGTTTTTTGGTATAACTCCTACCAGTTTAAAACGTTCAAACGGATGTGATATTCGACATATTAGTAGTTGGAAATGGGGGGTTCAAGCACAGGCGCAGGAGCCAGGAGCCGGCCGCCATCTTGGATGACGTCATTTTTGACCCAAAATTCCTCAAAATTCCTCAAAAATGACTCAAAATTTCCCGTTTTCGAGGGAAAAATTCCCGTTTCGAGGGAAAAATTCCCGTTTCGAGGGAAAATTTCCCGTTTTATTCCGTAAAAATCCCAGTGGATAGAAAAGTCCTAAAAGTGGCTTAATCATCCCTAACGCAAGCCACTGTTAAGCCGCTATCAGGACTTGACCTTTGACCTTGCTAATCTATGCTAATCTATGCTCATCTATGCCAATCTATGCCAATCTACGCTAATCTATGCCAATATATGCCAATCTATGCTAATCTATGCCAATCTATGCTAATCCGTATGCTAATCTATGCTAATCTGTATGCTAATCCATACTAATCTGTATGCCAATCCATGCTAATCCATCCACCATTTTGTATTTCTAGAAATTTCCACCAACTTTGAATCGTGACGTCACCGTTGCACTTTGTGTCACGGACGCCATCTTGGATTTGAATTTTTTTTTTTCGAACTTTGAAATTCGATGTAAACATCAACCACCATCTTGTTTTCGTCTGCTGGTGGCCGCCATCTTGTTTTCGTCTGCTGGTGGCAGCCATCTTGTTTTCGTCTGCTGGTGGCCGCCATCTTGTTTTCGTCTGCTGGAGGCAGCCATCTTGTGAGAGTGCGCTCACGCCATGTTAGTTTAATTCTTACCCGCTAGAGTGCAGTAATCATTTATTATTACTGTGACACCCACCATCTTGTCATTTGGCCACCATCTTGAAAATCCATAATTATTTAGCTAGGAATTCGGGAACGATTCCAAAATTTATTAAATAAATCACCCATTAATTTATTTATTGAATCGCTGGATTCCCGTCCTTTGTTCGATACCTGATCGATGCAATAATGTTTAATTTTATGTAAAATAATAATAATTTCAATAAACCATCTTCAACATTCTTAAAGAGACTTTAAAACCTCTACTACCATCATCCTATAAGCCATCAACACCACCATCTTGGAAAATTCGTAATTATATTGCTAGAGATTCGGGAAAAAGTTACAAATTCATTAAATAAATTTGCAAACAATAAAATGATTAATTAGGTCGACTCAGGCCCTTGACACGATTCGGAATGAAGATGGAAAAAAATAAACATAATATAATAGTGGCAGGTTCGAGAAAGAAAACAACACAAGTTCTTTCACAAAATAAACTTTATTACATAATTTCTACTTTACTACACGAACACTTGCGAAAGCCAGCAATCTTATAATCATTTAGGTCCGCAGCGGCGTGAAATGACTAATTCTTAGCTCCAATCGGCTTATACTAGAAAGAGTCCAGCCAGAACCTTTACAGACATAGTCCTCCTCTTCTTGACAGAGTTTCTGGATACCGTTTTTAACAGTATGCTTCACATCGTTAGAACTGTAAATTACTGCAGCCGATGTCTTGAATGCACACTTCTTCACTTCGTCTTCGAATGGATACGGCTGTCCATATATACAGTCCAACCACAAGTTGTATTTTAATGAACCGTTTGTTGCTACATCATCAGTAAGCTGATTGATTATGTTCTCTTTGATATCATCAAGAAAATTACAAATGTCTTTCGACTCACCTAACGTATTTGGATAATAGTAGTCTTTCAATGTCCTACGAAATGCAGACTGCGCCAAGTAGAACCCATTATCATTCACTTGTAATGCGCCGAACACAGTCTTAGGTTTATTTTCATGTTCAGACGTCATACCAATCGGTTGCTGCACATCGATTTTCTTGCTTGTTCTCTTACGAGTCTCCAATCTAAAGCGAGGAGTCGAAGTTTCTACAGGTAGTTCTTCAGTAGACACACGGACTTTACCGTTGCATTTTTTCACATGTCGTCGCAAACTGTCAATACGTGTAAACCATTCATGACACCCATCACAGCGAAACTTTATACGAGATGGATTCTTCTTGCATTTACTCCGCTCATGTCTTCGTGCATCATGAGAAAATGCGAACGACATATCACAGTAGCTGCAAGGATACCGTGGTGATGAAGACGATCCTTTCAGACCCGAACCAGATGATGTTGTTGCAGCAGTTACACCATCTCCAGGCATACTCTTATGAACATCAATACATCGTTGCTGCACCGAAACCTTTACTTTCTGCCGCACAGCAGGTCCTTTGCATGTCTTCATGTGCGTTTTCATATTATCTTGTCTTGCAAATTGCTTGTGACATTTCTCACAAACAAACATTTTACGATAAGGGTTCTTAGCGCATTCTCTCCTCTCATGTCGTCGAGTATTGCTGCTGTTTGTGAAAATCTTGTCACAGTAACAGCACCGATGCTCGTTAGTCGGTGTTGAATCACCAGTCATTGAAGTTTCCATCGAGGGCGAAACGAAGTTCGACGAGTTTTCCTGCGTAGTCAGCACCACCGGCATTAAAGTCTCTCCTGCTGACGGTATCGCGACTGTTGAAATCTCCTCTTTTGATGACGTCGTCTTTGCCGACGGGATCTGCACCTTCTCCACCGTAGCTGACGTCAGGGTTCCCGTAGACGATGGTGCGTCGTCCATCAAGTTCGGCGTTTTAGATGGTAAAGATGCCATCGAAGTCTCAAGAACAGGCAATTACACGACGTATGCACCAGTAGAATCAAACTAGGTGATCCTTACACCGACGACGTCAGTAACAAACTGAGCGACCTGCTGTCCAGGACTCGCTTATATACACGCACCGGTTGGAATAATACTCTAGTCAAATCAAGAACCAATTACTATAATACTCGAGTCAAAACACCATTGAAAGAAGAAGCGCACCAAAATAAGGTAACGCATTTGGAAACAAATTCATCAAATGAAATGAACACGCAATGCACGCACTTGCAGCTTTCATCTCAAGGTATCATTTAAATTTCATTCAAGCGAAGTATCAAGCCAATGTCACATCATATTATCATCCTATTGGTCATACTATCCTCAAAATAAAACAGTCTTATAAATCACACCAGTTATAGAAGGACTTATAGTTTATAACACACATCATTTCAGCCATTGTTCTTTAACAAATTCGAATTTAAAAATGTAAAATGTAAGTACTTGTTAAGTTGAAGAACCAGGTACGTAAATATATTATATACTTTATGGACACTGTAGGCACAAAAACCATGAAAGTACATATGTAAGAATGATATTTAATAAAACTAATATTAGCTCTATACCCACACGACTATGTGTTGACTGCTGTGTCTAGGGTGTTGACCTCAATTTATACCGCTAGGACCTCCCTACAGTCCAGTCACGTGTACCGTTGCTTCCGTTGTTGTCCCCCGCCTTGCTGGCGGCCTCCAATATTCGAACGAGGTGATCAACCATCCAAACCCTAAACATGTTCGCATTGTGTCTTGAGATCGAACCTGGACATCCAAGTTACATAGAGTATAATATACTCTGAAATACATAATAAAGAGAAAATTGATATAAATAACATTATACTTTGCTTAATAGTTCCAGAAGTAATGAACGCACTGCTTGACCAGTGACAGGTGTAACTAAATATTAAATATATTTTATTTTCCATTACCTTTCGTGGAATTTATTAATCATTCACTCTACGAAAAACAACTCAAAACAATATACCTGACCATCGAATTAAAATACAGTACCGCTATGCCTTACATGAAAGTCTAATTATTCGATAATCTGAATAACCTATAAATCGTTCATGTACAAAACCACACATACAGGCCAATTGTCTATGGACCATCAGACCGAGTCATGACAATATCAGACGTATAGGTTAGAATTTTCAGAACCGCAGGACCTTCTTCGTCTTTAGATAATTACAGTCATTTAGACCATCATGAAATCTTAATACATACTAAAGGACCAAGCGACCTTGAAAAATATTTTAGTAACACCAAGAGGTTTTGAACTAGTAAATATTCAGTCACTACATATTTTACTATGCGCAATCAACAAAAAGGAAGCACCATCAACGAAAAGACAGCACATTTGTAAACACCATCAACAAAAAGGAAGCACAATCGGAAGCACATTCATAGAAAAGGAAGCACAATCGGAAGCACAATCACAAAAAGGAAGCACATTTGGAAGCACAATCACAAAAAGGAAGCACATTTGGAAGCACAATCCACAAAAAGGAAGCACATTTGGAAGCACATTCAACGAAAAAGGAAGCACAATCATAGAAACAACGCACAATCGGAAGCACAATCAACAAAAAGGAAGCACATTCGGAAGCACATTCACAGAAAAGGAAGCACAATCGGAAGCACAATCACAAAAAGGAAGCACATTTGGAAGCACAACCACAAAAAGGAAGCACATTTGGAAGCACAATCCACAAAAAGGAAGCACATTTGGAAGCACATTCAACGAAAAAGGAAGCACAATCATAGAAACCACGCACAATCGGAAGCACAATCAACAAAAAGGAAGCACATTTTGGAAGCACCATCAACAAAAAGGAAGCACATTTTGGAAGCACCATCAAAAAGGCAGCACATTTTGGAAGCACAATCAAAAAAGGCAGCACATTTGGAAGCACCATCAACAAAAGAAGGAAACACATTTTGGAAGCACAATCAAAAAAGGCAGCACATTTGGAAGCACCATCAACAAAAAGAAGAAAGCACATTTTGGAAGCACCATCAAAAGGCAGCACATTTGGTAACACAAGTTACGAGAACTAAGTCTTAGTTAGAAATCAGAATGAAAGAAATAAAAACATTAAATTTTTACTTTTAATATTTAATTTATTTCTTAAGATTATACAAATAGAAGTAAAATAAGCCATTATTGTATGTAGCCAGCTTTCCTCAGTTCTTCGAGTATGAAGGATATTTCTTTTATGCACGAATAGTTTCCTGCACAAAGCGAGCCATGTAGAAGTCTTAGCCGGTCAACCAATAAGTTTGAATCTTTCCACGATGTGTAATCAATCTCTTCTACCACCATCTCACTTGCTTGTTTATTATAAATACTTTTAATATCACAATCGTCCCAGTGATCATAATAAGCGTTATCAGATTTATTTATTATAACACGTCGTTTCCATCGTTTCGGTCTCAGGACACCGTTACATTCTTCGATCTTGTCAGCTTTAGGTGCTTCATCACAGTCTATGCTTTTGTCAACAGCCTCAGAGTCACTGTTACAATCACTGTAGAAGACATCCTCTTCACCCAGATTACCATATGAATTCGATATCGATGATGTCGAAGTGTCATTATCGTCTTCATGCTTCCTTTTTAGGAGTCCATCATCATTTTTACAAAGTAAGAAAGATCTACTTGAATTCGGCTGGAATGTATTCTCACTTTTCACGTTAAGGATTCTTCCATTGTCTTCATTCTTCCATAAATCATCATCGTCCTTCAATTTAAGTTCTGTGTCGAGATCGGAAGAGCCACGAACAAAATCTCTCTCAAGACAAGGAAAATTATTGTCGTAATGCAGATCACTATTCCTTAGTCTAGTAGATCCACCGTTGTACTCTGGCTTGTACGCAGGCTTAACGTTACAAGTTCTGTCATGTCTTTTTAAGCTCTCTCTCCGCGTAAACGACTTGTTACATCGAACGCAACTTATCATATTGCGTAGCGGATTTTTAACACAGTCATTCTTCTGGTGTTGTCTTCCATTCTTTCTCAAGATAAATTCTTTGCTGCAAAACTTACACCTGTGTCCTTCCGATACAGCGACAGACACCGAATCAGGATTCATATTAGTTACTGTGACTAATGTTAGATACAAACAGACAGTTTTCCAATTGGAACCATTACTTAAATATAATTTTTTAAATATTTCTTAAGCGATAGTTATCTCATGCAAAGGTACTTGTTGTAAGTAGTTCTGCTTTTCAACAACAGATGACACCACGTATTGCTTGCAGGTAAATATTATTTCTTTCTTTCATGCGGGATGCAGGATTCTCACTAACGATCGCAATAGAGGGATGGCATCGCTAGACTCCAAGGAGAAGGTAGTTTGTTCTTCCAGTTAGTGTTTCTCAGATTTCTCAGGGTATATATTATTATTTGACTGAATAATGATTTTTTTTTTAAATTCCACCTAATAAAAATAAAATAGAAGCACTCAGAGAAAACCATCAGGGATGATGTCGTTTATAAACATCATAAATTACCATTTTTTTTAAAAAAAAGTCCAAATTTAATCCTGCTTAAGCAAAGAGTTCACAAGCCCGCTTGTGCTAGAACTCTCATGTTGCTTAAGCAAAGAGTTCACAAGCCCGCTTGTGCTAGAACTCTCATGTTGCTTAAGCAAAGAGTTCACAAGCGGGCTTGTGCTAGAACTCTCATGTTGCTTAAGCAGGATTAAATTTGGACTTTTTTTTAAAAAAATGGTAATTTATGATGTTTATAAACGACATCATCCCTGATGGTTTTCTCTGAGTGCTTCTATTTTATTTTTATTAGGTGGAATTTAAAAAAAAAATCATTATTCAGTCAAATAATAATATATACCCTGAGAAATCTGAGAAACACTAACTGGAAGAACAAACTACCTTCTCCTTGGAGTCTAGCGATGCCATCCCTCTATTGCGATCGTTAGTGAGAATCCTGCATCCCGCATGAAAGAAAGAAATAATATTTACCTGCAAGCAATACGTGGTGTCATCTGTTGTTGAAAAGCAGAACTACTTACAACAAGTACCTTTGCATGAGATAACTATCGCTTAAGAAATATTTAAAAAATTATATTTAAGTAATGGTTCCAATTGGAAAACTGTCTGTTTGTATCTAACATTAGTCACAGTAACTAATATGAATCCTGATTCGGTGTCTGTCGCTGTATCGGAAGGACACAGGTGTAAGTTTTGCAGCAAAGAATTTATCTTGAGAAAGAATGGAAGACAACACCAGAAGAATGACTGTGTTAAAAATCCGCTACGCAATATGATAAGTTGCGTTCGATGTAACAAGTCGTTTACGCGGAGAGAGAGCTTAAAAAGACATGACAGAACTTGTAACGTTAAGCCTGCGTACAAGCCAGAGTACAACGGTGGATCTACTAGACTAAGGAATAGTGATCTGCATTACGACAATAATTTTCCTTGTCTTGAGAGAGATTTTGTTCGTGGCTCTTCCGATCTCGACAAAGAACTTAAATTGAAGGACGATGATGATTTATGGAAGAATGAAGACAATGGAAGAATCCTTAACGTGAAAAGTGAGAATACATTCCAGCCGAATTCAAGTAGATCTTTCTTACTTTGTAAAAATGATGATGGACTCCTAAAAAGGAAGCATGAAGACGATAATGACACTTCGACATCATCGATATCGAATTCATATGGTAATCTGGGTGAAGAGGATGTCTTCTACAGTGATTGTAACAGTGACTCTGAGGCTGTTGACAAAAGCATAGACTGTGATGAAGCACCTAAAGCTGACAAGATCGAAGAATGTAACGGTGTCCTGAGACCGAAACGATGGAAACGACGTGTTATAATAAATAAATCTGATAACGCTTATTATGATCACTGGGACGATTGTGATATTAAAAGTATTTATAATAAACAAGCAAGTGAGATGGTGGTAGAAGAGATTGATTACACATCGTGGAAAGATTCAAACTTATTGGTTGACCGGCTAAGACTTCTACATGGCTCGCTTTGTGCAGGAAACTATTCGTGCATAAAAGAAATATCCTTCATACTCGAAGAACTGAGGAAAGCTGGCTACATACAATAATGGCTTATTTTACTTCTATTTGTATAATCTTAAGAAATAAATTAAATATTAAAAGTAAAAATTTAATTTTTTTATTTCTTTCATTCTGATTTCTAACTAAGACTTAGTTCTCGTAACTTGTGTTAAAAAATGTGCTGCCTTTTGATGGTGCTTCCAAAATGTGCTTTCTTCTTTTTGTTGATGGTGCTTCCAAATGTGCTGCCTTTTTTGATTGTGCTTCCAAAATGTGTTTCCTTCTTTTGTTGATGGTGCTTCCAAATGTGCTGCCTTTTTTGATTGTGCTTCCAAAATGTGCTGCCTTTTTGATGGTGCTTCCAAAATGTGCTTCCTTTTTGTTGATGGTGCTTCCAAAATGTGCTTCCTTTTTGTTGATTGTGCTTCCGATTGTGCGTGGTTTCTATGATTGTGCTTCCTTTTTCGTTGAATGTGCTTCCAAATGTGCTTCCTTTTCTGTGAATGTGCTTCCGAATGTGCTTCCTTTTTGTTGATTGTGCTTCCGATTGTGCGTTGTTTCTATGATTGTGCTTCCTTTTTCGTTGAATGTGCTTCCAAATGTGCTTCCTTTTTGTGGATTGTGCTTCCAAATGTGCTTCCTTTTTGTGATTGTGCTTCCAAATGTGCTTCCTTTTTGTGATTGTGCTTCCGATTGTGCTTCCTTTTCTATGAATGTGCTTCCGATTGTGCTTCCTTTTTGTTGATGGTGTTTACAAATGTGCTGTCTTTTCGTTGATGGTGCTTCCTTTTTGTTGATTGCGCATAGTAAAATATGTAGTGACTGAATATTTACTAGTTCAAAACCTCTTGGTGTTACTAAAATATTTTTCAAGGTCGCTTGGTCCTTTAGTATGTATTAAGATTACATGATGGTCTAAATGACTGTAATTATCTAAAGACGAAGAAGGTCCTGCGGTTCTGAAAATTCTAACCTATACGTCTGATATTGTCATGACTCGGTCTGATGGTCCATAGACAATTGGCCTGTATGTGTGGTTTTGTACATGAACGATTTATAGGTTATTCAGATTATCGAATAATTAGACTTTCATGTAAGGCATAGCGGTACTGTATTTTAATTCGATGGTCAGGTATATTGTCTTGAGTTGTTTTTCGTAGAGTGAATGATTAATAAATTCCACGAAAGGTAATGGAAAATAAAATATATTTAATATTTAGTTACACCTGTCACTGGTCAAGCAGTGCGTTCATTACTTCTGGAACTATTAAGCAAAGTATAATGTTATTTATATCAATTTTCTCTTTATTATGTATTTCAGAGTATATTATACTCTATGTAACTTGGATGTCCAGGTTCGATCTCAAGACACAATGCGAACATGTTTAGGGTTTGGATGGTTGATCACCTCGTTCGAATATTGGAGGCCGCCAGCAAGGCGGGGGACAACAACGGAAGCAACGGTACACGTGACTGGACTGTAGGGAGGTCCTAGCGGTATAAATTGAGGTCAACACCCTAGACACAGCAGTCAACACATAGTCGTGTGGGTATAGAGCTAATATTAGTTTTATTAAATATCATTCTTACATATGTACTTTCATGGTTTTTGTGCCTACAGTGTCCATAAAGTATATAATATATTTACGTACCTGGTTCTTCAACTTAACAAGTACTTACATTTTACATTTTTAAATTCGAATTTGTTAAAGAACAATGGCTGAAATGATGTGTGTTATAAACTATAAGTCCTTCTATAACTGGTGTGATTTATAAGACTGTTATATTTTGAGGATAGTATGACCAATAGGATGATAATATGATGTGACATTGGCTTGATACTTCGCTTGAATGAAATTTAAATGATACCTTGAGATGAAAGCTGCAAGTGCGTGCATTGCGTGTTCATTTCATTTGATGAATTTGTTTCCAAATGCGTTACCTTATTTTGGTGCGCTTCTTCTTTCAATGGTGTTTTGACTCGAGTATTATAGTAATTGGTTCTTGATTTGACTAGAGTATTATTCCAACCGGTGCGTGTATATAAGCGAGTCCTGGACAGCAGGTCGCTCAGTTTGTTACTGACGTCGTCGGTGTAAGGATCACCTAGTTTGATTCTACTGGTGCATACGTCGTGTAATTGCCTGTTCTTGAGACTTCGATGGCATCTTTACCATCTAAAACGCCGAACTTGATGGACGACGCACCATCGTCTACGGGAACCCTGACGTCAGCTACGGTGGAGAAGGTGCAGATCCCGTCGGCAAAGACGACGTCATCAAAAGAGGAGATTTCAACAGTCGCGATACCGTCAGCAGGAGAGACTTTAATGCCGGTGGTGCTGACTACGCAGGAAAACTCGTCGAACTTCGTTTCGCCCTCGATGGAAACTTCAATGACTGGTGATTCAACACCGACTAACGAACATCGGTGCTGTTACTGTGACAAGATTTTCACAAACAGCAGCAATACTCGACGACATGAGAGGAGAGAATGCGCTAAGAACCCTTATCGTAAAATGTTTGTTTGTGAGAAATGTCACAAGCAATTTGCAAGACAAGATAATATGAAAACGCACATGAAGACATGCAAAGGACCTGCTGTGCGGCAGAAAGTAAAGGTTTCGGTGCAGCAACGATGTATTGATGTTCATAATAGTATGCCTGGAGATGGTGTAACTGCTGCAACAACATCATCTGGTTCGGGTCTGAAAGGATCGTCTTCATCACCACGGTATCCTTGCAGCTACTGTGATATGTCGTTCGCATTTTCTCATGATGCACGAAGACATGAGCGGAGTAAATGCAAGAAGAATCCATCTCGTATAAAGTTTCGCTGTGATGGGTGTCATGAATGGTTTACACGTATTGACAGTTTGCGACGACATGTGAAAAAATGCAACGGTAAAGTCCGTGTGTCTACTGAAGAACTACCTGTAGAAACTTCGACTCCTCGCTTTAGATTGGAGACTCGTAAGAGAACAAGCAAGAAAACCGATGTGCAGCAACCGATTGGTATGACGTCTGAACATGAAAATAAACCTAAGACTGTGTTCGGCGCATTACAAGTGAATGATAATGGGTTCTACTTGGCGCAGTCTGCATTTCGTGGGACATTGAAAGACTACTATTATCCAAATACGTTAGGTGAGTCGAAAGACATTTGTAATTTTCTTGATGATATCAAAGAGAACATAATCAATCAGCTTACTGATGATGTAGCAACAAACGGTTCATTAAAATACAACTTGTGGTTGGACTGTATATATGGAAAGCCGTATCCATTCGAAGACGAAGTGAAGAAGTGTGCATTCAAGACATCGGCTGCAGTAATTTACAGTTCTAACGATGTGAAGCATACTGTTAAAAACGGTATCCAGAAACTCTGTCAAGAAGAGGAGGACTATGTCTGTAAAGGTTCTGGCTGGACTCTTTCTAGTATAAGCCGATTGGAGCTAAGAATTAGTCATTTCACGCCGCTGCGGACCTAAATGATTATAAGATTGCTGGCTTTCGCAAGTGTTCGTGTAGTAAAGTAGAAATTATGATTTAAAGTTTATTTTGTGAAAGAACTTGTGTTGTTTTCTTTCTCGAACCTGCCACTATTATATTATGTTTATTTTTTTCCATCTTCATTCCGAATCGTGTCAAGGGCCTGAGTCGACCTAATTAATCATTTTATTGTTTGCAAATTTATTTAATGAATTTGTAACTTTTTCCCGAATCTCTAGCAATATAATTACGAATTTTCCAAGATGGTGGTGTTGATGGCTTATAGGATGATGGTAGTAGAGGTTTTAAAGTCTCTTTAAGAATGTTGAAGATGGTTTATTGAAATTATTATTATTTTACATAAAATTAAACATTATTGCATCGATCAGGTATCGAACAAAGGATGGGAATCCAGCGATTCAATAAATAAATTAATGGGTGATTTATTTAATAAATTTTGGAATCGTTCCCGAATTCCTAGCTAAATAATTATGGATTTTCAAGATGGTGGCCAAATGACAAGATGGTGGGTGTCACAGTAATAATAAATGATTACTGCACTCTAGCGGGTAAGAATTAAACTAACATGGCGTGAGCGCACTCTCACAAGATGGCTGCCTCCAGCAGACGAAAACAAGATGGCGGCCACCAGCAGACGAAAACAAGATGGCTGCCACCAGCAGACGAAAACAAGATGGCGGCCACCAGCAGACGAAAACAAGATGGTGGTTGATGTTTACATCGAATTTCAAAGTTCGAAAAAAAAAAATTCAAATCCAAGATGGCGTCCGTGACACAAAGTGCAACGGTGACGTCACGATTCAAAGTTGGTGGAAATTTCTAGAAATACAAAATGGTGGATGGATTAGCATGGATTGGCATACAGATTAGTATGGATTAGCATACAGATTAGCATAGATTAGCATACGGATTAGCATAGATTGGCATAGATTAGCATAGATTGGCATAGATTGGCATAGATTAGCGTAGATTGGCATAGATTGGCATAGATTAGCATAGATTAGCATAGATTAGCAAGGTCAAAGGTCAAGTCCTGATAGCGGCTTAACAGTGGCTTGCGTTAGGGATGATTAAGCCACTTTTAGGACTTTTCTATCCACTGGGATTTTTACGGAATAAAACGGGAAATTTTCCCTCGAAACGGGAATTTTTCCCTCGAAACGGGAATTTTTCCCTCGAAAACGGGAAATTTTGAGTCATTTTTGAGGAATTTTGAGGAATTTTGGGTCAAAAATGACGTCATCCAAGATGGCGGCCGGCTCCTGGCTCCTGCGCCTGTGCTTGAACCCCCCATTTCCAACTACTCATATTATAGGAGATATAACGATTTTCTGTTTTTCGAAAAATGTTACCCATTTCTACCCCATTGGTTCGATCCAACTCGATCGAGATTCCTCCCTCCTAGATTTTATGTTACAGTTTTAAAGCGATTTGTGAAAAATTACGGCAGTTATAGTGTCCTATGTATATACACACACACATACTTTTGTGTTGACGAAGGTTTTTGGTTTTATAGACCCCAAAACCTTCGTCAACACAAAAGTATGTGTGTGTGTGTGTGTGTATATATATATATTCGTTTTATTGTCTATAGACCCCAAAACCTTCGTGAACACAAAATTATGTGTGTGTGTATATATATAGGACACTATAACTGCCGTAATTTTTCACAAATCGCTTTAAAACTGAAACATAAAATCTAGGAGTGAGGAATCTCGATCAAGTTCGATCGAACCATGGGGTAGAATTTGGTAACGTTTTTCGAAAAACAGAAAATCGTTACCATGGTGAGACATCCTTAAAATTTATATATATATATATATATATATATATATATATATATATATATATATAAATTTTAAGTAAGTCTCACCATGGTACCGACTACGATATGTTGTATTTCTTCGAAATCCACCCAAAAAATACTATATAAAGGTATTATATATACAATATATATAGTCGTGTATGGTTTACTGTGTTTTGGCTCTGCCCCAGCCTCTGTCTTCAAGAGTGTGGCGTCGTCGCCAGAAGGATGTATGCGCCCGTCACGGTGTGTTTTATAGGCCTGCATGCTGATGGCCCATCGCTCTTCTCTTCCTCCGTCACCACATGTTTGCCTCTCCCCTTCTCAACCATTCCTTACATAAACCAATAGGTAAGCCTACTATTCATTGACCCCGAGTAAGATGCACGAATAATCCGCGTTCGTGAAACTTCAATTTTTTTTTATTTCACAGTTTTAACAGAAAAATAAAGTCGGTTAGCTTAGTTGTAATGCATACATAAAATCCTCCCAAAAATTATTTTAGAAAGTATACTTCCTTAGGCACGTTATGTATGAAAAAATGATGAGTGAATTTTTACAGTGCGCGCGCAGCATGCAACGAAATTTTCACAGGAAGACAGCGGACCCACGTGTAAGAACATAAACAAATAAATAGTCACGTACATAAAAATTAGGGGTCTTACCATACGTATTGGTGTGCCAAATGAAACTTAATGATAGTGAAACTACACTTGAATATATTAGGTAAACTGAAATTAGTCATAGTAAAATGTAATCCCAAGTTTATACAAAACGTACATTAGTTTATGATCCTGTATGTATAATTGTTTGCATTAACAATTATTTGATTATTATTTAATAAATAAGTAAAAATAAAAAAACATTAATAAGCATTAGGGAATATTTTTTTTCATAGTTAATTAACAGGTATTACTCAATTAAATAATTAATTTGATACACATGTTTATATTATTTAATTATTTTTGTCTCAATAAATTTCAAAACAGTTTAGTCTCTTAAATAAAAAGGAAGTATATCTTCTAACGGGCGTACACACACTTATTACGAGAGGGTATGTTTATGCTTGTCAACATTATCGTAACTGAAAATGTAAGGTTGGTTTTGTTAGCTCGTTCCGTAGAATATAGGATAAAATCGTTGTTAAAGTAAATCAATGATCGCAAATAAATTGTTATGGATTTTTTCCCCCTGGGAGTGTAAAATCAACTAACATTTAAAAATGGTTGGGGTAGGTATGTGAAGCGACATAAATGTTTTTCCAAAAACGTGAGAGTATGCGAAAAAAAAAAAGTGTTTTCTTTTCAATTCGAACGCGAAGTTGCACGAGCAAGAGCGGAGTTACACGAGTGAGTAGCGACCTCCGGATGTGTTCAAGGGAGACTGATCTGGGGTTGATGGATCGTTGACTTCCCCGCTCGCCGCTGACAAAATAAATTCGCGGCTTCAAGACAATAGGCGCGGGTGGTTTCACGCGCCTTAAGCCCGCGCGCACGACTACCTCCAGAAAATCCTCACGCCGGCGCCGCGTGGCTTCGCTCCACTCCCGCATGACTCACCGCCGCGCACGACTACCTCCAGAAAATCCTCACGCCGGCGCCGCGTGGCTTCGCTCCACTCCCGCATGACTCACCGCCGCGCACGACTGCCTCCAGAAAATCCTCACGCCGGCGCCGCGTGGCTTCGCTCCACTCCCGCATGACTCACCGCCGCGCACGACTACCTCCAGAAAATCCTCACGCCGGCGCCGCGTGGCTTCGCTCCACTCCCGCATGACTCACCGCCGCGCACGACTACCTCCAGAAAATCCTCACGCCGGCGCCGCGTGGCTTCGCTCCACTCCCGCATGACTCACCGCCGCGCACGACTACCTCCAGAAAATCCTCACGCCGGCGCCGCGTGGCTTCGCTCCACTCCCGCATGACTCACCGCCGCGCACGACTGTCTACTAGTTTCAAGTATATGAACGTGCATCTGAACGGCACACATGTGCATATTTATGTCTCATGTAGTTTTTTTTGCACGGTAATAAAGACTTACTTAATATTTGTAGCTGTTCGTTAAGTGTTAAAAATGATTAAAAATATGTTTTAGAGTACAAAATTTGACCTAGCCATAGGATTATGCTCTAAACCTTTTTTTAGTAATAGCCAGCGGGATATAACGAAAAACAGTCACAAGACAGTCCCCACGCCGCGAGGCTTCTCTCCACTCCCCAATGAATAGTGAATTATATGGAAATGTGAATTTTTTTGGCGAATGGCAAGGGAATATTTGTAGAATTAACTTTTTAATAAAATTCATTTTCGGAATTTAGGTCCATTGCCAATGTTCACTAATTTTTCATGATCTTTATAGCTTTTATCGGAGCTATTTCATCGTATCCTATAATTTAAATTTAGTTCTGCAACTGGAATAATTTGATAGTCGACGTAGTTGCTCCGGCAGCGAATTCTAGCGGCGGATGCGGAAACCACATATGATTCGCGTTCAGAAATTTAGTTGAAAACATTTTTTTTGCATATATTTATCACGCTCAGTATTATTTTATAGAAAAAAATCTGCGATAAATTTCGTGTCCGAGTTTCGTGTTATTAGTGTTTTTGCAACATGGAAACATATGAATTTGCATTTTACCGATGTTAGATGTTACACAACACTGGCGAGTAATAAAATACTTGCTCGCGTGTTTTTTTTAATATCCTACATAGGTACACATTTGCTTCCCAAAACAAACTGTCAGAAATAAAGATGTTAATAACTATGGTACACTCTTGGAATAACATCTTGTCAGTACTAGGAAAACTGCAGGTCGTCACTCTACCCTCTGGCTCTGGGGGCGGATTGTCTCAGGCAGATGGTGGCATTTGTCTGATAGAAATGCAATCCCTTGCAACAAGTCAGGCTACCAAAGAGACGGTGGGTGGAAACGAAAAACCTTCTAGGGTGGCTTCCAAATGGGGAGCCCGTTTCTTTTCTATGGCTCCCCATGCGGAGGCCATCCGGGGGTTTCTCCGAGGTCGAGGAGTTTTGCAAAAATATTTATCATACGAGCATGTATACTTATTGCTTTTATTCATGACACTGAGCTGGCTTTATTGTAACAAAAATATGTTCCAATTAATTATTTTATTTAGTAGAAAAAAGAGTTAATTTTAATAAGTAAATATGCTGTATATTTATTCTAATTCATTAATTGATACAATTTATAATTCTAAAACTAAATTTTTACCGGAACCTCACTTATATAAATACACTTTCATAATATTAAAAGAAAAAACATTTCTATCATTAACATTCACAATAAATACGCAATAAAATTTATATATTAAATTACTGCCACCTGGTTTAAATTATTTGAAAAATAATACTCCATAGTTTCCGCACACGTTTATATATATATATATATATATATATATATATATATATCTGTGTGTGTGTGTGTGTGTGTGTGTGTGTAACTAGCTAATGCCCGACATGCGTTGCAAAGCCTCTTTAATTATTTTTGTAATTTTTTTTAAGTTTGTACAAACATACAAAGCATCTCTCTATCTATAGCTATCTGTAACTATCTATACATCTCTTAATATCTCTTTCTATTCATCACTACATATCTCTCAATCTCTCTATAAATCCACATTTCTCTTTATCTATACATCGGTCTATGTCTATATAAATATATCTGTATAATTCTCTGCTTAAGCACGCAGTCTTCATGAAGCTCATCTTGTTCACGAACTATGAAACATGGATATTTAAATCGTCGCCTTGAGAAACAAGACTGTCCTCGCCAGGATGACCTCAAGACGTTGCTCAAGACACGAATATGAATACCAGGCTAAATGAAGCAATTGTGCTTTAGGGAACGAAGATCAGGACCAGTAGATAGTATATATTGGCCGGAGCTGGCACAGGGTTCTGTGTGTGAAGCAATGGATCCGGTCCGCCATCTTGTATAGTGACGTCACAGCGGCCATATTGGATGAGCTTGACCTTAGACCCCGGCGGCCATATTGGATCCGCCATCTTGGTTTCTATAACTTTCCGCCATTTTGAATTCTAGAACTTTTCGCCATCTTACACCTCACTACCTAGCGTTGCACTTATCGTTACAGCCGCCATATTGAAAATTCCACAATTTTTATCCGATTTTAATGGGAAAAAATTATAAAAAATTAATTAATACAATTTTAATAAAAAGGACATTTTAATTTTACCCTCTCCGGGTTTGAACCGAGGACTCCACGATGTAAGGTTGTTTTTAATATAATGTTTATAAAATTATTTTTTCAATTAAAATCGGATAATATTTACAGATTTTCAAGATGGTGGACTATTTTAAAACCGGGGAGAGTTATTTTTATTAAAATTTTATTAATTATTTTTATATATTTTAAAATTTTCCTAAATTAAAATCTGATAAAAAATGCGGATTTTATAGATGGCGCCCGTGACGACAAATGCAATTTTACGGAATGGGGTGTTAGCTGTGGTATGTCTTACAAAAACGTTTTTTAAAACTAAGAGTACTTGGGAAAAAATGTGAAAATTAACACTAAAACTTTTTTTTTTACTTTATCTAAGGTATTACCGATGTAGATACGACAAAGAGTAGGAGGACCAAAATTGTGGATTTTTTCCTAACGTACATGGGCGTAAAGTTATAGGAAAATAATGCAAAGTATGACTTTGATCTAAAACTTAGCTCACTATGAAACACAACCGATGAAGATATGATAAGATGACAAAGAAATGAATTCCAAATACGATACGGAGGTGCAATCGGTTTTTGATAGATCCTGTCGTTAAGCCACAGCGGACCTCCGAATAACGTTCTGAGCAACTTTAAATGTGCGGCACAATTTAAAATGTTACGACTGGTTAAAAGCCAACATTTTTAACTTTTTGGGATTTTCCCGTTGGTTACGGACAGAGATATAAGAGCCTGCAAAATGTCACGTTTATAGCTTATCTGTAAGTGAGTTATAAGTAACTTGATGTAAGTTTTTGGACATACGCCATTGCTAAGAACGTTTTCTGTTGAAGAAAAACTAATAAATAAAATAAATAAAAATACACAAGAAAGACAAAAAACACACAAAATTAAGCAAACAATTGCTGTTGTCAACAAGAATATAAACACCACAAAATATTCCGAAACAGAAATATGGTCAACAAACAAAGAAAAAAGTACTAAGTGAACAAAAAAAAAACACACAAATGATGACAACACAAAAATATTGAAACCAAAATAATTCAGCCCAACAGTTGAAACGAGACAAAAACACGACAAAACGAAAAGACAAAAAAAAAAATACAATAGTTTTACCTAAACAGAAACAAGCGACGTTTCGGGAACTGCTATCTGCTCCCGTCCTCAGGCAGAGACGCACATGGTACGGAAACACAGGTGCGACTTGTCTTTCTTGTGTATTTTTATTTATTTTATTTATTAGTTTTTCTTCAACAGAAAACGTTCTTAGCAATGGCGTATGTCCAAAAACTTACATCAAGTCATGCACTCCCATTGCACAAATCTTTTAAAGATAACGAGTTATAAGTAGTCAGAGTCATTCAGTGAGTGAATCATACAAAGTGTTGTTTGTATTATCAGCTATGTACAAACACAAAAAAATGAGATCAGCCAGTGCGGCTGCAGAGGCTGAAGAGAGGCGCCTTGCCATCGAGAGACGAGCTGAAGAACTGCAAGCAGTGTGACATCTGGAGGAAATGCATCAGATGTACTTCAGGCTCCTGAAAGAAAATATTGAATAGGCACCTTGAACCTGGTCTCATTAAAGGTATCTCAACATTGCATTTTTATATTGTTAACATGGATGAATAGGTCTCCATGGGAAACTCACCATGTATTAAGTTAACGCATGAAGATATAGCATCCCACGCTGCACCTCATGAAGACTTCCTCTACGGTTATGTGGAGATCAGCATACAGGAGTTGGAGAAAGGACCGAGGACATTGTTGCAATGTACGTATACGTGCAAGACGACACCACTGATACAGAACAGGCGACAGTAGCTGTAAGTTTCAACACTGAACAGTTTTCCTGCTTGCAATACATTTGGTATTTCAGACGACGAGAACTGATATAAAGACTGGAACTAGGCGAACTCCTGTTCTTGTCTGGCTGGCTTTCTATTCAAAGATGGCGGCCGCAGACGTCGGCTGTTGGGGCTGCCTTCAGTCGGCTCAGCACTGCGCTAAGTGGCTCATATTCCCATTTTGTCCACACACTCTGTAACCTCTGTCTAATTGATTACTTTTACCTGTTGTAGTAATTACTTTAACTGTATTTCTTTATGTAAATGTTGTGTTATCTTTTAAATTATTCTGAAGTGTCTTCACCGTCTGAGCTTTTAGCTTCCTATATTATTTGTCCTTAAAAAAAATAATAACATAAGTGTTATCGAGTGCTGGTCTAGTTACAAGTATATGAACGTGCATCTGTACGGCACACAAGTGCATATTTATGTCTCATGTAGTTTTTTTTTGCGCGGTAATAAAGGTTTACTAAATATTTGTAGCTCTTCGTTAAGTGTTAAAAATGATTAAAAAAATATGTTTTAGAGTACAAAATTTGACCTACCCATAGGATTATGCTCTAAACTTTTTTGAGTAATAGCCAGCGGGATATAACGAAAAACAGTCACAAGACAAAACACATATATCTTGCCAAACCCAATCCGAGAAAATATCTTCCAAGAAAATACATGACCCAACTAATTTGGAATGGCAATATAATTTTTTTTTCCAGGGGTATCAAACTAAAACTTTTAATTTTTTTTCTGTCAGTTACAAGCTAAGAACTATAAGCTTGCGAAGTTTTAAGTTTCTAGTCATTATGAAAATGGGTCCACCCTCAAAATTATTACACTAGAAAGGGGGGGGGGGGGGGAGAGATCCACCTACAAAAGCCTAGGCTACACTTTAGTAACTTCACTCCAAACGCTCAATCATCGGGGGATTCGCCCTCCTTTAGGGTCTTCACACCAAATAAAGGGTTTTGCCCCTGAACACCCACCCATTGGAAGTTTGTCCCCAAACTTCAGCTCTTTTGGGACTCTACTCCCGAAATTTCACATGTTTGAGATTTCGCCTACAAACTAATGCTCTTTGGGGTCTTCACGCCATTTGGGTACTTCATGCCTCCGTTGGGGGTTCTTTACACTGGGGTTCTAGATGCCGTTTTAAGCTTTGCATAAATCCATGTTTCTAACTCAATAGAAACTAAAATCGATGAAACTGGTATAAAAAGTATTAGGACTAAATCTGTACATCTTCTCAGCTACGACAGGCGTGCCAATTTAGAAAACTGGCTCTCCTAATCCCAAACCCCTTTATTTTCTGGAGGTTTTGCACCCTAAAATTTCACTTGTTGGTATCTTCACTCCTTGTATGTATGAAATGTTTTAACGCATTCGTTAGATTTGCATTATTGTTACTGCTTTTCATCGTACGTTGATGCAAGATAAAGTTTTAATGGTGTGACTTCGCATAATATACAAAGATACATTAATGCGGGTGATAATAAATAATTGGCAAAAATTATATTTTTCAAAGTGTTTTTTTGTTGTATTTAATTGAAGTTTTACTTCCTTAGGCGCATTGAGGCTGAAGTTTTTGCAAGCGATGTAAATGCAATGAAAGGCGCGCGCAACACGTGGTTGCATTAACCTGTATATAGCCGCTTTCGTGGATATATGGAGACGTATCTACCAAGCGTATGAATGAACCAAATAAACATTTGCGATAGAAAAAATATACTGAAATTCGTTTTATGGACTTAAATTATCATAAAAAGAAATAATCTCGACTTAAAATACATTAAAATTCTGGTATAAAGAATTTATAACTTAATATTTGTCCCTAATTTTAACCCTGAATCTTTAGCTCAGTGGCCAAATGCATGGTGCAGAATATTGAGGATCTATATCTGAATTTCGTCACTAGACAAGATATTTTTTTACTTTTTTTCCACTAATTATTGTTGCATTTTAAACACTACACATAATGAAAAAAAAAATTATAAATAGTTATTTGTGTAACTTAGTGTTATACCAACTTTTAATACATACCAAGATACATTGGTTTGGTTAATTTACACTTGGCAGGCATACAATCTTTATTTTAACCTCTATCTTCCAGTCCCACCTTAAAAGCGGCATGCTGATAAGTACTTGATGAAATTTTGTACACTTTGACATTCAATATAAGACAAAATTACTGTTTTAATCTGATTAGAATAAAACACCCTCCTCCCCCATATAATCCTCCATAATACGATTAATTAAAATTTCTGAAACAAAATATTACATTTGTGTATTTGAGATTTAAAAAAAAACTCTTTATATTGTGTAGAACCGAGAATTTTTGGGTACTTCAGGCTATATGTTTATATGCAAATAATTAAATCTAATCAATGTACTGCATAATATATTTTTTGTAACAAAATATATGTAACAAAATTTTAATAACTCTTGTTACAGTAAATTTCAAAAGAGATAAGTGAATTAATTTTAAATATATAAGCATGACTTCTAAAGCGCATGAATAAGTACGTGTACCTTGTTCTGTTAAGATTTGGTGTATCTGTTTAAAAAATTTGGATGTGATTAATATCTTGTGTATCTTACCTAAAATATATATTAATAAACCTTTTTTATTTGGAAAACATAATAAAAATATATTTCATTTGTTATTGCTTCAAACTTTAAGAAATCTAAATGAAATGCTTTGAAGTATTTTAAAATCTAAATAGCTTGAATTAATTAGGAATTGATTAAGAAATCGTTAAAACCTGTGTGTTCGTGATTAACCAATGATAAATATAATCGAAAAAAAAATATTAAAGAAACAATGCTTGGCATCCAGAATAAGGTAAATTTGACCAAAGTAATGGTTTGAATTGACACACAAAAGGTTACATCTTTACAGTCCTCATTTATTGAATACGTGAAAAAGACAAAATAATGACAAAAAAATTCTTACAAAATATATATTTACATGAAGTTTACGTTCAAAACACGATATATGTACACAGTCGTAATTGCTTACATAATTCAATCGTCACGTACAAGGCAACTCTTGCTACATGAACAACAGCCTAATTTACCAGGATTAATAAAAGCCATAGCTCGCAGCTTGAGGTCAGTATCTGTCAGAAAAAATGTAAGAGTTATAACATATCCCTGCTTAATGTAAAATCAACCAAATTTAAATTTACACTCTGTTTGTACAGTAAATAACAATTTTTTTGTTTGACAAACAATTGCGCCAAATATTATGCTGAAATTAACTAAACAAAATAACATTTTAAAAGGTAGAACACGGTACGTTCTATGACCATCTTTTCAAGTTCAAAATTCATATATTTCTTCTTATGACAATGAGTCTTACCTAACTTTCTTTTGTAAAATCTGAGCTGCCTACTGGTGAAAACATAAATAACTAATTATTTCCAGACATTTTTCAATTTATATATTATAAGTTACTCATAACTAGAAACAGCTACAAACATTAAATTAATTAACACAACAACTAAATACTTGCTCTTCATGAATAAACTTTATAGAATATCATAATTACACAAAATTATTAATTTACATAACATATTTACAAATATTACTCGTATCATAAAAGATTGAATTTCACATTAGGTTTACAATATATTCTAATTAAATGTTACGCAATGAATGGCACTTTTAAAATACTTAATTATCTAACATTTAGGTTAATGTTCTTTATAAATTCTTCGAAGAGCCGTAACACGTAATCTATCGTTCCGTAGCACTAATATGAGAAGCTGTGATTCATTATTGAAACATTAATAACACTCTGGTACAGTCTGAGGCGTCACATGTAACTGGCAACTAGGAAGGAACATTTTATTTTTATAAATAAATAAACTCTTGTTTTTTTTAGAACTTTTACGACTCACTTTCACCTTACAGATTTTATTATCAATTTTCACTTTAAATGAAGGCATACCTAATAAAAAATAATTTCCCAATCAGTCATAGGTAAAAGTCATAGTCAAGTAAAAGTGACTTATTCCAGTTTTTCAATTTTAAATTCTAAAAAGAACAATGACATTTGTCGTGGACTGTCTTCTTTATTTAGTTACGTCACTGATAACAAATTTGGCACAAAGCTAAGATTTTATATATAAAATCTTTTATAACGTGGTTTTTGAAAAATTTGCCAAAGTAGTGTATAATGCTAATACTATACAAAATATTTAAAGTAAATATAAAAGGTTCAGATGCAGTGTGCAACTTTTGATGTGTTATACAAGAGCATATAAAATTACTTGAAAAAGAAAATATTTAACAAATACTAATTATTCTCACTTGGACACATGCTGCAAAGGAATTTGTTAGTATTTTATAATGAATCGACAACGTTTTGTCGCATCATGGTTTCTCATTAAAATACTTATTACTACAGGATTAATTAAATCTTCACTGCAGTAAAGCTTATTTCATTCAATTAAAATTAATTGTTATACCAAGGAGTTCGTAGAAATAAACAATCAATATACACAATAGAAAAATTAAGATTTAAAAAAGGTGACAATTTCGTGATACTCCTGGCTAGTTGACATGCATAAGACACGAACACATGTACTATACAAAATCGACAGAACCCAGTGAATATGAATGAAATACAAATCGATATTAAATTGCTAAGTTATTATCTTGAAAATAAACTTTCTTAATAATTACGTACAGTAACATTTGAATTTATTAAACTTAACACTGCCTGGTAGTTGAAGTTTTAGTTTTAAGAATAAAATATCTACGTAAAATACAAGTTATGGTACAAGAGCTCATGCTGAAACTTTTACCAGAAATTCTACGAGTAAAATAAATAGGTGTGATGTAGATGGGTCTTAATAATATTGTCTATCCAAAATTGCAATGTGTGACGACTCTCATGGACAGCTGCATCACTGTGAAAAGTTCGAACGAAACAATCTCGGCACTTGTAGATCTGCGACGCTCAACCAATTGAGTTACATACTCCCTTGTTACTGCCAACTTACTTTTTGTAGCTTTTTACGTCAGTTTGAAAACTGTTGTGAATATTTTAGTATATAATTGCGTAAGGAAGAGTTGCGGTAGTGTTTTGGTTTTTTTGGAGTTAAACGCTTAGCTGGCCCATGCTTTGTATGTATTTTCTTTGCATAAATACAGTTCCTAAAGATTAATGAAGCCAACCTGGCGTACGAAAAGTACTACAGTGCACAATCCTCGTCGGAGAATGCCCAGGTTCTATCTGATGATGTGGGTGCCACCGTTGGGTGGCTTGTGGTAAACATTATCTACTCTGTTGAAAACTGGCACCGTAAATTAACGAGAAAACTCTGGGTACTCTTCGTAAATTTACGGATATCTTTGTGAATTTACGGATGAGTTTACAAAATGTTAATATCAACTTATGATAATCATCATCTTGAAATTTAAAAATATATATTTAAAAAAAACTCGTTAATACATCAGCAAACACACTCTTCTTCATTGCACGAGTATGTTTAATCAGTAGTGACGTAACCGGCCACTAAGAATAACTATTTTTTCATTTAAGATGGAAAGGGCTTTAATGTAGGTACTTAGTAAAATTTATGAAGTGGAATTAAATTTATAGTGTAAAATATGATATAATATGTGTAACCAGTAGAGATAAAGCACCTAATTTTAAAATTCGTTCTGAATAATACCAATTGCGATTATACTCCGAAAAAACAAACATACAAACAAACAAAAATAAAATATGCTAACTTTTCAGAAAAGGGAAAATTTTGTTAAATAAAAGAATGCGTTCTATCGTATTGCTTTGGAAAATAAAGACTATCAATTTTGTCAAGCGAATGAACTGCTAAACAATTGCTATAGATGTTTAAAAAAATTATATTTCCTTATGTTTAAATCAATTTTATTTCATGTCTGATGTTTGGTTCGAAAAAAATTGCTAGGCAGGAAGAGTAGCTAAAAGCAAATGACATAAATTTTAGTAACACACGCACCTAATCTTGCTCGTAATTAATGACCAAGCAGCCCTGTTTTTTTTTGAAGGCACAAAATTTATATTTTCCACCGATAACAGAAAAATAAATAAGAGGGTAGGAAAATGTATTTTTTGTCTCTTGTGAAAGAAAAAAAAGAGTGATTGTTCAAATCTTAAAGCGGGCACGAGGCCAATAAATGTAAGAAACCGAACTAAATAAATATTATTCAAAATATTCTCTTATCTTATCTACTGTTGGCCGTTTCCATGCGCTGTGCCTCGAACGTTGTGTTCGTTTACGCAGGCCTGCGAAACGTCACGTAACATCTGACCCCAAGACAAGCAAATGAAGGTCGCGCCACGTCCAAACACGGGGTCAGTCACACGCGTCACTCCCCGCGCCCCTCGCACGGGGGTTCAACTGTCGTCGGCGGCGCAGGGAGAGAAGGCAAATAAACGCCGACGCTGACGGCGTCGGGACGCCGACCACTCGCCAGCCCGGCTTCCTGTTGAACGCTCGCGTCCGTCCGAGCCGGGCGTCGTGCAACACGTGCTCATGAGCTGTTCGCACAGCTCGCGGTGCTGATCGTACTCCCGACAGAAGTTACGGCAACACGTGAAGCCATCAATCCTCACGATCTTGACTCAAAGTTTCTTCTTATATGTGTCCGTTGGAGAAAACATTAAAACGAATCACATTCGTCTGTTTTTAAAAAAAATGGTGTTATATCCACTTAATATACTTTGAAATTTGGATGCGAAGTTCAGTCGTAAGGTTACTTGCAACTTTGTGAAGCAAAGCTCGGCTACAGAGAGGCGTAGCAACGCGGTACCATGAGGAACTGAGTGATCTTCAGTGAGACTCGCTGGCAGTGGTGTTTGTCCCGGGTAGAAAGCAGTACGCACCCAGTACACGCTATGAAGAAACAACAGGCGTGTGGCCTTCCATGAGGAAGAGAGTCTTCAGATATCCAGGAGAGAGTCCCCAGAAGACAAATATGTCTTCTGATGTACTGGAAATTATCTTATAAAGTCCAAGAGACGGCCCTAAGATGTCCCGCTTGATGGTCATTTGAAGTCCTGGAGACGGTCCTCAGAAGCCCAAAAGAGGGTCCTCAGATGTCTGGGATAGTCCGGATGATGGTCCTCATGAGTTCTAGACGGTCCTCGAAAGTCCGGAAGAGGGTCCTCTGATGTCTGGGAGATAATCCGGATGATGGTCCTCATAAGTCCTGAAGAGGATCTTAAGAAGTCCAGGAGATGTTACTCAGAAGTCCAGAAGAGGGTCCTCTGATGTTTTGGAGATAGTCGAGATGATAGTCCTCATAAGACCTGAAGAGAATCTTCTGAAGTCAAGGAATTGGTTCTCGGAAGTCCTGAAGAGGACATTTTGAAGTCTGGGAGATATTCTGGAAGATGGTACTCGTAAGTCCTGAAGAAGGTTTTCTGAAGTCCAGGAGATGGTTCTCAGAAGTCCGGAAGAGGGTCCTCTGAAGTCGGGGAGATAGTCCTCTGAAGTCCAGAAGATGTTTCTCACAAGTGCGGGAGATGTTTCTCTGAAGTCTGGGAGAAGGTCCTCAGAATATCCTTCCCTTGCAGCCGCAGGTAGCCTTGCAGAAACCGTGGCGCTCGCGGCCGCCCGCCGTGTGGTCGTTGCACAGCCAGTTGTGCCACGTGGAGTTGAGGTCGCGGCAGTTGGCCCACAGGTCCGCGGTGGGACAGGCGTTGGTGCAGAGCTTCTCCTGGCGGCAGTGCGCCGAGCACTTGGAGCACGGTTTGCCCTTCTTGTAGGGTCGCCCCAGTCGGTCGCGGTAGTTACCTCTGCAACACCGCGCAACCACACGCCCACGTCACGATGGCCTCGGCTTCAACAAGGCCATTCCGTACAACAATCCAGATAGACCTAGGAGGTAGAGCACCTTCACCATGACTACACAGAATTTGTTTGCACTGTTAAAGAACCCATTTTTGGCACTGGTAACAGTGTCAGGCATGTAAAAGACCCATCTTTCTCCTAACCAGGATAAAGCCCTAGCGGGATCACATGCCTGGGGGAGTATTGATGAATTTATGAGGTTACAGAAGATTCCTTTGGAAACTAGTGGACAAGAAATAGTTTTTTCAATCTACAAGAAAGATATTGTAAATTTATACGACAAATTTCTGGGGTTATTTTTGAATATATTAAATATGTTTTTGAAAACAATACCGAACATTTATAATAGCATTGAGGACAATTGGTTAATGACTGTAAATTTTTGATGATCTATATAAGCATACATTTTGAAACCATAAAAGAAGATGTTATAATATTCAACAATTGGACTTGATTGGGTTTTATTATGCTTATTAATATGCGCAGTTAATACGGAAAACTATTCAGGGAACAGGTTACAAATTAACTTTAATTAATGTAAATATTAGCACAACACAAAACACACATTCCCATAAAAGAATATGAACCAAGTATTATTACCCTTTTTTGTAGCGGTGCAGTTTCGCTCATGAAAAGGTACAACTTTACCAATATTTGTAATTTTACATGTTATTTCATTTACATTTACTAAAAAAATACAGCGTAACTATTATATAGACTGATTATCGTCCTATAAGCAAGAAACACACATTTTTTACGGTTTACCAATAAAATGGTGGAAACCAGTTAATGTTGACGACACATGTGTTTCGCTATCTTTAAAAATTTTAATGTAATACTGTTTTGTTTAAAAATATAAAAGATTGGTTGAAATTTGACCCAGGGCATTTATATTTTAATCCACTGATAAGGAAATATAATAAACCTTTTTTTTTAAATTAAAGTTCAGAAGTTCATAATGATATGAGAATTATATCTCAACAAGAGCAAACATATTTATAATATTTATAACATATCCATAAAATTAATAAATTAAACACTATGAAACTCCTGAGAAAGTTGTATATTTTCTCACTTAAGTTGTGCGGTTTTGATAAAGAAACGTTTTCCAGTAACCCTGAGAATTTAGTTCACCATTAATCTTATTCTTGTGTTAAGTAGGCTTCATAATAACAGATAAGAAATATCTGCAGTGGTACCGACGAGTAATATGTGTGAGAAGGAACCATGATACAACAGATTAATATTTTCTCAATAGCATACTTGATTCATCTGTGCCAGAGATATCGAAAGTTATGACCCATAGAAGGAGTCTCTTTTCTGCAGATTTAAATCCAAAAATATAAAAATTAATAGGAGTGATTTTAACCAGCAGTCAAACTAGAGTACCTTTATACAAAAATCACCATATGACATTGTCGGAGTATTGGGTCTGTTGGAGTGCCTTTTCACACAAGCATTATTTTTACATCAACTGTTTGTTACTGTTCTGTTGGCAAATTGCAAGCAAATGTAGGTAGGAATGCGCAGAGTACAATACTCAATCAACATTCTCATTTCGACAGGAGTCAGTTCTTAAATAGTAAATGCCACTTAACAACTGTAAAAAATGTAGCGAGCCAAATGGTAACTTGCATGGTCTCTTTTTGTTTGATAACTACGGCATCCCTCATTTTTTTTCTGAATTTATGTTATTCTAGTTTCTAATGGAACATAAGTACTAGCAATTGATCAGTTCATCACTACAATCTCAGATTAACCCTCCATTAGCTACACTCACCCCTCACCTTTGCTATCCACGTTCGATTACTAGCGAAATCAAAATTGAAATTTTTGTTTTCGCAAGTGAGGTGACGTGATGGGCATCACAATAAGTAGGTGGATTTTCTTGGTGTATTCCCCTTTCCTCCCCCCCCCCCCCACCCATCTGTCCCGTCAATGCTCCTTTAGCATGTCATGGCTTCTCATTGTCTCCAATGAACTCGTTGTCCTGATGTGTAAAACCTAATTTGCTGAATGTATTCATTCTATAGCAATTTATAAGTATTATTTTTTTTTTAAAAAAAAATCTGTTTTAAAACATGTTTTCTTCTTTAAAATCGATTATTTCAGAAGTCTAATAGCAACTTCGTGTAAGTGTGACAGCCACTTACGTGTTGCTAAAAAAATTTTTTTTTAATGCAAAATTTACATTATTATTTGGGGAGGAACTTTACCAGGTTGTGCACAAGTGTGTGGAGTCCAGCGTGACACCAGAAAGAAGCAAGGATTCCCATCGCTGGGTGTTCGGGCGGGCGGAAGCTGGGTCAGCCGTGGCTATCTTCACCGCGCCACTGAGGCGCTATCACAACTTAGAAACACACAACTTAGAAACATATAATTTAGAAACACACAAGATGGAATCTTCTAAGTTATGCCTGTTCTAAGTTGTGTGTTTCTAAGTTATGATAGTTCTAAATAGTGTGGTTCTGCGTTGCGTGTTTCTAAGTTACGTGTTTCTAATTTATAACAGTTCTAAGTTGTTTGTTTCTAAGTTATGACTTTCTACGTTACGAAGTTTCTAAGTTTGGGGTTCTGCATTACGTGTTTCTAAGTTGTGTGGTTCTGCGTTGCGTGTTTCTAAGTTACGTGTTTCTAAGTTATGATCGTTCTAACTTATGGCAGTTCTAAGTTACATGGATTTTTTTCGAGGTTTCTACGTTATGACAGTTCCAAGTTATGTGTGTTTCTAAGTTGCGCCACTCACATGGGGCAGTAGTTGCAGACGTAGTTGAAGAAGGGCTTGCCGCGGATGCCCCCGCGCTGGCACTTGGTGAAGCCGCAGCCGACCCGGTGCGTCGCCGACCACACCATCTGCGTGTAGTGGCCCACCACCTCCAGGTCGTTGTGATGCGAGCCGTACGTGAAGTTGTACTTCTCCAGGAACCACATCTTGATGGCGAAGAACCTGTCGGCCAAACAAATACACTTACACACTAACCATGTTTTTCATCAGAGCAGTTTAAAGAATTTAAAATAGTACCTCATTTATTCAAACAAATATTTTCTACACATAATATGTAAAATATTTGATATATCATAGATCTTAGTGGTTTATGGTCAAACGGTAATCAAGTTTATGGTTAGAAGAACATTTTGGCCAAAAGTGGACATAGTGTCTTACGCCTCCGAAGGAACAAACTGCAGCCTGACTGGGCCTCCAAATGTCGTGCGGAGTTCCAGTTGTCAACGCGACAATCATCAAACCACTGTAGATTTCGTACAAGTGTCCGATTACTTACATCATTTAAGAACCTTTGCATTGATCCTAGAAAAATTTGGTTTCATGGTTTCGTTTTTAACATTTAATATCTGAACAGTGAAAGGGACAAAAACAGGTGTTGCCAGGACGGTTTTAGGTTTGAAAAACTCTAAAAGACAGTATTGTAGGTGGTACAGGGAAGTTCAGGGAGCATGTGTGTTTAATATACCAGCATGAAATCATAGTACCACCGCTTAGAGTCCCATGGAGATGCGTTACTGACATTAATACTGCACGCAGTTCGGTGTCTGGCGCATAGAGGCGAAGGGGCGTGTGGTGCGCCAGCCAATGTCGTCCTTAGTCGCACAATTGTGTAAATGGACATAAGGTGACAGGGCCTCCATGGTTTCGTAGTGGTCTCCGTACCACTCCAAAACCAGCCGCCGTCAAAAGTTAAATGCATAGGCAATTCAGAGAATTCTGTGGTAGGAATTAGTCACAAATATATCACAGCACACACAAACACAGTAGGTTGACAACCGCGAGACAGTAAATACTAAAATAAAAAGACCGCTGACAACACGGCGACAAATACGCGAACCTAACGACGATACTAAACGTATAATCCGGTCAGCACAATGACCACGCAGCAACGCACAGTTGGATATAGATATGAGACTAAGCAGTTATTCTGGACAACACAACGATGATAGCGCAGAAACACGAACGACGTAATACAGTAGTACTAACCAGCATTGACTTATGTAAAAAAAAAAAAGGTTTTAATTAATCTTCCCATTTGCAAGAATCGTTCTAAGAACGTATGGGGTACACATCGTTTGCCCTACAGGCGTTTGCCCTAAACGTAGGGCAAATGCCTGTAGGGCAAACGACTTTAGGGCAAATGCCGTTTAGTGCAAACGACTGTAGGGCAAACGCCGGCAAGCACTTATGTTTTGGATTAACGAAACCACACCAACTTTTAGGGCAGACGCCTGTAGGGCAAATGTCTGTAGGGCAAACGACTGTCGAAAAACTTCTTTTAGGGCAAACGCCTGTAGGGCAAATGCCGGAGCCTGGTCCGAATGGGATTATCAAACATTTTGTGTAAACGCCTTTAGGGCAAATGCCTGTAGGGCAAACGCCTGTAGGGCAAATGCCTTTAGGGCAAACGCCTGTAGGGCAAATGACTTTAGGGTAAATGAAGTTTAGGTTATTTTGGGTAATGTAGGTTTTTTCAATTATGTATCGATTCAAACAGTGTTCTTGTAGTTTATATTTCCTCCGCAGGTGGCAGTACCTCAATAAATGTTTTCCCTCTAAATGCAAAGTTTACAAAAACGTCGCTAGATGGCACTTATGTAAGCCTATATCGAGGTTTGGTGGGAATTCGTTTGGTATGAACTTCCTAGATTCACCAACAGATGGTTCCCTGCGCTAAGTTCAATGTTATCGAATATTTTTTCTGTAAAATATTTCGGAACATAAGGTGATGTAAGGTCTTCGACCAAAAAAAATCGTATGATAATAAAAACAGTATTGGCGATTTAACAAAAATATCGCTGGAAAAAGGTTCAACTTTTTTCCCGGGGCTTTGCTTATTTCAATTTCAGCTGTCGGACGTGCATTACGCTATCATTACTTAAAATATTACGAGCATATAGGTAAATAATGCGAATACTAGCTGTTAAACATTTTCTTAATTAGCATAATAGTACTAATGCGGTTAAACTCCTACATATTGTTCATACTATTTTATTCCGTAATGTGTACACAACATACAGCTGAAGTACACAATGAAGAAGTATTCCAGTTCGTTTTGTTCTGGGGTTTCCATAATTTGCATTAATTACCTCAAAATCATATTCACCCCTTTTTAACCTCTTAGCGATTGCATTTCGCTAAATGATTATAGTTTGATTAGTAGTGATTAAGTCTTTATTATTACTAACATTCATTTTCTTTATACTTAGTTATTTAAAAAATATATATACTTATAACCCTTTTTCACAGCTTATGGCTTGAATTCCACTAAATGGAAAAATTGTGGTTGGTAGAATTAGTATGTTTATTATTGGTGGTCAATATCTTTTCTTATAATAGATTATTTTCACAGATAAAACTTTTATTTTAAAACCATATATAGGTACCCCTTTCACCTCTTTAGGGGTTGAAATTTGCAAAATGATAAAATTTTTGTTGGTAGTTTTTGAATGTTTATTATTAGTACCCATGGTATTTTACTGCGCGTTATTAGATTCGGAGATATAATTTTTCAATTTTCAAACCATATTTATCCCTTTTTCACCCATTGGGGTTGAATTTCGAAATATGATGATTTTGTTGTTTATAGTTTTTGTGTGTTTATTATTGGTTCCCATTATATTTTGTAAAACTTTATTAAATTCAAAGATATGATTATAATCATGAACACAATTTTCACCCCTTTTTAACCGCTTAGGGGTTGAATTTAGTAATTAAAATTTGCGGTTATTAGTTCCAGTAAGTTACGTTTATTATTGGTACCAAATATCTTTCATTTTGCTACATTAAATTTGGAGATTAAATTGTTAATCTTAAAACCTTATTTACCCTTTTTTCACCCCTTTAGGGGTGGAATTCCGCAATTTCATATAGCATAGTATATACAATATCCGAAGACCTTTGTTTGAAAAAAATTTTATCAAAATACCACCAGTAGTTTTCAATTGATGCCGGAACAGAAATACAGACAAATAGACAAACATAAAAAAAAATTAAAAACTATATTTTCAAGTTCACAATAACGTAAATAGGCGTTTAATAGTTGTTTCGTCAGTACTTTTGTATAGACTTTTCATTTCGAAAATAGATAATCTATAGATTTGGTAGCCGAGGTAATTTCCCATGTTACAAGAGGTAAACAAGCTGTGTAACCTGACAGACACAGAACAAAAATAAATAAATAATATTGATACCTGAAAAGAAAAATTAAACAAAATTACTAAGATAAGTATTAATTGTGAAGCATACGTTATTAATAATAAAAATAAGAAAAACATAATTAGTAATTACTTACGCATATAGCGCCTATCTGAATTGTCAAAATGCATTAGTAGTGATGATGGTTAATGTGCGAATAATAAACTCAAAGCGTTAAATTATATGTTTTATACAATATTAATACTTTATATATTGTTAAATATATTTTTTACTCGATATTTGACGGTTATGTTCCGAGAAAGACAACTGTCAACTCCGTTGTATTGTTATTTAATGCGTTACATTATGTTCTTAGAGGGAGAAGGGGAAGGAGAAGAAAAGAAGGCACATAAAAAATAAAAAAAGCGCATATTTGAATTTCTGATACAAATACTTTCGTTGCAACAATGCAAAAATGTTAACTGCTTTCATATGAATGTGACATATTGTTGGGCCGGTATCAACTACTGTCTATCAGTTTATACCGATCCATATTGTTTACGATTCAAATGAGTATGACACGGAAACAAAATGTAAAAGGACAAAAAAAATACAGCCTTTATCTTCAAAGCTTTTGTGAGGTTAATTACTTTCGATTTATCTAAGTCACGCTATTTATGTGTCGAAAGAAACTTGAGATGGATAATAAGTTACCTAGTATGAACTGTAGTAATTATACTTCACATACATGGGTAAAAGGAGGGGGAAGGGTACTGTCTTCCAATTAACCGAAAATGTTGAGTTTGTTAGTAACAAACCTGCCTTATATGCGACAAAATATATTCATATTTAATAACAAATATTAAAACATAAGTTACAAATTAAAATAAATTTTATAAAATATCGGGAAATTTTGAAACTAGCCCACGCAATTAGTAATAATAATATTCAACACATGATAGTAATCAATCACTTGCATATATATAAATATAAACAAATAATATTATGTTATATATAATACATTTTCCGAACAATCACAGAAATTTCCAAATGTCGTCCCTACCACACTTAATTAAGCAAATCTCTGCCTAGTATGCCTACTAAGGAATACCCTAAAAACTATTAATTTGAAACATTTGTGTAACTTTATACATATATTCTTATAAAAAAAATTACAAATCGCGGTATTAAATAATTTTAGTAATAGTGTCCATGAATAAGAACGAAATAAAAACAAGTGAAGCACTGCTTTCTGCGAGTGGGATTTGATGACAATGGTTTCAAGCTCAATGCTAAACCGCCCTAGCTCTCAATACTAGGCTGCCGGGTAGGGCCTACATAAGTATCGCAATAGGGCATTCATCACATAGCACATAAATAAAATTTTAAGGAGTGAACTCTTTCAGCAGCATACACGAAAACACCTTTTCTATTACGTAATCGCATATCACTATAAATACGGCTGAGAAACCATACAATTACCATGTTATGTGTACTAAGGTTGTATACAAATTGATGTTTTGTTTTGATTCATAAACCATGTCAAAATATGAAACTAAACTAATAAAAACTACAAGTCATTTGTACGATTTCAAAGACGACACGTAGACAACATGGCATACACTGCGCGCTCAAAAATAAAACTGTCATTGCAATCTAGAAGTCTAGAAGTCTTTCCAGCACAACATGAACATAGCAATGAGACAAAACAAAAATAACAAATAACGTATTTATTTATTAAACATGGGTGATGGTGAAAATACGTCACTTGCTCCTACTAAGTTATGAATAACATATTTTCCAGTAAATTCTGTTTGTTTAATTGTTTTGAAAATATATTAACTATAATTGCACTTTTTTTTGCGAATATGCTGATTCATTAGCATCTGAAACAGAGTTATAATTAATGATCTTTCTTTGTGTATTATACTTTTACGTAATTCATTATTGTACATTCCACGACATATCAAAATCGTTTCTAGTTTACACTCATACCTATGACATTCATTGAAATATTGTGGCAATATGGATGATATGATTAAATGCATTTTGAAAAGTTGTACATTTCATTGGATGTCACACATGAAATCAGTCTTTTATTATACTTCACTTGTTCCCATAAAACTTATTAGGGGTTAAGCTATAGATGGTCTGGGCGAATTAGCAAAATATGCACACTCTCGATGGAAGTATTTTCACCGCATTCACAAAATATTAATAAAACGACAGATTCAGTTGGGGACATGTTATATAAAAATTGAAAATAGGCATGAAGGTCTAAAAGACTATTTTAACAGTAACTTTTAAACACTGAAAATGTTTTTATAAATGCATATGTATAATCCTCTGCCTTAAATTATTTTAGGGTCATCGTTTTTTGGACGACTTCAAGTGAAAATTCCAGCAGGCAAGGATAATAAAATTTTGTAAGCTCCTTTTGCTAACGCTTGTTTTTATATATAGCAGCAATATTAAATTAAGTTAATTTGTTCGCTAGTTACCCCCCCCCCAACAATGGAAAATATTAAATCATCAACATCTCTGTTAAAAAATGATTTAAAAAATACAATCCAGTCACTGAGATTGCGCACCATCTGTTGTAAGTAAGGTTCAATTACCAGCTGCATTCTTAGACTTCAACGTTGGGAAAGCAAACCGTATGTGCTGCCATCTAATTTGTGAATTTTGTACTTTGTACTCATTTGGAGAATGGTTCCAACATTTGTTAACAGGGCGACACACGTAAAGACATCTATCTTCGAAACGGTTCGTAGGGCAAACGCCTGTAGGGCAAACGACTTTAGGGCAAACGCCGGCAAGCATTCATTTTCGGATTATTGAAAATTCGCAAACTTTTAGGACAAACGCCTGTAGGGCAAACGCCTGTAGGGCAAACGACTGTCGAAAAACTTCTTTTAGGGCAAACGCCTTTAGGGCAAATGCCGGAGCTTGGTCCGAATGTGATTATCAAAAATTTTGTGCATACGCCTTTAGGGCAAACGCCTGTAGGGCAAACGCCTGTAGGGCAAACGCCTGTAGAGCAAACGACTTTAGGACAAACGCCTTTAGGGCAAACGCTTTTAGGGCAAACGCCTGTTTGGAATGAGGAATGCGAGAATATGCTTCGAAAATGCGTTTAGGGCAAACGCCTGTAGGGCAAACGACGCACTCCCGAACGTATGCATGAATTAGAGAAAGAACGTTTCGTCACCATCTCTAATGACCTTGATGTTCATTCATCCAATCATTACATCAATGTTTGGTAGAAAATAATTTTGAAGTTCCATTTAAGGGGAGAGGGTTTTAGCTCAAGCGTCTGTTTTGCAGTAGAAACATGTTTTTTGAAATTATACTTCTTTAGGCGCGTTATGAAAAAATGATGAGAGTGAAATTTTAAGATGCGCGCGCATCACTGTAACACAAAATTAACAGGTTGAAGCTGCCCGCCAAAGCGCTCATTAAGTCTCGGAAAAAAGGTAACAACAAATAGAAATAGAACCTCTATTAGTCGCGCATGTTGGCACGCTCGTCGCCTCTGATAACTGTTTTCATATTTATAATATTTATCCACATATTTCTAGTTTATACATTCACAACACGTGTTTTAGTTTCATACAAGTGCGAATTATATATGTGCTAATAAATTATATTCAGTAGTGATTTAAATTGAATAGTTTGATTAATATTATTTACTATTCGTAAATACTAGTAAAAAATACATTATACATTTTCAAGTTCCCTAATATAATTGAGGTTAACTATCCGTATGTATTATTTATTGATAGGTGTAAATTAAAATATTATTTAATATAATTAATACTAAATATTATTAAAGTTGAATATTTATTATTGGTTATTTAATATTTACAAAGAAAAAATACATTTAATTAAACATTTAATAAAATTTTGTGAAAAAATTAAAATCGAACATCAAATTAAAATATTATTTTTAATATTTATTATTAAATTGAATAAATAATTATTATTTATAAAAATTAATGAACAAATTTAATGAAAACTTTTTGATAAAAATGAAAAGTATATTCTAATTTAAGAAAATAATAAATATTTAAAAATGAATAAACTTAAATTTTTGAATTTATTATTAAATTTATTTATTTTCTTTTAAAATATTAAATAATCAATAATAAATATTTTAAATTAGGAATCTTATAATATTTAGTAAAATTATGTCATATGTATTTATTATTCTCTAAATTTTATTTATTTAATTTTTTAAATTTAAACTGAACTATATTGACTGTGTTGAGTATATTTTTCCAGCCCTCTTATTATTTTATTGTAATTAATTATTTGCATGCAATTAAAAACTATTTTTTTTAATGATGCCAAAGAAGTATAACTTCTCACGCGCGTACATAAGTACACGCACGCAAATATATATTTTTTAGTAAGGAAACGTTCTAATGACAATTTTATGGCTATCATTATATGTGGATGTATTACAGGAACACGATATGTAGAAACTCTACTCCATGAACCAAAAGTTTCGAAAATAACTTCATTCACAAACATTCAGTCTATCTGGGCGGAGTTTATACACGTCCACAACACCAGGACGCAAATAACGAAGAGATAAAATGTTTTTATAGGCCACGGACGCTGCGCCCTGCTTCCATTGCTAAAATAGACCTGCATACAAACCTGGATTTCGTGTCTCGCGAGGAGCTACACGAAATACGTCTATCATTATGATTCAATTGCGTTTACTATTCCATGATCCACAATTACAGTACTTTTTTGAAGCATGTGGCGTGGAATAGTTTGTGAACATAGTTATTTGAATTTATTTTTGCCTTAAATTATTCTTTAACTTTACCATCATTTCTTTGTTGTTTCTCAGATGTATCAGATTTTATAATACCATTTTTTTATATATTTATCACTTCTGCTACTAATTTGACGTGTGTAATGCAGTGTAATTTGGTTATACCAATCAATATAAAGCTATTTAATAGATGGCATTAATTAATCAGCTGATGAACAGCTTTAAATACCGTGCACGACGGGGAGAGAAAAATGCGAGCGCCATCAGTCAGGTTCGGAGCCGAGGCAGCGCCTGGAAAGTAGACAACCCGCGCAACGCTCTGGCGCTCCCGGTTGCCGGCTCGCAGGCGGGTAAAGGGGACAGCGACAGTGACCCGTTTAGCCCGAGTGTTTACATTAGGTTTACTCGCATGGTAGTCGACGAGGCGGGTGCTCAAACAAACCTTGACCGCGTCCCGAACGCAGGCGTGATTTACGCCTCGGCGGACGGGCCATTAGGAGCCTGGCGAAGTTGGCTCCACGAGAGGAAAGGGAAGAAGGGGCCACAAGAAAGACACGCGTCGCACGGCCGCGCTGACGCAGCTATTCCCGGGCTGACCTTCTGACCGGCCTTGGGGGGGGGGAGGAGTGCGAACAGCCGCCTGCTCCGCTGCTGAGGCGGGACCTGCGCTCTCTCCGAAGAGCGCCGGCGCCGAGCGTGGTGGTGACGAGGGCAGCTAGCTCACTTGACCCCAAAACCAATCAAACAACCGAGCCTCGTCGAGGTGACATCACCGCCGACCTGCGAAAGGCAGATGACCTCCGAGCCGCTGAGGGCGCAGGTCGAAGTGTCGGCCTCGGTGTGAGCGGGCTCCGGTACAGAGCAATGAGAATGCAATCGTTATTGGCAGACGTGTTAAGTTCAGTCCCGTGAGGGTCCCGCGATGAAGAAGGGAGCGGACGGTTAAAAGCGATATATGACCGTACCTCAGAGATGGCATGGGGAGGGGATATAACCCATTCTAACTTAATATTTTACTACGAGTCGAAATTTACCTGCAAGTTCATAATCTTACGCAAATTATTCCTCGTTTGTAGTTTTTTGACTGATTTGTTCCCTTAGTTTAAGATTGTTTCATTTCTTACCTTTAGTTATAATATGCATTTTCGGATAAAAATATTTGATTTATGTCAAATGATACCTTTTATTAGTGTAACTGAACCTTTTCTAATGGCATTTAACTATTTAACGCTTTTTAGGGAAACTTGACGTAAAATCTTATTTAAGAAGGGGTAGGAGAGGTCTAAGAAATTGTATGTGTCCTTACATGGGGTTAGGGAAGGGGGAAGGATAAAATTGGCCAAAATCGTCCTTACGTAATTAATGAACGACCCCTTACCACCGTTTCGTCAAAATTAATAAAAGTGAACAAAAATAAATGCGTATTTACTTCCCAACTTAAAATCTTAAAAAATACTGTTTTGCAATATAAATAAATATAAATTTTTTTACTTATTTTTAATTGAACTTCAGGGAGTTATAAAGACATTATAATAGTGAGCAGTACCAACTCGCCAAAATTATCATTTTCGGCATAGCCTACAGGCGAAGTTATATTTCAAAATTCTATTTATTTTAGAACATTCTGTAAACTTTGAGAAACTTAATATACGCCACATCCCATAAGTATTGCTCTAGTTTTTTCGCAAATTCCAATCAGCCAAATAATTCTGGTATTTTTGTGGATTTTATCAAATATTCTCAATTAGAGTGACATGACTATGAGTTTGAAATTAGCCTGCCGCAGGAACACAGTATCCGTAACTGAGCTGATTTTGACACGCCAATAAAGATAACATACTTATTTCGTCCAATAAGCTAAAGGCTGGAGTTATTATGAAAATAATATCTTTCAGAAATTCTATTTGGTACTATTTGGAAGATTTATAAAAAAATTTAAATCTGTGATACTGTGCCTAATAACGGAGTTAGGAAACGTTTTGTCCTTCAACCACGATAGTAAGAGAGTTGACTATAACTAAGATAAAAAAATTCATACAACGCCTATTAAGAGAGTAACGAATTTGTTTCCCTTCAACTCCTGTTTACTCCGCCCCCTTGCAACAAATGTTTCTCGTATCAAAAGTTTATTTAGACGATAGTTTTTTATTTTACTCTTACTAGGTATAATAACTGCAAAAGAATGCGATATGTATCACATTAAGGGATTTATAGCTCCTTTTCTGTTTTTTTTTTCTTCAAACAAACCTTCCCCTATTTTATACTCTTCTAGTCCTATTTTGCCCATTAATTAACTCGACTGAGATATTCCTTTCTCGATATTTTATATATCAGTTTTAAATTGATCTGTGCAAAATTACGGTGACTACTATGTCCAAAAAAAGTGGTATAAAGGCCTATATATGTGGGTTTTTTGTAGACATATAATATGTACTTAAATATATACTTTTGAGATGTTGATGGTTTAGGACATAAAAAAACATTAATCGATAAACTATGTAAAAATATTTTCCGGATGTCGCGTCAGGTTAACGATCACGAGCATTTTTTCTTCGAAATCCACCCAGAATAAAGGCAGGGTCCCACATCGTATAGCAAATCACAGAGGCCTAAGGCGACGGAATCTCCAAGTATACTACACAGAAAAATTTTTTTTACAAAAGATTTCTTTAGAAACCAGTTGTCAAGAAATAGTTTGTTATACTACAATGAAATACATTGTAACCTTGTACAACACATGGCTATGTTTATTTCCCATATATGAAATACGTTTTTCGAGATAATACTGAATATTTATTACAAAAATTGGCGCATAGATCTATATTTTAATTGACGTTTCATTCAATTCGTTTCAGTGTGCCTATAAATTTACGTAGTTAATACTGGAAAGCTATTCACGGAACGGTTTACGAATAACTTCAACTAATTGAGTCACTGGGACAGCACAAAGCATAAATGCCCGGGTAATAATCCGAACCCAGCATTACTGCGAACTCTATTTTGTAGTGATGCAGTTGTTTTCGTGTAAACTTACAAATTTAAAGAAATATATATACAGTAGAGTCCCGCTAATCCGAACTAATTGGGACCGAACCCTGTTCGGATTAGCGAAAATTCGGATTAGGCGGAAATTTCTTATATAATGCCATTTATGGTCTTTATGAGGCGTGATGTGTCAAATATTAAATATCAGACACAAAACACACCTTTATTATTTAGCGTATTTAGCATAATATAAATACGTAAATATTTAAGTACTATGTACGTAATCATATTTTTTTTTCTTTTTAGTTGAAGGAGAAATAGATAAATCATAATTTTCTTATGTACATATTAATAAACGTAAGACATTACTTGAAAAAAAATTGTTTTTATTTGCTTTTCAAGGTTCATAATTGTTATAAACATATTTCTTTTTTCGTCCTAGCCCTGTTCGGATTAGGCGGATTTGCGGATTAGCGGGGTTCGGATTAGCGGGACTCTACTGTATGTTATTTTTACGTGAATGTTTCTGTTCCATTTACAAAACTAATGAACAGTGTAGCGAGCTTGCAAGCACGCGGTCGCCGACACGCCCAGTGGAGGATGCACTTGAAGCATCGCCGAGGCGGCCATGTGGGGGCGCTCCAAGCTCCAGACGGATGGATCGGAAGCCTTCAGTCAACGTCTGAACGGCGCGCGGAGCCATTGAGCAATGGACTGGCATTTAGCGAGAGACAGACACTCCCGCCCCTCCCCCGTCCCTCCGCTATCGGCGCGGCAGCTGGCCGGGGGTTGAGATTAACTACTGTACACACCACACACGCTCACGTGTCTCGGAGGCATAACACACCATGTCACAAAAACCATATTTTTTGACGTTACAAGGTCTAATAAATCTGTGAACGCCGGCTGCACGCACGAAAAAGTGTCCCGTTACGCACATTGTCCCGTTACGCTGTGTAACCGTTACGCTCATTGTAAGCTTGCGCCGCATCTATCTCTCGTCCACTCGATTGGAACAACCATCGATTTGACTTTTTCGAGGCACATTAAACTTGAAACACTCCCATTCGTTTCCTATACTTTTCCTATCATCGTCCTATCCTTAACAGATTAACACATATTGGAAGAAGTTAAATAGCAAACATGTATAAAAGTTATAGTTAAAATAATCTCTTCGTTAAAGTAATAAACATATTTGAATAAATGAGTGCAAATAAAAGTAAATTTTACAATTAAATTGTAGATTTCATTTCACTCCTTCTTTGTATCCAAACAAAATAGTGATAATTCAATAAAAATTATTCAGTTTTAATTATAAAAGTATGCAATCATTTCATCAATGTTTTGTTATGACGTTGTCACGTTAAACTATCGTCCGTAAACCAACTTTACAGACAGCCAATTTTTTTTTTCAATACAGCAGTTTAAAGAATCTTGAATAGTGCCTCACTTACATACTCAACTATTTTACACCCGAAAAATGTGAATATTTTTTACGTTTTGTAGATATTAGTGTTTGCATGCCACTATAAAGAATGTAAAACTGTGGTCAGGTTTGTGGTTAAAATGTTCATTTTGCCCAAAAGTGGACATAAGTGTCTTATGCCTCCGAGGTACAGATGTATACAGTCTGAGTCAGAATTCGACCCACGAACTTCGGCTGCAGGTTAATCACAACAAATTATGGTCTTTGAAGTTGGAGCTGAATAAAAATATTTATTGCAAAAAATAATTAAGTATAAAATATAAAACACTATGGGTCTGGATAATATTTAGTTTTTAAAAAATTCTACAACCACAATAGATCTTGTCGCTGTCATAGAATAATTTCATTTAAATAATTGGGGGTAACATTATTATTTTTCCAAATATTTTTGTGATCTGTTACCACCCATAATGATTCAAATGAATTTATTTTACGACGTCGACAAATTTCGCGATGTTTGTAGAACTTTGGTCAAATAAACACGATCCAAACGCTAAGTGTTCCGTCTTTAAAACTTCATGTGCGTTTTACAATAAAAAATATGTTGTTCTGTTCAACTTCAAGCACTTCAGTGGGAAGCTCTTCAGACCATAAGCCGTATAGATGTGTTCAGCTTATTCAGTCGTGACGAACCTACATACAGTCGTAGGTTGTCGGCCGAATCATGCCTCGCCTTGTATCAATAAATATAAAATCATCAAGGAGTGGCTTGGGGCGGCCCAAGGGCTCATAACACTCTCTCATTGGTAGCACGGGAGAGGAGAGAAGGCCTATGCACGAGGACACATAAATTTGCCGTCGTCAAAAAGCGATTCGACCGCCACTCGCTGCTACCAGCAGCGGCAGTAACTCACAATTGCACGGCTTATTTAACAACGACTCTCGTCGGCTGTAAAGTATTCACTTGCCAGGCTGACGGCGTGGCATTTGGGAGTCGTGAGCTCGATAGGAGAAGTTAAGGGCGTATCGTGTACGGTGACCATCCAACTGCCGATGAACACACCAAGATGCGCACTGTTTCTGGTGCATGGCTGCGATACAGCGTGTTTGAAATAGCATGTGTGGAGACACGAGTAGACTCAACTTTCCTATAGGTAGAGACCCGAAAAATTCGCGGATTCATTTCGTGATAGTCTAGAATCCAAAAACGTTTGGATTTTTTACTGCATCAGTGATTGGGCCACAGTTTATCTGAATGATATTCGGCCAATGAAAAACCTTAAACAAAAGAAGTATCGAATAACTAGCGTCCCAGTTAACAGGTGTCACGAGTCAGTAGCCAATGAGCAGATGTAATTTTCCCGAGCGCATAGAGGATCATGGAGTATATCCTACAGGTCATTGAAATCGCGAATTTTTCCGGTCTCTACCTATATGTATACGACAAGACTTTTAAAAATGATCATTGGTTGATAACTAGGTCACATACACGTGATTGGGTAATCACTTCTACTCCTTGTTTAGCTGGCCCGGGGTCGCCAGGGCGTGTCAAGGGCACTGCAGTCCAAACACCAACGTATGGATGTGTTATTCACGCCTACTTTGCTACTAAACGAATCCGCGATATGTATGCAGGGTTATTTGAAACTACAGCGCATTTGTGCAAAGCGTTCGTCCACGAAAACAAAAACATTTTCTTACTTCACCGAAGAAAGGAAAAGGAATTTTGAAACAATATACAGAACAAAGAAACTGAATCCTAATTCTTACAAAAAAATAATTAAATATGTGTGTAAAGATTATTTTTATTTGTTGAACATTTTTCTGTTTTGCATGTTACAGTGCTTCATGTGGAAGGGCAGGGGGTTAGAGGGCTGTAATTTGCTTCCCTCCTTTAAAGTTTTATTTTTATTTCTAAAATTTAACTTGTACGAAACACTTATGTGCGCAGAATTTGTTTTGTGACCTTAGAGAGAGAAGGGGGAATGTATATTCACTTTGACCGCTGTTTGCCTTCAAATTCTTTCCTTTTATTAAACGGAATGGTAAGTGTACGGGCCTGTATGTGTGTAAGATGTATTAATACAACGTCAAAACTTTAACATAATTTCAGCAGATGATTTAGAATCTCATATTTTTAAAAAATGTGAGCGAGTGTTTCAGTGCTCGTTCGAGATGTGTGACATCTAACCTCGGTAACGAGTAAATACACGTGTTCTCGTGTTGCAAATACACATGTACATAATACGAAACTTGCACAAAATTTATAGTAAAATTCTTTAAAATAATACCATGCGTGATATATGTACACGCTTATTGTGATTTTAATTACATATATGAACGCGAATCGCGCTTAGTTTCAGCGCCTGCCGCTATAACTCGCTCTACCCGAGCAGCTCCTTCGACTATCGAATCATTCCATTTGCTCAAACAGTTAATGCTATAAAATTTCTCTTTGGCTTTGCGGACTTCGGTTCATGCCATCCGCCACAGATGTCGGCACCGTGGTTTTAACGCATTCCCGTTTCATGCGACTTCCGTTCCATTCACGAAATCACTCCCGCCAAATGCCGTGCACCAAAGGGTTAAAATGTTACACATGAAAAAGTGAAATGCACACGCTTGATTCGCGTCGGCACTCCCTTAAAAAAAAAGCTACAGTAGAATATACAATTAGTAGAGACCTGTAAAATTCGCGATTTTAAATCCCTAAAGGATAGACTCCATGATCCTCTATGCACTCGTGCAAATTACATTTGCTGATTGGTTACCGACTCGTAACACCTGTTGACTGGAATGATCGTGATTCGCTAATTCTTCTGTTAAAGATTTTTCATTTGGCCCAGAGTCCATCAGATAAACTGTGGCCCAATCACTGAAGAAAAATAATGTCAAAAGTAGTTTGACTCTATCCTATCGCGAAATGAATCCGCGAATTTTACAGGTCTCTAAAAATTAGTTGCCCCAGACACAGGTCGATGATTGGCGGCGGGGACAGCCGCAGGGGACAGGCGCGACCTTGACACCGCGCCGTCAAGCAGCGCCTCTTCCAAGTTACAGTTATTTGTAGGAACTACGTCATATTCCACATTTCTAGTTATGTAGAACTGTAATAATCAGGGTAAACATTAGTGTGGAAGGAAGGACTGTTCTTTTTGCTGAACGATTAACAAGTTTTTTGAAGTTTCCGTTAATGCTTTGTGATAATTCTTTTTTTAAAGAAGGTAATTGAAGGCACGGTATCACACGCCATGTTGATTTTCCGTTTTTTATATTACTTTTATTTAAAGGATATTTATTTCTAAAATATTGATTCGATACCTCTCTTGTGTTTGTTGTTCTGTCACAAATATTTTGAAGAAATACATATCTACTAAGTGTGATGCAATTTCTGCTGCGGCGGACGACAGACACACCCGTGCTTTGACGGAACATTCGCGCGACCTCGAAAGCTGCCTTGCTGCCGGCTCGCCGCTGTTGGAAACGCCCGCCTTGAATTTACGATAAACAAAGGTGTTCGTAGATTGACATATTCTTAAAAGGTGGTGTCTCACACTCCATGCAGAATTCTCTCTCTCTCTCTCTCTCTCTCTCTCTCTCTCTCTCTCTCTCGTGTCTTTACCATCAGTAGAAACAGTGATTTTTTTTTCTCCCTCGCGAAACAATCTGGTTGCTAAACTTGAATGCAATACGATACGATATGTCTGCGGCCAGCAACTTCTTCCGCCTTGTTACTGGCAGCTGCCTTATATGGTCCGGCCAATTAGAAAGCGTTTTCTTGCGATCAGAACTGCTGTGATTTGTGTGCCGGTAGTTAACGTATGTATACCTTTAAAGAAACTCAACCAATCAGGAAACACAGACGATACACATAAGATGTCTGGAAAGCTATTGCCCCCCCCCCCCCTCCAAAAAAAATACTGCCTCTAATTATGTTATGCGCCATTGATGTAATTTTAACACTATACCTCCTGCCTTGCATTTTGTTATCGAGTTTCAAATTTTTTTCAAACCGATATGTATCTACTATTATATTCAGGGGGTAATAAAAAGTCACGCAAATATTTGTAAAAGTCATCACTTGCGCGACATTTTACAGAAATCACATCACACTTAGTAGATATTTCTTGAAAATATTTGTGACAGAACAACAAATACAAGAAAGGTATCGAGTTAAAATTGTAGAAAAAATCCCTGAAATAAAAGTAATATAAAAACGGAAAAATCGACATAGAGTGTGAGACCAAGCCTTCAATTACTTTCTTCAAAAAAGAATTATCACGAAGCATTAAACGGAAATTTTAAAAAACTTGCTAAGTGTTAAGAAAAAAAAGGTCCTTCATTCCACATCAATGTTTACCCTGATTATTACACTAAACATAACTATAAATGCAGAATATGACGTAGTTTCTACAAATAATTGGAACTTCTAAGAAATTTTGAGTTACTTTCTTAGTTCCAGAATTCCGCAAGTATGATGTGTGTTGTAACAACAAAACTCCCATATTTGTGTGTTTGAAAAAAATCCTTAAATGATTGCCATTGATCACTACCAGTTTATTTTTATCAGTTGCGTGTATTCGGTAGTAAATATATCTTCATAATGTGTTTTTTTTTAATCTGATAGCTGAAGACGACTGGAAAAATCCGGAAAATCATTTCGCGATAGATTAAAATTTAAACAGTTACACCCCAATGCTACTTCTGCTATTGGCTCACAACTCATCTGGACTCTGGGCCAGAAAGAAAAACCCAAACAAATCTTTAACGAATCACAGGCTACTTACGTTGGGGCGTCTCACAAGACATCAGCCGATGAGTGAGTGACATTTGCCCGAGTATACATACGTAGAACTGGTGGAGTCCATTCTAGCGGTCATTGAACCCACGAAATTTTTTCGGTCCATAATGATAACGCACCAATCTCACGCGGTGAGGGTCGCGGGTTCGATTTCGACAACCCCGATATGTCTCAACACTTGTGAGCATCGAGTCGGTAGCCAAGAGGTTCGGCGACAGCTATGATCTTGGAGGATGCCGTCGCCTAAAGAACCACAACCTCCCCCCCCCCCCCCCCCGGGTCTACCCGAGCACACATACGATATGCAGAGCTTCAGAATAAACCACACGCGATTAGTAGATTTCTCGAGATACCCGAGTATTGTCTGCTTGAGAAAAGCATTTAATAATATGTTGAGGGCGGATTAATAGTTCTGTTTCCGTATTTCTTTTCTAAACTATATTTTTCGGAGAGTAAAAATGGATGAACCGCGTGTTTTGAAAAGAAAAAAGTCATAAGCGTGAAACTCCTGGTACAGATTTATGAAAGCACTCAAGGAACTTGCATTACACCTTTATACTCATTTCTCCGCCATTTAATGCAATCGTTACCGCTCGGATTTCATAGTTGTCACATGCAAGATGAAAAGAATACTCTTCAGTCCACAGCCTTGCACTTAGAGGCGATGCCGCGCTAGAAGCACCAGCGAGCGTCGCACTTATCATCCCGTCTCACTAAAAACAATACACCCTCGTCTAGACGGGGCCCCTTAAGCCTGTGTGCGTGACCGCGAGAGGGAAAAATAAACCTTGTCAAATCAATTCTTAGACGTTTATACAGAGACACTGTTTATCTGTTCCAATTTCGTCCCTTTTGATAGAGCTTCTTTTATCTGTTCCTGGTTTACTGAGATGCAAAAGTTATGTAAAGTGCTCGTCCTGAGTAAAAGTTTATTGGTTCAATGACCTCATAACTATTCACTTTGCCAGAAACGCGAAGAGCGCGTTCGTATTTAAACTATGAATTTCACGACTACTCTCAACAAGGACGGGTGACTTGAGAATGATTTATTAATAAGACCCTTGTCTTCTACCGAGAGAAAAAAGAGAATAAACATTATTATTTTTGAAAAGATTTATTTTGGAAATGATTAAGAATAGAGGCCATTTACATCTGGAAAAATTACAAAACACGAACACAATGCTACAGTGTTCCAACGCGCAGCTTGTATCGAAATTTTTTCCTGACCAAAAACAGCCCCCTAGTGATTAAGAGTCTGGAAGAGTTTGCCATCGCTGGGAGAAGACAGTGGTGGATCTAGTTTCTGATTGGAGGGAGGGTGGGGCTGGCTGGATGGTTTTTGGTGGTGCGACACACCTTTTTTTAATATATAGTCTTTTAAACGGATATGCCTTTATGGTATCTTGAAAACTGTAGAGAAGATTAATTTTGATGTGAAAAAATTTTAACAGCCGGTAGGGTAATCGAGGCGATGACGTTGTTAGAGCCCTACGAAAATCATAACGGAAAAAAAAGAGGCAACGCTCAGAGCGAATAAACTGGATGTAACTGTAAGCATCTCCGCATATTTTTCATCATCATGTTTTTTTTTTTTTTTTTTTTTTTAACAATATTGTGAAACTCTTAGTGTGAACCTACATATATAGAGTTCTTTATTAGCTGTCAAAAACACAGGTGGCAGCAGCAGCAGCGCTAGACGGCCTGCGTACGTGCACGATCGCGCGCGTGTTTCAAATGTTTGTAGACGTTGTTGGTTCCCGTGTGAAGTTTCGCTGCGAACGCACCCGCCGCTACTTTCAGCGCGAGAGAGGCTCGGAAGAGCAGCGCCCCCGCCCATGGCGCGGGTCGGCGGCAGACTAAACACAAGAGGCAGCGCGGGGCGCATCTCCCCGCCCTAGGGGGTGGGGGGGAGGGAGAGGGGGTTCAATGGCTCCCGGGGCCGAGCGCCTCTGCCAGCAGGGAGACGTCTCCTCGTGAAGACAGGCGCCACGAGCATCGGACACGCCCAAAACATTATTAAAACATACTAATCATTAGAGACCGGAAAAAATTCGCGGATTCCTCTGGCCTCAGGATAGAAATCAAAGTTGTAGGTGTGCTCGACCCATGTTTACTTTCCCATTGGTTGATTTCTTAGCGAGAACATTTTCATCCTTGTTATATGGCACTACCTGATTCGCTTACTTCTCTCCTAGCTGGACATCGTTGGCTCACGGTCGTAGAGGGGCGTGTCCAGATAACTGCGGTCCAATCATGAACACAGTGCGACAGTGTGGAGGTTTGCATTCTAGCTTGCGACTAAATGAATCCGCGAAATTTCCGTGGCTCTACTAATCATTAGAGACCGGAAAAAAACCGCGGGTTCAATGACCTTCAGGATAGACTCCAATATCCACTACACACTCGGGAAAATGCCAACTGTTCATTGGCTGCTGACTTGTGAGTCGTCTCGACTGGGTTGGCCTGTGATTCGACACTTCTATGAGTGAGGGTCTCTAATTGGCCCTCAGTCCTCCAGATTAACAGTGAACCAATGGCTGAAGCAGCTCTAAGGTATAATTGTTTGAATTTTAGCATAACACGAAATGAATAAGCGAATTTTTCAGGTCTCTACTAATCATTCATAATTGTAATAATTATTTGTTAAGCAAATCGAAATTTTAATTTATAGAGAATCTTAATATCTGTGGCAGTATTTCGATTAGATTTTTAAGCATTAGATGTACTGGAGTTTGGATAAAATTCTCTAAATAATACAGTGATTTGTATTAAAAAATCGTGTATTGTAGATATAGGAAGTTAAGCAGTTCACAGAAAAAAATTACTGCCTTTTTTTTATTGTTTAAAATTTGCTAACGAGGGGTTAAAAGCCGTTTAGTGGTTTTTTTAAAACTTTATTGCTGTTAAGAATCTTTCTCTTCCAGAAAACTGGAACCCACATATTACTATATAAAATGTTCTAATTGTCTTAAACATGTAGTGGGACCAGTAGGTATACGGATCATCATGAAGTTTGAAGCTGCTGCCTGTAGATCTGTTAAAATGTTCTACTGCACTTTCTTTGTTTTTAAAATAGGTTCATGACGCCCAGGACTGTTATAGTCATAATCACAAATATAATTAATTTTTCTAGCGATTTAAAAATAAGAACATCAAGAATAATTAAACAAAGTAAAATTAATATTATAACCTCGATTTTCATCGGGATAAAGAAACGTGTGTTTAACCTATTTTTAGTTTTATCTAGTCGTATTCACGTCTTAAATCTGTGCACTTTGTTTTATGTTTGCAAAATTTATTACGTTACGGGATCTGTCCGGCGAAAGAAGCTGGCCCAGTTCTTAATTGGACCAATGAGAATCCTGCTGTTGCATTAAACAATCCTCTGATTAGTCTTAAAATAACTACGTATTGCCAAAAAAAGAATAATTTAAATTAAAATGGTGGTAACAAGTTACTGTTTTGTAGACCGTCTAGACCAAAAATATTTTCGCAATGTATATTCATTTCTAATTATAGAGCAGCGATTATTTCGCGGATTCGTTTGGTAGCAAACTTGTAGGACATGAGCATCTGCGTCACGTTGACTAGATATTGTTGCTCTTGGCACGCCCTTGAACTTGACGATCCTGAGCCAGGACAACGAAATGTTTACCCAATCACGTCTAAATCCGTCAAATAATCATGATTCTACTAATAAAGAATAAGGCATTGTTAACGATAAATCAACCAATAAATATGGGCATATATATTCTTTTGACGCGATAACGTCTTATAAATCGATGAAAGCAGGCTGCACGCACGAAAAATGGTCACGTTCCGCCTAAGCCGAGCGTGCAAGAACCGGCCAACCACCGTGCGAGAAAATCTTCTATAATGTCAAACAGGTTTAGGCGGGCTTTTTAACTAATTGTTCGTGATTATATTTATACAAATTTGCAAAAACTGTCAATAATATTTGAAAATTAAAAAGTATGCAATTTTTCATCAATGTTTTCTTATGACGTTATCACGTAAAAATATCGTCCGTAAACCAACTTTACAGACAACCCACACCCTTAGAGTTAAAACACTTTAGCATAGTCTGTGCTTCGTAATTGGTCAGGTCTCTTTCAGACACATGCCCACATGCCACCTATCACCGTAATTCAGCGCGGGAGAAAACGCGTACTGAATGGCCCGGTCAAATAAGGCAATGGCTTCTCTTGCAGACGGCCGCCAATCACTAGCAAGAAACAGCTGGCGCATGCATACCACATTGCAGCCTCATGGGCGTTCAGATTTTTTCGTGAAAAATGACCGTCCCTACCAATGAGTAGAGACCCGCAAAATTCGCGGATTAATTTCGTGATATGCTACAATTCAAATAATTATACCTTAGCGCTGCTTCTGCAATTGGTTCACTGATAATCTGGAGTAATGAGGGCCAATTCGAGACCCTCGCTCAAAGAAGTGTCGAATCACAGACACTCGGTCGAGACGACTCACAAGTCAGCAGCCAATGTACAGGTGGCATTTGCCCGAGTGTGTAGAGTGTAGTAGAGTTTATCCTGGAGGTCATTGAATCCGCGAATTTTGCAGGTCTCTACCAATGAGTAAGGACAGGTATTTTTCACAAAAAAAAAAAAAAAAAAGAAATTCTATTTGTCCATTAGACTGCAAAATGGTATGCCCGCACCAAAGGTCACTTCTAGTGATTGGCGGCTGTATGCGAGAGAGGTAATTTCCTTATTTGACCGAACAATTCAGGACCCTTTTACTTCCGCACATTTCTGTAATTGGTCTGTCGAAAGTGGACATCAACTGTGTTTAAACTTCCATCTAGGCTAGTTTCATGCGGGGCAAGAACTCATCTTGGAGCTTTTTTTTTTATTCAAACCAACGAAACCAAAACCTTTTCGGACACCTCATATTTCCAAAAAAAAAACATCAATTCCACTTCACTATTCCAAATATTTTAATCCAACTTAGATGGCAAAAACAAATCATTTCATTTTTAATACACCACAAGTTGGATAGCACGCGAAAAATACCAGTTTTTAAATATTTGAGGATACAAATGTATGTCTCTTTCAATACAAATAATTCAGATCATCTGCTCTACATTTTGTTTGTGTGTTCTAAGACTGCGATATTCACGTAAATATATGTGTTAAAACTGTGCCTTCCCAAATGCGGCGCCCGGGGCAGAAGTCCCGTCTGCCTTCTCTGGTTACGTCCCTGACTCCCAACTAGTCTCGAAACGGGCATTATAAAAAAGGGCTTGATTACACAGATGGCACTTGAATCTAGCCTGGAGCGCAACGAGCCGGCGTGATGGTCGCAGTTACACCAATAAGGAGGGAACCGGAAAAAAAATTCGCAGGTTCGACGACCTCCAGGACACACTCGGGGGCAAATGCCGTGTGTTTTCATTGGCTGCCGGGGAAACTTTCGATGTGAAACGACGTATGGGTTGAAGGGCTTTTTTTTTAATTTGCCAAAAATACGTCCAGGCTAACTGCGAGCCAACCGGGGAGAAGCGGTACAAAGATTCGAGTATTTGAATTTTGGTTTACCGCGTTATGAATCCCCGGCGCCTGCTAATAAGGCGTGGCGAGCTGGCTACTGCAGGGAACCTTGGGCGCGCCTCGGCGGAGGGGCTTGTTTGTGCAAGCGGCCTCGTCCGGCAGGAAGGCAGATGGGTTCTTTGCCCACAGCCTCCTCCCCTCTCCCCCCTCCCCCCAAACCCTCGCTGCTCGCTGGAGACGTGGACGCGGGCAAACAAACAAACCACTGCCGGCGTCTGCTGAGAGAGAGGGGCAGCGCGCGTCTAGACGGCCGCGCGCTCATGCAGACGCGAGGTCGTTACCTTCGCCGTGTTCAGAAGTGCTCATCCCTCAGCGCCCGTTCTCTCTTGGGGATGCCTCTCATTTCAGGTCATGATTTTATAATTAAATTAATCACTGATCAACTTTTAGGCTTTTTCAATCGTTTAAATTTCACGAAATGAAAAATATATATGTACAGCGCATACGTTTTGCATAATTAGCGGCCAAAGTTACATTTTTAACGTTTTTGGGTTGTACTCGTAAGAAGAATTTAATTTATTGCATAACTGAAACTTTTTAGGTTTAACTGCAATGCTACTGGCTACTTCATGATATGGTTTGCATTTCTATCACAAAAACTTATTCCATGTTTCTTGGCTGTCGAAATTGTAACCAATTTGAGAGTTTTTAAACGCCAGGTAAAATTAATTAATATTTTATGAAAGAAATTCAAACCATTTCTTGAAGTAGCCAGTGGCATTGCAGTTAAACCTAAAAAGTTTCAGTTCTGCAATAAATTAAATTCTCCTGATTTGTACAACCCAAAAACGTTAGAAATGTAACTTTGGCAGATAATTATGCAAAACGTATGCGCTGTGTATATTTTACATTTCGTGAAAGTTAAACAATTTAAAAAGTCTACACGTTAACTGTAATTACTGTAAATATAAAAACTTGACCTGAAATTGGAGGCACCCCATTAAGGGCTCGGTCTACAAGCCATTCTTTTTCTTTTCATTTCTTTGGTTTAAGGCCTACTCCTTTTAAACTCGTCTTGATGGCTCTCTTATATTTTACATCTTTACACAATATTCTTGTCGCTAAATAGTTAACAAGTGATATCTTACAGCTTTAAAGATTTCTATTCACCTGACATTTCACAGATCGCAATTAACGTTAAGTGCATATCTGGTGACGAAAACGCAAGAGCAAAATATGATATGGAGTATATATGTGTTTAACACTCCCCCCTCCTTTTACAAAATCCTAATACATATATATATATATATCCTTCCACCAAAAAAAACAAGGATATTTTAAAGCAAGCACCGGGCAAAGTGATAAAATGCAAGAGCGCTTTAGATATGAGTTTACAGGAATAGTCGCTAACTAATACTAAATACTAATAAGTTAAACTGGCGTCAAGTTCCTGTCACAATGTCAAATGTTCGTCTTCAAAATTATTTGACAACCAAATAAGAAATAATCGTTACAATATCGTTAAAAATAAAAGAGGGGTCTGGTTTCTTGAAAGTTAGCATTTTACAGCACCCATGGTAAATAGAATGGTTTTTATATTTGGAAGAAGTCAGAAAGAGCATACCATTTTCCTTAATGATGTTTCAAACATTAACAAACATTGCAACGAAAATCTCATTTTATTGTGAAGCTAAAAATACTTGCATACCTACTTATGTTAAGTTACCCAATTTTTTCATTAGCGCCAAGACATATTTTCAATTATCTTCATCAAATAAAGTTTGAAGAATAACCGAAACATTTCTTAAATCCTGTTACTTTAATCATAGTTCATAATTGATCTGAACCTGCGCAATTATTATCAATTTAATATTATCGCTAATGACCCGAAGATTATGTGAATTAATTCAAAGCCTGATGTTTGCTATACTAACTTTTGCTTTTCAATCGTCTGATTTCTAACTTTCTGTTCTCATAAAGAGGAACTACCAGATTTGCTTGCTTCTCTCCTAGAAGGCCGTCGTTTGCTCACGGTCGTATAGGGGCGTGTCCAAATAACTGCGGTCCAATAGTGAACACGGTGCGAGAATATGCCGGTTTGCGGCGGAAGGAGACGAGGGTGGAAGGAGAGGAGGGCTGAAGAAGAGGAGGGCTGAAGAAGAGGTTGGTGAAAGGTAAGGAAGTCTACAGGAGACGAGGGCGGAATAATAGGAGGGCTGAAGAAGAGGAGGGCGGAAGAAGAGGAGGGCTGAAGAAGAGGTTGGTGAAAGGTAAGGAAGTCGACAGGAGACAAGGGCGGAAGAAGAGGAGGGCTGAAGAAGAGGATGGCGGAAGGTAAGGAAGTCGACGGGAGTCGAGGGCGGAAGGAGAGGAGGGCGGAAGGAGAGGAGGGCGGAAGGAGAGGAGGGCTGAAGAAGAGGATGGCGGAAGGTAAGGAAGTCGACAGGAGACAAGGGCGGAAGAAGAGGAGGGCTGAAGAAGAGGAGGGCTGGAGAAGAGGTTGGTGAAAGGTAAGGATGGCGGAAGCATGTACTCACCACGGCACCTGCTGCGTGGAGATGAAGATGTTCTGGCCGCAAGTGCCGAAGTCGTCCTGCCAGCGGCCCATCACGTCGTCGTGCACCAGCATGAGGCACTGGTCGGACCAGCGCTGGGCGGCGCGCGCCGCCCCCTTGTGCCACGTCTGCAACCACGGCAACACAGTCATCACGTGACCATCACACTGCTGCTTCATTTGGAAATGGAACAAAATCATTCATGCAATATTACATTCACATGTAAACAACTGTGCACTGTTCACAATTAATTTGGGTTCAGATTCTTACCCGGCCATTTATGCTTTGTGTTGTCCCAGTACCACAAATAGTAAAGTTATTTGTATTTCTTTCGCTTAATAGCTTGAATGAAACCTCAATTAAAATATAATATCGTACACCAATTTTCGTAGAAAAATACCCAACAGTATTATCTAGGAACACGTACTTCATATATGCAAAAATAACCACAGTCATGTGTTGTACAAAGATACAATATCTTTATCGTAGTATTACAAAATGGTTTCCAAAGGATTTTTTTTTTGTAAAAGTACAGAACATTTTTTTTCTGTGCAGTACATTGATACATATGTTTATGAGCTTTAATGGAGCACGTATAACCCGAGGTAAATATTCTGTACTAGCTGAAAGTTATAACAACGTACTCTGAAGCGATTCTAACCAGTAGAGTAGCCAGGATTTGTGTATGGAGGGGGGGGGGGGCGTGTTTCAGTTTTAGCATATCTTTTCATGAAAAAGCATAGAGACCGGAAACGATTTGCGGTTTAATTTCGCGATAGACTGAAATTGAAATGCATATACCTTTAGTTTGCTTTTTTTTATTGGCTCACTATTTATATGGACGACTCTTTTTCAGTGAGAAACTCTCAACCAAAGATGTCCCGAATCACAGTAAAACCAATTGAGTAGGCTCACAAGTCAGCAGTCAACGAACGGGCGTTATTTACCCGAGTGTACAAAAGACTGTAGTAAATCCTGAAGGTCAACGAAACCGCGAATTTTTCCCGTCCCTATTAATGCAATATCTTACGTCGAAGACGTAAATCTTATGTATACTATGTATACTGTACAGTCCTGTGTATATACTCTACAGTATGTATACTGCGTGTACTGTGCAGTCCGATGTATACTCTACAGTATGTATGCTATGTATACTGTATTAATTTTCTTTGTTTAGGCAATCCTAAAAGTATTAGGTACTGTAAAAAAACAGCTTGTTTTCCTTATGCAGTGTTAGTTTTGCAATAAAAGAGATTAAAAAAAAGCAAAAGGTTTGGTGAGGGTAGATCAGCTAATTGAAAATCTTTATACCCTTAAATCGCGCTATGGTAGAGAAATTGATCGAAGTCAACAAGGCAGTACTGAAGTAATTACGACCTGCAAGTTCTTACGGTACAGGCACGGGAGTGCGGCGGATGGCTGGTGATTGTTTGGCCCACAGTCATAGAGGGAAGTGTCGAGATAATTAAAGTACCTAATTAAAAGATATGCACGAAGGCTGCACGAATGAAGCACCGACGCTATGCATTGGCCAGGGATAAATTCCTGGCCTACGGTGACATCCGCCACGTTTCCCCCTTACAAGTGATCCGCGTTTTACCGAGCCCACAATTAGAACCGAGATCACTTTGCCACAGTTAGCAGTCAAAACACAGACTGCGGTACGAGGGGTTTCTGAGCTCGAATTCCAGTTAAAGAACTAATATTAATGTGTTACTCATTATTTTTTAATGGCACCATGCAAACTACAAAGACAATATCAAGCATAAAATTATGAATTAAAATTTATTGTAAACTATGTTTTATTATTTTTAGTTGGTATTTTACTGTCTTTGATTTCATGTCATGCAAATTAAACAATTCTTACCATTAGGAACATCACAGTTTTACCCATAACTTAAAACTAGAACCCCCTTTAGTTTCCTCGCATCAAAGTTGGCATTAAGTGGCAATATATATATATATATTTTTTTTTTTAATTTTTAAATCATAATAGCCAGTGTTTAAGACGTTTATAAATATAATAGGAAATGCCAGTAAAATATGTCCCAGTTTAATGGTATATAACAGTTCAATTTAGACTATTTACAACAAATCATACATCAAAATGAAAGTAAACTAACTTTTTTTTTTTTTTTTTACAAATTTCAAATATGTGCACCTTTAGTTATACGACCCACATCCAACCTATATTCAATCCTTCCCACACATTGGTTAACACGTCCGGGGTAATGGAAGCAATAGCCTCATCAATTCTGTCTCAACTCTGACAAATCATTAGGTAGCGGCGGAACGTACACAGATCTTTTATAAAGCCCCAAAGGTGAAACCTGAGGCCAGCGAAAAAGGTCTCTGTCGTCTCGACCATTACGACGAATTCAACGGCCAGGGACTTAGACAATTAAACTTTAAACGAAACACACGTTGAACTGAATTCACAATTCCCTCTTAGTAAATTGCAGAACACAAAACGCTTTACGCTCAAGAGTAACCATTTTGCGTATGTGGCGCTGCAAGCGAGAAATAAACAAAGCAGTACTCGCGCATGTGCTTATCTAAAACGGTCTGAGTTACCCTGTAATTGTGACTTTAAAACCAAAACTCTACAAAGCTAACAGTTGATACTATAAAAATTTATAACCGCGACATTCTTTTATGGACATACTGTATTGTGATGACTCGTCTATATCTTGATCGAACGCCTATTTCGGCCAGTATCACAATAGTGTTTGTTTTTTTGGGCTTGTGGGTTGAAGCCACGCCTGTAGGCAGCTGTCGGAAGCCGACGAGTCGACTCGCATTGTTGTAGACCACTGTCAGGGGCACAGTTAACAACTTTGTCCTTGACTGCCGGCAGCTCGTGCACAGATGCGATCTCCGCACAGACGCCCAGAAATATACCGGATGATTCAGCGGTTTCATCGCAAGCTTTGAGTGATGGCGGAGGGTAATTATTTCGAACTGCTTTCACGCAAGGATCAACGTCTGGAAACGTTTCGTTGGTCATTTGCCCTACAAGTAACAGCAAACAGGCCTCAATACTAGCCGCAATAACTAAAAATTAAACACGATGACACTGCAAAAAAACGAATCGAAACAAATGAATAATGTACAGTTATATCTTAAACGCACATGAAATTAATGTTGACCCTGGGGCTCGTCTGCTACTGAAGCGGTCACCAGTTTCTACTAGGTGATTTATTCTATATCACTGTTCACATGTTCGATTTCGGTTTTGATTAATGTTCTTAATATATGTTTGAGAGAACTCTAAGAAAAGTGGTCAAAGAACAATTTAGCAAAAAAACAAAAAAAAAACAACTGCCATGTTAGCCGCAGCGGCAGAAACGTAAAGCGTAACATCGGCCTTAGAAACGGATCACGCAAAAGAAAAGGATAAGACATATTTCTTAAGGAAGACGTACACTCGTCGTGAACGCTCGCACGGCACTTATCTGATTTATTTAAGGTAGCACACTGCATTCGGATCATCGGAATATCCGTTTGGTTCAGTCATCCGCATCGTACGTACGAACTATTACACTATAATATTTTTTTATAGGAACAGAAGTATTCATGTAAAATTCCAAATATTTTGTAAATTTGTACATTTACATGAAAACAACTGTATCACTATTAAATATTGTTCGCAGTAATATTGGGTTCGGATTCTTACCAGGGCATCTATGCTTTGTGTTGTCCCAGTTTCCTTCAATAGTTTGTAAACCACTTCCTGAACTGTTTTTCAGCATCAACTACGCGCATTAATCAGCATAATAAAAGTCAAATGGTTGAATATTCGATTATCTTTTCCATGGTTTGAATATAAAATTATGCGCCACTTTTTGTACGAAATAGTCAGTATTATCTCGAAAAACGTATTTAATATATGCAAAAATTAACCTTAGCCTTTTGTTATACAAATATTTCTGGTTTCAAAAGGAATATTTCGTAAAAGCACGGACTAGTGTTTTCTGTGTGCGTATTTCTGGCACTCTCGACGTTTTCCCCTCGGCATTTCCGACATCCAGTACATATTATGCGGGAAAGTAAGCGCAGTCTTATATAATACAAAGTTGAGTATTCGTAAATCCAATCCCGCAGAGACCTGCAAAATTCACGGATTCATTCGGTTATAGGCTAGAATTCAAACACTTATACCTCTTAGATAATTTTGCTATTGGCTTACTGTTCATCTGGACGAATCTCAACCAGTTATAAACCCTCAACCAAAGAAGGATCGAATAACAGACAAACCAACTGAGACGACTTACAAGTCGGCAGCCAATGAACTCGCGTTATTTGCCCGAGTGTACAGGGGTATGTGCAGTCTATCCTGAAGGCCACCGAAACCGCGAATTTTGCAGGTCTCTACGGCAATCCGTAAGATTCGTATAGTGCGTGCGTTGACTACCCGTGGGGGCCTAACTTTAGAGTTTGTCTCATCGAAACCGCGAACTTGTCCCGTCCCTGAGATCGGGTGTCTTGTCTGGCGCCGTCACGATCCCCGACTAGGCGCCGCTGCCGAGGTGACCCGCGGGCCAATCAGAGAGCGGCCCCGCCGCGCGGCGACCAATGCCCTCCCGCCGCTGCCAGTTGACTCGGGGCAGCGCTCGCCCGGTATTTATAGCCGTCCCGGCCGAAGGCCTCTGGCTGCCGCGTTTTCTTACTGGACGGTGATTTGCAAGAGTTAGGACCATTTTTTGCCTCTCGCTATAAACATCTGGACGCTGATAAAACTGCAGCAATGTATGCCAGTGCCAAAATATTTCTTCCTTGCGTGATTGGTGGCCGTCTGCAAGAGATGCAATTGGCTTATTTGACCGGGGCAATTTTACCGCGTATGTTTTCATACTGGATGGCTCTGATACGTAGGGACCGGAAAAATTCGCGGGTTCAATGACCTGTAGGATGAACTCCATAGTTCTACGTACACTCGGTCAAATGTCACCCACTCATTGGTTGCTGTCTTGTGAGACGTCCCAACATAGCAGCCTGTGATTCGATACAGCTTTGGTTGGGTGTTTCTCATTGGCTCAGAGTCATCCAGGTGAGTTGTGAGCCAATAGCAAGGCAGCACTGAGGTATAAATATTTGTATTTTAATCTATCGCAAAATGAACTGGCGAATTTTTCCGGTCTCTACTGATACGTGTACCAACAGTAAACATTCAACTGAAAGAGAGTCACCCAATCACGATTCTACAGTGTTTGAACTTTCAGCTAGTCTCAAAATATTTTCGCGAAAACTACTTGCACCTGGTAATAACCATCCGAGTGCCGTTATCACTAACTCAGATAACAGATCATATGTAGATACCTACAAGATTGGCGTTACTTTCTGGAGCTACGTTAGACTCCATAAACAGGCGAATAATCAAGTGACGTCATGTGTTTATTGACTACTTGCACATATGACTATCTTCTCAGGTCGCAAATGATTAGAGGCAGTAATTTCTCGCGAAACGATCTGATTGCTAACTAGATAGCAATTCGGTATGTCTGCACCAGCATTTCCTGCCTTGTGATTGGCAGCCGTCTGCAAGAGAAGTCATGGCCTTATTTGGCCAGGACATTTAGAAAGCGTTCCACACGGAGTTGTGCTGTAATGTGTGTTAATGTGTGTGTGCCGAAAGGGAGCGTGCAGTGTTTTAACACCCAACTGGTCGGGAAATATTTTCGCGAAAAAATAACTACCTCCAACCATGATTCTATCATATGTCATTTAGGTGCTTGTGATTGGCTATTAGTAAGGACTGGAAAAATTCGCTGATTGGATGACCTTCAGTGTAGACTATAAAATTCTCTGTATATTCGGGCAAATAACGCCAGTTCATTGGCTGCTGATATGTGAGCGGTCTCAACTAGGTTACCTGTGATTGGATACGTCATTGGTTGAGTGTTTATCATAGATCCAGAACCTTCTAGATAAACAGTGAGTCCAGAGTGAAAGCTGCTTAAAGGTATATGTATTTGAATTTTAGGCTCTCATGAAACTAATCTGAGAATTTTTCCGATCTCTAGTGATTAATCCTTCAGGTCATGTCTAAAATTCCCCATGATCCAATGGGAAGTGTAAAAACGCGAATACTGAAGATCTCAAATCATTTGAAAATAGTTTTATCATAAAAGCTAAGCGATCGCTTTATATAGATCAAAAAAATTGAAGATTAATTTCCAGATGCGTTAAAAATCAACTACTTATACCTTTGCGTCGCTTTTGCTATTGGCTCACAGTTAATCTGGAGAACTCTAAACCAATGAGATGTCCTCAAACAAAAACGTATCGAATCAAAAGTGCCACAAGTCAGCATAACATTTAACAGGTGACAATTTCCGAGCATACAGAGAATTGTAGAGCCTATTCTAGATAGAGTATTACACATGCAATTATTTTTAGACCCAAAACTAATGGGAAATTAGGCTTTGTAACAGTTATCTTACAGATTTTTTGATGAAACGTTTTGCCTTTTATCGATTATTACAGTTCAAAATTTTGGCACTTTTAATACTGTTGCTAATCACCATCCAATAGTTTTCACTGCTTCACAGTTTATTTTAAATTATATTTATCAATTCGAATGTGACTTTAAATCCTGATCAGTGCCGAGATAAGTCCGCCAATTCCCATGTCTTCAAGCAAACCCAAATCACAAAACTCAGAACCACATAACTTAGAACTATTGTATTACCTAGAAATACACAAGTTAGAACTAGCACATTTACAAACATGTAAATTAAATCCATTACAAGTTATAAGCACATAACTTAGAACCATCACCACATATAACCTACATAAATAGAGAATTCTCTTTATGTGTTTATAAGCAGTGTGTTTGTTAAGTTATGTGGTTTTAAGTGGTGAGTTTGTTGAGTAATATGGTTCTCAGTGGCGTGTTTGTTAAGTAATGTGATTGGTGTGTTTGTTAAGTAATATGGTTATAAACAGTGTGTTTGTTGAGTAATATGGTTCTCAGTGGTGTGTTTGTTAAGTAATATGGTTCTCAGTGGTGTGTTTGTTGAGTAATATGGTTCTCAGTGGTGTGTTTGTTGAGTAATATGGTTCTCAGTGGTGTGTTTGTTAAGTAATGTGATTGGTGTGTTTTTTAATTAATATGATTATAAACAGTGTGTTTGTTGAGTAATATGGTTCTCAGTGGTGTGTTTGTTGAGTAATATGGTTCTCAGTGGTGTGTTTGTTAAGTAATGTGATTGGTGTGTTTGTTAAGTAATATGGTTATAAACAGTGTGTTTGTTGAGTAATATGGTTCTCAGTGGTGTGTTTGTTGAGTAATATGGTTCTCAGTGGTGTGTTTGTTGAGTAATATGGTTCTCAGTGGTGTGTTTGTTAAGTAATTTGATTGGTGTGTTTGTTAAGTAATATGGTTATAAACAGTGTGTTTGTTGAGTAATATGGTTCTCAGTGGTGTGTTTGTTGAATAATATGGTTCTCTGTGGTGTGTTTGTTTAGTAATGTGGTTCTCAGTGGTGTGTTTGTTAAGTAATGTGGTTCCCAGTGGTGTGATCGTTGAGTAATATGGTTCTCAGTGGTGTGTTTGTTGAGTAATATGGTTCTCAGTGGTGTGTTTGTTAAGTACTGTGGTTCTCAGTGGTGTGTTTGTTCAGTAACGTGGTTCTCAGTGGTGTGTTTGTTAAGTAACGTGGTTCTCAGTGGTGTGTTTGTTAATTAATGTGGTTCTCAGTGGTGTGTTTGTTAAGTAATATGGTTCTCAGTGGTGTGTTTGTTAAGTCATGTGGTTCTCAGTGATGTGTTAAGTAATGTGGTTCTAAGCAGTGTGTTTGTTAATGTGGTTATAAGTGATGCGTGTGTTGAGTAATGTGGCGGGAATGTAAGGAGCGACGACAGCAGCACGGCTGCGGGCCTACCATGGCGAGCATGTCGGCGGCGGGCGGCGACACGCGGCTGCGGAAGAAGTTGTGGTAGGAGGCGATCTTCTTCTGGACCCGCCGGTGCGAGGTGCTGAGCGCCCTCTTGGGCACTCGGTCCCCGTACACCCTCGGCCCTGCGACACACGCACGCGCCCCACCACAAGGTCACTCACAAGCACCTGCTTCTATAACTACATAGCAGTGCACTTGTCAAACTTTTCTTCTCAAGGCTAGGCATGGCAACATTTTTGCACATATCGATACATCGGTCTTTCGATATATCGTTTGAATGAAAACGATTCCGATAGAATATTGGCTCAAAAAAAAATATAGTTCCGATATATCGGGTTATCAGTTTATTGAATATTTTTCCCCCTTGTTTGATTATCATGAAATGAATATTAGTATTTGATACATCTAACAAATTATTTTCAAATTACGTCATAGAGTTTAGGCTCTTACTAAACAAAACATAAATAATTTTTTTCAATATTGTGTATTCTCTTCCGTGCATCTTTTGATTGCTTCTTTTCTACCTATGTTATGTTTAAATTTTCAGGAATTTTTATTATTTGTCAATAAATCGATACGACTCCTGAAAAAGATGAGCGAAAAGAAGTCTAAAATAAGTAGAGAAAATAAATTATGAAAAAAATAACTTTATTGTTTTTACTTTTGCTTGTAAGAGCCTGATTAAATTTTAACAAAAAATATCTTACAGATGTCCTTGGGACTGAGAACAAATTCAGTATTGCTGTTATGAAGTATTATTACTGTAAGGGTTTGATATCAACGTACTTTTTTCCAAATTATTAAAAATATATATATGTTATGAAAATTCTACTAACAGGGAAAAATTACCAATATTAAAAATTATTATAATTACAATATTGATAACAAAATATCGATATTTTGTCTTGAAATACCAATTTTTCAATACATTGGTATATTTTTGCCATCCCTACTCAAACTTGCTCTCACACGAAACGGGACTACTCAGATCTATCGGTCCTGAAGGGGCGGTGGGACGCCAGCAGCGGGACTACTCACGTATATCGGTCCTGAAGGGGCGGTAGGACGCCAGCAGCGGGACTACTCACGTATATCGGTCCTGAAGGGGCGGTGGGACGCCAGCAGTGGGACTACTCACGTCTATCGGTCCTGAAGGGGCGGTAGGACGCCAGCAGCGGGACTACTCACGTATATCGGTCCTGAAGGGGCGGTGGGACGACAGCAGCGGGACTACTCACGTCTATCGGTCCTGAAGGGGCGGTAGGACGCCAGCAGCGGGACTACTCACGTCTATCGGTCCTGAAGGGGCGGTGGGACGCCAGCAGTGGGACTACTCACGTCTATCGGTCCTGAAGGGACAGTAGGACGCCAGCAGCGGGACTACTCACGTATATCGGTCCCGAAGGGGCGGTGGGACGCCAGCAGTGGGACTACTCACGTCTATCGGTCCTGAAGGGTCGGTGGGACGCCAGCAGTGGGACTACTCACGTCTATCGGTCCTGAATGGCGGTGGGTCGCCAGCAGCGGGACTACTCACATATATCGGTCCTGAAGGGACGGTAGGACGCCAGCAGCGGGACTACTCACGTATATCGAACCTGAAGGGGCGGTGGGACGCCAGCAGTGAGACTACTCACGTCTATCGGTCCTGAAGGGACGGTAGGACGCCAGCAGCGGGACTACTCACGTATATGGGTCCTGAAGGGACGGTAGGACGCCAGCAGTGGGACTACTCACGTATATCGGTCCTGAAGGGATGGCAGGACGCCAGCAGCGGGACTATTCACTTCTATCGGTCCTGAAGGGGCGGTGGGACGCCAGCAGCGGGACTACACACGTATTTTGGTCCTGAATGGCGGTGGGTCGCCAGCAGCGGGACTACTCACGTCTATCGGTCCTGAAGGGACGGTAGGACGCCAGCAGTGGGACTACTCACGTCTATCGGTCCTGAAGGGGCGGTGGGACGCCGGCAGCGGGCCTACTCACGTCTATCGGTCCTGAAGGGGCGGTGGGACGCCAGCAGCGGGACTACTCACGTATATCGGTCCTGAAGGGGCGGTGGGACGCCAGCAGTGGGACTACTCACGTATATCGGTCCTGAAGGGATGGTAGGACGCCAGCAGCGGGACTACTCACGTATATCGGTCCTGAAGGGGCGGTGGGACGCCAGCAGTGGGACTACTCACGTATATCGGTCCTGAAGGGATGGTGGGACGCCAGCAGCGGGACTACACACGTATTTTGGTCCTGAATGGCGGTGGGTCGCCAGCAGTGGGACTACTCACGTCTATCGGTCCTGAAGGGGCGGTGGGACGCCGGCAGCGGGCCTACTCACGTCTATCGGTCCTGAAGGGGCGGTAGGACGCCAGCAGCGGGACTACTCACGTCTATCGGTCCTGAAGGGGCGGTGGGACGACAGCAGCGGGACTACTCACGTCTATCGGTCCTGAAGGGGCGGTGGGACACCAGCAGCGGGACTACTCACGTATATCGGTCCTGAAGGGGCGGTGGGACGCTGGCAGCGGGACTACTCACGTCTATCGGTCCTGAAGGGGCGGTGGGACTCCAGCAGCGGGACTACTCACGTATATCGGTCCTGAAGGGACGGTGGGACGCCAGCAGCGGGACTACTCACGTATATCGGTCCTTAAGGGGCGGTGACACGCCAGCAGCGGGACTACTCACGTCTATCGGTCCTGAAGGGACGGTGGGACGCCAGCAGCGGGACTACTCACGTCTATCGGTCCTGAAGGGGCGGTGGGACGACAGCAGCGGGACTACTCACGTCTATCGGTCCTGAAGGGGCGGTGGGACGCCAGCAGCGGGACTACTCACGTATATCGGTCCTGAAGGGGCGGTGGGACGCCAGCAGCGGGGCTACTCACGTATATCGGTCCTGAAGGGGCGGTGGGACGCCAGCAGTGGGACTACTCACGTATATCGGTCCTGAAGGGATGGTAGGACGCCAGCAGCGGGACTATTCACTTCTATCGGTCCTGAAGGGGCGGTGGGACGCCAGCAGCGGGACTACACACGTATTTTGGTCCTGAATGGCGGTGGGTCGCCAGCAGTGGGACTACTCACGTCTATCGGTCCTGAAGGGGCGGTGGGACGCCGGCAGCGGGCCTACTCACGTCTATCGGTCCTGAAGGGGCGGTAGGACGCCAGCAGCGGGACTACTCACGTCTATCGGTCCTGAAGGGGCGGTGGGACGACAGCAGCGGGTCTACTCACGTCTATCGGTCCTGAAGGGGCGGTGGGACGCCAGCAGCGGGACTACTCACGTATATCGGTCCAGAAGGGGCGGTGGGACGCTGGCAGCGGGACTACTCACGTCTATCGGTTTTGAAGGGGCGGTGGGACGCCAGCAGCGGGACTACTCACGTATGTCGGTCCTGAAGGGACGGTGGGACGCCAGCAGCGGGACTACTCACGTATATCGGTCCTTAAGGGGCGGTGACACGCCAGCAGCGGGACTACTCACGTCTATCGGTCCTGAAGGGACGGTGGGACTCCAGCAGCGGGACTACTCACGTCTATCGGTCCTGAAGGGGCGGTGGGACGCCAGCAGCGGGACTACTCACGTATATCGGTCCTGAAGGGGCGGTGGGACGCCAGCAGCGGGACTACTCACGTCTATCGGTCCTGAAGGGGCGGTGGGACGCTGGCAGCGGGACTACTCACGTATATCGGTCCTGGAGGGGCGGTGGGACGCCAGCAGCGGGACTACTCACGTATATCTGTCCTGAAGGGACGGTGGGACGCCAGCAGCGGGACTACTCACGTCTATCGGTCCTGAAGGGGCGGTGGGACGCTGGCAGCGGGACTACTCACGTCTATCGGTCCTGGAGGGGCGGTGGGACGCTGGCAGCGGGACTACTCACGTCTATCGGTCCTGGAGGGGCGGTGGGACGCTGGCAGCGGGACTACTCACGTCTATCGGTCCTGAAGGGACGGTGGGACGCCAGCAGTGGGACTACTCACGTCTATCGGTCCTGAAGGGGCGGTGGGACGCCAGCAGCGGGACTACTCACGTCTATCGGTCCTGAAAGGGCGGTAGGACGCCAGTAGTGGGACTACTCACGTCTATCGGTCCTGAAGGGGCGGTGGGACGCCAGAAGCGGGACTACTCACGTCTATCTGTCCTGAAGGGGCGGTGGGACGCCAGCAGCGGGACTACTCACGTCTATCGGTCCTGAAGGGGCGGTGGGACGCCAGCAGCGGGACTACTCACGTCTATTAGTCCTGAAGGGGCGGTGGGACGCCAGCAGCGGGACTACTCACGTCTATCGGTCCTGAAGGGGCGGTGGGACGCCAGCAGCGGGACTACTCACGTCTATTAGTCCTGAAGGGACGGTGGGACGCCAGCAGCGGGACTACTCACGTCTATCGGTCCTGAAGGGGCGGTAGGACGCCAGCAGCGTACTACTCACGTCTATCGGTCCTGAAGGGGCGGTGGGACGCCAGCAGCGGGACTACTCACGTCTATCGGTCCTGAAGAGGCGGTAGGACGCCAGCAGCGGCACTACTCATGTCTATCGGTCCTGAAGGGGCGGTAGGACGCCAGCAGCGGGACTACTCACGTCTATCGGTCCTGAAGGGGCGGTAGGACGCCAGCAGCGGGACTACTCACGTCTATCTGTCCTGAAGGGGCGGTGGGACGCCAGCAGCGGGACTACTCACGTCTATCTGTCCTGAAGGGGCGGTGGGACGCCAGCAGCGGGACTACTCACGTCTATCGGTCCTGAAGGGGCGGTGGGACGCCAGCAGCGGGACTACTCACGTCTATCGGTCCTGAAGGGGCGGTAGGACGCCAGCAGCGGGATGGCCCCGGCGACTAGCAGGAGCCACAGCAGGGGAACTCCGCCCACGTGCATGGCGGCGGCGAGGTCGTCTCTGCGGACAGAGGACGTACAAGTGAAGGCCTGGCGTCTCCTGTATATTGGAGGTTGCTAGAAACTATAGTGGCTGATGAGCAGAGAGCTCTGCGAACTTTGCTTCAGAGCTCTAAGAGAGGCTAAATGCACACTATTTTCATTCGAACTGCCTTCTTATTTGACCACAGGTAGTATCAGGAAACATACATGGATATTTTTCGCGCTGGGCTGCAATTAGATTGTATTAACCTTTAAGCTGCATCTGTTTGTGGCTTACAATTGAGCCGGGACACTCTCAGCAAAATTCAAATCACGTGACACTTCGTTCGAACTTCTTTCAAGTCAGCAGCTTATCAGTATGTGAAATTTATTCGGTTATACAGAGAAATGTGGAATACATCCTAGAGGTGATTGAATCCGTGAATTTTTCCATTTTCCAACACGTTCTGAAGGCATAATAAACCAATAACATCACAAAATTTAAATGTCCCAATCGAATTCAATCATACCGGATGGTAAAATGTCGCAGCAGACAAGAGACACCGACTTTCTTGTTTACAAGTGTATGAAGTTCACCCTGACACCAGGAAATAACGAGAAATTTGCTGGTCCTTTGTTTTGAGGCGACAAGAGAGCACTGTCAGAACTAATGATGAAGGAAAACGGAGCTCTTACCCCGAGAAAAAACACCGGCTCTCGGCAACAACCGCCACGTTTCCCTCTTGCTAGATATCACAAGTTCTATCGCGTTGAGAATGTAACCCGTATCGCCTTGTTGAATGCGAGTGATCTGACCACTTTTTTATTTCATTGTTTTAGATCTTGGTGATTTTTTTTCATTTGCAATTAAGGCCACTGTAATGAATCATCAAATATCTGTAAAATTTAGGTTTTTTATTGGTAGGCTGGCTAGAATTCATAAATCATACGTTTGAATGGCATTTTCATTGTGTCATGGTCAGTGACCGAAACAATTCGTGGTTTTAATGACCTCTTGGCTAGATTCCACAGTCCTCTACATACTCGGAAAAATGTGACTTGTTCCTATGTTACCGTAAGCCAATAGCATATGTAGCCCAAAGGTATATGGATTTTAATTTTAGCCTATCACGAAATTAATTCGCGAATTTTTCCGGCCCCTAGTCATAGGTGGTTTGACACTCCCCAAGAAAAGAGCAACCAGAAGAAAGATAAGATAGTTCGTATTATCTAACCTTATGCAAAATGGGCAAAAGGTAACATGTTATAGCACCCAATGAACAAAATACATTGAAATGTTTGTGTACAAGTGTGTGGAGTATAGCATGTTATCAGAGTATAACGTGAATTTTGCTTGTCTCTACTTATTGGTAACTAGTTGACATGTAATATAACATATTCACGGAGATTTTACTAACTTTTAGACCGCGAAAGCCTAGAGACAGGATGAAATTCGCTGATTCATTTCACGATAAGCTAAAATTCAAATAATTATAACTTTGCGATCCTTCAGCTATTGACTCACGGTTTTACCTTGAGGACTCTGGGGCAATGAGAGACACCGGGCCAAATAAGTGACGAATCACGCGGGTAGTCCAGTCTAGACAGCTGCCGAGTCAGCAGCCAATGAGCTTCCTAGAGGTACAATTGACACCCATTCCTTGCCCGAAAAAAAAAAACAAAAAACGAACTCGGAACCCTTCGCGCAAAAAACCACGTGTCTGACTGCGCCACGACAGACAGCGCCCGCTCGACCACCACGGCATACAGTTTTTTTGTCAGTCGTATTATAGTCGCGCTGATGTGAACATGCCTATTGATCGGCATTAATAACAGTGAGCCACTGTGAATGAACGAAATGTACTCACTGCCTGTCCCATTCGCACTCGAGATGGTAGCACCGTAAGCAAGTAAGCAAAGTCGCTCCGTGGCTAGACACTTCATTTAAGGCGGAAAAAGTTAAAAAAAAAAAATTAAATTAAAAAACTAAAGCATATTTTGAGAAAACAAAATCTCTTCGACGTGCAAACCGATGCCCCCCCCCCCCCCCTTTTTTTTCCGCCCGGCCGAGGAGAATCAACATAGGTACCAAATTTCACTGACCTAGGCCTCACCGTCTTCGTCCTACACGAGCTAAAAAACAGACGATCTCTCTCTTTTTATTTATGTACCTACGTTAAAACAAATCCCGACGTATTTGCTGGTGGTAAATGACTGGACCACAGTATGCCTATATTCCCGCCACACGTGTAGGCCTACGAGGTTTTGTATGCATCTCGGTGAAATTTCGTAAATATGTGTTCTAATCAACGAAAGCCACAAAACTAACGATGCCAAATTAACTTATTTTAAGTTAGGAACGTGAGTTTTAGTTTTCCGGACACCTGGCTCTGTTGGATCAAGCATTTAAATATATATATATATATATTCCCCCGTGTAATGTCGTTCCCTGCGTTACCCGCGGTGCGGCGAGATGAAAAGCTGGCAGCCTCGCGAGTAAACGAAGCCGCATTCCTGGCGGGCGGCGGTCCGAACGCCGCACAGTGGAGTATTTGTACCAAAATCCTGGCCAAAAAAGAAAAAAAATATATTTCGTTTAGTCACAGCAGAAATGGTATTTTCTTGTTGCCTAATCACATGCGCGTCGAGCAGGGTCTCTTTTGGTACCATGAGTCATATCCGGTGACTGCTACGCTTAGTTGAAGAGTTGATGTCTATGTGTGCGGACGTGCTTGTGCTAGAGAGTTCACCGTTCGTGTTCTTCAACATACGTGTTTCTACTAGCTGTTAGGATTGACATATTGTCATGAAATTTCGTACAGCTGTTAAATAAGGTAACTGTTTCATTTCAATGTATATTTTATTGTGAAAAATTATTTAAGTGCCGTAATAAAAAATAACAAACTTAGGAGAAAATGTGTGTTCGAAAGATTAGAAAAAATTTATGGTTTCAAGAGAAGTTTTGAATGTGTGTCGGGCCTTGTCGGGCTGTCGTTTAAACATATTCTTAATACGTTGCCCACTAAGTTTCAATACCAGAAGAGAAATTTCCCGCATGTAGTTGCCATTTTTATTTAACACTTATTTTAAACATTGGTGTGGATTTTTACAATAGTTTTCAGATTAACAAATTTGACTGTTGCCTATCAAAGGATACCGGAAAAACTAATTTTACTTTGGTTTATTATAGCTCTTATATTTGTAATACATTGCCAGCATTATTAAATAAGAAATAATAACATTACAGTCCCTACCAAACGTTTTGCACCGCTAGTAAATTCTAATAAAACTATTAGAGAACTAGGTACAAGTTGCTATTCAATATTTGTGCTTAAATTAATATTATGAGCCAGTTGATTCATCAGTGCTGAGATATGCACGTGTTGGAGACTGGGAATTAGAAAATAAATTGAGGAAAATACCCTATGTGATGCTCCTCTCTTAATTTCGGAGTGGACATATTCCCATCAACATTCACTTTCAAAGTTCTGTGCGTTTACTATTTTCTTTGTCCCAGTCATGCTTCTTATCCAGATATTAATGTGATAGGAAATGTGGTTTTGTTAACACAGATTTATTAAAAATCTTATACATTTATATTTATCGTGATATAGATAAGATTTAAGATATCGGTTTTTAAGTGATTGCCTACATTATACTTATATAAACCGTAAATAAGATTTAGATAATTTTTTAAAATAATATGTAAGTATAAACTTTATTTCATAATTAATTACAGTCATAAATATTAGTTTATTTTGTTTTAGGTTCCGAACAAGGAAAAGGAATTTACGAGAATGTCATTATATGAACTACTCCGGGAATCTCCAAACAGGTGCATTGTTGAAAAGCTTCATTTTATGGAACACAGAGCTGACATAGCAAAGTGCCCAGAAGATGAGAGAAAGTCATTAAGTCGCTTACTCAGGTATTTTAAAGCTGATTTTAAGAAAAGGTGGTCTTTAGCTAATAACAAAGAGTAACGGTTTCTCCAGAACAATGGTAAATGGTTATCGCATACCATTAAGGTGCCCAACTTTTCATCAACTACCTCAGGTCGCGGTCGTCCTACGAAGGACTTCATTGAGTCAAGTGAGAGGACAAAACGCAGGAAAACAGAAGAACTCAGTCAACAGTTCACCCCTGAAGAACTAACATATGCTGCATCAATGAATCACAGAGTTTCAGGAAATTCTGATGCTGCTGATTTAATGAAAAAAATCACTGAGACTCCAACAAGGGCTAGTAAAATTAAAACAAATCTATTGTCAAACAGAAATTCAGTAAAAAAACACAACCCTTCAGAAGCATTGTCTATTTTTGTTCAAGCGGAATTAACAAAACAGCAATATCAAGTAATTTATAGTGCAAACAAAAATGTTTACTCTTGCTATTCACTGCTCACAAAAGCAAAAAAAGAATGTTACCCAAGCAAAGACTCCATTGTCGTTTCTGAAACAAAAGCAGAAGTTAAGTTACAGTCTTTATTGGATCACATCTCTTCAAGGTTATGCAAATACTTAGAAGAAGTGTTACAGGTACTGTCGTCAGAAGAAAAACCAAATTTGGAATTAATCTCAAAATGGGGGTGCGATGGTTCTCAGCAAACACAGTTCAAACAAAAATTTGAAAACATAGCTGATAGTGATGCCAATATTTTTCAAAGCTCATGTGTGCCCATAAAATTAATTGCTAATAACCATACAGAGAAAAAAATTATATGGCAGAACCCAACACCTTCCTCCACAAGATTCTGTAGGCCAATTCGCATCCGTTTTGTACATGAAACTGCAGATGTTACTCTTCATGAAATAAAGTACATTCAGGAACAAATAAAAACATTGAAAGAAACAGAAGTGCCAAGTTTTCATGGAGCTGTGAAGATTCGACACACTTTACTGTTAACAATGGTTGACGGAAAAGTCTGCAATGCTGCAACTGGCACGACATCGACAATGAGGTGTTACATCTGTGGATCTACATCAAAAGATGTTAACAAATTATGTAAGGATTTCACAGAAAACCCCAATACTTTAACGTTTGGACTGTCCCCTCTGCAGACACGGATCAGGTTTTTGGAATCAATTTTGCGTTTGTCATACAGAATACCAATTAGCATTTGGCAAGCAATAAGTAAAGAACAGAAGAGAATTGTTGCGGATACTAAAATGAACATTCAAAAAATGCTTAAAGACGAACTTGGATTATTGGTTGATGTTCCAAAGCAAGGATTTGGAACTACGAATGATGGGAACACATCAAGACGCTTCTTTGCAGAACCAGACACTGCATCACGAATTACTGGCGTGAATGTTGAACTTATTAAAAGTTTAAAAGTAATATTGGAAGCTATTTCAAGTGGGCACCATATTGATGAGACGAAATTTCATAAGTATGCTTATGAAACAGCCAAGCTATATGTGAGCCTCTATAGTTGGCATCCCATGATTCCAACAATGCACAAAGTATTGCTGCACGGAGCTGCAGTTTTTAAAGAAGCTATTCTGCCTATAGGCCAGCTATCAGAAGAAGCTGCTGAGGCTAGGAACAAACATTTCCGGATGTACAGGACGAAGTATTCCCGAAAATTTAACAGAGAAGTGTGCAACAGAGATGTCCTCAATAGGCTGCTGTTAACCAGTGATCCTTTTTTGAGCTGCTCCACACAGAGGCGAAGGAAAACAACTAAGCCATATAGCAGCGAGACTCTGGAGCTTCTTCTGCCAGAGATGGCTGAAATTCGTTCTACCAAAAGAAGCGAAGATGGGTGCGATGAAGAAGCTGAATATAATTACGAGGAAGCAGAGGAGAACCGTAGCTGTAGCTCCGAAGACTCGGATTAACACAGTGCGCGTTCATCGTAAAGACACAAGAAATTACAATGAAGGCTGAGAATAAACTGAACTCATTTTTGTAAATAACTTATCATCTATAAAGACTGGTGTGAATACAGAAGTAAATGTAAAATGAATCAGCAATGTGAATAGCTTTCCACTTAATAGGCTTTGCTTTTATTTTATTGTTGAATCCAGTTGTTCTTTGGTGCACAAGAGCTTCATTTAAGTGTTTTATTGCAAAAATAGTTCACAAAAAGTCGTCTATACTGTTTGACTTCAAATAATCAAAAAAATATTTTTGGCCAGGATTTCGGTACAAATACTCCACTGTGCGCCGGCAGAACACTCGGCCGTAGAGAGTTAAGTACAAGGCGCGGTGTTCAAGGCCGGGACCGCCTGGCTTCCCGAGTACACTCCCCTTGCCCTAAAGTCATTCCACCTAAATTGAATTTCGGCTGAATGCCTGTTAGATCGAATGACTTTTAGGGCAACTGACTTTTAGGCCAAGTGACGTTTAGGTCAAGTGATGTTTAGGAGATATGACTTTTAGGGCAAATGACTTTTAGGCGAAATGACTTTTAGGGCAACTGACTTTTAGGCCAAGTGACGTTTAGGAGATATGACTTTTAGGGCAAATGCCTTTTAGGTCAAATGACTTTTCGGGCAACTGACTTTTTTTAGGCCAAGTGACTTTTAGGCCAAGTGATGTTTAGGAGATATATGACTTTTAGGTAAAATGACGCACATCGGGCTTCCCGACACGGCGACCAGCCTCCTTATGCCACTCGGCCCATTGCGCTGGAAGCTACACTTACTTGGCGTGAATAAACAAACCAACTTCGATCTTGCATGAAAACAATTAATATAAATAATCTAATAATAGGACTCGAGCGATATTTAAAAAATACGGTCGTTTGAGGTTTAAATTCAATCAAAATATAAAAAAAAAACTAAATTAATATTCAGTAATCAATAGTAATATTAACACGTGTTTACTAATAATGAAAATCAATAAATGTGCGAAATGTTTATCCTAATTTATTAATTTTAATTATTTAAGAAAATTATGTATTAATTTATAATGCAAAAAATTATACATTCAGAAACATATGCTCACATAAATATACTTGAGAATAGAGTTTAAAAGTTTATAAACACAATATCTATCACTTAATTCCACAATAAATTAATGTTTTCAATGACATGGACCAGTATTCAAAATAAATTATTAAAGAATAGGATTTTTAAAAAATATATAATTTTTCTTTTTATGTAACTGTTTTTATGTCACCCTTTTTTTTCATCGTGTGAAAATTTCGTTGCATGTTACATGCGCATAGTAAAAATTCTCTCTCATTTTTTCATATGTGCCTAAGGAAGTATAACTTTCAAAATGGCTAAGTGATTTAACGTAGCCTATAAGATATTAAAATCAAAATAAAAAATAATTAACTGACATTATTACAGACCATATTTAAAAAGAGAAAAGGCAAGTTTAATAATCTAACAAGAGAGAAACCTTTATTTTCATTTGAGGCTAATTCTTCGTTTAAATGTTTGTAAGTTAGTAAGAAAACTTACTTAATATGTAGGAGTTAATTAATCATACTGAAAAATGTATACTTATTTTATTCTTGCAAGGCGAAATGATGATTAAACAAATCGATTATAAGACCCTCTAGGCAATATGTTTTCAAGACTAACCATGCAGAAAAGACTTAAGTCAATAATACGGCATAAAATTAAGTTAATTCAAAGGCGAAAGGTTAACCGACGTTGCGGTCGACAGTACAGTCACCATATTCATGGTGGCAGTTTCCTACTGAGTGTATTTTAAGTCATCTTGTCCTTGAATAGTTTCGCCTGAACGATGTGTGTTTCCCGATTGGCTGCATCTGTGGGCTAATCAGAGGTTTATCTTCCCTTCTGGTTGGCTGGGTGGTTTGGCTTCTGTGATTGGTTGGAGCTGCTGATCAATCTGTGGCCTCGTCGCTTAAACTCACATCAATAAAAACGTTTCTGGAGTCTATTTATTACATGTTCGTCACTGCTGTATTGTAAACACGTCTTCCTGCAGTACTCAGGTGCTGTAAGCGCAGCCAAGATTATTTATATTTAACGCGCACGTTCTGGAAGTTCGCCAGTCGTGTACAACCCGTGGGGCAGTGGTTCTCGAACTGTACGCCAGGGTGCACTGGTGCGCTTGAAGATTTCCAGATGCGCACTGTATTTATTTTTTTGTAAATACAGCAGATAGGCCTATTTGTAAAATTGCAGATATTGTTTTAATTTGTACATTTACATAAAAACAACAGTAATCACTAAAAAATAGTGTCCAGCGTATTACTTGGTTCGGATTCTCACCGACCTACCTATTATTATTTACTTATGATGTACCGAAACTGTCTGTCATGCAGTTGCATGTCTGTATTGGATTTGTGACGTTGTTGGTGCTGGTCAAAACGCAGGCATAGTTTTTGCACCTGTACCTAACCTCAGTTAGAGCTGATCTTAATAAGTATAAGTGAAAAATTTAAAAAACACGCGAATATCTTATATTTTAACTGGTAGAAATTTAGGTACAAAAACACTCCATGATGTTCCATGTTTCAGCCTACAAAGTGATAACCAAAATATTTCCAGCGCGTATGCTTAAGTCACAGAGAAACTTAAGGTGAAGGCATCAGTAATTTAAGGGGCATTAGGCCTTTGTACCACTTGCAATAAAGCTTCCGTACTAGTTTTTCTGGTTTTACATGGCATAGGACTTAGCTTTGGCTACTTGTTTAAGTCAACATTTGTGAACTGGTGTGAGTGTCATGACAGTTGTAGTTGACTGCGTGAAATAATAAGTTATTTCCTCGAGGCACTTATAGACTATATACTGTTGGTAAATATGGGGTTGCAATAAAGGTATGGAAGGTCTGGCAGATATGATTTATGCCTTTACATGCAAAAAAAATGGGGAAAACTGTTGAAGATTAGAATTGTAGAAAAATCCAAAATGGCGGGGCCTAATCATTCCTAAACTTTTTTTTCGCGTCGAGAGTGGACAGTTTGTGCAGTACACTTAATTACCCCGAACGTTGTCAAAAAAAAAGTTCGCGCTAGCTGATAGCGCCGAAAACTCGCGTTGCATAAATCATCACTTGAAAGTTTGCTCATGTGAGCCAAGGACGAGTTCGCAGAAAAAAATAAATCTGGTGTGACTCTTGTGACCCCAAAACTCCAAACCTGCCTCTCAGCGTTTGAGCACATGGATGACATCGATTAATAGCAGACAAGATAAGAGAATTACAACTTTCAGTATGTTACAACGTTATACACGCCTGGTATTGGTTTATACTCCCGAAACAGTCGTGCATTATTATGACTTATTTATTAACGACTCATTTTGCTGTTAAAACAGATGCACTGTAAAACTATTTTATTTTTATTTTTATAAAGAAAATAATTTGTAACCCATTTGCCAAAGATATCACTTGTAAAACGTCAAGGCATAGCATTGTAAAATTGAAAATGGTACAAAGCTCTACCTTGTAATTTTAAAAGTAATATCACTGGTATATGAGTTTCCAAGGACTATCCTCATAAAAGTTTTAAAAAAATAAGGAGCATAAGTGAAACCACATTCTACATAATATACATTTATCTAGAAAGATCTGATCTTTCAAATTTAGTTTATTCTCAGAAGTCACTTCAGAGAATTTATTTAATATGTATGTGAAAAGACTTGCAAGAAAGTAACTAGGAATTGAAAATGTGCGTTCGGTAGGAACTGAACCGACGACCCCCTAAATACGAACCTCGTTTTAGCGCATGACCTGTCACACTTGGCAAATTTATGTTATTTCTCTTTATTCGGTTTAAGATAATTTCTAAATAATATTTTAGTCAATAATATGCAGGGTGGATGAGCCTAGAAATTCTGCAAGTATGCATGTATTTATGCAACCACTATAAAGTTAACAGAAAAAGCAACAAATCTTAGATTTGTACCTACATATGAGTAATTATTAAGTTTGAAGCGACTCAAAAATAACATTTAAAGTTTTCTTTTTATTATTTTTAGCAAAATCTATACATCTCAATTACAGGCACACGCTTTAAAATTTTTGCTCAACCCTAAAATCTGCTTTTTAAAGTCCGTAGCAAGCTGCATATCACTGACATTTGGCTAAAATAAATTAAGATACGCGTGAAATAAGCGGGAAGAAGCTGTTATTTGACAACACGTGCCTGCCAATTGAGCTCGGAAACTGGTTTACATGACATCGCTGAAAAAGGGCATAATGAGCTGAAAAAAAAAACATTCTACCCCCTATTTTTCTTAGGATTACCTGCTTGCCGTTCAAAATTATACGTTATTCGAAATCATACATATAATTACGTGATTCTTCTGAGCAAGCGAATTAACTGTTTTCATAACAGTTACGTAAAGTGTAAATTAGTAAATTTATATTCCATGAATTTAACCTAAGCATTTAATAGAAAACAATTTTTATATCTTCTTACTCTATCTGTTATCGCTGTATCGTTATTGATAATTTAATTATTAAGAAAATTTTAACAATTGTATTTATTTAATATATTTTAATATACCGCGTTATTAAAATGGGCTAAGAAACATAAACTAATTTCTCCTAGCCCGATACAGATTTATAACCCCATATAGATTACTAACCCCATACAAATTCATAACCTCATACATATTCCTAACCCCATAACCTACAGATTGCCCTGAAAATTTGTGATTATGAATTTTCAATACCCATGAAAATACTTGTAAAATTTAAAACAAAAAAACGTGGGGCGCATGTAATAGATAGTTAATGCATGAATAGTTTGCCTGTCACTAATAGATTTATTGCACTGGAAATGATATGAACTGGTGTGTGTTTTTTTCTCAACGACAGCTACTCACTACACTCCTTACTATTGTTACGACCTCATGTGGGGGAAACTGGGTTCGTAAGGGTTAGCCCAATTAATTCTTATTACAGTTTTATTCATTTTACATTACTAATAAATTGTGTTTCTGATCGCCAATCACTTGCACGTAAAAATGTTTCTTCGCGAGTCACTCAATGTCTGTCAAGTTTCACAGTTCACACTCCTCACTGGAGCTAGGCTCAACAGTGGTTCATTCGGTCACACTATCTCTATCCCGTCGCTCCGCGTCGCGTCACTCTCGTGGGGTCTCTCACCCTCTTCGCCGATGTCTCACTACCCTTCACTCGTTTGTACTCTCCGAACTCTCGGAACTCACGCGGAGGCCGGTGTCGCTGCTTAAATTCCCATGGCGCCCTTCTCGAACTGACGAGAGCGGCCGAGACGAGTCGCGTCATCACCGGGCCGATCCGACGCCCGAAACATCAAGAATTGCGACGCTTTTTCACGCCACTCCACGCGGCGGCCTCTGTAAGCCCGGAATTCCCAGGCCACTGAAGGTGAAAATAGCTCCAGTATCGTGACGATGCACGGGGAGCGGAGGGGGTGGGTAGCGAGGACTCTTGTAATCTGGCCAGGCATGCGTGGCACGCCTCACGTCAATGGACGGCGCGTGACGTCAGTGACCTTGCGTGGCCGCCAGCCATCGCTGACTCGTCTCTCGCGTTCGTAACACTATTGTATATTGCATGCGCCCCATGGTTTTTCGTTTTAAATCGTACAAGTATTTTCTTCGGTATTAAAAATTCACAATCACAAATTTTCAGGACAGTCTGTATGCGATTAGGAATCTGTTTGGAGTTATAAATCTCTATGGAGCTGGAAGCAATTAGTTTATACCTTTTAGTACGTTTTGAAAATGTGGTATGTTAAGAAATGTAATTAAATATTTATTTTCTGCTTTATAATATTGTGTGTGTAGGTTTGCAATCGTTTCTAAACATCTTGATGAGATTATGACAGAGACATTTGGCAAATTTTGCTTGGCAAGCGGCAACAGATCACTTGGTCAATGTACACAAGTCCTTCTGAAGTTTCAAAAGACTGAGATTTTCCAATCCATGCTACAAAGTGGACATGTGGACTTACATGGTTCTGAAACTCAATCCGTGCCCACTAATAAGATTGTCATTTCGTTTTATCTGTTTCATGAAAGCATCGACAAGGCGGGAAAATGTCGGCTCAACACAACAGGATACGATTCATTCCGAAAAGTTGCGCTTAATCAAGATTTGATTGGCTAGGATCTTTACCGAGTCTGCCATCTGGAATCAAAAAATCTTTGTGCATTTCAAGTCAATTAAAATTGTTAGAACTTTAGGTAATAAACTAAGTTGGAGGACCAAGACAACGGACAAATGCAATCAATTCGTTGTGAGCTGTTATTTATACATATTATATGGTATTATCTGTTATTTTTATCTTATATATGTTGTCTGTCTGTTTGCCATCCTGTTCTGCACTATCTCTAGCTCATCGGGAAGTTAGTTTCAAATCGATTCCAAAATTTGTACCGAACAGACAGACAAGAAAGTGAGTTAATAAAAAATTTGAACATGTTCGCCTGTGCTGTCGTCGTTGTGTTGTTCATAATACATGTTTAGGTTAATCATTGGGTTTATCTGTTTGACATCAGCTGATCTAAGCTCTTTCTCTAAGAGTTTTTGTTTTAATTTTTAATTCGTACTTTGTATTCATGATTTTCTTTCCCCGTGACAAAGAGTGCAAAACTGCAATGGCACAGGGTAATGGATACCATTGAACTGCTTTTGAGAAAATTCAAATTTAAGATAAGTCAATCCACCCATACTATAACAGCGAGAAGAGAACTTATTGCAACCAAGCCAATACTGAAATAGCGTTAGTTGCCTCACCATTAATGTCAAGGGAACTGTGAAACACACGACTGTGTATTGTTCTCGAAATGAAGTCAACGAACTTGCAGCTTTGCAGTTTGTTGTTTCTTCTAGCGCAGGGCTGCTTCGCTGTGCAAAACATTGGCGACCGTTCCGCGGGCTCATATTCCCTGACGCAGAAGTCGCCTCGCCACGTAATGCGACACTCGCCCGACAGTCTAGTCACGACTGCAGAGGCCCTGTTCAACACATGCTCGCATTTGTTTTGATTTTTGAAGTGAAACTTTTTTTGACGTGATACCGTCTAATAAATCGATGAACGCCGGCTGCACGCACGAAAAAGTGTCTCGTTGCGCACATGTTTTCCGTTACGCTGTGTCCGGTTACGCACAAAGTTCCGTTACGCTGTGTCCCGTTACGCTCATTGTACGCTTGCGCCGCATCTATCTCTCTTCCACTCGACTGTTTATAAAGTGAAGTGAAAAGTTAATGTGGTTTTCATTGCTTATTACAACAACAATTTCGGCAATAAAGGTTAATTATTCTTGCATTTTAAAAATCTGATTACTAGTATAATTTAAGGAATTTATTCTTTTATTATTAAAATAAAAATGATTCAATTTTATTCATAAAGTATGCAATCATTTCATCAATGTTTTGTTATGACATTGTCACGTTAAACTATCGTCCGTAAACTGACTTTACAAACAACCAATTTTTTTTTAAACCAGCGGGTTAAGTCAAGCGATGACGTCTTCACACGGTAACGTAAAGTTAGTATGTAATCATAAGCTGGAGGTAACGAAAAAGTTGAGGTGACCGAAATTACTCGATGGGTGATAGTTTTGGAAGGGGGAAGAGAGTAAAGCTGGGCCCACACTGATCCGTCTCATCCGTCCGTCCGCCGTCCGTCTATCAATCACGTGATCTGCAGCCAATCAGCCGGCTCAAAAATTCCATTCGTCCGTCCGTCAAAACCTTGCCAAGCTCTAACTTTCGACGGGCGGCCGGATGAAATTATTACCTCAAAAATGTCTGACAGGCATTTTATTTACTTTAAAATGATTTTAAGTTTGTTTACTTGTTAAACTGCTTCCGTATTGTGTTCTTAATTTGCCTATGTACACCTTTTTTAATTTGATATTTGACATACTTGTCTGAGACACAAAAGAAATTAATAATGCACGGTGACTCAAAAATATATCTAAATATTTATTTTAGAGTTTGTTCAATCATTTATAAGTTCTTAGCGTACATGTTCGTGAAACTTGTAAACCTTCACAAGAGAAATTTCCCCGATAATAAATGCATCCAAGTATAAAAATATTATGACGGGATTGAGGATGACGTGAATCACTCGGCTCGTGAAGGGACGGACAGACAACGGACGGACGCGAAAGATCATTGTGAGTCCAGCTTAACGAATCAAGTAAAATGTTGGACAGCTGTAGGAGTCGTTGCAGGTTTTCGCCGCCATGTTTGTTACGAGTGTGAAGCACCATTGTGTACTTTATTGTTTTTTAACATCAAAAGAAGTACTGAAAATTGAAATGAAACTTCTGAATAGCCGGTAGAGTAATTCGAGTCGATGTCGTCATCAAAGGATAACGAAAAGTGGAATAGAAAATTGCAGTTCATAGTTAAATATACGTATCTATAAGAGAATGATATAACTGTGTTGCTATTTGGCGCCATATTTGTTGTACTCCTACTTCTACGGCAATACCAAGCAATTAAGTGTGACGAGGCCATGTGACTGCGGATACGTTAACTGCACATTGCACACTGTTTTCCAAAGTCTCTGAAGGCGCCCGCCTCGTCAGGGGTGTGCGTGTGCTAGTGAGGCCGATGATAAGCGTGATGCGTGCTGGTGTTTCTAGTGCGATGTCGCCTCTAAGCGCAAGGCTCCAAACTGGCGCGCAATCTTCTCGTCGTGCCTAGGACAACTCGCCTCTAACGATAAACATTTACACGTTCTTGAGTCTTCCTAACGCTTTCAGTTTCATTTTAATCCCTAGAATTACATAGTAGTTTTCTAACAATTCACTTAACGGAAAATATTTTCTCATGTTAGCAGTGCACTACTTATTGAAAAATTCTGTGTAATCATTTCTCTTGGTCCCTCTTAATTTCTCCCCGTAATCATTCCACCGTGCTTCAGTTTTGGGGATTCATTCATTGGTGAACGCCGTCAAACACTGGATGGCACTGTGTTAAGGCGTGCAGGTTCTCTTTTAAACCTCTCTTAAACTCTAATATGGACTTTAAGGGCTAACTGTTCGTTAATGTCCTCCAAGGGTTTTTTCTTAATACTGATGTTCTCTTTCAAGTTCTCTTCAACTAAAAGGCACACGACGTCGCTTTATCGAGGTTACCGAAAGTATTGTTTGTTATAGTTCAAAACCCGATTCATAATATTAGCGGTTTTGATTAGAAAGTGGTAAAGAAGAGCAAGTGGAAGTAAAAATACATTCTTTATCAAAATTAATAGAAAAATTACTGTCGCATTTACATTTTGCTGCGAAATTTTAACATGCTTTTCCATTTTGTACATATCCCAAACTAAATATGAATCCAACTTGTCTGCTACTCTTTAAGATATATAATTAAATAAAGACAGGTTACCTCTTTATAGTGATCAGTCCCCGTTTTAGGATTTAGGATAGATATTGTAATATGATAATTTTAACTTATAGAAAACTAAAAATTTTAATAGGCCTACCTACCAAAATAATTTGTGATCAACCCAACATATGTTGGGTATTTTTATATAGACTCAGGTAGGTGTATTATGAATGCTGTGAAATTATCCGGGCATGTTCCATGGTTATTTACTTGGATGAATTATGATTATTAGTTATTAGTTTCTGTCTATTCTGGAAGTATGCAATAAAATAAACGTAAGGAATTAATGGGAGAGTATGTATGCTGCAGCTTAACGCCTCTTTTTATTCTCCAGCGACGTATTTTGAAATTCGAAAAATTTTTTTTAACAAAAACATATTTGGTTAAAAACATTAGTCTATCTTGTAAAATATAAAAATGTTTATTTCTAATAGTCATACTTTACATTACATTATTCTTTTCTTTCAAGTTAAATATTTAAAATATATAATATATTGTCTCAAATCCTTACCGCCATGCTTCTCGGAGCATGGACGAAATTATAGCTGAAACAAGCCCGTCTAGCTACTTCGTTTCAATTCCCTTCTGAACCGTTCTAGTCTTCGACGATCATGCACGGATAACAGGTCGCAGAACCTCTGAGGTTATACTGGGCTCCGAACCACTCAGGTGTAAACTGGAATCATGGAGGATCAGACATACGTCCACCATTCGGAACCGTGACCAAATTCTTTATTTAAAAATCCAATTTTATATGTTATGCAACACATCTCTAGTAAACAATATTAAATGTTATTGTTTATAAACAATTGAACTATTAGTTATCTCAAAAATGCGCAAAATTAAAAAAAAAAAACGTTTCCGGAAAACAACTTTTATAAATAATTATCACGTTTAAACCATGCCATGTTATTATATAGCTACTATTTGTTTAGAATTCTTCTATAATAAAACTATCAACCCGCTTGTTATTGTTTATCTAATAAAAAAAATCGTATTTTCCCAAAACACCACAGAAAATATTATAGGCCTATATAGCGATTGAGAAAGCGTGTTACAAAGTTCCGAAGTAAAATAATACTTAGTAATTTAAATAAAAATACAAAAAAATTGCAAAATGAAATACCTTGTTAAAAATTTATGGGTGAGGTTTAAGCTACGAGCACTTTGACGAGAAACCAAAAAATTGAGTCCAAAGATATTTCTCATGGGGTTCAAAGACACTAGTTCGAGCGCGAAACGTACGTACAAACGCCTTGGCTGGGTGATATCCCGCGAAGATATTGCCACTAATCTGCAAACTAAACAGAATTAAAAGATGTTACCATTCTTTTTACAAGGTTGTATATAGACAATAATGGTTTTAAAATTTGATTGTTTATCATATTCGTAGTTAATTTCTAGTTAAATATAATTCATGCGCAAATTTGGAAGTGCTCATCATTACTGTAAAAATAATATACACAGAATAAAATCTTCTGTATTTTTACAAAATATTCTTTTGGAAACCAGTTGCCAATAAATATATAGTGATACTGCAAGAATAATATTTTAAATTTGTACATGGCTATGGTTATTTCTGCATATATGATGTGTGATATTTTTTTTCAAAATATACTAAGTAATATTCGGCGCGTAATTTTATATTTTAATTAATGTTTCATTCAAGATTAATATTTTTTGAAACAATTAAAAAAGATAAACTTTTATTTATCAATTCGACTTTATTCTGTTGTATCATGTTTATTATGAGCGCAATTAATACTGGAACGTTTTACTAATAACTTTTGGTTCGGGGACATCACAAAGCATAAATGCCCGTGTACAGATGTACAAATCTACAAATATCTGTAATTTTACATGCGTATTTCTTTTAAATTTACGAAGAAAAAAATTTACGTGTGATCCGTAGTTACAAAAAATATATATTATTTTGTGCTTGCACTAGAGAAAACTACAGTCGCATGAATGTGATAGTACGAGAAAAGACCACGGTGACGTGACGTGTCGGAACTGCAGGACTGTCTGAGGAGACCGAGCCAGAACCAGTATCGAACCCGCTGCCCCGCCCCTTCCTCCACTCCCCCGCGCTCCCTCGTGCCCGTGTCTGCGGCCTGTCGCTGCGACTTTCACCGCGCCGTCTGTGTGCGCGCACTGAGAGCTTTCCCGTCGGTCTTGCGGACCAACCACACAGAACATGAGTTACACTGCAATTTTTGACGTGATAACGTCTTATAAATCGATGAACGCCGGCTACACGCAGGAAAAATTGTCACGTTCCACCTGAGCCCGAACGTGCAAGAACCGGCCAACCACCGTGCGAGAAAATCTTCTAGAATATCAAACAGGTTAAGGCGGGCTTTTTAACTAATTGTTCGTGATTATATTTAAACAAATTATTTAAATTAAATTTGCAAAAAACTGTAAATAATATTTGAAAATTAAAAAAAAAATGCAATTTTTCATCAATATTTTCTTATTACGTTATCACGTAAAATTATCATCCGTAAACCGACGTTACAGACAAACCCCCCCCCCCCCCTTATTTTAGCTTCACCTGTATGTTTGTAACCGATTCCTTTGCACTCGATTTTTACCCACTTTAAACGGACAGATTTAATCTAAACTTCGTACACTTATCGAGGACCGGTGACAATACACTAAATTAATAAGTTTATCTCATTATCCTGATTAGGATCAACCGGATTAAATAATTTCCTCACCCAGCCTCTGTGTGAGAGCAAGTGAGACAACCGTGCAGTCGGCGCATGCGTACCGACTACCTACTTTCCAGCTCGAGCACTCTGGGTATTAGTATTATTACAACTATTTATCCTCGACAGTAGATTTGTTGGCCGAGCATCTGAAAATTTTTTTCCCAACAAATTTTGGGATTTGTGCCGTAAATCCAACTGTAATTCGTCTGGAACTTCGCCAATCCTTTTATTCAAACTAAAAAGTGAAAAATAAATATAGTTTAAAAAAACTAATAAACACGCTTTTATAAATAAACCAAACTAAAAAGTAGAAAATAGGTAATAGTTTTAAAAAAAATAAAAAAACACGCTTTTATAGAAAATCCAACTAAAAAAATTGAAAACAAATTTTGTTAAATTTGAATTTTTAGATATTATCAATGATAGTCCTTCTACTCATATATGACAATAAAATAATTATGACTATTGACACCATGCACCCCACGCTTTTTTTAAAATAAAATACATTTTTTTTTTATTTTACACTACTTTAAATTCAAATTTATTAATATTGTTCTATTTTTTAGTTGGATTTTGTATAAATGCGTGTTTTTTAGTTTCTTTAAACTATTATTTACTTAATCATAAGATTGTGTTGGACAGAATCAAAGGCTTTGCTAATGTTGAAATCAATAGAATATTTTATTTATGTCTGGATGTTATACTGGTACACACACGCACATATATATAAAATATGTGTGTGTGTTAAAGACGAAGAGGAATAAAATTCATGTGCCTATAACTATTATTTCGTCGAAAACTTCTAAAATAATACATAACAAAACAATAGTTTGTGACTAAAATTAAACTGTCAATACTACTTCAAGAAAATATCTTCCGATAAATGGTTGAACACACAACATCGGTATACAACCACTCACTGACTGATACACACTTATGTAATTCAAATATATTATGTACAAAAGCAAAATAAAATATAAATTGGATGAGCTTTATTTATAACATGGTGGAATGATAATGCTACAGCTACTAAAAATAAAACGCTTAAAACTAAAAAAATATTTTTGCAAAACTCCGTTCCCCCGGAGAAACCCCCGGAATGGCCACCGCATGGGGAGCCCAAGAAAAGAAACGGGCTCCCCATTTGGAAGCCACCTGGAAGGTTTTTTTCTGTTCCACCCACCGTTTCTTTTGGTAGCCTGACTTGTTGCAAGGGATTTTATTCCTACCAGAGAAAATGCCACCATTTTGTCTGGGCAATCCGCCTTGGAGGAGCCGGGGCGCGAACCCGGGTCCTACAAGTCACAAGGCAGGCGCTCTACCACCAGAACCAGAGCGGTAGAGCGGATACTTGCAGTCTTCTTAACACTAACATGATGTTATTACACGAGTTTACTGTAGTTTCGTGTGTCATTAACACGTGCAGTAACATCTAACCTCAGTAACGAACAAATTTATGTATTCTTATGTTCTTAGTTCAGCATGAATTATGTAATTTCATAACAGTGAAATATAATTTGTATAAGTAGTCTGGCAATTTTTTAGTTTATTTTCTGCAAACAAACTTACAGTCCCGCTGTACTATAATTATATAGAAATATAGACTAGTAAAAAAAATACGTAAGAGCTGTCGATGATAAAGTTATTTTGAAATAAATGTTAGAACGAATGTGTTTCGTTAAAATACGTGTGTACTTACAAGCATGAAGTTATTGTATAAACATTTTATTTATTTGGTTTTAAAGCCACAGAAAAGTTAACGTTTTTATATCACTTTTGGCTTTCTTTTGTTTTACCGTGCTTAATCTGCGCAGCTAATACTGGAAAGCTATTCAAACAACTGTTTGCAAATAGACGTTTTCAAAATCTTAATTTAAGTAGGTACTAAATCTATGATAGTATTGGAGATATCAAATAAAAGATACCTTTTGTAATTTTAATTGTAACAAAAGTGGGAATACGGTGTTTTAAATATTTTGGTTGTGTTATATTTTTACGTGTAATAGTATAAAATATGTACTATATTTTAACTGTTACAGTATCAAAAGTTCATTTAATGGTTGTGTATGTTTATTTCCGTCCAAAAAAATATTTAGACACAGTAAAATGAAAAATAAATAATAGTTAAAAAACTAAAAAACACGCTTTTACAGAAAATCCAACTAAAAAATAGAAAATAATTTTTAATAAATTTGAATTAAGAATCGTATAAATAAGAATAAAATGTATTTTATTGTAAAACAAGCGTGGGGTGCTTTTTAAGATATTATCAATGATAATCCTTCTACTCATATATGTCAATAAAATAATTATGACTATTGACACCATGCACCCCAAGCTTTTGTTAAAAATACATTTTTTCCTTATTTGCACTATTCTTAATTCAAATTTATTAAATTTTATTTTATATTTTTTATTTTGATTTTCTATAAAAGCATGTTTTTTAGTTTTTTGAACTATTATGTATTTAATAGAACATAAATATTTATTTTAATATTACATATACGTGAAAGAGAACAAATGTATCACTACAAAATACTGCGTTCGGATTCTTACCCGGGCATTTTTTGCTGTCTGTTGTCCCAGTACGTCAATAGTTAAAAGTTATTTGTAAAACGTTCCCTGAATAGCTGTCCGGTATTAACTGCGCACATAATTGGCATGATACAACAAACATTAAATATTCGATTATCATTTCCATTGTTAAAAAAAAAGGAAGCTTGAATGAAACATCTATCAAAATATAAAATTAATGCGCCAATGTTCGTGATAAATACTCAGTATTGTCTCCAGAACGTATTTCATACTTGCAAAAATAACCATTGTCATGTGTTCTACAAAGCTACAATATCTTTCTTGTTATAAAACAAACTCTTTTTAAAGTACACAAAGTTTTTTTTCCTGTTTACGATCCAACTCGTTCACAATAGAGGCGTTGACAAGGAAAAAGTTGAAAAGGAGGTAAGTCCATTAATGCTTCGTTTTTTTTTTTTTAGGAAAAGTAAAACAAATTGAGGAGTATAAATAAACTACCACTGACTTATTTTGTTGTATTATGATAAAATTAGTAGTACTTCTGGTTTATGTTCACTTTCGCATCTTCAGTAGATCCTTCTTTTCCTGGGGAAATGGCAATGTGGTGAAATATGACACTTACTACCTCCTTTACAATGCCAGGGTTTCAATTGCTTCGAATGTTGGTTTTTAATTGCACGTAAAAAGAGGCGAGAAAATTCAGCGGATTAATTTCGCGACACGCTAAAATAATATACGTACACATTTGTGATGTTTCGGTTATTGTCTCTACGTCAACTTGGAGGTCTCTGGGCTAATTAGAAACGCTCAGAGTAGAATACAATCACACACTACCCAGTCAAGACGCCTTAAAAGTCAGCAGTCAATATACCTACTCTTTGGAGAACGGAAAAATTCGCGGATTCATTTCACGACAGCCTAAAATTCATATAGTTATACCTCAGTGCTGCCTATGCTATTGGCTCACAACTCACCCGGACGACTCCGGGCCAGTGAGAAACACTCGACCGAAGCTGTGTCGAATCACAGGCCGCTACATTGGGACACCTTCACAAGACAGCAGCCAATGAGAGAGTGACATTTGACCGAGTGTACGTAGAACTATAAAGTTCATCCTAGAGGTCACTGAACCCGCGAATTTTTCCGGTCCCTACTACTCGTATACGCGAAATTTACCTGAGTATGCAGAACATTGTGGAGTCCATCCTGGAGATCTCTGAATGCGGAGATTATTTACCCGGTCCCGACATATAGCAGACAGGTTTTGATGTTCTGATAATTAAACATATTTTTGATACAGTAAAAATCATGTCGGGAAGCAAAATAATAAAAAAAATTTTGTTCTATTTGCTTCGGTAGTGCACTTAATTATAGAGGACGGCGTAAGTAGTATTTGCGTGCTGGAAGAAATTTCGTATGAATGTATTTTTTTTTTAAATTACTAGCAGAACCCGGCAGACGTTTACCTGCCAGTGTTAATTTATTTATGTCTATATATCTCAAATGGATTGATTGTATGTAATCTATAATCTATAAAGCGTTTGAAATTATATACCATGTTAAACTCGCTCACCAAATACTAATCACTGTCAAAATCACTCATTGTTGTTATTGAGGACTAAGGACAGTAAAACTCACGATATACCAATTTTCATTGATGCAGTACCCGGCTTTGCACGGGCTGAACACAGGGTGATATATTATCCGCGAGTTAAATCAAAATGGATAGCGCTATATGACAGTGTGGTGGACATAGAGAAATGACAGACAATTGCTGTTTGTATGTCTATGACCTATGATTTTCTGTTTATCCATGGTGATCGGTTACGGAGTTTATCGACGTCATACATGCATGCAAACCAACATCTCCGTGTGTGTGTGTGTATATATATATATATAGCCAAAGCATAACAATCATTATATTGAAAGGAATTATTTGTTTCTAAATCATGAGTGTATTAAGGCTCAACCTTTATCATTATCAATTTGTTATGTAAAATGTTGCGGGGCCATGTTAAATAAACGTGGGAAATGCGGGGGTGAATGTTTACCACACTGGCCTTTCTTTGATCACACAACTGACTGAGACGTACTTCTTAGCAACAGAGCGCCTTATTTCCAACCGTTGAGTTTGTAGCCTATTGCCATAGGCTCTGGAACCTGAAGTTCTGAATTTGCTCTGCCAATAGGCTGTTCTGTTTCCAACACCAGAAACTGAACTCAGTTTAGGGAGATCATTCACTACAACCTGGGTGAATTGCGAAGTCTCAATACCTACTTGATCATGGCGTACTGTGATTGACGAGTACGAGGTGGGATCAAATAATAAGGTGAATCTTTTTAATACGAACAAAGTAATAAGATTACATACATTTGAACTAATCTCCTTCAAATTAATCTCCTTGGCTAGCGATGCGCACTTAGCCCAAGGTTTATTTCATGATTCCATTTCTGGATGTGGATTTGTTCTGCCAAAAACTCGTGGATTAAAAGCGAGGTGTGGCAAGGCACGTTGTCGTGACGTAGGATGAAGTGATTGACCCAATTATCTGGTCTCCGTTTCGCAAACAAAACTTAATTTTAACGCGTTTGTTCAAAGTCCATGATTATCAGATACTGAAATTTCGCGCATTCATTAAGTCGCAAGTCAGAATGCAAACCTTCACTCTCTCGCACTGTGTCCGTGATTGGGCCGCAGTTATTTGGACACGCCCCTCTATGACCTTGGGCCAACGATGCTAAGCTAGGAGAGAAGTAAGCGAATCAGGTAGTGCCAATTAACAAGGATAAAATGTTCTCGCTAAGAAATCAATGGGAGAGCAAATATGTGTTGAGCACAACTATGACTTTGAATTCTACCCTGATGTCTATCCATGACGCTCGACAGACACGATAAACACGACCTCACACTTCCGGTTCTGGAAGCCGACTGTCAAGTCACAACTTGTTAAAACTTGACACTATCTTAACGGATCAGGCTATCGGGCTTATTACTTCGAACAGATGCAATGTCAGCAATTGCTGCGACAGAAATTTATTCATGGAACTTTTTTTATCCCACCTCTTATTTGTTTACGATGGGGTTTGCTTATGTAGGATACAATTTAGCCTCTTCACCTGACATATCGTGTGGTTACATTGTCGTGTAATTTTTTTTTTATCTACAAGAATTTCAACGCAATATCAACCACACAAGCAGAGTATTTTGGTACAAATTTTGTCGCCAAATCTGTGCTACGTATTATCTAATATTTGTTAAACGTTATGCGGATGGTCATTTTTTTCTGATTAACTGCGTCGAGTTCAATATGTTGTTTTTTTTAATTCGAAAGATTTTTATTACATACAAACTTTCTTTTATTTTATTTTTTATTTTTTTTACCACAAAAATCTTAAATGAGCAAAAATATCATTAGAGATGAGTCTGGCCTTAAGAAGAATCATATATTATATTAAAATGTATATTTCACCATGAGATTTCATAAACATACTAAGTGCACTAAAGTGCTAAACCTTATGAGAAAATATATTGTTTATTTGTAATTGTAATTCTAGATTGTTATTTGTAATTAAAATATCGAAATGTAATGAAAAACAATTACTTTTAATAGTTCATATTGTTACTTTGTGCTTATTTTTTGTGACAATTATTTTTAATCGCAAGACACCGATATAATTAAACTGAAAAGTTTATAAGAGGATTTTGAATTTCACACACACATATAGCCTGAGCTATGTAACTTGTAATAATTACAAGCTCTTTATTGTTTGTTTGTTTTTTTTTTTTTGGGGGGGGGGGGGTGGTTTATACAGACAGTGCCAAATAAAAAAAATTTCTTCATGGGGCTGTAATTTTTCGTAAACAAACACCACGCTTCGCTTTGCATGTGAGAGTCGGATAATGGATAGTACCATTGGTACTACTTTCGCGAATTATCAAGTTTAAGTCAAGCTACGTGACACAGACTCCATCCGAATGATTTTATCGTGCGATTTTTTTTCCTCGCAACGGGTAAAGGAACCGGAACTACTACGTAGCTGTTTTATTTTTTTTTTTGACAGCTGTGCCTGTGAATTGAAACACCTCTTGGGAGACATCTCGCCCGTGTATTGACGAAGGTCGACCTGCGAAAATGTCGTCCGTTAATAAGTTCGGCCACGCTGCCATTGTGAATGGGTCCGGTCGCGATTCGAGATAGTTTTTTTTATTATTTTATTTATTCGTGGCTCGTCGGAATCTGATCAACAGCTCTGTCCGTGTCATTCGTCCCGGACCTATGGCCACCCGGATTCGTGATTCGCTTGTTCTCTGTCCCTTCTTCTGGAGTTCCCTTTCCTCACACCGCTGTAACTGTCCCCAACCAAGATTAGGCCTTGCCGTCTGGCAATTCCAAGTACCACTCGCAATAAATCCCCCGCGCTAAGTTTGTTTTTTGTGTGTCGACATGGCATAAAACTCAGCTTTGGTTACATGTTGAAGTGAACAACTGTGAACTGGTGGGATTAACATGACAGTTGAAATCGCCCGCGTGAAATAATAAGTTGTTTCCTGGCATTACACTTCTATCTTCATTTCTCCGCCACATGCTTAACACTCGAACATCACATTTGCCCTATTCAACGCGGGAAGATTGCGGTCTACTTCAGAGCCTTGAGCTTAGAGGCGACACCGCGCTAAAAGCACCAGGCGAGCGGCGCACTTATCATCCAGCCTCACTAACACAAATACACAACTGACTAAACTTTTAGAAATTACAGTATATTTTACAGACATTTCAACAAAGAAATTTCCTTAAAATAAACGAACAGTTCTTCGTAATCCCAGATAACTGGATCTTCGTAGCAACCACGCCGTGTCTCAACTTCATAATTATGTTTTTTTGGGTAAAAACTAGGTAAACACACACTTGGAAGAAATAAATGCGGTTATTCTTATGGGTTCAGGTTCAAAGAAAGTAAACTTTGTACCCGTAAAATTACCAAGATAAAGATAAATTTGCACAGATCCCTGAATAATATTTCTAACCAGCGTTCTTCGTAAATTAAAGATGAATATTTTTAAGAGCTTAGGTGGCCCTCTTAAGTGGTAAACTTCGTCAGGTAGGATAAGTTTGAAATAAATAATTATACTGTGCATTATTAGAAGTGCGACTACATATATTTATTGTAATTTCTGGAGGCGAGAGAGAGAGAGAGAGAGAGGAGGGATGGTCATATCTAACCCTTTTCTTCGTCTCTGGCTAATACCCTGAGCAGTAACAATGCAATCCCAGTGAATGTTATGCTGTTTGTTTACAACCAAATGTTTTTTTTTTTTTATTCTGCGGTGGGCTTCTTGTCGACAGGGAACGCAGAACAATAAAAATCAACGATATTGTGGTAGAAGTTCTCCAAGGCCTATGACATTGAAAATTATTTTGTAAATTAACTATTGGCGACCAACTTGCTATCATATCATCCTCACAAAACGACAATGAAATCGACTCTTGAATTCCACCGAGGAGAAAGTTCAGTTGCAGCACGTGGTTGAATATAGCTAGATTTTGAGGAAAACGTGTAATTAGTTGAAGGAACCAAATCCGTTACTAACAGCCATTCTTGATAAATGGACAGTATAATTATCTTCTGGGTTATTGGTACCTTGAAACTTAAATGTTCCTGCAACACATTTGCATGTTATAAATTGTGGTTAAAAAGGTTATTCACGTATAAATTCTGTTATTTATGAGGTTCAGTAATGACTATCGCTTTGTTTCTACGCTAATTCTTTCTCAGTATAAGTCAACAATCTCCATACTGGCGAGAGGGAGGGATAAAAACATTAGGACACCATCTTGGTTTCAAACTCATTTTTCTTTAATTGCGATAACTTTAACGCTTATATATTATTGAAAAGTTTTCTTCGGTATGGCAGATATCTCACGTCATAAGATTTTCTGGCGCTATGAAAAAGTGTCTGTTGACAGTGTTATCGCAGTTAAAATCATTCTTGAAAATAAATGAATAAGACGCCAACGACTTCACAGTTAAAACTGTTTTCAGCAGCCAGACACTCTTTAGCTCGGGCCCGACAATAACTTATGTTCAATGCTTTAACGAAGAAAAATTTTCCGTAATGTAATTTTTAAGAATTGATGTGGCCTAAAAACTGTATAAACATAAAAAAAGGTCTTTGTGTTTCTATATCCCCCTCTTAGAAAAGCGGTGTCTGCATTACCAAAGATTGATTATACATTTTAAACATTTCGTGATTAAACGCAAGAAGAGAGAATCAAAACTTAACACGTAGTTCATGCTAGTTATATTACTAGCAACTTTCAGATAGATGAGTTGCCTCATTAGTCTACTGTTCATTAGTTAAATTGAAAGCAAAAATAAACGTTCGAGCCAAATATTAGTCATAGTAGTGTGTAATAATATATTTGAATAATCACTAAATTAGTTTCACAGTGATTACTCAAGATTCAAGTCCTTTTAATATTTTATTTTCGGCCTTTAAACCCGCAAAGTATGTTTCGTGTTCATTAGCGCAGACGATATTTCTTGATAATGTATGGGAATCAATTTTTCTTTCGAATAGCGCCAACAACCCAAAAAAGGATGTTTCATTTCTCTCGTCCCGGGACTGATAACCATCTCGGTGGGAGTTGACAGTGGGATTATGAAAGTGAGTAGAGAGTCTGTTCAAAAGTTAATAAATATACGTTGGCTCGGTGTTGCTCGAACCATCAGTCCTCAGACCGGTTTCAAGCAACTCTGTATGGCCTCATTACATATGGTACTTTTCGTCTGCCCGTTACTAACAAGCCCTGTAATTTAATGTAGTTTCACTCCACGTGATGTGCTTTATTCGTCCACTTCTACAGCCTTGCACCTCAACTTTTCCTCCCAATTTATTATCTAAATCATCTACGTAGTCCATTTTTTTTTTTTTTGTTCTTTTCGTCTACCCTCTTTCCGACTCACGAGAACAGTAACGTTTGTAATCCCGCGATATGGCGGTGCCAAGAATAACAAATAAAAACAGAAAAGTTTTAAACGAGGTTTTCATAAATTTATAGCTATAAATTTTTGTTTGAAATATTTACATAAATTTGCAGCGTTTTCAAGCGTAAAAGGTATTGTTCCAGAATTGTTTTTACGTTGTCATACAGTGGTGTTACTTAACATGCTTCGGTGTGTGATGTCACGTTGGGACTAAAAAAAACTGGATTTTATCTATCCACGTGGGTGATTATAGAAATCTGCAGAATACACGTTGGTTCCTGGCACCAGGATACTCCACAAACCTGTATAGGGTCCAGTGGATGCTGCCACAATTTGCCTTCCGGCTGGCTTGCTCGAATTGGGTCGTGTATGTATTGTAACGTTGTTGTAGGTGTCTTGTTTTACGAGGCAGGTCAAAACTTCCTGATGGTCCAACGAGAACGCAGTCAAAATGTGTAATGTTATGCACTCCAGCCTATCATTAAAAATTAACAACGCCAATTTTGCAGGTGTCTAGCAATTACAGATGAATAGGCCACAAATGTTGACAAAAACATTTGGAAAAATAATATGTCATGTGGCTTAATTCTGAACCGAAAATTATGGCTAATATTAAAAAAAAAAATACATCCAAGATGGATTTATCATCTCTGAACACGTGCCAGTTTCCGTGGCAAGACAATCGTTTGCGCTACCAATCCCCCTTCTCCCGTTTCCACTCAACAAGTCGAAGTTACGTCACGAGCTTCCTGCGCAGCGGTTGTGTGCTGCGGTTTGAATGAGTAACTATACTTACTATTCACTAACACCGAGTCAGAAGACTAAATTATTAACTTTCGTACACTTTCAGATTCACATATATACAGGGGCGTAGCCAGGGGGGGGGGGGGGGGTTAGGGGTTCAACCCCCCCCCCCTAGCCCCAAATCTTTAATTAATTTCTTATTCATCACTCAAACAAATTTCATATTAAAATTAATAAAACTTTTACCATTAAAATATTTAAATTTAACTGCTAAAATAGCACTAATTTACACCTTAAAATACAAATTTTCCCGGGGGAGGACCCCCGGACCACCCGCTTTAATACGGGGGGGGGGGGGGGCCATGCTTCTTAACACCCTCCATACACAAATCCTGGCTACGCTACTGCATATATATATTTATACATATATACATATTAATATGTATACACACTAGCTAATACCCGGCACGCGTTGCAATGCCTCAATCAATTTGTTTTGTAATTTGTTTGAAAAAGCACCTCTCTATCCTCTCTCTTTCTCTCTCTCTCTCTCTCTTTCTCACTAATTCGCTATCTATCTCTCTATGTATAAACAGTTCTCTATTTCTCTATGTATATATTTATCTTTCTATTTCTATATATATCTCTCTCTAACTCTCTTTATCTCTCCCTATATATTTATATATACACATATTTTTATCTCACTCTATATCTATCTATTTCTATCTTATATGTCACTTTATAGCAATGAAAATATTAAAAAACTATATTTTTATCCATCTATTATTATTATCTAACTTTTTACCTGTTATAGGTGTGACAGGTATAAAAAAACGCACATTTTCGAATCCAATGTTGTACAATTACTTCCACCCAGTGCTGTATACCGAGAGCTCAAATGTTACACATAAAAAAAGGTAACTCAGTACACGTGATAGAAGCGAAACTTTGACAATTAAAACCTTGACTATATATCTCTTTGGCCAAGTAGCTATTCTCTGCCCTTTTCACATCAGAAACGTTTCACAACAATGTTTAACGAAAACGTTACATTTAAAATTCGGCCTTGAAATTTTACTCTCATTGCGCCCAAAGAAGTTTCACTTGAAAAATATACACAGTACAGTAGCAATAAAAATATATATGAATTTTGAAAAAAAAAAAAAAAAAACTAGAGTACAGTCTGTTTTTCTCCCACTCCGTTGCTTTAATTTGTAAGGGGGTTCACGAACAGTATTCCCCCCACCGCCCCGTCACAAAGGAGTGCGTGGTGACGTGTGTGGCCTCACGCGCCAGGCGGCGGGTTGTCAGCCCTGCGGCACCACTCTGTCTGGCCGCCGTCTGCTGATCCGCTCGGCCGATAGGAGCGCTGGTCGCGCCGCCTGTCTCTCCCCCCTCCCCTTCTCCTCCTTCACCCGGCCAGCACCCGGCCGCAGGCCTGCCGCGCCATCTCGCGAACAAGCTCGGCTTTCACGAGCCAGCCGTGACTCCGGCCTTTTTTACTTGTAACTGTTTCTTATCCCTCAAACCTTACATTCATTACCCCTGAGAATAATCGGCGGTTTTGCTGTTGTAAAAGCAACAGGTAGGTTATGTTTGATTACAGGTCCGTTGCATGAATGAAATTTCCGTTTAAATTTCGTTCTTCATTTGTTTTTCCCCGAAGGCTAGGTTTTCGCACTGTACGTGTGATTGTAACTACAAAATGAAAGTTTGGTTAGGTTAGGTCAGCGACAGTAAAAAAAAAAAAAATTCTAAATGGTTTAAATGTATGAATTCTTGCAAACTTTTTTTTTTTAATCCGGCCATGTACATGGGCGAGCGGGCGGTAAACTGCGGATATGTTCGAGACTTATTTGGAGGTCGATGGATCTGTATGCTTTCCGCAGCTGGTAGGTAATGTTTCAACCTCAAAAGGAGGTACGAAAACACAGTTTGCGTGATGTGATCCCGTAAGCTTGTGTGTAATCACTAATCTCTGGAGTTTTGCGAAATTCGAGTTATTTTTTGCCCCAGGATGGGATTGAACAAAAAAAAAAGTTTGTGTTTTTTTTTTTAAATGTCTTCTGTCACATTTTTTTACCTTCTGTCTGGTTACCAGGGGCTAAAATATTTTAGGGTTCTTTTAAGGGGTGTGGAGGGGGGGGGGTGAAGAGGAAGATAGCGGAATCTGGGGTTAACATCCACAAGTCATCTCTGAATAGAGCGTTTGTATGTTGTATAATACTCTTATTTTGGAAATAGAATAACAATTTTCAAACGAAGAATGGTGGAATGGAATACTTAGACTTAGCGCCTCCCTCCTCAACAGTTAGGATATTTAAATTCCAGGAATAGCTGGTTGGGAAGGGGGTGCGGGAGAGGAAGCTCTAATCCACGCCTATAATGGATGCATATTAAATTGAAATTTTGTTATGGCTGATTTACTGTTATTTATGTCGTGCTAAAAAAAAAAAAAACATCGTCAAATGATAGCATTAAAGAATAAAATTTGTATTCGTTCAATTTTATTTCTCCAGCCCAGAACCATAGTAATATCAACATTTTTGTATACCGTCGGTTGCTGGTACGTTTGTAGTAAGCGCTGAATTATACTTTACTATACTTTGTTTCGAATTTTATTTTGCCAGTTGGTTTGTCGGGAAAGCTATAGACCAATTACGGACGTAGCGCAAGCTGATCAAGTGTTTGGAGTTCAGCTTGTTGCCAGATCAATTCGCGAAATTTACTTGCTTCTATCAGTAGCACGTTAGCCGCTGGCTTCCGATTAAGCCAACTGCGCTCATGTCGTTCAGTGACCATATAGTATGCAGAGCGAGTTTAGGCCTGCGCGCTTAGTGCCACGATAAACTTAAGCGAATATATTTTTTTTTCCTTATAATTGCGAAGGTAAAAAAAATCCTATCTAAACATGAAAAAAAAAAAAAATTAACGTAGCTATAGAACTTACGTTTTAACACAGCTGTTTACAACCGCAGAGCTGTACGTATTTGAACTTTAACTGACATTTTTCATACTCCATGTTATGATGGTGCAAAGACACGACAATTGTGAATCTACTCTTTACAATCGGCAAATTGAAAATGTCTCAATGCATCTGCTTCCGCAAAAAAAAAAGTGGCATTTTGAAAAGCAGTAGTGATGTTCTCAATATTCATCTCTACAAGTTATATTTAGGATAGCGGATAAACTCGAAACCGGGGATTTTAAATTTTATCTTTACACAAATACGCCCTTGGATAGGCAGACCCAGCGAAAAGGTCAGTTTCGCTTCTTGGATGCTCGATGGGTTCTGCGCCTGCGCGTCGCGAACGGCGGCCGTGACCCCCCGGGGGGGGGGGGGGGGTGAAGGAAGCCGCGCCTTCCAGCCAAGGTCCGCGGCGCAGCATCACTTCTCCTTCCGCAGTCCACGAACCCCGCGCAGAATCACTCGCCGAGTCGAACCGGGAACTGCGACCCGCCAGCCTGGCGAGTGGGCGACGAGGCGGGACAAGCTCCGCCCTGACCTTTACCGCAGCCTGCTCTCACACAGCAATCTAACTAAACATGGCAACACGTTTCAATAATTTTGCGATATCAGTGAAGCCATGGATTCATTTAGAAGTTCCTGCGCTGCAGCGCCATCTGGCGGGAAGTTACAAAAAATGGCTCGCATAAAAACCTTCTCCGTGAAAAAAAAAACATCGATGTTCCAATTTTCGTGGCGATCAATCAAACGGTGTCGAAGTTTATCGACGTCATACATACATACATACATACATACCAACATCCAATTTTATATATATACATATACACACATACATTCATTTGGAAACCAGTTGCCAAGAAATAGTTTGAAATACCGAAAAATAAAAAGACCGAAAACAATTCGCCGATTAATGCCGCGACGCGCTGAAATATTCAAATACTCGCCGTACACCTCACTTCTTGTGCTATTGGCTCTGTTCCAATGAGAAACCCCCCCCCCCCCCCCCCCCAAGCCAAAAAAGTAAAGTATCTCAAGTTACCTACTAGATGTCTCCCAAGCCAGCAGCCAATGAGCACACGTTTGTGGAGTCCATCCTAGAGGTCATCGGACATGCGCATTTTGTCAGTCCCTGAAAACTTCTGTATTTGCACTGCCTTGAGGATAGAGGTGAAGGGCCACTTTATAGACACGCCACTGTGCTAAAAACGCAAAAAAAAAAAAACGCAAGAAGCGCAAGAAACAATAAGTTAAACAACCTCGTTTTAGAACACGAAAGATAAAAAAAAAACTCAATGCGAGCTCAGCTCCTTTTTTAACTTCTTACTCTGAACTATGCGGTTGTTATGAGTACAAAAACCTGCGATTCCCTTCTTATTCCATGCACAACGTTTAGTTGAAATATTCGAGGGTTCCACAAGTTTTCTTGGTAAACATTACACTTAACTGTCAAAATAACCACGAGGAATAAATTTGTTCCTACAGTCAAGTTATTTAAATCCAATTTGTAGTGCTGGTGACAACTTGCGAATTTATTGCTTTGCTTTTCTTGCGTTGGTCGCGTGTTGCGCCGTTGCGCCTGCGAAGCTATGAACCCGGCCTTAGCGGTTGCTTTCTGCAGTGCCGAATAACTCAAGATTAGCGGGCGCCCTCTAAAAGAAATACTCGGTGTGCCGAGTTTATGGTCGACTGAGCAGCCAAGAGTAGACACTAAAGAATCACGGTACTAACATAAAAGGCCAATATGGCTGGCGAAGTAAATAAGAATATAAAAAAACTCATCGCCCTTAAAAGGAGCAGGAAAAAAAATGACAGCATCATTATGCCGGATGTTTATTGTGAATATTTTGGTGGTTGCGAGTTACGACCACACTTTAGGAGTTTCTAGCGTTGGTTTCTTCCTGAGCGAACGGCAAACAATTTAACACAGCATCCGTCGCTGCGTCAGTAGAACGATTTTTTTTCTTTTTTTTTTAGTATTTTAAATATTACATTTTGTAATGAGTGTCTCCATTAAATCCTATCTCATCTCACAAAAGTAAATTTTGTAACAACACGCTAGCATAAATTTAAGTTCCTCTCAACGTTACGTACGAAAAGATTGGCTTCTAAAGCAAAGCCGTAGCCAGGATTTTGTGAAGGAGGGGTCCAGTATAATCATTATATAATTTTTTTATGAGTAAGTTTTCTTTATAATTAAATTTTTCAAGAAAATTTACTGTCCTACTGAAATTTCAGGAAACAGTATACTTTTAGAACTCCAACGTTTACACGCATAATTTTAAGTAAGGGTTTTGCTTGAGAAATGGAAACTGAACAATTTTTTTTTTGTTTTTATTTAATTGTTTTTAATACTTTGTTCATAAGTCATTTGCTTGTTGATTTTGTTTTAAACACGTTATAAATACATATATCAATGTTATTAGGTAAATACTTGAAACACACATGTCCAGTAGGAATGAAATAAATGTTAACTGTAATACATGTAAAAGCCAGCGTTAATCACAGACTACTTGGAAACAGTTCCTGCCGCTTCTGTGTATGAGGAATGTTGGGCTATAATCATTGTAGCCCACTAAGATTTACAATAATCCTTCCAAAAAAAATTTCTCTGTAACCTTATGTAGCTAAGTTTCTGTATTTTTCTTACTCTGTATTCGCTTGTTTTAATTTTCCTAATCCTGGAAGAGAGGGTTCCGGACCCACGAACATAAGCGCCCCCCCCCCCCCTCCCCCCCGCCTTTTCTTCCAGGTCACGTCTCTTTCTGGAGGGATACTGCAAGGTGGTAGGCTTTCTTGCAGGGTTAGGTGCTCACTCTAAATCTGAACCAGCAATCAGAACCCATGAATTTTAGTTACTGAAGATTCTGCTAACAGATGGCAACTGTCAGGTGAATCAGTGGACTTCACTGAGTACATGAGAATATTAAGGATGGGACTCTTTGGAACATTAGTTAACTCCGCAGGTGAGACAGTGACATTTAGTTACAGAATTTGAACTGCATGTATCCACGGAATCAAGTAGAACAATTCCAAATAATTCTGAAGCAAATTTAGCTGATTTTAAGGTGTTAAAACTGTTTTGAATTTATAGTTAAAACTGGTGAAAACTAGAAAATCGATCATTATATTTCAGGAGTGCGAATTTCTACACAGATTTTTACTATCCTACAGGAACTTACAACTTGTATATCATTTTAAATGCCGTTAGATAATAATAGAGGCAATTCGACGACTAAAGTACAGTACACAGCTTCAATGCCTAGCGTGTTGAGGTTTTGAGGCATTTGTTTGTTTAAAAGTATTTTACTACATTATTTATACATTTATTTACAGCTGATACAACGTTTAGTTGCATTATGAAAACTATAATTCATGTAAAATAAACTAAATATTATTTGTTTGAGTAATTGCTATAGTAAATTCTAATAAGTACATATATCGGTCCGTTGGTTGGGTTATTTCATATAAGGTAGGCCTATGGCCCATATATTTTACTTAATTTAAAAATAAAAACTATAAACACGATATAAATGATTGTGTGCGCGTATAAATAATTAATTTCATATCCTCTATGCCGTGAAATATTTTTCGGTTACAAAAGCAATGTTACCAGTTTTTTTTTTTTTTTTTTTTTAAAAAAAGACTATTCGTCAAGTGTAAACCAAAAACGCTGATTTTATGTTGTCTTCCATTATTCTCGTGTAATCGTAAGCGGCGTGCTCGTTTCGCGATGTGCATCTGTTTCTAGCCTCGCGCAGGGCACCGTTTATTAAAGCATCTGCCGATCTGCTCCCTCACTGGGATCCGGTTTGGACTCGTACTGGAATACGGCCCGCGAGTTAGGTCGTGTTCCAACATGGCAGTGTTTAACCCGAACGTCTTGGAATACCACCTTTGCACGACGCAGGTCTCTCGAGGAATTTACGCAAAGTAAATGTAACGAAATGGAACATGTGGACCATCGAGGCAGGAGACATCACCCAGTGTGAGCTAACAACCTCTATGGTTCAACCGCACAGCGCAACACCGGCCGGCGGTGTTGCCTGATCGAGCAACACGTCTGACGAGATATGGAGCAGGTGTCGCGGTGATGGCGGGTACTCCCGCCCTGTCGTGGAGGGGGGGGGGGGGGGAGGAGGGGCGACGCGGCGGTGGGATGACGTCACTCGGCGAGCCGACAGCTTCACGGACCGCAAGGTCGGCGCCGAACATCGCTCCGGCTGTCACGTGCCGCCGCGTACCGGAGTTACGGCACGGTGCACCGGGACTTGGCCCACTCTACAATGTCTCGTAAACGTAACAAGTGGCAACCAATAAGATTACATGTCAACGTTACGAAAAAAATAATAATTTCATTTCGCAAATAATAATAATAATAATATGCTTCGAGGTAAAAGCACGGACAGAATTCACTTATATAATAAAAATAAACAACAAAATAATAATAGAACACAAAATATACATTAAACCTAAAACATTTTTTTAACGTATTTAGAACAAAAAACGTAGCCATCACCTAAGCCAAGTAAGTACTCTGCTTCTATTGGTTACACGGAGCAACGTAAACAGAAGAGCTCAACATTGCCGAGCTGATCCGTACTCACCCATCTCGAGTGCTGTTGAAACACTTTTCCGTGAGGCCGCCTAGCCTGGAATGTGTTTGTGTCAGTGAGGCGGGATAACAAGGCTTTGCGATGCGCAAACTTACAAGAATTTTTGCGCACGCCGCGAGAATTACTGGGTACTTCAAAAAACATACCAGAGAATATGAAAATTTTGTAAACACATTGATGATCATTGAAGTGCGGTAACTCGAGTCAGTGACGTCATCAAAGCGTAACGAAAATCGTAACGAATCGAATAAAAAAAGGGTATGTGTAGAGTGTCAGACAACTCCAATACTATATGCAGGTTTATTATAACGTATATTAAAAATAATATATATGTTTATGAACCTCCAATGTGAACCTGCGTCCCGTTGTGTATTTTATTAGCTATCAAATTACTTCCCGAAAAGAGATGGCATTTTTGCATTATGGCAAACTCGCATACTTGCACACTAGCATACTTACGCAAATGTATACTAGCGCATTCGTTTACTTGTGCATTTGTATACTTGCGCAATTCTGTACTTCCACACTTGAACACTTGCCTACTTGCATACTTGCTCACTCACTCGGATAATTTCACACATTATTATATATTTGCATACATGTACTTCAGAACCTCACCTTTACACTTGTATACTTGCACGCTTGTGTACTTATTCCAAATATTCGTGTAACTTACGAACATTCTATCCCTCTGTCTGTGAAGTTTCGTAACACCCATTTTTTACACATGTATTCAAAAAAAAATCTTGGTATTGGTAGCAAAATTTTTTTTCTGTAACATTGCAACAAAAAATCTCCAGTTTTTCTTAAAATTCGGCAGTCAGTGCATCTAGTCTTACTCTTCGAACAAGACGTTCTAATTAATTTGAAAATCATAGCTATGTAGGTCCAAGTATACGTCGAAGACACAGCGGGACTGGCTACTGAAGGAAAATGTGTGTTATGAACACTCCAAGCATATGTTGCTCACATAAACTTCCTCTGGCACAGGGAATCACAGATGCGGTTAGTTGTATATGTGCTAGTAGTAACCAGCACTAGTGCCAAAAGTTCATTTTCAATGTAGAGAACTTTAAAATAGTATATATATATATATATATATATATATATATATATATATATATATATATGTGTGTGTGTGTGTGTGTGTGTATGTGTTTGTAACATAATATTCAATAGTTGCGTTAACTTGTTAAGTTTAAATTGTATATAAATATTTGACGCACATCTATTGGAAGTTTATTTATTCTTATATAATGGTATTATTACGTGTTTATTCGAACTGACATTACTGTTCCAATAAAACACAATATTACAATATTTTTAAATTTTAATAGAAAACTTAAGTATTCTTAATGCCCCGACGTTTTTCATCACATATTGTAGAAATTTATTACTGAATCATTTACTAAATTTACTTTGTCATTATTTATTAAATAACTAACAGCTTTTTCGCACGGCCTTGTCCTACGGAAAACACAGTAGGTCTTAGGTTTACATGCAAATAGTATAGTGTAATATATACATATATCATGTACCTAGATATTTTAAGTAGTTAATACACTGTAATTTTTATTTTAACGGACAAAAATATGTTAAATTACAGATATTTGTAAATTTTCACATTTTCACAAAACAATTGTAGCGCTACAAAAATAATGTTTGCAGTATTACTGGGTTCGGATTCTTGCCCAAGCATTTATGTTTCGTGTTCTGCTAGTACCTACATTGATTAAAGTTATTTGGCAACAGTTCACTCAATAGCTTTCCAGTATTAGCTGCACACATTATTAGTAAGTATTATGAAGGGGAAAAAAATAAGTCCACCTGATGAATACCCGATAATATTTTACATGGTTTAAAAATTTTATGCTTGTATAAAACATCAATTAACATTTAAGATTTTTAGCCAGTTTTCCTTAAATCCGACAAGAAATGTTAAGTATTGCTTCCACAAACGTATTTGATATATGAAAAAAAAAAACTGTCGATGTATTGTACAAATTTACAAAATTGTTTTATAGCATTACAAACTATTTCTTGGCTAATTTTTTCAATGGGATTTTTTGTAAAAGTCCAAACTTAAGTCGTGTGTATTTTCTTCTCCGAGAACGATATCAAACGTAGCTTTTGTCGCAATATTGTTTGCTTATCAGTTCCACGTCGTCGCGGTGATGAGAGAGAGGAATCACCAGACGCAAACACAACCTAATCCGCTGGTTCACTCGTCGCTTTGTAGTGCCGAAGTTGCACACTCGATTAAACAGATTAGGTGCAAAGATGCTGTCAGTGATGGTTTTCGCGGAAGAGGAATTTTAAAAAAAAGGTATGAAAAAACAGCGAGCGTCCTCGATAAGGTCATTTCTTTTTTCTGTTTGCTTGTCAAGTTGTCGTTCTTCGCAGTGTTGACTTCACGAGTGACTAACGCGGTGTGACGTGGTCGAGTCAGACATCGGAGCTACGCACGATTGGCTACGATAAGAGTAATTTCCGCTCGATTGTATCAGTTTCGGATAACAACTGACCTCACGGATCAGCACTGTGAATGATACTGATTTTAACGCAAACCAATATCGAGGGACACGATTTCGATCATTATCAGATATAAATTTCTTGTCAAGTAAATGTCCGTTTCAGGACAAATTAAAAAAAAAAGACTATCTGAACATGTGATGATGGAATAGTTTGCTACGTTTGCGCTAATGTCGAGGAGAGAAGAGAGTAGTTTGGCGCCGTCACAGATCAACTCTGAAGATGTAGCATGGGCTGCATACACATGCATAAACATTTATCTTGTAAATAGCTTTATATTCTACAAGGATTACTATTGACAAGCGGATCCGTAATATTCAAAATTCAACTAATCATAAGCTACATTTTGTCTTTGTTTTTTTAATTTAGGTACAAAAATTTAATATATATTCGCAAAATGTTAAACTGTGTTCTGGGTTGCATGTTAATTGCATTTTTAATCACCCACTCACTTGAATTAATTATAAAAAACGCATGACGCCAGTCTTCAAGAAAATGTGGAAAAATGTGGAAAACGTTATCACAGATGTTTTGTTTTTGCCCACACTTCTTGACCATCGACAACACACTAGTCTCCTCCCCACTTCTCGTATTACGTGTAGGCATGTGGCGAGCTCAGAGCACTTCGTAATTTTATCTCTGGAGACCCGGAAATTTCAGCGGATTGTTCTGGCCACAGGGTAGAATTCAAAGTCATAGGTGTGCTCAACCCGTGTTCGCTTTCGCATTGGTTGATTTCTTAGCGAGAACATTTTAATCATTGCTAGCTGGCAGTACATGATTCGCTTACTTCTCTCCTAGCTGAGCATCGCTAGAGGTGCTTGTCTAAATAACTGCGCTGCGGACCATCATCATGAACCAGAGACCGAAAAAATTCGCGAATTCATCTCGCGATAGGCTAGAATACAAATAGTTATACATCAGTGCGGCCTCTGCTATTGGCTCACAACTCACCTAGATGACTCTGGGCCAATGAGAAACCCCCAACCAACGCTTTATCGAATCACAGGCTGCTACATTGGGACGTCTCACAAGACAGCAGCCAATGGGTGGGTGACATTTGACCGAGAGTACGTATAACTATGGAGTTGGAGTTCATCCTGATCCTACAGGTCATTGAACCCGCGAATTTTTCCTGTCCCTATCATGAACACAGTGCGAGAGTGTGAAGGTTTGCATTCTGACTTGCGACTTAATGGGTGCGCGAAATGTCCGTATATATTTTAGTCGTCTCCTCCACAACTGTGAGCTGTGTTCGCCGACAGTTCGTGGCGCGCGCGCTGCACGCGGAGTGGCACTTGACGAGCGGGGAAAAGCGGGTCAGCGCGGCACTTGACGGCACAGCGTGCGACCGCCCCAGGTGAAGGTGGCGATAAAACTCACCGACGAGCTGTCATTTTCCTTTCCGCACACGTCACCGCTCCGTCCGGGCCGGTCCACACGCAACGTTTTCAGCAACGATTTACCTGCGCAGGTCACATCGTTGTAGACAAGACGTAGCGTGTAGACAGGAAAACTGCGCAGTTTTGTGAACTGCGCGGAGACGGAACACGGAGAAGGAAAACTGTGGCCAAGGACCATCCTGAGTTTATGAAGCTTTATAACAGTAAAATAGTAAATCAGTCCATTATGTTTGGAGTTTACATCTTACAAATAAATATGCTCTCTTTATTTGTCTCTCTCCTCTTCTCTTTATAAAATTAGTATCAGGATCTACTCAGAATTACATTTTGGTGAAGAAGGGGGAGGGGGAGTAGAATCGCTTGCCCACTGTTTGCTTTCAAATTAAATTGCTGTAGTTGGTGGGAATGATATTTATATATTTTTCTAGAATTTCAACCAGGGGAGGGGGTATATAAAATATACCCCTCCCCCCTTGCACACGTCGCTATTGGTATAAGTAGGGACCGGAAAAATTCGCGGGTTCAATGACCTCCAGGATGAACTCCATAGTTCTACGTACACTCGGTCAAATGCCACCCACCCATTGGCTGCTGTCTTGTGAAACGTCCCAACGCAGCAGCCTGTGATTCGATAAAGCTTCGGTTGGGTGTTTCTCATTGGCCCAGAGTCATCCAGGTGAGTTGTGAGACAATAACAGAGGCAGCACTGAGGTATAACTATTTGTATTTCGGCCTATCGCGAAATGATTTCGCGAATTTTTCCCGGTCTCTAGGTATAAGTATATTACAGAAGAGTTCTGTTACTCTTTCTCTGCTCATTTCCGTCGTCCGCGGACGGTGTTCTGCGTGCGAACGAGACCAACAAGTGCGCAAGTCACATCTCGCGCAGGAATGGACTGTGGCCTTCGAGCGGCGAGGTTTATCGCGGAGAGCCGCGACCTTCCGCACGGATCAGCGGCAGCGTCCGTCGATAGTCGATGGCTCGGCGAATGGCAAGCCGCGCGTCAAACCGCCAATGTCGTCGCCGTACGGACGAGACGTTGCGTTGTTCCGCTTCTCTTGCCTCGGCCTCGGCTCCAAGGATGCGTCGTAAACATGAAGACGAGACAGCTGACTCAGGCTTGGGGTATAAAAAAAAATGTTTTCGAAGATTTGTTCTCAATAATATAATTTAACTATATTTAGATTGTGACCATCGCAGAAGTGAAATAGTCCTAAAAAAACCGTGAACATTAAAAATAACACATGCTTTAATGAAGAGAAAAAAGAATTTAAAAAAATTGGTTGTCTGTAAAGTCGGTTTACGGACGATAGTTTAACGTGACAACGTCATAACAAAACATTGATGACAAACTTGACATGATTGCATACCTTTATGAATAAAATTGAATCAATTTTATTGAATTATCACTATTTTGTATGGATACAAAGAAGGAGTGAAATGAATTCTACAATTTAATTAATAAATTTACTTTTATTTGCACTCATTAATTCAAATATGTTTATTACTTTAACGAAGAGATTACATTAACTATAACTTTACTACTTGTTTGCTATTTAACTTCTTCCAATCTGTGTTATTCTGTTAAGGATAGAAAGATGATAGGAAAAGTAGGAAACGAATGGGAGTGTTTCAAGTTTAATGTGCCTCGAAAAAGTCAAATCGATGGTTGTTCCAATCGAGTGGAAGAGAGATAGATGCGGCGCAAGCGTACAATGAGCGTAACGGGACACAGCGTAACGGGATAATGTGCGTAACGAGACACTTTTTCGTGAGTGCAGCCGGCGTTCATCGATTTATTAGACGTTGTCACGTCAATAAATATGGCGTGTGAGACCCAGCCTTAAAGTCATCAATTTGCGTTAATTTCTAGTACCGGGCTGAATTCCACACACATTTGCAGATACCAGAAAAATTTTGCGGTTTCATTTTGCGATAGGCTAAATTTCAAACAGTTGAATCCCATTGCTTCTTCTGCTTGGCTCACAACTCATCTGGAGGACTCTGGGCTAATGAGAAACACGCAACCAAATATGTGACGTATCACAGGCATTTACGTTGGGACGTCACACAAGACAGCAGCCAATGAATGAGTGGGTGACATTTGCCCGAGTATACGTAGAACTGTTTAGTCCATCCTAGCGGCCATTGCACCTGTGAATTTTACCGGTTCCTATACATTTGTACATAAAGTCGAGGTCTTCTGATCGTTTTTTATTTGCTTTCTTTCCGTATAGCGGATAGCGTGTGATTGTGTTCAAGTGAATCTTATAATTATGTGATGGTTTCTTGTTGGACGTGTCTAACTACCCGTGATTCAACGATAACGTCGTTCAAATGTACACATTTTTGCATTTTAGCGTGACTGCATATAACAACATGAAACGCCTGGCGAAACTCTCATATCCGACGAGCGGACTCGAAAAATCGATCCCAGTTTTTTTAAAATCAGGAACGTTAAAACTGACCCTACTGACGTCGACAATCATAATTTTTTTCTAACATTTTTTTTTCAAAGCACTTTCTAACACTATCGTGACATATATAGCAGATATTTTTTCGCGAAAAAAGCCGATAGCCTATTAGACTGCAATATGGTATGCCTGCGCCAGCGGTTTCTTCCTTGTAATTGCTAATTGGTGACCGAGCTATATAAGAAAAGGTTTTGTTTACGCACTGAATTTTTGTGATTGTTGTTCTAATAGTTGACATGTACCTGAAAGAAACTCAACCAACTGACGATGCTACAGGGTTTTATTTCTCAGCTAGCTTTGAAATCTTTTCGCGAAAAATACATGCCCCTACGCATTACGTCATTAGTAGGGCCATGCATATTTCGCGAAAAGATACCGAGGCCAGCTGAAAGTTAAAACATTGTAGCATCGTATGTGTCCCGTGATTGGGTGGGTTTCTTTCAGGTACATGTCTACTGTTACAACACCAATCACAGTAAGTCAGTGCGGAAGCAAACGCGTCCTGAGTGGCTCGGAAAAATTAAGCATCGACCTCTCTCGCAAACGGCCGCCAATCATAAGGAATAAATTGTTGGTGCGGATGTATCTTGTTGCAGTCTAATAGGCGTTCAGATTTTTTCGCGAAAAATGCCTGCCCCTAGTCATTAGATATGTCCGCGCTTGTGATTATTTCCTTCTAATTGGCGGCCGTCTGCGAGAGAAGCCATTGTCCTATTCGGCCGGGCCAATCAGGACGCGTTTGCTCCCGCACTGAATGGCTGTGATAGGTGTGCTGACCGCATAAATGTACCTGAAATAAACGCAGCCAACCACGAAAAACAGACTTGCTACAGAGGTTTACACACAGCTAGTAGTGTAGAAATCCTTTCGCGAAAAGTACATGGCCCTAGATATATATCTCAGAATAATTTTTTTTTTTTCGCATGACGATTCTCCGCTCTACAAGTGTGTTGCTCGTCCGTGCGGAAGAGAAAGTTTTATGATCCAAAATTTAATTTACTAACAGTGACAACGGAAAACCAGCTCCAGAAATATAAGGTCGTCATTCGGATTGCCGAGTAACTGTGGAAATGTTGGAACGGTGTAATTAAAAGCGCATTTGCGGAGGGCGGAATTTCTTATCTCGAGGTAAAATTTATGGTTACTAGCTCTGGGCGTTAGCCAGAGTTCTTAATTATAACGGAATTTCATTTATCGTATAGCTAAGTCACGTACACATTTAGTGTAATTTATTGCGCCAAATCCTAAATTCATGCAGTAATTAGCATAAGTTCAAATTATTATCAAACCGTGAGAATGTACACACTATGGTCACTATATGTGATCTGACTTACGATGAAATACAATTTTATTGGAATTCCCAAGTGCTGCCGGCAAGTTCGATGCCTAAAAGTCAACAAAAAATAACTTTTCAAGTGGGGAATATTGGGTTTGAAGATAGTATTGTTACGATTTACCGCGGGTTCGTAAAGGATAGCCCAATTAATAGATTTTATTTCACACACACAGTTTTATTTATTACCACTACTTGTCACTTACAAATAATCTTCTAAATTGGCAGATAATTAATTACACGTAAAGAAATGTCAATTCCTCAGTCACTCGTTTCACACACCTTGCTGGGCCGCACTTCCGGCGCAACTCTCGTCGCAGCACCCCTCGTGGGTCACTGCCGCGGGACTCCGTCGCCGCACTCCGCCGCCGCCGTCACACCCTTCGCCGAGATCCCACACGACGACTCGCTCGCAACTTCACTCGGGACTCCGCCGCGCCCGCGACTCTATCGCCCGGAAACTCCCGACTCCATTGAACTCACTCACTCCCTGCCCTGGAACCTTCGTCCAAGGACTTCGCCCGGAAACTCCCGACTCCACTGATCTCGCTCACTCCCTGCCCTGGAACCTTCGTCCAAGGACTTCGCCACTCTGCCGCACTTGCGGCACTATCGCCCGGATCTCCGCCGCGGGAGAACTCCCCACTCCGACTCTGACTGACTGACTCTAAGGTCGGCCCAACCTCCTTATATAGCCCTTGGGTTCCCGTCCAGAACAATCGGGCATGTCTCCGAGATATCGCGCGACCTTCGCCGTCGAAATGCCCAGAAACGCGTCGTGAGTCCTCGAAGGACGCGGCGGCTGCTCAAAGAACGCCGATAAACGCAACAAGCATCGGGTTCCCACAAAACGCGCCGATAAACTTGTCTGAGTCTTTTTATTCCGCAGTGCGGCCTCTTTAAGTAACTCGATCTGAGGCAGGTGCGCGCTGCGACGGTCAGGATGTTGCGAGACAGTATGACACGAGATACCAGGGAGAGGATGCGGGTGGAAGGGGGCGCAGACAGGCCGAACGAGCGCGGCGACGCCAAGCACTGCAGCCAAGCGCGATCGTAACAGTATGTTAGTTTGAAAGTCCTCTAAGTATAGATACATGCACTTTCCAGCATGTATCACAATACACCCACGATGTTATTTCGTATAGTCAGTGTAGCCTTGAGTATAAGAAAGTCGTACCATCCATCAACGCTATCAAAGCAAAGTTCTTGCACTGCAATTTGTTAAGTAATGAATATAAACTTGTGAAATAAGTGTTATTGTTTTGTGACAGGTAGGAATGTATTATCACTATACTTTTGTATGGATTTCAATGGGTCATGGGTAGTTTGATACGCCCCAAATAACAGTGACTAGAGACCTAAAAAAAATCGCGTTATTATTTGGAGAGAGACTAGTTTGCGCGCCATTATGCACTTGAACTCGGTCCTCATTGGACTGTATGTAGTTTTTACTCACCCCCAAGAAAAAAGAGACCAATACCAACATTACAAAATTCAAATGACCCAATCACATGCAATCTGGCGGGAAGGTAAGTGTGACAGCAGCCATTATAGACATTAGACCCCAACCCACTGTGTACAAGAGTGTGTAGTTCATCCTGATACCAGATTATAACGCGAATTTTTCAGGTCCTAACAATGATCAATAATGAATGCCGACATTCGTACGGACCAACCATATTCAATCTGGACGTAAAGTAAAATTTCGTTGCTGTCAAAGAACAAAATACTGACTTGTTTGTAAACAAGTTCATGGAGTCTAGCCTGGTACCATAAATTAATCTGTTGTGAGCATTAAAAATTTGAATTTTAATTCACGAATATAATTCGAAATTCTTTCAGGATGTAAACAGCAACAATATTGAGATCACTCACTGGAAATCCTGATAAACTCGTCAGCTCACAAGTAACCTCCGAGGCAGAATCTGCAGCTTTATTTGGTGATTCTATATTTTTGCTAGTCTTGGGGCGAGTATTACCTTGTTAGCGCCAAGATTTAGCTGTCATCTAATTGCTTACAATACTTCGTTAGTCAGAGCGTTTGCAAACTCGTTCGGATCAAGTGGTTTAAATCCTCCCGCAAACTGATTATACTGTGGCCTACGTGCGCATTAATAACGGAACGTCGGTTTTTTTTTCTCTGTGTACCTTTGAAACATCTCTTTATCTTAGACCAACAAAGAAAAAAAACGTTCCTTAAAGGTTACTTGCTATCGGCGTTTTAATCTTACGCTGAGTATAAACAACGTATGACTTCACAAGGTAACCGAATGACGTCACTAGGTCGACCGTTAACTATAGAGAGTTCAGGATTAAGCGGGATTACACAAGGCTACGTATAGCACAACTTCAGGAAGAAGATTGCCGTCGTAAACTTCTTATAGTGAGGACTCTTTACACCTATTCTTCCGAGTTTAGAATGATACTCTTTCCAATAGTCTTATATGCACTGGAGTTCAAGTATAAAGATAATTTTTTACAAACAATATTTTTTATTATTCTTCTACACCATTACGAGTCAATCGCTGCGTAGAGACCGGAAAAATTCGCGGTTTTATTTCGCGATAGGGTTGAATCCAAATGTTTTTAACATTTTGCTGCTTCAGTGATTGGACCACATGTTGTCTGAAGGAATCAGAGCCAATGAATAATCCTCAACGAAAGAAGTATCGAATCAAAAGTATTTTAGTTAATAGGTGTCACGAGTCAGTAGCCAATGAGCAGATGTAATTGTCCGAGTGCATAGAGGATCTTGGAGAATATCCTGTAGGTCATTGAATTCGCGAATTTTTCCTGTCCCTAGTTATAAGTAGGGACCGGAAAAATTCGCGGGTTCAATGACCTGTATAATGAACTCCATAGTTATTTTTACTCTCTGTCAAATGTGACCCACTCATTGGCTGCTGTCTTGTGAGACGGCCCAACTTAGAGCCTGTGATTCGATTGGCCCAGAGTCATCTAGGTGAGTTGTGAGCCAATAACAGAGGCTCCATTGAGGAATAACTATTTTTATTTTAGCCTATCGCGAAATGAATTCGCGAATTTTTCCGGTCTCTAGTTATAAGATAGGTTTGATTTGAATTTAAATTTGAAAAAAAAAATTAATTTAAAAATGTTTTGTAGAAAAATTTGGCCAGGTTTTACAGATAACCCATGTGACCTATTAAGTCTGTTATTGCCAGGGAGTGGAAATACGTTCCAGAAATGTCGTTTATGCTAATTCTCTTTCTGCTTTTAGAGGTGAAACCTATGTATTTGTAGGTGCGAGGTAAGACTACGTTGAGGCGATGTCTCATATGGCATAACGAAAAGTGAAACTAACAGGAGGTGGGGGACATGGTTGGTGTAGAGATGGGAATGTTGAGCGCCCCACTCATCGTTATTAGGCAAGCGTTAGCGAAGCGGCACTGCCGTGCTGCCTTTTTTCGTAACGCCGTAAACAACAAAGAGTTTTATCTTTAAAATTCAATGACATTCGAGTAGAACTGTGAGAACTTCTAAAGAATTTCCAATATTTTTTGTGTGTATTTAACAAGATTTTGTGTACCCTATAAAATAGCTCTTCCTCCAACCAGAAATTCCAGTTTTCTTTTTCTTCACAAGACCGAGTTTGAGAGTTTGAGTTCGAAATTCTAATGTTTGGTCGCTAACTTTACACGCGTGGGAGTTGCTGGTGCGGCAGCTAGACGTATACTCCAGGGTCGACAAATAGCGTGATGGACACGACGCGAAAAAAAAAAAAAAAAAACTAAGTGAGAGCACAATATCGCGTTATTGTTAACATGCGACTTTAACCGTGTGACAAAAGAATTCAAAAAATTATAAAATTGATGTAAAATACGTCTGGATATTACTACATATGTCTCATACATACGACAACCATCAGTGTTAATAAGTTTTCTTTTTTATCAACATGCTCGAGAGAAATAGGTTCAACTTAATTTTAACTTTTTTTTTTTAGAAGAAAAAAAACCCTTAGCGTCAGTACATTTCAAAGATTCTACAGATACATTTAGTAAACAAAAACTTAATATCGTTCGAGTAAAACGGTCAATAAGCATTTTAAAAAAAAATTGACTACACATTTCAGAAATAGAAGAAAAAAAAATTATTATCGGAAAGTCAGTCGCGGTCACGAATTTCGTCGTACTGGCACAACACGTGATTGACTAGAAAACAAAAAAAAATATATATTTTTTATTCGCGTCACTCTCGTCACATCTGTCGCGTAGGTCGCGCTGATGGTATTCAAACATTGTTCAACGCTTTCTTTTCGCGAGGACAAAGTAAAAAAACAAGGAACGTGTTCTTTACGTGTTGAAACAGGTTGGGATGCAGCTGGCGCGCCGGCGCAAGAGAGCTCTTTCTCTCTTACACGAGCGCTTTTACGTTCGTCGCGAACAAGAATACCCTCCGGGCACGTGCTCCATTGTCGGGTAGTGGGGTGCGGAGCGGGGCGAGGGGCAGGACAAGGTTCCGCGACCCCTCTCAGCAGGAGAGGCCGCTCTGCGTTATTCAGCAGGTGGGGGCGGACCTGCTTCAGGGCTCCCTCTGTCTCTAGCGCGCCGTGCGACATAGTTCAACTCCCTCGGCGCGGCGTTTGGCAGCGCGCAGTGCGGACGCACCACAACGCCGAAACACCACAACGCCGAACCTACAATAACGCCGAAAACCATAACGCCGAATGCCAAATTGACTACAACGCCGACAGCTAGAAAACTGCTGTGTACCACAACGCCGAAATACATTAACGCCGAAAAATGTCATTGCAGGACTGCCACAAAGGTTAGGTTAGGCTAGTTTAGGCTAGCCTAGGTTAGGTTAGGTTGTGGTATTTCGGCGTTAAGATACATTTAAGAAACAAACACAAATTCATTCAGTTGTTTTTCATTTTGCTCCTGTGCCCCCCTCCCCTCCCCATAGTAACATTTTTCGGCGTTACTGAATTTCGGCGTTGTGGTATACAGCAGTTTTCAAGCTGTCGGCGTTGCGGTCAATTTGGCATTCGGTGTTATGGATTTCAGCGTTATTGTACGTTCGGCGTTGTGGTAACGACCCGGCAGCAGTGAGTTCGCGAACGGAGCGGAAGTGAAAATGTGTAGACACGGTGCTGCCATCTGTGGAAGTCTCAGAAATCTCGTAAAGATGGCAGACACACGTGATTCATCCGTATATATTGCTTTCGTGAACTTCGCAGAACTTACACAGCGCATAGGTATTAAAAAAATTAAACTTTATAATAGTGCAACTATCCTTTAATACTTTTTTGCTAAAGTTCATAGCCACAAAAAGAAATAATTACAACTTATAAAATATGTTATGATCCTGGCATTACAATTCTGACAACCCTTAGTTAACAATGAACGGTAGGTAGAGATAGCGCAGCGTTCATCAAACATAATTTTTTTTCGTAATTACCTTTTATTTAAGGGCTATTTCTAAAATTTTTGACTGCCTTTGCATTTGATATTATGCCACAAGTATTTTCAATAGATATTCATTTAGTTTAATATCGTGGGTGTCACGAGTCACACAAGTGATGATAATTACGAAGTATTGCGCGCCCCTTTTTGCACCCATTATATTACACTACGTTAAAATCTGTTAGACACTTTCTTGTCAGAACAAAAAAAAATGTAAGGGCGAACCTAGTTAAAATTTAAGAACTAGCCCTTAAGAAAAGTGATACGAAATATAAACATGGCATGTGATACCGACCCTTAACACCCTGACTCACCGTCAAATTACTTGACGAAATATGGCTTACCATTTCTGAACATGCAGATCCAAACATACTTTAAATCTTGTCACTCTATCAGAGTTTATAATTGAACTGGGTTAGCACAAACTTTCCCACTTGAGATCTTACTACATAATTAAAGTAATGTATTACAGTGCTGGATGGAAAATTACAAATTATAATGATTTCTGTGTATTTCTTAAATTTCGAATTAATACTAATTGCATACCAGAAAGGTTTTGCGATCTTTTAAAGGTTTAGAGACATAATTTACGTTTCGAGACGGAAACCCAAGCCATTTCCGTTTACATTAGACACGATTGTATAATATTGGTTGATTCCGTCAAACATCCAATAGTGAGATTCCTTGTTAAAAGTTTGTTACGAAAGGGCATTTTGATGCATGTGTGTCGAAGTTGCATTTGGAAAACACCCAGTGCGTTGGAAAACCTTCGGACAAGGCGCTATCGCAGGAATATAAATAGCTGGTAATTGGAAGAACGCGATGTTTCAAAGCTTCTTGCAATGGGGAAGGCTTATTCAAATGTCGCAACTGTTTTGTTGTAGTGAGTCTGCTGTGTTCATTTGTGCTGACTCAAGTGCGGATCCAGAATGTTGGTCAGGGGAGGGCCAAATTAAATTTTTTCAGTACAATTTTACTGAATGGAATATTTGGTCCTGTTATCTGTAACACTGTAGTAAAACAGTTTGTAAAGCAATTTGTGGAAAGCCGTGGTGACGTTATAGGCCTACAAGTGGAACTCGTCACTTTCTGTGCTTCCAGCCAAAGTAACGCTTAAAGTATTACTGTAAGTTTGGTGAACTATGATGAGGAATTAGAAGAAACATTAGGAGAAAATTTAAAAATGATTCAGGGTCAGGGAAGGCCATGCCATTATGTATTTCCCCCCCCCCCCCTTTTTTTTCCTAGAACCACCAGTGTGCTGTCGTCGTCGTTGTCCAGAAAACGTGTTTGTCGCTGTGTGTTGTCCGAGGTTGTTGTTTACCCATGTATTTACTGTTCGTATTGTAACTGTCTCATTTTCAGCCCACTGTTCGTCTACGCTGTCATAATATATATAAAAAATTTCAGGCTAAATTCATTCCATGGAATTTTCTGTGCTGCTGCGTATACATTTAACAGTTGCTATCAGCTATAATACTATTACCTTGACCTCGTTGGTTTATAAGCTCATTATTGTTTTCCATTCTTGAGGCCTTTTTTTTCTAGGACGTCCAGTGAAACCAACAGCTGGCGTTAGCCTCCGACAAAACTGCAGATCCACGCTGGAGCTCGGAGGGGATTCGAAGGGACGCGCCCTTTTTGGCACGGCGTCGCGGCGTGCCCCGTCGTTGAGGCAACAGACGAGGGGCGGAACAGGATCATCTGGGCCAAACAAACACAGGTAGCGCCGCCTGTGGCCTACTTCTGACGTCTGACATGTTTAGGGTACACAGTGCGTGAGAAACCTAGGCGATGTATCTACCGCTGTTTGCTGCGGATGCAAACAGGGAGCAATTTGTGGAGAGCCGTGGTGACGTTATACGCCCGAACCAAATCACTAATTTTTTTGTTGCTTCCAGACAAAGTAACGCTTAATGTATTACTGTTTACTAGCTGAGCTTGCGATTGCTTTCACGTTGACAAAATATTTTTCGCACAGGTTATTCTGCAATGGATAACTATTATTTTTTATGTACATCAAAGTTAAAATTACGTTAAAGCTTCCCTGAAAATTACATTTTTTTTGTTTGTTTTAAGTTCATGAGCAAGCGCAAAACCTTTAGTGGAATTACTATCTCGATAACGTGATACATATAGCAATTAACGCACGTACAATATAGGTATATATAAGATATATGCAGTGAAGTTATAATTGCATTTTATAATGCTTTACGGAATTAAATTTTTGGTATAACTCTTTCATCATATTTTCTATAGCGTTTGAAAGATGTCAATAAAATAAAGAATAAAGTCAATAACATCAGCAGTTTTTGAGTTTGAACATTCTATTTTTTTATCAGAACAACATATTTAGTACATATTTATTCGAAAATTACACAGAATTACTCTTTGAATTTATTAATTTGCATTGATATTGTTCAGACTTACATATATTCTCTAAACGGGCATACTGCATAATGTTGTGGAATATTTCCCAAATTTGGTCACAGATGCATGCGTAGTTCTAAACCTTTATCATTGAGTCAACCATGAAGATGCAAACGGGGTAGCTGAAAGAAAGAAGAACAGAGTTATCATTAAGATTGGCAGATACCTAATTGTCATGAATAGTTTTAACTTTTTCGTATGCTGATAAGTTTCATGCTACAGAAATAAATCAGCCAGTTTAGTGACAGTTGTCGGTAATGAATAATTAAAAAAAAATGATACGCGAAATCATTCAGAAATCAATTGTAGGGTTTCCAAAGAGATCTTGAGAAGTCGCATATAACCAGTCCTTAACTCTCAGTCAGTTTCCAAAAGTGTTCGAAGATCATCACGAGTCAGAAGTACCACCATCTAGGACTTTGCCACATATAGGCTACGTCTCGTGATTTTTTTTTAATATGTAACTTCTTAGCTCTCGGTATACGGCATTTAATAGAAGTAATTTCGTTGCAGTGTGGGTGGGAGAGGGAGGGAAATCAGTGCGCACGACCTCATGAAGACGGCGCAGCCTCTTCATCGTGAATGGAACGAAAGTCGCATGAGACGGAAATGTTTAACCACTGTGCTGCCATCTGTGGCGGATGGTGCGAACCAAAGTTCACAAAGTCAACGAGAAACTTAATAGTATATTCAGTTTAATGAATTTTAACAAGACGGGCAGTATTTTAATAAAATTCATTGTCAAAAATCAGGTACAAAGCCGGTGTTTAGCGTTTTTTAAAGTGTTTTTTTTTTAAATTATATAATTTAAATCTGCTAATCAAATGATTCAATAGTCGACGTAGCTGTACCGGCAGCGAATTCGGTTGCCACAGTGTACTCGAAAATTTCAGCCCATTATGAAGGGGGGGAAAAAACCTTGTATAAAAGTACAAGCCCCTGGACTCAGTTATATGATAAACGACTTCATCAGCCGAAACTACGGGTGATCCGCGTAAATAAATGTACATGAAACACCATTTCCGAAGATTTATCATGTTCGGATTTTTTTTTTGTGTGATGATTGTAGACGATAAAAATTTACACCAAATGCCCTACCCGAGACTCGAACTCAGAAACCCTCGCATCTCCAGCCAGGATGTAAACAACTGCGCTAAGAAGGTCGAATCACCGGACCCCAGTCCCACCAGTAAGATTTCTTGTTGAGTTGGTTACGACAGCGCACTCCGATGTGCTTTTCGAAGCACCAAGTGCCCCAAAACACCTTCTGACAAGGCGCTTTCGCAGGAATATAAAATAACTTATGGCTGAGATTTTCCAGGTGTAATTTAATGAGACCGCGTTCTAGAGGACATTTGAGAGGAGCCTAAATCCCATCCATACCTCGGTTCCCCGTGCTTTCCGGAAATAATAACTTCAAGCGAAAGCTAAGATAGTCGCTTGCCAAAGACCATTATGTCTCTTGTTGTTGTTCCTTAACTTAAAAATGTATCCCGATATCACCGTGACATTAAATCATTTATGTAAATTTAACAAAATATAATGGCTTAAAGCGGTTCTGGCAAGGTCACACTTGATGAAGACCTTCTTTATAATTACTTTAGCTTCCACAGAAGCAGCATATATGAATAATGCCTGAGTTTCTTAACATTTTCTCGTTTCTTAAGTGGCCGTTTATGCAAATTCAATAATTAATAACAATTTTTTTTTAGTACGTGCATAAATGACACAAGGAATTCGGTTGCCACAGTGGACTCGAAAAATTCAGCCCGTTAACAAAAAAAAATACTTGTATAAGAGTACAGGCCCCTGGACTCAGTTGTATGATAAACGACTTCGTCAGCCGACGACGACGCCGCAGCTTCTAGTAGATCCAATACACGGCCTCTGCGCTCGCCCACTTGTTATTCCTCGCCGGCCGCGTGCATACAAAGCACTGCGCGTGGAAGTGCAAACAAGCATCAGTATGCTGCGTGGCGCAGGGCTCCGGGGCTCGAGAACTGGTGCGCAGGCGCACAAACCCCGCCGCCGTCCTGCCTCTGGCTTCACATACAGGAGGAAACACGAACATTGGACGAAGGAGAAGCCGGTTAAGGGAACAGAGGTGGCTCGAGATCACGTCTCTACGTTCCGAACCAAGACATGCCGTAGAGACCGGAAAAATTCGCGGGTTCAGTGACCTCCAGGATAGACTCCACAATCCTCTACACTCTCGGGCAAATGCCAACTGTTCATTGGCTGCTGACTTGCAAGTCGTCTCGACTGGGTGGCCTGTGATTCGACACTTCTATGATTGAGGGTCTCTAATTGGCCCTCAGTCCTCCAGATTAACAGTGGACCAATGACAGAAGCAGCACTAAGGTATAATTATTTGAATTGTAGCATTTCACGAATTGAATCCGCGAATTTTTCAGGTCTCTAGACACGCGTTACCGATTTAGAGTTCATAGGCTTGGGTTTTTTTTTCCCCCCTCCACACTCGCAGCGGTAAAATTTTACTCCAGGAAAGATAAAATTAATGTAAACCATGCGCAAGATACCTAAAAGACTGGATACGGTTAAATTTCAAGGTCTGAATTTTTTTTCAAAACAACTATGAAATTGCAAGCATTCCATCATGTAACCTTTTTTTTTTTAATGGAACTTAAACATTCATGTAAAATTGCAGATATTTGTACATTTGTACATTAACTTGAAAACAATTGTGTCATTGCAACATATGTAGTGTTCGTAGTGATACTGGGTTAAGATTCTTACCCGAGCATTTATGCTTTGTGTTGTCCCAGTACAACCGTTCCCTGAATAGCTTTCCAGTATTAACTGCGCACATTAAAAATCATTATAAAACCAAATAGAGCCAAATATTTAATATTAGATTATCTTTTCCATGTTTCAAAAAAAAAAATCTTGTTTGAATGAAACATCAATCAAAATATAAAATTATGTGCCAATTTTCGCAAGAAATACTCAGTATTATATCCATACATGTATTTCATATATGCAAATATAACCATAGTCATTCGTTGCAGAATTACAACTAATTTTTGGCAACTGGTTGCCAATGGAATCTTTTGTAAAAGTACAGAAATATTATTTCGTGTAAAAAGTAAACACTTGTGAACGTAAAACTCATACAGTGTCCTTGTTAAAAGGCAGTTTAATCGGTCGGAAAGCTTTCAGATATCCTGCGCGTGTGCCTTCTGGACCGTCTTGTGTTTTACTTTTTTTGTTTAAAAGAACTCAAATTAATATTTCCCGGTTAAGAAAACCAAAAAGTTCATTAAATAATGTATTTCAAACCAGTTTTAAGGAACTCCAAATAATAGGAAGTTTTATGCACATGAACGCCACTGTTAGATGTGTACCGTAGTGTTGTTAATTGATGCAACGTATGTTAGCATACGTATTAAGTTTTATTTCAAAATAGTTAAGTCTTATCGTAGTACTAGCAAGACTTGAGCATGTTTAGATTAAAAAATATATATATTTCTATTTATTTTCCCAAAAGCAGTCTTGATCCTGGTTCGTCAAGAGAACATGTTTGTTAGCGTAGCTACATGCTGCACAGTAATAATATGTTTATATAAATGCATATAATATTTTTTTGGAAACCGATTGTTAAACTACTTCTTTGTAACACCGAAAGTGGATCGGTGAAAATTTTACAAGACATTGTTGCGAATTCCATGCAACTTACTAAAAGAAAGAAAATACTGCGTTTTGATAAACAATAATTGAAACACCTTTATATTCCCACATAAATTTCGTGACGTGTTACTACCCCCAACTATTTCAGTGAAATATTTTTTTCCACGGTGACAAAATTCACGGTGGTTGTAGAACTTCATTCACTTAAATAAACTCTAACAATAAAAATGTTGCTCAGCAAAAAATTGAAAGACATTGCCTTGGGAAGCACGTTAGACAATAAGTGGTATAGAGGTTTTCAACTTATTTTGTCGGGATTAACCTGCAGTCGAAGTTTGTCGGTCGTATTTATACTTTTCTTTTTTTTTTCTGTGTAGGCACAAAATTTTGCTACCGCGCACCCAAGAAGAGACACTCTACCTCCACGTCCACCCCATGGTTGGTTCTCGCGCGTATCTGGGCCGCGTATCACGCGGACAGCCGTGTAAGCTCATGCACACGAGCCGGTCGTATGTTTACCTTTTCCCAAACCACGGGCTCTGCCAATCCCCCCGTGTTTACGTTTTCTTCCCCAAACTTTCGCCTGCTGTGAAAATATTTCCACCTCAGTTTACACGCCCTCCTCCCGCAGAGCAGCGGGCGCCGGTGTTAGGCGCGTGGGGCTACAGACACGCACACTGACGCATGGTCCAGCCCGGTCGCGTGCTCATTCGCGCATCCACGTCTTCTGTAAACAACGCTCTCGCAGACCGTCTTTAAAATTAAAATGGAACAGAAATATTCATCTGAAATTTCAGGTATTTAAAAATTTGAACATTTGCTCGAAAATAACTGTTATCACCACAAAATATAGTGTTCGCATTAAAACTTTTGGCTCGGATTCTTACCCGGGCATCCATCATCTGTGTTGTCCCAGTACCTCCAACACTTGGAGTTTACTTGTTTACCGTTCCTGGAATAGCTTTCGGCATTAACTGCACACATTAATAAGCATAATAAACACAAACTAATGTCCAACTTTTAAAAATTCCATGGTTTAAAAAACATATGCGCAAATGAAACATTAGTTCAAATATAACATTCTGCTTTACTTTTCGTTACTTCCCCTTATACTCTTCGCCAATCGAGGCCCCATTACCCACAGTTTAACTTTTAGTTTTTTTGTTACGTCCTGATATCGACTTGACGCTGCTTTCGCTTCAACAAATCGTACAACCATCTCGTTACCGGCCGTACTGCAATGATTCAGCGACGAACGATGGAGGATGGTGGGCGGGGGAGGGGGGTGACATCAGGTGCGCGCCAACTCTTGCTCGTCTCAAGGCGCGCCGACTTCAGCCCAGGAGTTTTACGGCATAATTCCGCCCTCCGGCCCGCCTTCTGCTTCACAGCAGCCGGCGTGGTAGTTTACGACGCACGCTGTTGCTCGGCGCGGTTACGGCGCCTCATGACTCGTCAATGCCTTGAGCGGAGCCGGTCTGCCTCTCCAGCGGCGTCCAGGGCAGTCGCAGTCCGGCCTGGTTCTCGGAGGCATATATTATTGCGTTCACCGGTGCAGCCAAAAACAATGTACACTGTGTGTTTCCTTTATAAATCACGGGTAGAGACCTGAAAAATTCGCGAGTTCATTCCGCGATAGACTGAAATCCAAAAGCGTTTACCTTCGTACAGCTTCTGCGATTGGCCCACATTTTATCTGGGGTACTTCGGGCCAATGGCAAAACCTAAACCAAGAAAGTGACGAATCATGGACAAATTGGTTAAGACTAATCATGAATCAGCAGCCAATGAACATGTGTCATTTCCCCGAGTATGTTAAGTACGGTGGGGTCTATCCTAGAGGTCAATGAACCCGCGAATTTTTCCAGTCCCTAATCACGGGAAACTACAGACCTTTGTCAATTTGTGCTTTCACATGAATACACATATACCCCAGAAATTTCGCGAAATCATTTCATGACAAGCTAAAAATTCGCAGTATTACGTATTCTCTAACCACATATTCTTTACTAGTGGCTGATTTCTTACTGCAGAAACTCCCTTTTTAGGAGAAGGTCTGCTTTCTTCGAGCACTCCACTACTGGCAGGTGGTTGACTGGCCCACAGTTACAGAGGGGAGTGTCCAGAGTTTTGTAATCCAATCGTTAAAGACCGGAAAAACACGCGGATTCGTTTCGTAATACGTACAACTTAGTGCTGCTTCTGCTATTGGCTTACAGTTTGTATTGAGTATTCTATGGGTCAATGAAGAATGCTCAACAGATGAAGTGTCAAATCGCAAGCTACTCGGTTGAGAACTCACACGATTGCCCGAATTTGCAATTGACTGTGGAATCTCTCCTAAAAAGTAATTGAAAACGCGAAATTTTCCAGTCCCTACTAATCATCAAAGAAATACAAAGTACCTACACGTGTTTGCAGTCTACATTGTGACCAAAATAATCCGCAAAATTTCCGGGACTCCAACTGTGAGGAGACCCCGATTGTTTTGCGGATTGATTTCGTATCAAAGTATAATTTAAGCACGTGTACATCTGCTTCACGTTGATTACTGGTCAACAGGGCTCTCGACAATCACTTGACGAGCCTGGGCTAGTTGTAAACAAGGACACGTGGTCACCCAATCACGAGTAACCCACCAAAAGGATGAGACTTTGTTATCGACCAATGAGCATTTTAAAAAGGCTTGATTGATAGAGACCTATAAAATTCGCGATTTCAAATCTCTAAAGGATAGACTCCATGATCCTCTATGCACTCGTGCAAATTACATCTGCTGATTGGTTACCGACTCGTGACTGGAATGATCGTAATTCGCTAATTCTTCTGTTAAAGATTTTTCATTGACCCAGAGTCCTTCAGATAAACTGTGGCCCAATCACTGAAGCAAAATAATGTCAAAAGTATTTGGGCTCTATCCTATCGCGAAATGAATCCGCGAATTTTACAGGTATCTATTGATTGATTATGCACTGGCGAGTTGATTTTAGATTGAAATGAAACAAATCCTCTAAATATTCATTGCTTTTGACTACGAGCCAATAGCAGAAGAAAAACAAATGTACGAGGTTTTTTTTTCTTTCCAGCGCATCGCAAATTGAATCCGTGAATGTCTCCTGTGCCTGCAAATTTCGCTATGGTAACTTGATATAATTTCATCGTCTATGTATCCATACGGGAACAAATGTACTAGCGTGGTCCCATTTTTTTTTTTAACCTGTTCTTCATAAATATGTGTAACTAGCAACGGAAAGAAACACAGCACAGCCCGTGAAGCTCTGAGGCGTGCTCTAGAGCTCTGGCGGATCTCAGTCACGGACATGTGTGCGCGGTGTTCAGAGGAACTGTTAGAGCTTCATTTTATGTTGCGCAGGTTCCTAACTTCAGCTAACGCGAGGGGGGAAATCATTTTAAGGGCATCGCGTACGGTGTGCATAACGTCAGAAAAAATCACGTTATTCGAAAACTACTCAAGATATCCGAGTGGTGTCTGTTCACGAAAAGAATTTACGAATGCACTGAAGGCAAAATAAGTTCTTGTGTTCCGTATTTCGTTATTAAACTGTATTTTTAAAAGAGTGAAAATGCCTAAAACTCATGTTTTGCGAATGATTTTTAGACATGTAACGCCCTGTAGGAAGTCTTGAAAGTACTAAAGGGAATTACAGTATAACTTCATCTTTATTTTTCCGCTATATAATGTTATGGCCACAGCTCAAATCTCTTAGTTTCCCTGTGCATGACGAGAAGACTGCGCGCCAGTTCAGGGGAGATACCGCGCTAGAAGCACCAGTGAGCATTCTTATCAATAACACAAATACAACCCTGACTAGGCGGGCTACTTAACAGTAACCGACAATCTTTGGTAAATATGGTTCACAGGACTCCCATCAGGAATCCAAAAGACGTAAAGAACTGATCATGCTTGTTACAAAAAGAACACAACACAGAAACGGACTTTGGCATTCTTCACCAGCCATTATTAGTCAAAGTGTGTTTTATTTTTAAATATTGTTTTTGAGTGATTGAACCAACGCCAAATGTACAGGAGACCAGCCGACTATATAGGCCTAACTAAGTTCCGGGTTACAGTTACGTCATCCCTCGCTAATAAAACTGGTAGGCTATGTAGGTTTATACCTTCAGCAAAATGAAAGCTTCCGCTGTGCCGTAAAAAGCTTCTAAAAATACTTATCGAAATGGGGATGGTCGCTGAACCGATCTCTGAGACGCCTTCAGTTTCTTGAACCTTGTTGACCTTCCTACTTGCGTACATGACCCGTTGGCTTTCTTCCGGGTATTCCCTTTTCTAAACCGAATGCATTTTATTACATTGTTTTAAATTTGCGTCTCGCCTTCCACGACATAATTAGTGGCGGGCATCGACTTAAGTGTGCACAGGTTTGTGCGGTCTAGCTTGGCTTCACAAAATAACGAGAATTTCGCAAGTCTCTAAGAAACGATTATTTCGCGCAGATTCTTTTCACTCCAGGATCAACTTTACTGTGTATAATTAAGTTTTATTACAGTACTAATTGGTCATGACAAAGAGAAATCCTTTGGCGAGTTATTTTTACCCTCAATAAATTAAATAAATAAAAATATTAACATAAATTTAAGAAGACTGAAATAAATTCGATTATAAGAAAACTAAATGTATTACGTTATGAGTAGAACATCACGCATAATAAATAATATTCAATAAATATGTCATTTTAATCAACATAAAAAGATTAACTCAATTCAAGAAATATAAATAAATAAGTTAATTTAATATACCCTGATATTAAATGTACAAAATAAAATCTACTTTAAAAATTATAAAAATTAACATTGACAGTACAAATTAACTGAAATTAAAAAATATATATTCCAAATGACACCAAAACCACAAATTAAAATATAACTCAAAATAATAATAATAAAATTATATATATTTTTCAAAGACTAGCGATTGCACAATTAATCTATTCAGTGTAACTGAATAATTTTCTTTAAACTAATCTTTGACATACTAGCTACACTTTAGAGTACAGCCACTTTGTTACGACTTATTCAAAATAAATTGGGTAACGAGACTTCTATGTTTTAAACTGGCTCAGGTTCGACAAGGGTGTGTCAAGCGCCAACTACAACCAGTGGTATGTGTGTTTCAAGTCACGGGTGTACATCCGCAGAATAATCGTAGCTCTATTCGTTGGTTTTAATCATCAAAAACGTTTACATATGTGGCATTTTCCCACGTCATTGCAATACTGATTTATAGTTTACTGTTCAACAGAAATAATTAATTTGTATGGTCTTTTCAAGCAATTTTAATGGCTTCTGGCAAGGTTACCTACAAGAATCGACCACTGTCTTCATGTACTGTTGCTGTGGAGCTCTGCTTCATTGCTTTTTAGACCTTGGTTGGGCAACAGTATTACTGGCAGTGCGTCAGCAAGGCAACAGACAAAATTATCTCGTCGACATGAGCAGTCGTAAGTATTAAGGTCTGTGTGCAGCCAAGCCACTTGAATCTTCACTTATCTAATGCCATAAAATCAACAATTTTATGGTCGGCAAAATGATGTTCACAAATGCAATTCTATACTAGCAGAATAAATATTTTATCTGTGATTTTAAAATGATAGTTACGATTTGTAGCACACTCCTAATAATGACTTACAGCACGCTATTAAATTAAACCTCCCAAATTGTACATATAGCGTTCATATTTACACTGTTAAACATTTTTACCTGGTTAAATTTGCAAATTTACAAAGAACTTTGTTAACTTGGTTCGAAGATAATCGCAATATAATCATATGGAAGTACTGACACACTAACGAACCCTTCGGAAACTTGTCGAGTCTTTACACAATTCCGTAAATTTGCCGCAACCTACGTCGGTGTAGTGCCGACTACAATTTAATTTGGGAATTTTGAAGAGCTCCTGCGAAAATCCTCGGTTCCTGGTTCACGGCCGGGGATAATCACGATCAAACGTAGGCCCGGTCTTATAAATGTCGAAGTTTAAGCCGAGCCGAGCCAAAGCGAAACGGAGCAAGGGAGCTCTTACGGTGACAAAAACCCCGCATCGGCTATTTTTACACGTCCCGTTGCACCGTGCTGTACCGCGGCGCACTTACACTGGGCAACTGGCGGTGTCGTAGCCTCGAGGCCTTCGGAACAACAGGGCGCTTGTCTACAGGTATATCCGTGGTTATTTAGCGGGTTAGTTGGACAGCAAAGAAGACCCGAAGCACACATATATCTTCTTGCTTTGACGATTGGACTACAGTGTTCTTGACATGCCACTGACGGCCCTGATCCAGTTGTAATCAGAAGTGATTGCCCAATCACGTGTAAACTCCCCCCCCCCTCCCCCCCAAGGACTGTGACCTTGTTATATACCAATTATAATTCTTAAAAAAAAACAAGGCTTTATAATTAATAAGCAAGTTGAGTCTAGCATGAAGTGAAACGAATCCACGAAATACACGTGACTATATTTGCAAATGTAAGCCTTCCAAATTCTGGTGATATGTTACACTCCCCACATTTACCCAAACAAATCAATGCAATTATTTTTCATTGGCTGTTTCAAAATTTTTCCTTCTGCCCAGATGGCATAAGTTATAGTTGTATCGTGCGAAAATCGGTAATATATATGCTTTTTTGGGTGTCTCAAACTGCGCATGACTAGGGGTATGCATTTTTCGCGAAATAATCTTATCGCTCTTTGGACTGCAGTTGGCTTCCATCTGCATCAGAAGTCTTTGACCGGGCCATTCAGGACAGCTTTGCTTCTACCCTGGATGGCTATGATTAGTGTGCTAACAGTGTACATGCACCTGAAATAATGTCAGCCAACCACGAAACACAGACAATGCTTCAAAGATTAACACACAACTGGTTTGAAATTATTTTACCGAAAAGTATATGGCCCTACCCATTACTATAGAGCCCGGAAAAATTCGCGGATTCATTTATACATTCATTATAAATTCATATATATGTATGTATAAATATATTTGAGCTGCTTTCGCTATTGGCTCACTGTTTAACTGGAGGGCTCTGACGAATGAGAAACTTTCAACCAGAGTATCCAATTACAGACAAGCTCAGACTGCTCACAAGTCAGTAACCAACGAACTGGCGTTATTTGCCCGAGTATGCAGAAGATTGTGTAGTCTACCCTGAAGGTAATTCAGTTCGCGAATTTTTCCAGTTCCTGCCCATGACTAGAGACCGGAAGAATTCGCGGATTCATTTCGTGTTAGGCTAGAATTGAAACCATTTTACTTAGGTGGAGTTTTTTCTATTGTTTCACAGTTTGTGGGAAGGAATCTAGTCCAATGAAAATCCCTCAACCAAAGAAGTATCGGATTACAGACTACCAAATTGAGACGTCTCACAAATCAGCAGCCAATGAACACGTGACATTTCCCCAAGTATGTATACAGTTGTGGAGTCTATCCTCAAGGTATTTGAAACAGCGAATCTTCAGGTCTCTACCCATGACCCAATGAAAATACCATTCAAGAGTATAATGGTATACATTCTAGCTTGTCTCCAAATAATAAAGCTAATTTCAGGTCTTTATTTACGTGGTCTTGCGCCGTAATTTTATGCACAGAGGCTTTACACGGCGATGCCTACAAGATAATAGTGGGTTCTGAAGCACTTGGGATACAGATTCTAAAACCATATAAGTTGAGACATGCCGCATGGGAGTAACCAATCAGCTATCACGGTCACAGAGGACACCATCCACTTCCGCAGGACAAACATTTTATAGAGACAGAAATAAACCGCGGATTTTTTTTCGCGACAGGACATGCTTCACACCCTTGCTCCTACTGCCTCTTCAATTGGCTTGCAGTCCACGCGGAGACCACCAAGCAAGAGAATTAAAAAAAATCGTTCTATCCCAAAACTTCGTTCTTAAAAGACCTGCGAAATTTTCGTCTCACATTTTATTGTTACACGTTAGACTCTACAAACATGTGTATCATCAAGGCGATAACACGTATTCATCGGCTTCTGCATCGCTTCTCCTCTCCGGATCGCATTTTATTATGTCAGATTTTTTTATGTTTGTTTATTAGCGTTTCGTTCTTCACGGCGTGAAAAATAACCCGTAGGCCTATTCCAATTTAAAAAGTAATTAAAGAGTAGAAACGTTTACAGTCAAGACTGACGCCGAATTACAAAATGCAAATATTACAGGTCCCTAAGTATTACTAATACTGATGAGCATCGAGTCGGTTCAAGTGGTTCGGTGCCCACTATCATCACCTTAAGCTTCTGTGTATAACTTTGCGATGGAAACCTAGCAAAAATCTAATAAAGGCAATAACGAACCCGCCATTAATGAAGTGCCGAATCTAAAGCAAAAAAAAAAAAAACTACTGAAACGCTAAACATATAGCAGTCAATTATCAGGAAACATCCACCCGAGTATACGGATAATTACAGTGTATTCTAACTAAGCTGAACATTATTTAACAATTCTGATCATTATCCTTGTCTACAACTGCATAAAATACGAAAAATACCTCTCAAATTACGAAGAACGCTCTTTACATAAACTACAAAGAATGTCAATCAAATAAAATATGACGAATTGCCCTCAAATAAAATACAAATAAGGTTCCTCAAATGATTTACGAAAAATTCTTCTCTAATAAACTATATAGAATGCCCCTAAAATAAACTACAAGGAAAATGTTCTTTAAATAAACTATGAAGAATGCCCTTCAAATAAATTTCAAGGAATGCCCCTCAAGCAAACAGCGCATAATGGCCCTCGAATAAACTAAAAGAACGTTCCTCAAATAATCTACAAACTATGTCTAATAAACAACGAATAATTCCCCTCAAATAAACTGCAAGGAATGCCTTTCAAATAAACTATAGAGAATGCTCCTTATATAAACTACGAAAAACGCCCGTCAAAAAATAAACTACGAAGAATGCCCTTCAAAAGAAACTACGAATAGTGCCTCTCAAAACACTGATTTTTCGTAGTCAGACTAGAGTGACGTGTTCCGTCATAAACAAGGTAAACAACCACGTGGGAGGAAGAACAGTGTGTTTAATGTACTTTTAACAAGTTTTTAAAGTTTCCAAAGTGCCTCATGTGGGATATCCTTAAATTTACGTAGATCCTTGGTTAATTTGTAACCGGAGTTCTTGGTACGTTTAATGTGAAAATGTTAACAGTGTTGTTAGAGTGCCCTATTATGAAGTATATTCTCCAGATCATTGTATACGGGTATCTTTTTGTCCCTAACAACTTTCACAGGAGGGAAATGGCATGACGGAAACTTTTGTGAATTCGTGCACTGTGGTTAATTGGCTATATGCAAGGGACTTCCATAGCGGCTCGGCGTCTGATTGGTCCCGCTCAAGTCGCCCATCAGGGGTCGGCCATGCACGCATTGGCTTACTACATGGATACTGCGTGAAGCAGCTTTCTGTCCAGAAAATGGGCCGTGCGATTGGCTGAAGTGTGGTTCTGAACCACGGTGTTTCAGAAGAAGCGACTGTGTTTAAAGATGTACATTCTAATTCGTACATACTAACTAACCATCATCAGGCGTGGCACATACGTTTCTGCAATGTTTCGTGTGTTACATTATGACGATTGTGAAGTAGAACGTGACTTCAACTGCTGCGTGACACAGCTTGCCGTCTCCTGACAAATCGTAACTTCTTGGCTTGCTCTGGCACACGTCAATGATGCTCCTGGCACTAATTGGCAGGTTGTGTCCTGCCATATTGCCGGGAGAAAAGAGGGGGGAGTACGACAGTTTTTTTTGGAACGTGTGATTTCTCGATAAACCGGGCAGATTCGCTTCTGACTTCGTATGTATTTGGGGAACGGTTCTATTTTGTAACATTGCAAGCTTTTTTAAAGTGAAGCTTTTTTTTACAGCCGGTAGTGTAAGTCAAAGCGATGACGTCATCAGAAGAACGATCAGGAGTGGGACACTGGATTGCGTATTTGCATTAGAGCACTCTTGAATATTTGCGCACTTGCATACTTGTGCACTTGTACAATTGCATACTTGGTAATTCGTAGGGCCATTTGCTTTTTTCGCGAAATAATCATCTTATCTCTAATTAGACTGCAATACGGTATGCCCGCGCTAGCGATTATCCCCTTGTGATTCGCGACCGTCTGCGAGAGAAGCCACTGCCCTATTCGGCCGGGCCATTCAGGACGCGTTTGCTCCCGCACTGAATGGTCTGTGATTGATGTACTGACCGCATATGTACCTGAAATCAACCCAGCAAACCACGGAATACAGACAATGCTAAAATGTTTTTTAACACACAGCCGGTATTGAAATTTTTTTTTTACGAAACATGCTTGGCACTACAATTTGCAAACTTGCGGTATGCTATACTTGAAAAAATAGATATCTACCGATATAGCTATATTTCATGGAATACTATGAAACGCAAAACCCCAACTCGCATTTTTTTTTAAATTTTGCACTGCACACATTACGACCGCAACGACACCAAAGCCCGCAATGACCCAAGGCGCTACGACCAGCGCTCTTGTATTTTCGTAGGATTCCGTGTTACGTCACGTTCCCGGAGACTGCAGCTGCGCTGCACGCTGCTGCCCTCAACGACTGTGTTTCCTCGCAGCGCTGCTACCAGGAAGCTGCTGGCACGATCTTCCCTCGGACGAAGCTCGTCCAGACGACCAGAACACGAGCCCTGTATATTTTTAACCCCTTTTGTTTCCCCCCGAACTCGCCGAGGGACACGAGTGTAGCTGGATCTACTCGTGATGGGCAGGGACCGGCGAAAATTCTCGTTGTTTCCCGGCGCAATGATGAACTACACACACTTGTACCCAAATAATCTGGAGCCTAAAATGTCAAAAATTTGCAACCTTCAATTCACGAAGAATGTTGTTTTCAAATTATCCAGAGATTTTATCAAATTTGCTGCTATCTTCGTAAATTTACGGACCCTGTGTTCACTTACTTTGAACATGAATCCAAAAGAATGTTCTTGGTATATTATAAAATATATTAGAAAAACTTGTTAAGTCTACAGGAATAACGCTCTTGTTTTGTCCAAGTGTGCAAGGAATTAGCGTTAAAAAGTATACAATATTACAAAGAAAGGTTCTGCTATCAAGATGGGGAAAAGGTTGGCGGGTTTTCGTTCGTATATTGACTTAAATTATTAACGTGCCAAAGATTGCACACATCATTGTGGTCCCAACACTGGACGTCTTATTCCCGTTATAACTGTTAAAAACGTGTGTCATGCTGGTTGTATTTTATATTTTGAGGTTATGAAATCTAACAGCACTTTTTTTTTGCTACGTCTGACTTTCATTGTAGTAGATATTGATGTTTCGTGAATAGTTAATTGAAATGCATAATTGATCAAATTATTTTATTAACGAGTTTCTTGTTTTCAACTTACTTCACTTATTAACATAGCAAAGATTGCAGACATTTCCTACCTAACTTCTTACCACCATGGTAGAGAGTGACCCTCTTACGACGACGTCTCATCCGCGTGAACCAGAATGCCAGACGTGACAGTGAAATATTTGTTGCGACCCAGACTGGACGGTCTACTTGCCGCCAGAAACATCAGGATGGCAAGGAAAAAGAGGGGGGAGTAGGAAAGCAGTAATTTTGCGAGCCATGTAGCCAAAATAAAAAATAATAAATGTGAGCTAGTCTATCAAGACTCGCCAAAGATGTTTAACATATAACCTCGGTAACGAGCAAATTTCTGTGTTCTCATGTTGCAAATACACTTAGGCCATAATACGAAACTCGGACACAAAATTAAATGTAGAATTCTTTATAATAATGTCAATCGTGATAAATATACGTAAATTGTGTTTTCAACTGGATTTCTGGACGCTAATCACACGTAGTTTCCGCACCCGCCGCTATATAGGTATCGCTGCCGGAGAAAGCAACGTCGACTATAGATTCATTCCATTTTCATACAGATATTTTGAACTAGGCAATGAAACGGCTTCGATATAAGCGAAAAAGACTTGGCAAAATACTAACTCTCGTCTTTAGACCTGATTTTCGACAAGTGGTTTTATTACAATACTGCCCGTCGTGTTAAAATTCACTAAACAGGTAATACTGTAAAGTTTCACTTTGGGATTTGCGATATTTGGTTCGCGCCATCCACCACAGATGGCAGCACCTAGGTTACACATTTTCGTTCCATGCGACTTCCGTTCCATTCACGTATTTACTCCCACCAAATGCCATAAACCGAGAGCTGTGATGTTACACATTAAAAAAAAATGGTTGCTGTCTTCTCTCGGGTCGTCACGGAAATTTTCCAACGAAAGGCTGCATTTCAAATAAACGAAAGGTTCTTCGCAGTTATGGTAATCTGTATCTTCGTAGAAATTACGTCGAATAACGAAGTCCAAGCCCCATTTTCTGTAACAAACGTAGTCTCAGAAGTACGAAATGTTATTTACTGTAGACTTAACGAGTTTTTAAAGGTTTTGATAGCGCTTAGAGTAGTTTCTTGTGAGTTCATGTTCAAATTAATAAAACCCAATATTTCAGTCAATTTACGAAGACCCCTTTATAATCTGTAACCAGAGTTTTTCTTTCTTAAATAACAGGCTGAAATTTTTAGTAGTTTGAACGAGTTACGTAAGTTACATTAAGTTTACATTGTGTTATCTGATCTACGTTTATAATACGTTTTGTATCAAACGTGTCTCCACGCAATCTGCTAACTCGTGTTTTTTTTACTAATGACGGCAAAAACATAATTGCGGCCCTAACACTGGACGTCTTATTCCCGTTAGAACTGTTAAAACGTCTGTCATGCTGGTTGTATTTTACACTTTGAGGTTATGAAAATATTACAACACTTTCTAGCTACGTATTACTTTCATTGTAGTAAATATTGATGTTTCGTAAATAGTTAATTGAAACACATAATTGATCAAATTATAACTCAACAAACACAAACATATATTTATTTTTAAAACGTTTCTTGTTCTCAACTTACAAGTGCGAAGTTATGAAATATCAGCTTACTTTGACGGTGTACCGAGGTACGTGACATGTATTCGCTACATGGTCAGGCAATACGAGGAACCACCAGTCACGTAAAAACAGCACGTGGTGCAATACATAACATTACTGCAGGTTTTCTGAGAATAATCCGTTATCCTCAAAGTTTGCATACAAGCAGAACCTCGCAAAACTACGTAGATAAAATAAATGTTTTACTTCGGCCTTTGTTAGATTTTTTATCGCGTGCTTAGCGGTAAATTTGCTGACCAAAATGTGTAGTTACGATGAAAATTTTCTTCCATTCTTTTCTTTTCTTGGGGGAGGGGAAATTGCGTGTATGTGGCGTAACTTGAGAATTTTCATTTGCAGTGAATAAACACAGGTGTAATGCAACGATTATCACAGGATAGTAAGAAAAAAAAATTTTTGTGCCTAGGATTTGGGAACTGATTTTAACTATCTTTGGGGCCCTGAATCTAAATATGAAATTAGTTTTTTACCAACTCTAATATTTGAGATAAGAAAAGCTTGAAATGTGTTCTTCTAACACAATAGGAACAAATATTGTTCAATAACAATTGCTCACTCAATGACAACGAAAGAAACATACCGCACCCTAGCTTTGGTCTTGGAGAAAATAAGGTATCGTGAACATTAATGGGTGATTTGTGTGGACTTAAAAATGGTAAACTTTCTCCTCTGACAAAAAAGTGGCCACACCAAATATACTTTTTTCCTGTGCCTCTGGGATATCAGAGAAAAAACACACCACTGGGTTAGACAAGAGTGGCCTAAGAGAGAAGACATGGTCGTTGGAGAAAAAAAAAAACTTTCTTAACGAACCCTTAGTTGAACGAGAGAAAATCATCTTTCCTCCACTGCATATCAAGCTGGGCCTTATGAAGACGTTTGTAAAGGCTCTTGATAAGGACGGATCATGCTTTGCATTTATAGGCGGAAAATGCCTCATTTGAGCAAAGAAAAAATTAAAGCAGGAATATTTAACGGCCCAGAATTAAGAAAATTCATTAAGGACCAAGCAATCGTAAATTACATGAATGAGGCTGAGCGAAAATCCTGAACATTTGTTGCAGTTATCGGAAATTTTCTGGACCAACGAAAAGCAGAAAACCATTTTGAACTGGTAAACGATATGCTTAAAAATTTCAAATCCCTTGAGCGCAACATGACTATTAAGGTGCACTATTTACACAGCCATATAGACAGTGTTCCTATAAATTTAGGAGACAGCAGTGAGGAGCAAGATGAAAGTTTTCATAAAGATATTAAAATTATGGAAGTCCGCTATCAAGGTAGATGGGATACGCACATGGAGGTAGATTATTGCTGAAGTAAAAAAAAATAATAACTGTTCCAAGATATATTTAAGAAGTTCACGGAAAAGAAGCTTCCGAAGTGTTGAGTGACCCGTTGGTTCCATCGATGACTTGGTACTTTATTTGTATGTATAATAATATTAGGATATAATAATATTTGGAATAATGTAATGATATTTGTACAATATAATGATATTGGTATAATATTACGAACGTGAGCAGAGCCGCGGCGCGTGCAGGTTCGGAGCTGGCTGCCGGCCCCACACGGCCACTGATGTCACGTGTCCGCCGCAACGTGAGACGTGCCGCGCGCGCCTGGTAGATTACAAGGATCGTCGCTTCCCCCCCTCCTTACCACCGTTCCCCTAGCGACGCTCTGCCTTTGACACGTTATCTGACACCTGACAGCTATGGAGTTAAACGAGCCGCCGACGCGTGTCTCGAGAATTCTGCCGTCGGGTCGGCGCGGAATGAATCGACAGGACCCAGCCGCGCTTGTCACTTCTAGAAGTAGCGCCTAGGCCTATATAAGCTCAGGACGCCGGCCTCCATGTTAGTGAGGAGTTGGGAGTTGGGAGTTTTTCCGCGGCGGAGTTTCCGGGGTGATAGTGCCGCAGGCGAAGTCCCTGGACGAAGGTTCCAGGGCGGAGAGTTCAGTTCCGGGGCGAGAGTCTACGCGTTAGTGTCGCGGGTGCGGCGGAGTTCCTGGGCGAGCGAGTATCTCGGCGATAGTTGGGTGGCGAGGGTGCCGCGGGTGCAGCGAGAGTCCCGAGCGAAGTTCCGAGCGAAGCGTCGATCGGACCCTCGGCGAAGGGAAGTGCGACGGTGGCGGCGGAGTGCGGCGACGGAGGTACACGAGGGGTGCTGCGGCGATAGTTGCCCCAGAGGTGCGGCTCAGCGAGGTGTGCGGTGGGTAAAAACCGAGTGACTGGGGAGTAAACCTTTTTAAGTGTAATTGATTATTAGGCCTGTTTAGAAGATTATTTGTTAGTGGTATTGGCATTCAATAAAACTGTGTAGTAAAATATTTAATTGGGCTATCAATTTACGAACCCAGTAGTTTTCCCACGACGATTTATTATTTTCATTTTTAATAAATCGTAACAATATAACTTAATAATATTTCTGTAACTTAATAATAATAATTTCATGTTTAATTTTTAGATTTGATTCATGGATTTAACCTAAAATAACGTAAAACGTACATTCACTAAAACGTTATAGGCTATCTTAGACATTTGACCTCCTAGGCAAAAACTAATGCCATATTTTAATTCAGGGCACTAAATACATACGAAATCAGCTCCAAATACCCCGGCACAAAAACTATTGTTGGCCTGTATTATAATCGGTAAATTCACAAATACGATTTAAGTTAATGTGTCTTTTTACGATATTCATGATTATCACAGGCTAAAAATATAAAAAATGACTCATTTTAATGTAGCTAATCTCATAGTGGAATAACAATAGCGAAACAGACAATAAGTGATGGACGCGACACGAATAAAATAATTTCTTAATCTATTATATTGAACACATCGCGTCAGCCCGACAAAATTTGCAGAGACAGATTTTCCATTCAAAAATGTTTTTATTTCCATCGCGTTACGGGGCGCAGAGTTACCCGAAATGGACATCAGAATTTATTTCCCCATTCATTTGAACTGGTGCGTTAACAGTACAATCATTGGTCATGTATTTTCGAGGTTTTGTCTGTAAAATTCTACTTCGGAATATTTTTAATACTTTCACGAACAATAATATTTCTGGATAAATATGAGATTTCGATTAAACAAATATCTATTAAACAGATCCATTAAAAACATCTTGTCAGCATTGATGTCTGTTGTGTATGTAGTGCTAATGTAATAGCAAGACAATTTATAAAAAATAATGTAAGCGAGTCTTTCAGTATTCATCAGAGCTGTATAAAATTTAACCTCGGTAACGAGATGTATTCTTAAGTTGCAAATACATTTATACTACGAAATTCAGACACTAAATTAAAAAAAAATTCTTTTAGATTATGCCGAGCGTGATAAGTATATGCAAATTGTTTGTTCAAGTAACATTTGACGCAAATCACGCGTAATTTCCGCCACCGCCACTTGAATTAACTACTGGAGCAGCTAAGTCGACTACTGAATCGTTTGATTAGCAGACCTGAAGGTTAAACTATGCAAAGAAACGGCTCCGATAAAAGGGAAGAAAAAAAACTTGGGGAAAATACTAAACTCCAGCTTTGGACCTGATTTTCGACAAGGAATTTTAACACAATACTGCCCATATTGTTAAAATTCATTAAACAGAATATACTATAACGTTTTCCTTTGGCTTTGTGAACGTATCTTCGCAGCATCCGCCACAGATGGCAGCACCGTGGTTTCCTTTTCACGCTACTTCCGTTCCATTCAAGAAATTACTCCCTATAAACGCCATATACCTAGAGCTAAGATGTTTACACGTCAATAGTTGTTTATTTCGGATTGCCGTGCGGTTTGAAAATATATAATATATATATATATATTTTTAATTTAGTGTCTGAATTTCGTGAAATAAATGTATTTGCAACTTAAGAACACATCTCGTTACCGAGGTTAGATTTTATACAGCTCTGATGAATACTGAAAGACTCGCTTACATTATTTTTTATATAAAATGTCTTGCTATTACATTAGCACTACGTATACAACATACGTCAATGCTAACAAGATTTTTTTTAAGGATCTGTTTAATAGATATTTGTTTAATCAAAATCTCATATTTATCCGGAAATATTTTTGTTCGTGAACGTATTAAAAATATTCCGAAGTATAATTTTACAGAATATTATATATTTCGCCGTTGCGTCGCGTCCTTCAGATTGCGTCTGTCGCGACATTGTGACGCCAGCCAGCACTGCGGTGTCGCGAGCCACTTGAGATAGTCATAAATATTGGACCCGGCGACCTCGTGACTTGAGCACAATATGCAAAAAAAAAAAAAAAAAAAAGAACAAGTAGGAACGTGCGTATGTTTCATCTGGCGGAGGCGTATCGCACTAGGGCGGTCCTCTGGTGCGACTCCGCCCGGGCGAGTGTGTCAAGGTCGCCAGATGCCATCCGGCGCTGGACGGCTGCGGGTCGGATCCCTTCGGGGAGATCACCAACACCCGCGCAGCCAGGCGAGACAGGCGGTGCTCTCCCCGCGCCGCCGCTGTGTACGTTTTGTCACACTGTAATTTTTTTTTTTGACGTGACAACGTCTAATAAATCGATGAACGTCAGCTGCACGCACGAAAAATGATTACTCATTGTCCCGTTACGCTCGCACCGCATCTATCTCTCTTCCACTCGATTGGCCTGTGCGTCCGAGGAGAAGAAAGACAGCGGCAACACACAACTTACATCTACACGTGAACTGTTTCGACGACTGTTTATAAAGTGAAGTGAAAAGTTAATGTGGTTTTCATTGCTTATTACAACAACAATTTCGGCAATAAAGTTTAATTATTCTTGCATTTTAAAAAATCTGATTACTAGTATAATTTCAAGTATTTATTCTTTTATTATTAAAATAAAAATGATTCAATTTTATTCATAAAAGTATGCAATCATTTCATCAATGTTTTGTTATGACGTTGTCACGTTAAACTATCGTCTGTAAACCGACTTTACAGACTATTTTTTTTGTTTGTTTGTTACAAGGGGTGTTTTAGGTTTAAACCAGCTTTTAGATATGTTTCTAAGAAACACTACCTATTTTTATTAGTTATTTTTGGTTCTCGCCGCGTTCAGATGAAAGCCACCCAATATGCCGCTTTCTGCCACTCGTGTTGAACCAGAAAAGTTGCGACATCAAAGAAATGAAGTCCAGCAAATCTCCACACCTGACTGGGACTCAACCACAGAAAGTTCATTTATTTCCCCACAGGAGGAGGATTTTCCAACAGAATTGGTGTTTCTCACAGAATTAGGGTTTTATTGTACAGTCGGGGATTTCCCACAGAATAAGAATTAACTAATTAAAATTTTAATTTTTGATTTAGCTGGGTATGATTTACAACTTTTGTAGTTACTTTAAATTATAACTTCGTGATTAGTATATAAATTTTTGTTCCTGTAAATCACAAGAAACATTAATGACACAACCATTGTTATTAGTGTGGAAAAATACCTTTCATTAAATAAATTAAGATAATCAATTTAAAATACATTATTTTAAAAAAATTTGTTCTTATAAAACCACGGTTTAAACCATAGTTTATATCTGCCAACACTGTTTACAATATTATCATATCATCCTTAGATTGCAGTGTGCATTTAAATGAGCATTTACGTTCTCTTTCCAGTGCTGCTAGCGCTGTTCTTGTTTTGTTGTGCTCTGTTGCCAGACATACGTCACAGATCACAAAGGTTTCTAGACACCACTTCATAAATATAATAAAAAATGTTAATGTATCTGAAACATTGTATTTTTCAAAAGAAAAATTTCTTGCAAGAATTTTGTATGTACAATTATTTTGTTGTATTTCATCAAGAGCGTGAACTGATAAATTTCAATTTTTACTTGTATGAAGAAGTAGGTAACTAAAATACGTCATATTGGGGCAACTATTTATATGTTCACAGTTATTAGCAGTTATAGGCCTACATCGTTTTAATACTATTTCATGTTAATTAAATTCATTAATTTGATATATATGGGATTGTTATAAATGACAATGATTAGTTTTTATGTTTAACTTTCTTTGTATTTTGTTAACACGAAAATCAACAAAAGATAATATTTGTAAGTACACTCTATGCTTAACCGTTCATAGGAACTCATGTGTGGCTCGCCCCTTCAGTACGACAGCGTTCCACGCATCGAAGAAAATAGTAGAGCTGACGAAAATACTTTAAGGTGCCGACTGACTAGAGCCATATTGCATGTCCGAGACCTTTAAACACAGAGCTGCTTATATGGTGGCATTGCCTCTCTCATTTTCGGCGGCTACCGTATCATTTACTTACATAATGGTAGTAAAGGTAAATGTGTAATCAGTGGTGAAGCAAGATCGGGTTTTACCCGGGCCGGAAAGTTTCTTGTCACCGCCACCTCTTTCTCACGGAAATGAAGTTATTTAAATAATTAAAAATAAGACACCTATAGTTCCAAGTGGTTTATTTAATTAACATTGTATGCATATTATCACTTAAAATGTTTTTCACTAAGTTTTTTTTTCTCTGGGAATTGGAAAATCACTTCATAAAAATCTATTATTCCTTCCAGTTTTCAATTTACAGGATGGCTAAGTCAGAGAGCCGAGCTTGACTTAAAGTGGACCAAACAAAACTCTTGATTAATTGTAGTTCTAAATAACGCGATGATACTGAAACACATAACTTTAACACGAATCTTAAAGATAAAGTAAGGTTTAGTACCTACAGAATCAGAAAGTTTATGTTCAATACCAAACTATAAAAATCTTAAATACCTTTCTTAAGTTAGTTTTCAAAGTTATTTACTGAACAAGTTTGAAATAATATAATTTGAAAAATGTTGTGAGACCAATTTTGTTATTATTTTTGTTACTTTGTCACCCCCACAGATGACACCCAAGGCAGTCCGCAGGCACAACAGTGCCCTCTTCATTAGCCTCTGGGTAGTAAAGGTACCTCTAGTTGCTTTCATGAAGTAGTACCATCATATTTATAATCAAAAGCTATTTTGAAAACACCCGTCTTAAACATTCACGCGCTCCAAAATTACTTACAGAATAAACGCTAGAACAGTCATAGTATTCTGACACTGACATCCTATAGTCTGTTAAATTTTATTCGCCACTTCGGACATATTGAGAAGTTCCAAGATGGCGCCGTTGACACGTCCAAGATCTTCGCACTCCGGACAGACGAAGGGCGTCGGTGGAGTGACTTCGTCGGTTCCACGGAACGGAGAAGATGAACAGGAATATTTTACCGTCAAAACCACTTGAGCTCTGATCTCATTGTGTGCGTGGACTTACTTTTTAAAATGACCACAATTCACGACTAAAAGGTGCAACTAAAACGGCCAGCATTTAGTTTACAAAACTATCCTGAATAAAGTAAACATATTCCTCTTCAGTGGTCTTGGTCTGAAGTCCAGTGTTGCTTACCGAAATTCGACTTTCAGCTGTAGACACACATTGGCTGATCGTTACGTTAAAAGCATATCAATGCGTCAAATTTGTAATGGGTCCTTACTTTCAACCAACTGGAAGAAAATTAAAAAATATTGCACGAATGTCAAGTTAAAGGACCCTTTAGATTAAAAGTGCATCTCAAAGTATGTCAGCTATCTTTCTTTACCTTCCGAATAGTTGCAAATATCATTACAGAATCGGACTAGTGACCCGAAATTTCGCGGATTTATCTGGCTTCGGTGTGGAAATTCAAAGTCATAAGTGTGCTCAACCCATGTTTGCTTTCCCATTGGTTGGTTTCTTAGCGAGAACATTTTAATCATTGTTAGTTGGCACTACGTGATTCGCTTGCTTCTCTCCTAGCTGGGAATCGATGGCTCACGGTCGTAATGGGGCGTGTCCAATGAGTGAACACAGTGCGAGAGGGTGAAGGTTTGCATTCTAATTTACAACTTAATGAATGCTCGAAATTTCAGTATCTCCGAGAATCGCCGATGCAGCCTTTTGTGTGAGATAGAGTCGCTCGGGTCTCGGTAGCCTTTGAGGGGTTTGTAACGATATCTTTGAGTGAAAATGTAAGGATAGCCTGTTTCTTGGTCAGCAAACTGCTGTTATTACACCCTTTATGATTACCTGAGACTTTTCAAATGGTTAAACTGAATGTGAAAAAAATATTTCATCTGCCAAAATTTAGTGTGCGAAAAATTTGTAAACGCATTTCGGTTGCTGATACACCTACCCAAGCAGGGATTCTGGAAAAACCACGCGTTTTCAAAACTACTCAAGATATATGAGTAGGGTCTGTTTACAAAAAAAAAACATTTAAGGATACGCCGAAAAGTTGTTTTGTTTCTGGATTAAGTTTTTAAACTGTATTTTTCGATGAGTTAAAATGGCTACAAGCCGTGTTTTCAGAGTAGTTTTCAGTCATGAAACAACCGGTATAGATTCTTGAAAGTACTAAAGGTATTTGCAATACAACTTTAACCTTATTTCTCCGTTATCTAATGTCATTGTTACCGCTCAAATCTCATAGTTACGCGTCAGTTCAGAGCCTTGCGCTTAGAGGCGGTACCACACTAGAAGCACCAGCTAGCGTGGCATTTATCATCCCGCCTCACTAACACAGATCAGTGGCGTCTCGTCAGGGCAAGCAAGGTAAGCAGTGCTTGCCCAGGCAGTTTCCAGACATTGTATTTTTTAAATAAATATTTTATTCAGAATAGTATTTTACTTTGGCTCGTGCAGTTAGGTGTATGTATTTTTTACACTATCTTCTTGGGACCCAATACTGTGCGCTGTGCGCTATAAAAAAAGAACTCGTTGACACAAAAACATGCTGTTTTAGAAGCGTTGCTAGGTTTAGAAGCGCTGGTAGGATCGCTTTCAGCAGGAAGTCTGCCGCAGTAGTTTCCTTTCGGAAGGGGGGTGGCATGGTACAAAGGTTCAGGGAGGGGATTGGCTGGAAAAATACGCGGTAGAAGCTACGAAAGTAACGCTTTCTTGCCGAACTGGAGCGAACATGGCCGAAGCAGACGGTGGAATTTTTCCGCCGACTGCTTCGGCTATGTCCGGTACAGTTCGGCACGGCAGGTGGCGATGTCGCGTTTCAGTCGGCGGTCGTCTCTCGGGGCGCGCGCATCTCTCCCGCGGGCTGTTGGCTGGCAGTGCGTGGGGGATTTGTGGGCGTACGATGATACTACACTCCCACTTAGTATATAAGTAGAGACCTGCAAAATTCGCGGATTCATTCGGTGATAGGCTAGAATCCAAACACATATACCTCTTAGATAATTTTGCTATTGTCTTACTGTTCATCTGGACGAATCTCAACCAGTTATAAACGCTCAACCAAAGAAGGATCGAATCACAGACAAACCAGCTGAGACGACTTACAAGTCGGCAGCCAATTAACTTGCGTTATTTGCCCGAGTGTACAGGGGTATGTGCAGTCTATCCCGAAGGCCATCGAAACCGCGAATTTTGCAGGTCTCTATATATAAGTAATGTAGAGTAGGTATTTTACTATCAGAATAATGTAAGTCAATAATTATTTTTCAAAAATAATGTATTTAAAAAAAAAGTCAATTTTTCTACCTGTGGAATAGTCAATGTTCAGTTAAGAAAACTACTTAAATAGCACCATTTTGTACCTTGAAATCCATATTTTCCCGGCGGAGGGCCCCCAGACCCCCCCCCCCCCCCCCAACCTCAAAATGTTTTGGTGTGAAAGGAGTTATTGCTTCCCCTCATGTAAACCTCACGCCTCGCCACTGACACAGATACACCCTTGACTTGAAAGGGGAGGGGGGCACCTTGCAGTCGAAAAAATTCGCAAATCCTTACACGATTAGTGTCTCACTGAACTCAACCTTCGGAAATTGAAGGATATTTTGGTTGAAGCTGCATAGGCAACGGACACATACTTAACTAATCGGAAATAGCTTACAGCCTATATTCGCTGGGCAACCGCGCGTCCCGTTATGCTAGAACCAGCTATACGTACGCCAAGGGAATGTGTGCCTGACAAACAGCGTAACGGCAGTTCAAATATGTGCGTAGCTCAGAGCAAACACTACGGCAGCTCAAGTTCAGGTGCAAGTCCAGCATTTCTCTTCCTCGGCCACTGGAGGCCTCTCTCCCAAAACACACGCGATCGTAGTGCGAGATGATTAAAAACATGCGGTGGACTATTCAACGTGTCGTTACTGAAACTACGTTATTGATATCATCATTTTAATGAGTCCAGTTAGGTTTGTGTGCCCACACAATAGGCACATTTCCTAAGATCGTAATAATTTTACTGAAAATGAAATGATTTATAAATATAACTGAAATTGTATTTGTCTTACAAAGTATACGTATTATTAAACAATATGCCTTTGTTTTGTTGTGTCTTAAATATTTGAAAATAATCCTGCAGTGTGGTACAGAAGGGTTGTGTGTATATATATATATATATATATATATATATATATATATATATATATATATATCTGAGTAAAATTAACATACTTGAAAAAACCTACTATGTGATATAAAAAACTTCACGAAAGTGTAATTCTTGCAAGGAAACTCAAAGAAGAACGTATACATGTAAACCTATTCAGGCATCAAAAAAAATTTTTTTGCACTAATGAAATATTTATTGCGATTAGCAACCAATAAAGCTTATAGTTGAATAGACTTATCTAGTTTGTTCGGACTGAAAAGTGATATTAACATAGGATGTTATTTTTTCTGTGGATCTTACTTGTAATCAAACTTTCCTAAATTTGGAACATGGCAACAATCACACAACATGCATTTATACTCAAATACAATAAAAATTACACAAATTAAAATTAAAATACAAAAAACCTTATCTACTTTCTTAAGTACATTAAATGTGCAATTGTAATACTTACTATGGGTTTAAAATTTCAGATAAATTTAACAACAATTCCTTGTCTCCATTTTATACCAGATCAAATAACACGATAGAAAAATGTATGCGAAATAGAGGTGTTACTCCAAGTTATTCCAAAATTATTTCAGTTTTACGAGCCAAAAGTTTTGCAGTGGTTGCAGTACTTAGTTCAGTTAAAGGTTAATGTTCCATCGTTAATACGTTCTGTATTATTTGTAGTAAACCAGTTATTTACTTCCATTTACAAACGCTTACCCCAATTTTGGGAAGCACTTTATACCATAAGCCATAGCATATATATCTGCTTATTGTTTTGACTTGAACCTGTAGCCCGATGTTTGGTGGTCGAAGTGAAACTAGCGTTACGGTGGCTTGCCAACGTAATTTGTTTATGATTGTTTTATTTTTACAATTACAATAAAAATTTGCAAAAGTTACCTCAAGTAACACTTCCTTCGAAACTACTTATTATACATAACTGGGTGTCGTGAGCAGGTAACTCCGAGACGTCCCTATGGTTGCCAGGATGATTCCACGATGGTTTACCATTGCCTTCCGCGGGATCAAAGTGAGCAGGTCATCACTCACACCGGCCGGGAATTGAATCTAGGCCCCTTCGCCCACCAAACAGACACGGTAGCCAGTGGACCACTAAACTAAAAACTACGTATGCGGAAACAAATAATAGCTTATTGGAGTCACCAAAAAAAAAACCGTCCATAATCATCGTTATCGGATCATTTTATGAAAAAGCAAACTTGTTATACTGACTGTCCATTTATACTGACTCACTTTATTTCTGGTAATACAGTTAATGCTACTCAAAAGTGTGAACACGTAAGAGATTTTACGAAAAAAAAATAAATTACGTCCATACACTTGCATACGTTTGTATTGCTACAAAGAGTAATTCAGATACGTTTACATTTTTTCTTTTTACTGTGTGTCGACAGAAAGAAATAAAATGACAATATTTTTTTTTTCAGGTAACAGGAAGCTGCGCAATCGCAGGCCGCGATTGTGCTGACTGCGTCGGCGGAAACACTACACCAGCGCCACGTGCGTCGCGCCAAGTCGACACCTGGCCAGCGCCAGCGAGGCTCGGCCGCAACCGCATCGCTCCGTTCCGAATAATCGGTTACTGAATCGATTCACGGCGCAGAGATCTGAGTGACACACTCATAATTGATGTCCATACCTTTTGTTTTTCTTTTTGCACTATCATTCATAGAGTGAGAGTTTATTATTTTCTTATCTATAACACAATAAATATCTGCCTCCAACTAAGAAATAAATAAATAAATAAACGGCTCATTTGTATAGTCTCGTAGGGACTCCGGAATTTCGAGAATTCATCTAATTATTACAGAATTGAAAATCGATGGAGTGTGGCTTATTTCCGTTAACGACCCCGCCTACCCGGGCACACACACACGGTGTGCAGAGCTTCAGAAGAAGAAGAAAAAAACATGCGATTTAAAAATAACTAAAGCTATCAGAGAGAGATCTGTTCACGAAAAGCATTTAGGGATACACTGAGGGTGGATGAATAGTTCTGTTTCCGTATTTCGTTTTCAAGCTGTATTTTGAAGAGAGTGAAAGTGTCTGAAACGCGTGTATTCAGATCATTTTTAGTCATGAATCTCCCGGGAGAGATTTTTCAAAGCACTAAAGAAATTTGCAATACATCCTTCTCTTTATTTCAAATGTGGAATTTGAGTGGTGACCGTAACATTATGTGGCGGAGAAATGAAGATAAATGTGTGATACAAGCTCCCTTGAGCGCTTTCAAGAATCTGTATCGGTTGTTTTACGCCTAAATATTACTCTGAAAACACGCGTTTTAGCCATTTTAACTCTAATAAAAGTACAATTTAAAAACTTAATCCGAAATCAAAAGTAATTTCTGGCCCTCAGCAAATTCTTAAATGTTTTTTTTTTTTTTTTTTTTTTTTCCGTAAGCAGACCCCACTCGGACATCTTGAGTGGTTTTGAAATCGCGTTGTTTTTCCTGAAGCTCTGCGCACCGCATGTGTGCCAGGGCAAACTGGGCCTTCAACCCTTACAGCATTCGATAAGGCAGACCTTCGCTGTCGTATCGCCAGCACAGTCTTCCTTACTAATAATCACACTCACAGAAAATTACAAGGAAATTATTCATCATTGAATTTTAGGTTTCTTTCTGATATTCTTCCCCCGATGAACTAATATGACTGGTGGTTTGGTGAGGGGAGGGGGAAGATACATCTAACAGTTTTAGCTGGTTTAGACTCCCAAATAGGGGGAATGAGAGAAAGTTAGCTTACATTTCCTTCCCATGTCTGAAGTACCAGTATGTAAGCGATTACATGCACAAAGCTGTCACTCACTGTACTTCATCTTACCACTCACGATGTTGTCTGCTCTCCGAACGCCCGTCAAGGGATGTTACGTAAAACGACAACAGCACTCCTTTGTACTTCTGTCTTCTTTATTCTGTTGTCATTCTCTCTTTCTCTCTATCTCTCTCTCTCTCTCTTCGGCAGCATATTACGTGTCACCTGTGCTCTTTCAACCAAACAAGCTCGTGGAAAATGTACACTCCTCTTGGGTCACTCGCTATAAAGGGTCAACGTCCATGAACTGATTATTTTCGACGCCGCGCCTCGTTTTTTATTTTAACAGAAAAATAAAAGAGGAAGCTCACATCCAGTGGATGATGCAGGGGGTAGGGGGGATATCCCCCCACCTTGACGTTGGGAAACTATTTGCAAAATATCAGTGATGGTATTATGTTTGTGACGCAAGGTGAGCTGTTAAAACACAACTGCAATTTCAACTGCGTGAAAAGCCTTGTCGCCTATGGTAACTACTGTAGCCCATATTTTCAAGGGATTATAATAAATAGAAATGTAATTTTTTTTTTCGTACACGTGTTCATATTCAATTTTTATTTGTTTTCCGATTTTTGATGTATAACATCTTGGCTCTAGGTATACCGCATTTGGTTGCAGTAATTTCGTGAATGGAACGTAAATGTGTAACAACCACGGTGCTGCCATCTGTGGCGGATGGCGCGAACCAAAGTTCACAAAGACAAAGCGAAACTTTATAGTATTAACTGTTTAATGAATTTTAACACGCGCGACAGAAGTGAAACTTCCTGCTTATTATATTATTAGGCATAGGAAACATAATTCTCTTTGGCTGAAGTCGCAGATCAAAAAAAGTATACTCAAGTATGCTAGCGCTAAACTATGCTATTACGCAAGTTTACAAGTGCGCAAGTATGGAAGTGTGCAAGTATGCTGCAAACATTTCTACTTTTCGCCTACCGTCTCCTTCTTCTCCCGGTTTCCCCACCACGTACCTAACTATTCCCCTCATGCATTCGGAATTTTCGTAACGATTGAAAATTGTAGCCCCCCCTCCAACTCCCCCCCCCCCCCACCCCTTGCACTCGGCAAAGAAGTTTCAATTGAAAAAAAAGAACGTGTGCCAGCGCGGAGACCTGTTCACACGAGTTCGGTACAAGCGTTGAGATGAGTTCTCTGCAGGTCGAGAGCCACGATGATTCATTATGTTGGCAAAGCAGAATTGAAGTGCATGTTAACACTGCGTTACTTCCAGTGACTTGTTTACAGTGCTCCCGCGACACGCCCTTGACGACCGTGAGCCACTTCTTGGCTTCTGGGTTGAGGCCGCGTCTGTGTGCTTGATGGTTCTGCGTGCCTCGTTGCAGCCATCTTCAAGGGCGATTTGGCAAATGGTACGGGTGCCATAACAATGGCACAAGTACCCCCCAAAAAATAATGCGTGGAGCGAGTCTTTCAGTACTTTCGCCAGTGATGTGTAAACATCTAGCCTCGGTCACGAGCAAACTCACGTGTTCCCATGGTGTTCCTGTTGCGTGTATACTCACAATATGTAACTCAGGCACGAAATTTAACGTAGAATTCTTTTCAAATAATGCCGAGCATGATAAACAAAACTGATAAATAAAATAGTCGCTTTTCAAATACCACAATTTCTGAAAGAGAATCACACACGTACTTTCTGCGCCCGCCGCTATAATTAGCTGCCTGAAACCTAAACGATGATTGCCACAATAGCAATTAGTAGTATGAAACAACCGGAAATGTTAAACTATTAGAAAAGCCTGCTATAAAACCCCGGCTCTGGACATGATTTTCGACAAGGAATTTTATTGAATACTAACCATCTTGTTAAAATCATTAAACAGTTAATGCTATCAAGTTTTCGCACACGTAAAAGTTACACTTCTATGGCATTTATAAAATGTTAACCTGACACATTTTTAAAACACATATTATAACACTAAGTATATGTCTGTATATTGTGATTACTTTTTACTTTTACTATTTTAGTCTACCAAATTTATTATAGGGTAGTTCCACTACCATAAAGTTTAATCGCAAACACCAATACTTTTGATTATGTCCCCTAATGTTTACGAAAGTGACTTAATAAGGGTTAATGTTGCTACGCATGGGTCCGCCATCATTGTGTCACATTTCCGTTCATCGACTTCCGTTCCATTTTCGCGAAATTTAATCTTAACAAACGCCGTATACCGAGAGCTAAGAGGTTTACGCGTCAACAACAATAAATTGTACAAGTACCACAATAACGGTACAAGTACCACACTAATGGTATAAGTACCGTGACAATTGTACGAGTACCACTAAAACGGTAAACGTGCAGTGATAACGGTACGTCTCGCAACACTGGCAGCGTGCGGCGGTTGAAGAGGAGGCATGTGGTTGTAACGACGAGAGCGAGACAGCAACAGCCGGGCGCGAGCGACTCCAGGCGGTCTGCGCGCGCCGTTCCCCCCTCTCCCCCTTCCCAAAGACCCTACAGCGATGACGTCACCGCACTCTGACGAGACGGCGGGCGGTTCTTCGCGCAACGAGCGAATGAGTAGTGTCCTAAAGTATTTTCCTCCTAATACTTCGTGTTATTGCACATGATTTTAAATAGAACTATAAATTATAACCATTTTTGATTGTTTAAAAACAGGCTTTTATAATTATTATTAAATTTTTTATGAACTTAATGTAAAAAGAATATATATATATATATATATATATATATATATATATATATAATGTCCGTCTTAGCATTCACTGAAATCATGAAATTTTGTGACAAACATTTTTGGGTTCAACGTTCGTGAGTAGCCTTCGTTTTAAAACTATATATTTAGTATATCATTCTTTAAATAAATAAACATAATATTTTTTTTTCCCCAAAAGTATGAAAAACTAGGATAGGTTTCTATTGTTTTCGGAAAACGTAATATTTTATTTAATTGATGATAAATATACTAAAAATAAGTAGTCTTATGGTAATTGATAGGTACATACGAACGGTTAAAGCAAAACTATATAGGCCCTGCAAACATATTTTAATGCTTTCAGTACATGATAGAACTATCATAAATATGTATTATTAAATTCATTCAAATCATTAATTAGGACTTGTTTAGTATAAAAAGCCTTTTATTAAAAGCATGCGAAAAATTATAAAATAAAAGAAGCAAAATAATTTAGGATATTATCTTCTTGTTTTTTTTTTTTTTTCATGCGGTTAAATGTTTGTGTTCAAATGCACTGCGACATTTGTTCCGACTGTGCAACAAATGCATAAAATCATTTTATTGTTTTGCAGGTGTGGTTGATAGTCACGTAATTTTTAGAGACCTGCAAATTTTCGCGGGTTCTGTGTTTCCTCGAAATTTATATATATATATATATATATATATATATATATATATATATATATATATATATATATATAATTTACTGATGTCACACGAAGTTTTGAATGGCCTACACGTGATTCGGCAGTTCAGTTGCTGTAGGACTGTTGGTGGCATGTACACCTTGAAGTGTACTGTGGTGCGATGATGTCTTAAGGCCCCGCCTGCCTGGGTACACACACGGTGTGTAGAGCTTCAGAAGAAACCACGCAATTTGAAAACTGCTCGAGATATCCGAGTGGCGTCTGTTACGAAAAAGCATTTAAGAAAACTCCGATTCCGGATGGGTATTTTAATTTCCGAATTTGTTTTTAAGCGGTGTTTTTATAAGAGGGAAAATGACTTAAAAAAAAGTTTCTAGAATAATATTTGGTCATGAAATATACGGTACAGATTATTGAATACACTCGAGGGTCTTGTATCACATGTAGGTATATCTTAAATCCATTTCGCTTTAATTTACTACACGCCAATCTTATTCCTTGCTGGGACAGGACTGGTTTGGCGACGGCTCCTAAGCCATATGGAAATTGGTACGCTATTTCATCGCTGCGTGGAGTTGTTTGAGGAGGAGCTTCATACAATGAGAGGGTGAGGCGACAATCCCAACATCACTGCCACCTCCCCTCTCCTCTTTAGCCACCCTATGGTTGACTTATAGGAATCCCCATCCTGAGAGCATCACAAGGTTATCCAGGTGTATCACATATCTGGGACCCCTCAGACAACCCAGAGAACTTGTGATCTGGCCGGAGTGCATCCAACCTCTACCAGCTGTCCAGGCTAGCACCGGAGCTGTGTCGACGCTCGCTGCGTCAGCCCTTCGTCGGAGACCTCAGGACGTGCTCAGAGCCACCGACTGCCAGTGCGAGTCCTCGCCATGCGACCCGGGCCGGTATAGAGAACCTCAGCGGGGAGTCCCAGTGTCAACAAGGTTTGCCCCGCGCTACTGCCCAGATTTTCCATTAACTTGTAGCGTCAGTTAGCCCGTACGGTAACTGCCCCTAGTCCGGGACGTAGGAGACGCCTCGGGAGATGGTCCCTAGGGCAGTCCCTCGGATACTCCACCGGCTCGCAGCGTTCTTTCATGCTTCCAGAACAGAGGCCATAGGTTCCTCGCGGTGGAGCCAAGACCTCTGGGACCCGGCGGCATGAGAACCCGGCAGTGCTGACCCCCCCAGCTGCTGTTGCCTGCAGAGAGGGCTCTTCCACCTCACCAGACACCTCCGTCCAACACCTGAGGATGCCGAGGGACGAGGACTCCCCGGCAGATTCTTCTTCGGTAAACAACGAGTTTACGCTGCACCTCATATGTTTTTGGTCCTAATTATAATTTATAACATGTTTTTGGGCCTGTACTCTTCATTTAATCAATCACTACTATTGTTTTATATTTGTTTTATTATGAATGAGCTGGTTTAGTAACGTAATTTTGCGAAGATTTTGCCAAGCATTTGGTACAGAAGTGGAGTATCATCGAGTGCCACGCTGTTTGAGTGTGTGTGTGTTTCGGGTGACTGCCGCATGCGGCGCTGAGAGCCAGGAGTGTATGCGTGTCTTGGCGACGAGGAACGATCGGCTCGAGATCGGACCTGGTGTGCGGAGCGTCGAGCCAGCCCCAACCCTGCCCTGCAACGACCTGAATGACTTGGCGAGAGCGTTCAAATTTGACTCGGGGCTTTTTTGGACAGTGGCGACGAAGCGATGTAGTGTTTTTTATATGCTGTGAACGACAGTAGTTTTGTTGGTGTTGGATGTAGCAGAAGAAACATTTGCTTCATTAACAGGCGCTAACTGTTAGCTGTTCCAGTTCTTCTGCGGAGTTCATGTTTTAAGGTTCAGACCGCATCGGTAGTAGTGACGTGCGGGAACAGAGGAATAATTACACTGTAACCGAATATATATATATATATATATATATATGAATATTCGCTATTTTTTTCTTTAGAAATTTTAAATTCCCTTGCCTGTTGCAGGTTTTTCCTTTGTTTCTCCGTGATGCTGGCGACCCTGTTTGGCGAGCCACGCGACTACACGAGAGGCAAACACGAATAGAAAGCGGCAGTACTATCTCCTGGCGACTGAACTTGGCAGGGCGGGCGTGAGGCCAGTAAATTCGAAAGTCACCCCCCCCCCTCTTCTCTTGAGCCCACTCCCTTTCTTGTATTTGACGGCAGTAAAAAATACCGTCGTTAAATCCCTCCCCCTACGAACCAATTCGTTCCTCTCCGTTTGCCGCTGCATTTTAGGGCCGGCGCCGCTCGATTAACTTAGGTACGTTTACAGCCGCGGAGTCCACGACCCGAACTTGTTGATAAAGTCAAAGGGAAACAAAGCGGCTGTGTGCGGTAAAAACCGAGAGTCATCCAAGTCAAGTGGACAAGCATTATTTATTTTCAACTGAAACTTCTTTACAGTCAGTAGGTACATAGTCTAGAAAACAAAGACCAAACGGGATATAAAGAAACCTGTTTGAAATTATTCCAAAGCTGTAATTTTGCCCAATGTTAGAGTCGACTATGCTTAACAGCATATCAAACGTTTACCACAGTACACCTTGTGCGTCACACCAAAATAAATAAAGGCGATGACTCACCAGGTCTTCGACCATGTATTTTTTCGCGAAAAAATTTTTTAGGCCAGCCTGTGTGTTAAACCTGTGTAACATTGTCTGTGTTTCGTGGTTGGCGGGTTTATTTCAGGCACATGACTAATTTAACCAAGAAATATTATACGTGCCTTCACATGAAGAAATGAAAAAATAAATATTTCAAACTAAGTAATAACAAAAATACTAAATAAACACCTTTTTTAAATTTATAAAGATTACCATGAAGCTATATATGTATATATATATTACATATATATTACAAGACATATTTAATAACTAAGTTTTCAATGTTTTTGTGAGAAAATCATAGCTTCATAACAGTGCCTGCTGACAACTTATCCTTCATACATAAAGTCAAAAAAAAAACCTGCCTAATACATGAGCGTATATCTAATGATATTCTATTGAAATATTCTATGAGGAGATGTTGCAAGATGGACATGTCCTGCAGGCTGCTAGTTGCTTTTCATTGGCCGAAACCGTTACAAAAGTTTTGACGGGAACTTACTATTTTATTTTTAACTGTCTCAGACTATTCGAAACCAAGTTAAAATAATTGCTTTGAAGAAAGGGGGAAAAAATTGTCTGCATTGTGAATAACAGTTAGTGCAGTTATTTAGGCTAACAGGAATGTATTTTTAAGCTTTAAAATAAAGGATGTTGTAACATGTAAAAAATTATCCGCATCATTAATAAAAATCGTCGGAAAGATAATATGTAGTTTCATCTCTAACACTGTTGTTGAAATCAAATTTAGCGTGTAATCGCGAGGATAATATTACTTTTAATTACTTAAATAATGAAACCAATATTAGGCACGATTTATTCGATATGTTTGTTATGCACTAAAAAAATAAAATGAACCGTGTAATTTAATAAAACTAATAAAATGAAAATTGTCAAATAATTCATAGGTTTAGGTTCAAGAGTTACAATGAATTTACTAACTTTATATTTATTTATAATTATATAGTGTGACTCTGTGGGACGTTATTTTCACGGCGATACAGATATGTACTGAAAAATAACGCACTTAGTTGCTTCGTACAGGAGAACGCTTTGAAACAAGACCCGAATATAGCCTGACAACAGCAAGTAAGAACGCTAGTGGGCAAATGCCTCATTCACCGTAAACTGACGTGTTGTTTCAAGGGCACGCTGGCCGTAAGTTCTGCCTAGAGGTGGGTCGAAAAATATCAACCTGATACTTTGGCACTGATACGCGCCTGAATCAGGAACGGCAAACGAGTACACTTGAAAAGTATCAGGTACTTTAGTATCAGTTCAGAATTCGCCTGGAACAACACCACGGCCAATGTGCGCAGAACCCGATCGCAGATGACGGTCACTTGGGCGGAGCTTGTGAAAGGGGAGGGAGCAGGAACGAAGAATAAGGGATAAAGAAGGGAAATAATGTAAGGGAGGAAGCGCAGGGGAAGACGTTGAAGGAGAGGTGCAAAGCGAAATTGTTACGAGTCGTTTGGTTATTGCCCCACATCAAAGTACGCTCAGAGCGCAGTGCGTGCACAGACTCGTTCAATAATAAAACTAATGTAATTTTAATATTAAAAAGTACATTAATACAAGATATAATATTTATATTTGTGCACCTAACAGCTATGAAAATGCAAATAAATTCTCAGTTGACAATAATAACAGATGTAATCAACATTAGGACTTTTTTTTCCGAAAACAATTAGTAACTAGTGTTTTCATACATTAAAAGATTACGATTTTATAAAAAATTAAATATTAAAAAAAACATACGTACATTAGTGAGCATACTATATCAATGTTTACGTTTAAAATGTTTCTTCAGATTAGTCGATGATGATTTATAACTCAGTTTTTGTTTACACAAATTACAATTAGCAAACTCATTATTTTCCGTAAAAAAATTCCACACAAATGAAGTCTTTTTCGTGCACTTATCCATTCCTTATTTCACTATAAAGATACTAACTACAAAGCATGACAGCCCGCAACAATGTACATGGTGATACACGGCCAGGACGAACTGCAGTGAATGTTGATTGATACTGGCTGTATCAGGCGGTCATGAGAGTAACAGAGGTAGAGAATTACCGGGCGTGATAAATAATATATCAGATTCTCCTTCCGGTCGCACGGTCTGCGTACGCGGAGCTTTGTTGCTTCCTGGGACCGTCTGATACAGAAGTATCAGAGACTTGTAACTAGGTACATTACTGTATCAGTATCAGGTTGGAACAGATACCGAAAATTGCTGTAACAACCCACCTCTAGTTCTGCCAACCCTTGTAACGACACGACACGCCCTCCCCCTTCACAGGATGTGTGTTCTCGTCACTTCCGTTTCCGGGTCGCTGACGGCGTCCGCGGAGGTCGTCGTAAGTGCTCGACAGCTGGCGGGCCTATCTGATCGAGTGTGCGGCGCGACACCTCCGCTCGACAGCTGTTTCCGGCAATCGGAACAACCCCCTCCCCCCCCCCCCCCCCCGGCAAGACGGCTGAACCCCAAGGCTGCCAACCCGCCCGCAGCAGTCAGTCCTTGCATGCACACGGTGACCGTTTGGCACACACGCGTCATTAATTAGAGACCTGGTAAAATTCGCGATTTCAAATCCCTAAAGGGGGTAGACTCCATGATCCTCTATGCACTCGTGCAAATTACATCTGCTGATTGGTTACCGACTCGTAACACCTGTTGACTGAAATGATCGTGATTCGCTAATTCTTCTGTTAAAGATTTTTCATTTGGCCCGAGTCCATCAGATAAACTGTGGCCCAATCACTGAAGCAAAATAATGTCAAAAGTGTTTGGACTCTATCCTATCGCGAAATGAATCCGCGAATTTTACAGGTCTCTAGTCATTATGCAAGTACCGGAGGAATTGAGCTAATGAAATAATTAAGAGATTAAGGGCGGTATTCCAAGACGTTCGGGTAAGGTAGCGAATAAGCACTCGCGGGTCGTATTCCAGAACGTGTCCTAACAGAATCCCAGTAAGGAAACAAATCGGCAAACGTTCTAATAAACGGTGCCCTGAGCGAGGCTATAAACTGGATCCAACGCATTTCAGCGCACCATTGGCAACCATCGATTAAATTTTTTTTTACGGCAAAAATAATACTAGATACAGCGGCACAATCGCACAAAAAATAGAACCGCCTATCTAATTCTATCAAGTGCCATTAAGTTGCGATTATTTCTCAATATGACAATTAAAGTGTACAAAATGTATTCCATGATTGTTTCGCTGTCAAAAAGTTTCATTTTGGCAAGCCAACACACTTGGTACGCCCTACGATGATTAAAAAAAATGACTACACACGAGTTAATGGTGCCAGACGTAGGTCCGCCATCTGGACGGAATCAACGATAAAGTGAGCTGTGGGCAACAGATCGGCAACGGATGGGATATCAGAATCCGTTCCCTAAAGATAAGGGACTGGCCGTGTCCTATCGCGCACTAGGTATACGGTTAGGGTTCAGGTGAAGCATATTCAACACTTAAAAAACCCTTATGTGTAAGTGTTGAAATACAGGGCTGAAAGTGTTCCACAGTTCCACGTCGAGTGAGATCATTTCTTACACATTCACATGAATACTATGTACTGTAAATATATTTTCTGAACAAGTAAACTCTAGAACTTTTGAAAATGGTTATTAATGTTATTATTATATGACGCTTAGTTTTTCTAATGACGAATAAACCCAAAATGTGCAAAATTCAAAACGTAAATCTCACAAAATGTTTTTGTTTTTTTCAACAATCGGAACGGAAGTGTGTGAACTAGTAAACCTATTACAGAAGACTCCCCGAAAAAAAGTTCCTGGGTACGCCTATGTGACATCCCTACCGACTAAATAATTCGGAAGTAACCAGAGGGAGAAGTGGTTCCATATCTCCCCCACTCCACCCCAAAATAGATATGAATTTTTGCGTATACTTCCGGAAATGGCGAATGTAAAAAAAAATCTTAAATCGATAATAGTGTTTTTAACATACGGCTAGCCTGGAAATATTTTCGCTAGAAATACGTTCCTCTAAACGGAAGAAGAAGAAGAAGAAATTCTGTACTTTTACAAACGATTGCTTTGGCAACCAGTTGCCAAGAAATAGTCTGTAATACTACAAGCAAGATGTTGTTACTTTGGTTATTTTTGCACATGTGAAATACGTTTTTTTTTTTCGAGACGAGATCTGGTGCATAATTTTATATTCTAATTTATGTTTTATTAAAGCATAATTTGTTTTCATACCATTGTAAATATAATCTAATATCCAATCACTGGAGTTTATTTTTGTTTTACAATGCTTGTTAACGTGTTCAGTTGATACTGGAAAGCTGTTGAGGGAGGCACGTAATTTAGGTTCACACCACATGAATACACCAATACTCCCCCAGGCATCTGAACCCGCTAGGGTGTTGACCTGGTTAGGAGAAAGATGGATCTTTTACATGCCTGACACTGTTGCCAGTGTCCGACATGGGTTCCGAGAACCGGGAAATAGATTCGCCATTTCCATTCGCGGCATGTTACTGGAGAGCGCACGGCTAGATAGGTCGAGAGGTTGACGAGACCCAGCCCAACTTCGGCCCCACCGACCCGCCCCCAGCTCCGCCGTGAACCCCCAGACCTCCTGCAGAGCCAGCCCCCTCTGTGGGATCTGAGTATTTATGACACGGAACCATGCCTCTCACATCCCTGGGACCCCTCGGTCACCCAGATACTCGTGATCCAGCTGAGGCCTATCCAACCTCTACTATAGGAGGACCACTACCACCACGTTTCCTACTCCAATCCTGATCCGGGGACGTTAAGCTGGGTTTACGATTGATTTCCTTAAGAATTATAACTTAACATCGAGCACACGATTAAGTCAAAACTACATTTTCCAGTTTATGATTGACATAGAAGTCGTTAATTCTAACCAATCACAGCACAAAACACATGGTCGGCCATTGTTCGAAACGGAGAAGCAGGGATATCTATTTTTCGAAATGGATGATGATTACAAATGACCAATATACGAATTCTAACCCAAAATACTGCCACGCTCGGTCCAATAATAAGACATAAACTTCCGGTTGAAAGGTTCCGGTTTGTTGTGATTGGTCGCTACCCTTAAGTCTTAACGAAAAATATAAAATATAACAGTAGTATATGAATGGGGCCCCGGCGCCAGGCTTCAGGCTGAGGAGCCGAGGAGACGGTCCGCCATATTGGATTGTGACGTCACGGCGGCCATCTTGGATGGTTGTGACCTTGACCTTTGACCTTGACCTTGAATTTGATCCTCAAAATGTGTCAAAATCCGCCAAAATTGGGCAAAATTTGCCCAAAATTCCTCAAAATTTCCATTTCTGTGGAAAAACATTCCGCCAAAAAATCTCAAAAAATTCCACAATTCAAAAATTCCCGTTTTCGAGAGAAAAATTCCCGTTTCGAGGGAAAATTTCCTGTTTTTAGTCCTTAAAAATCCCAGCGGCTAGAAATGTCCATATGTAGGCTTAAGCATCCATGTCTACAGCCTACGATAAGCCTCTGACGTCATCATGGATTATGACGTCACCGTTGCAATTTACGTTACGGCCGCCATATTTAACTTTTTTATTTATTATCCGATTTTAATGAAAAAAAATTTTAAAATTATAAAAAATTAAATAATAAAAAATTTAATAAAATATTTAAAAAACAAACATTTACGACACGGAGTTCGAAGTCCTCGGTTCGAACCCGACGAGTGCAAAAAAAATTAAAAATGGCGACCGATCCTTCCCCCGTGGTGGGTGCTAGCAGACTGACTCCCACCACTTTTTTTCAAAGCATATATATCGTCACCTAGTATGACGTCATGTCCGCCATCTTGTCTTCGATGCTGGAAGCCATCATCAATGTATCGTCGGCTAGAGTGCGCCGATAACATGTTAGTTTAATTCGTATCCGCTAGAGTGCAGTAATCATTTATTACTGTGACACCCGCCATCTTGTCATTTGGCCGCCATCTTGAAAATCCGTAATTTCAATGCTAGAAATTCGGGAAAAGTTCCAAAATTCATTAAATAAATCACTCATTAATTTACATATTGATTCGATCGATTCCTGTCCTCGGTTCGATACCCGATCGATGCAAATAATCTTAATTTTTATGTAAAAATACCTAATAAATGACAGGTTCGAAAATAAAAACACTGCAAGTTCTTTTACAAACATAATATTTATTACATAATTTCTATTTTACTACAGGATCACCTGCGAAGGTTAGCAATCTTACAAACATTTAGGTCCGCATAGGCGTGAAATGACTAATTCTTAGCTCCAATCGGTTTATACAAGACAGAGTCCAGCCAGATCCTTTACAGACATAGTCCTCCTCTTCTTGACAGAGTTTCTGGATACCTTGTTTAACAGTTTGCTCGATATCGTTAGAACTGTAAATTACTGCAGCCGATGTCTTGAATGCACACTTCTTCACTTTGTCATCGAACGGATAAGGCTTTCCATATATACAGTCCAACCACAAGTTATATTTCAAAGGTCCGTTTGTTGCTACGTCATCAGTAAGCTGATTGATTATGTCCTGTCTGATATCATCAAGAAAATTACAAATGTCCTTTGACTCACTTAACGTACTTGGATAATAGTAGTCTTTCAATGTTCCACGAAATGCAGACTGCGCCAAGTAGAAGCCATTATCGTTCACTTGTAATGCTCCGATCACAGTCTTATGTTTATTTTCATGTTCAGATGCCACAGCAATCGGTTGCTGCACATCAGTTTTTTTACTTGTACGCTCACGAGTCACCAATCTAAACTCAGGAGTCGTAATTGCTGCAGGTAGTTCAGCAGTAGGCGCACGGACTTCACCTTTACAGTTTATCGAATGTTGGCGCAAATTATCAATTCGAGTAAACCATTTATGACACTCGACACAGCGAAACTTCATGCGAGAAGGACTCTTCGTACATTTACTCCTCTCATGTCTCCGTACATCATGTGCAAATGCAAACGTCATGTCGCAGTAGCCACAAGGATGCCTAGTTGAAGACAAACCCGAACCAGATGTCGCTGTTACTGCAACTGAATCATTTCCAGGCATACTCTTATGCACATCAATGCATCGTTGTTGTATAGAAACCTTTACTTTCTGCCGCACTGCAGGTCCTTTACATGTCTCCAAGTGATGCTTCAAATTAGCATTTCTTGTAAATTGCTTGCGACACTTAATACAACCAAACATTTTACGATAAGGGTTCTTGGCACATTCTCTCTTCTCGTGTCGACGAGCATTGCTGATGTTTGAGAAAATCTTGTCACAGTAACGACATCGATGTTCGTTAGTTGACGATTCGCCATCCATTGAAGTCTCCATCGAGGGCGAAACAGCGTTCGTCGAGGTTTCCTGTACAGTCAGCACTACCGGCATTAAAGTCTCTTCTGCTGGTGGTATCACATCTGTTGAAATCCCCTCCAATGTTGACGTCATCGTTACCAACGGGATCTGCTCCTTCTCCGTCGTAGCTGTCGATAAGGTTCCCGTAGTCGATGGTACAACCTCCGAGTTCAACGTTAAAGACGGTAAAGATGCCATCGAGTTCGCAAGAACAGGTAATTACGCGATTTATGCACCAGATTAAACAATCTAGGTGATCCTTACACCGCCGTCGTCAGAAACAAACTGAGCGTCCTGCTGTCTAGGACTCGCTTATATACATGCACCGTATGGAATAATACGCTAGTCAAATCAAGAACAATTTATTATAATACTAGAGTCAAAACAACATTTAAAAAATAGAAGCTCCATCAAAAAAAAAAAAAAGGAAGCACACTTGGAAGCACCGACAACGAAAAGGCAGCACATTTGGAAGCACCGACAACGAAAAAGGCAGCACCATCATCGAAAAGACCGCACATTTGTCATTGGCTCCAATATTCATTGGCTCCAATATTCATTGGTTCCATCAGTCTATTGATTCTATCAGTCTAGTGACTCCAACAGTCATTGACACCAACGGCCTTTTTCTTCATCAGCTCCAATGATATTTGGCTAGAATGCTACGAGTCTAAGAGACCATGAGGCTACAATTCTACGAGTGTACAAGACTCCTCCAACTACCTTCAAGTGTATAAAGCTCCAAATGCTCCAACAGCTCCAACACGCAATGTACGCGCAATACATGTAATTTACACACAATAAATGTAATGATTACACAGTACACACACACAGGAAACGGAACGTACACACAGTACACACAGGAAACGGAACGTACACACAGTACACACAGGAAACGGAACGTACACACAGTACACACAGGAAACGGAACGTACACACAGTACACACACAGGGAACGGAACGTACACACAGTACACACAGGAAACGGAACGTACACACAGTACACACAGGGAACGGAACGTACACACAGTACACACAGGAAACGGAACGTACACACAGTACACACAGGAAACGGAACGTACACACAGTACACACAGGAAACGGAACGAACACGTAATATTCACGCAATTGACACACAGTACACGCAGAGTACACGCAATTTACGCAAAGTACACCCAATGTACGCAATGTACGCAATATATATGTAATGTACACACAATGACTACGCTTCGTTCAGGCAGGACAAACATTTAATGAAAACGAAGCACGTTTGGACGGAAATTCTATAAAACGAAAGCTCATTTAACGAAAAGGAGGCGCATTCTCTCGTTCATTCAACTTGGTAGGATACGATCTTCAATGATAAGTTAGGATATAATCTCTCCATCAGTCTATGAATCCAACAGTTTATATTTCCATTAGCCATCGACTCCAACAGTCATTGACTCCAACAGTCATTGGTTCCAACAGTCATTGCCTCCAACAGTCATTGTCTCCAACGTCCTTTTGGTTCATCAGCTCCAATGATATTTGGTTAGAATGCTACGACTCTAAGAGACTATGAGACTACAATTCTACGAGTGTACAAGACTCCTCCAACTACCTTCAAGCGTACAAAGCTCCAACTACTTCAGCAGCATTATGTTATAATAGTACAAGGCTACTTGACTACGAAGCTACAAGTCTACATGGCTCCAATTGCGGCATCTGTCTTCGTCTGAATTTTCTCTTTGACTCCAACTCCGCCCCGCCAGCATTCTTCGATCTGCACCTCGATTATGTTATAATAGTACAAGGCTACTTGACTACGAAGCTACAAGTCTACATGGCTCCAATTACGGCATCTGTCTTCGGCTGAATTTTCTCTTTGGCTCCAACTGCTACAGCAGCATTATGTTATAATAGTACAAGGCTACTTGACTACGAAGCTACACATCTACAAGGCTCCAATTATCACATCTGTCTTCGTCAGCATTTTCTCTTTTGCTCCCACTGCTCCAACAGCATTATGTTATATGATTCCATGGATACTTTGTTACGTAGCTACAGGTCTACGAGGTTCTAATGTATCATGTTTACGAAGCTTCCAGAACACAGGGTTACGAGACTGCGAGGCTACAGGACTACGAAGCTTCCAGGACACGAGGCTACATGGCTACGAGACTACATGACTCTAACTGATTACAATAGCACCACTCAGTGGTGAGAGTTAGGTTATCTCATGCAAAAGTACTTTATGCATGTAGTTCTGCTTTTCAACAACAGATGTCGCCACATGTTGCTTGCAGGTAAATAATATTTAGTTCTTTTATGCGGGATGCGGGATGCTCACTAACGATCGCAAAAGAAGGATGGCTTCGCTAGACTCCAAGGAAAAGGAAGTTCGTCTTGCATGTTGGTGCTCCACAGATGTCTCTTGGCGTAATATTAATTTGACTGAGTAATGCTATTTGTCAATTCCACCTGATAAAAATATTGCAAGTTTTGATTTAGTAGCAGAAATTATCGAATTAAATGTAACTCCAATTAAAATGACATGTCTCAATAGACAAAAAAAAATCCATGCAGAGAGTGGTTCCTCAGAATAGTCAGAAACACTTGAAGAAACCACAGGAATGATTGCAAGAACACGGGAAAAACCATCAAATTATTGACATTAATAATCAGGAGCACACGGAGAAAACCATCATAATATTGGCAAGAATAATCAGGAGCACACGGAGAAAACCATCATAATATTGACCAGATTAATCAGAAGTACTCGGAGAAAACCACCACATGTTTTCCTTGATATCATAAAATTACAGGAAAAAAATATTTAAAAACAAAAATAAATTAATAAAAAAATAAAAAAATAAAAAAATTGCATAAATTTCTGTCTTGTACAAGAACTCTATCTTTGCTCAACAATGATAAGTTTACAAGCTAGCAGAAACTGTTTATGCAATTTTTTTATTTTTTTATTTTTTTATTAATTTATTTTTGTTTTTAAATATTTTTTTCCTGTAATTTTATGATATCAAGGAAAACATGTGGTGGTTTTCTCCGAGTACTTCTGATTAATCTGGTCAATATTATGATGGTTTTCTCCGTGTGCTCCTGATTATTCTTGCCAATATTATGATGGTTTTCTCCGTGTGCTCCTGATTATTAATGTCAATAATTTGATGGTTTTTCCCGTGTTCTTGCAATCATTCCTGTGGTTTCTTCAAGTGTTTCTGACTATTCTGAGGAACCACTCTCTGCATGGATTTTTTTTTGTCTATTGAGACATGTCATTTTAATTGGAGTTACATTTAATTCGATAATTTCTGCTACTAAATCAAAACTTGCAATATTTTTATCAGGTGGAATTGACAAATAGCATTACTCAGTCAAATTAATATTACGCCAAGAGACATCTGTGGAGCACCAACATGCAAGACGAACTTCCTTTTCCTTGGAGTCTAGCGAAGCCATCCTTCTTTTGCGATCGTTAGTGAGCATCCCGCATCCCGCATAAAAGAACTAAATATTATTTACCTGCAAGCAACATGTGGCGACATCTGTTGTTGAAAAGCAGAACTACATGCATAAAGTACTTTTGCATGAGATAACCTAACTCTCACCACTGAGTGGTGCTATTGTAATCAGTTAGAGTCATGTAGTCTCGTAGCCATGTAGCCTCGTGTCCTGGAAGCTTCGTAGTCCTGTAGCCTCGCAGTCTCGTAACCCTGTGTTCTGGAAGCTTCGTAAACATGATGCATTGGAACCTCGTAGACCTGTAGCTACGTAACAAAGTATCCATGGAATCATATAACATAATGCTGTTGGAGCAGTGGGAGCAAAAGAGAAAATGCTGACGAAGACAGATGTGATAATTGGAGCCTTGTAGATGTGTAGCTTCGTAGTTAAGTAGCCTTGTACTATTATAACATAATGCTGCTGTAGCAGTTGGAGCCAAAGAGAAAATTCAGCCGAAGACAGATGCCGTAATTGGAGCCATGTAGACTTGTAGCTTCGTAGTCAAGTAGCCTTGTACTATTATAACATAATCGAGGTGCAGATCGAAGAGATGCTGGCGGGGCGGAGTTGGAGTCAAAGAGAAAATTCAGACGAAGACAGATGCCGCAATTGGAGCCATGTAGACTTGTAGCTTCGTAGTCAAGTAGCCTTGTACTATTATAACATAATGCTGCTGAAGTAGTTGGAGCTTTGTACGCTTGAAGGTAGTTGGAGGAGTCTTGTACACTCGTAGAATTGTAGTCTCATAGTCTCTTAGAGTCGTAGCATTCTAACCAAATATCATTGGAGCTGATGAACCAAAAGGACGTTGGAGACAATGACTGTTGGAGGCAATGACTGTTGGAACCAATGACTGTTGGAGTCAATGACTGTTGGAGTCGATGGCTAATGGAAATATAAACTGTTGGATTCATAGACTGATGGAGAGATTATATCCTAACTTATCATTGAAGATCGTATCCTACCAAGTTGAATGAACGAGAGAATGCGCCTCCTTTTCGTTAAATGAGCTTTCGTTTTATAGAATTTCCGTCCAAACGTGCTTCGTTTTCATTAAATGTTTGTCCTGCCTGAACGAAGCGTAGTCATTGTGTGTACATTACATATATATTGCGTACATTGCGTACATTGGGTGTACTTTGCGTAAATTGCGTGTACTCTGCGTGTACTGTGTGTCAATTGCGTGAATATTACGTGTTCGTTCCGTTTCCTGTGTGTACTGTGTGTACGTTCCGTTTCCTGTGTGTACTGTGTGTACGTTCCGTTTCCTGTGTGTACTGTGTGTACGTTCCGTTCCCTGTGTGTACTGTGTGTACGTTCCGTTTCCTGTGTGTACTGTGTGTACGTTCCGTTCCCTGTGTGTGTACTGTGTGTACGTTCCGTTTCCTGTGTGTACTGTGTGTACGTTCCGTTTCCTGTGTGTACTGTGTGTACGTTCCGTTTCCTGTGTGTACTGTGTGTACGTTCCGTTTCCTGTGTGTGTGTACTGTGTAATCATTACATTTATTGTGTGTAAATTACATGTATTGCGCGTACATTGCGTGTTGGAGCTGTTGGAGCATTTGGAGCTTTATACACTTGAAGGTAGTTGGAGGAGTCTTGTACACTCGTAGAATTGTAGCCTCATGGTCTCTTAGACTCGTAGCATTCTAGCCAAATATCATTGGAGCTGATGAAGAAAAAGGCCGTTGGTGTCAATGACTGTTGGAGTCACTAGACTGATAGAATCAATAGACTGATGGAACCAATGAATATTGGAGCCAATGAATATTGGAGCCAATGACAAATGTGCGGTCTTTTCGATGATGGTGCTGCCTTTTTCGTTGTCGGTGCTTCCAAATGTGCTGCCTTTTCGTTGTCGGTGCTTCCATGTGTGCTTCCTTTTTTTTTTTTTTTGATGGAGCTTCTATTTTTTAAATGTTGTTTTGACTCTAGTATTATAATAAATTGTTCTTGATTTGACTAGCGTATTATTCCATACGGTGCATGTATATAAGCGAGTCCTAGACAGCAGGACGCTCAGTTTGTTTCTGACGACGGCGGTGTAAGGATCACCTAGATTGTTTAATCTGGTGCATAAATCGCGTAATTACCTGTTCTTGCGAACTCGATGGCATCTTTACCGTCTTTAACGTTGAACTCGGAGGTTGTACCATCGACTACGGGAACCTTATCGACAGCTACGACGGAGAAGGAGCAGATCCCGTTGGTAACGATGACGTCAACATTGGAGGGGATTTCAACAGATGTGATACCACCAGCAGAAGAGACTTTAATGCCGGTAGTGCTGACTGTACAGGAAACCTCGACGAACGCTGTTTCGCCCTCGATGGAGACTTCAATGGATGGCGAATCGTCAACTAACGAACATCGATGTCGTTACTGTGACAAGATTTTCTCAAACATCAGCAATGCTCGTCGACACGAGAAGAGAGAATGTGCCAAGAACCCTTATCGTAAAATGTTTGGTTGTATTAAGTGTCGCAAGCAATTTACAAGAAATGCTAATTTGAAGCATCACTTGGAGACATGTAAAGGACCTGCAGTGCGGCAGAAAGTAAAGGTTTCTATACAACAACGATGCATTGATGTGCATAAGAGTATGCCTGGAAATGATTCAGTTGCAGTAACAGCGACATCTGGTTCGGGTTTGTCTTCAACTAGGCATCCTTGTGGCTACTGCGACATGACGTTTGCATTTGCACATGATGTACGGAGACATGAGAGGAGTAAATGTACGAAGAGTCCTTCTCGCATGAAGTTTCGCTGTGTCGAGTGTCATAAATGGTTTACTCGAATTGATAATTTGCGCCAACATTCGATAAACTGTAAAGGTGAAGTCCGTGCGCCTACTGCTGAACTACCTGCAGCAATTACGACTCCTGAGTTTAGATTGGTGACTCGTGAGCGTACAAGTAAAAAAACTGATGTGCAGCAACCGATTGCTGTGGCATCTGAACATGAAAATAAACATAAGACTGTGATCGGAGCATTACAAGTGAACGATAATGGCTTCTACTTGGCGCAGTCTGCATTTCGTGGAACATTGAAAGACTACTATTATCCAAGTACGTTAAGTGAGTCAAAGGACATTTGTAATTTTCTTGATGATATCAGACAGGACATAATCAATCAGCTTACTGATGACGTAGCAACAAACGGACCTTTGAAATATAACTTGTGGTTGGACTGTATATATGGAAAGCCTTATCCGTTCGATGACAAAGTGAAGAAGTGTGCATTCAAGACATCGGCTGCAGTAATTTACAGTTCTAACGATATCGAGCAAACTGTTAAACAAGGTATCCAGAAACTCTGTCAAGAAGAGGAGGACTATGTCTGTAAAGGATCTGGCTGGACTCTGTCTTGTATAAACCGATTGGAGCTAAGAATTAGTCATTTCACGCCTATGCGGACCTAAATGTTTGTAAGATTGCTAACCTTCGCAGGTGATCCTGTAGTAAAATAGAAATTATGTAATAAATATTATGTTTGTAAAAGAACTTGCAGTGTTTTTATTTTCGAACCTGTCATTTATTAGGTATTTTTACATAAAAATTAAGATTATTTGCATCGATCGGGTATCGAACCGAGGACAGGAATCGATCGAATCAATATGTAAATTAATGAGTGATTTATTTAATGAATTTTGGAACTTTTCCCGAATTTCTAGCATTGAAATTACGGATTTTCAAGATGGCGGCCAAATGACAAGATGGCGGGTGTCACAGTAATAAATGATTACTGCACTCTAGCGGATACGAATTAAACTAACATGTTATCGGCGCACTCTAGCCGACGATACATTGATGATGGCTTCCAGCATCGAAGACAAGATGGCGGACATGACGTCATACTAGGTGACGATATATATGCTTTGAAAAAAAGTGGTGGGAGTCAGTCTGCTAGCACCCACCACGGGGGAAGGATCGGTCGCCATTTTTAATTTTTTTTGCACTCGTCGGGTTCGAACCGAGGACTTCGAACTCCGTGTCGTAAATGTTTGTTTTTTAAATATTTTATTAAATTTTTTATTATTTAATTTTTTATAATTTTAAAATTTTTTTTCATTAAAATCGGATAATAAATAAAAAAGTTAAAGATGGCGGCCGTAACGTAAATTGCAACGGTGACGTCATAATCCATGATGACGTCAGAGGCTTATCGTAGGCTGTAGACATGGATGCTTAAGCCTACATATGGACATTTCTAGCCGCTGGGATTTTTAAGGACTAAAAACGGGAAATTTTCCCTCGAAACGGGAATTTTTCTCTCGAAAACGGGAATTTTTGAATTGTGGAATTTTTTGAGATTTTTTGGCGGAATGTTTTTCCACAGAAATGGAAATTTTGAGGAATTTTGGGCAAATTTTGCCCAATTTTGGCGGATTTTGACACATTTTGAGGATCAAATTCAAGGTCAAGGTCAAAGGTCAAGGTCACAACCATCCAAGATGGCCGCCGTGACGTCACAATCCAATATGGCGGACCGTCTCCTCGGCTCCTCAGCCTGAAGCCTGGCGCCGGGGCCCCATTCATATACTACTTATAACCATTTCTGTTAAGTGTTAAGTTATCATATGGTTCGCACACGAATCGTCAAAATTCACACACGACAATCATAAACCATTCCACTAGTTTACATAGAGTCATATGGTAAGTACACGACTAAGTCTTAAGTCTTAGTTCTTAATTTTCAATCGTAAACCCACCTTTAGAGGAAACCTGTTGAGGGAGGCAGTGGGACAACACAAAGAATAAACGGCCGGGTGAGAATGTGAACGCGAGCGCTGCAGTCGCTTCACGGTAAGACCGGGTGGGGCGCTCTCTCGAGGACGAGCGTGCGGAGGTAATTAACAGTAAAGCTCACCGCGGATCGCTCAGGGACGCGAGTTCCCGCTCTCCGCCCCTGGACCGCCCGCCAAGGTCCTTCCTCGAGCAGCGCCGTACATGGTCCGCGGGCTTGATTGGGCGCCCCGCGCTTACAGTGTACCTTCCAGCTCGCCGATTTTCCACGGCCGCGGCCTGCCCCGTCCTGAAGCCGAGGCTAACACGCTACGTTCGCGATGTCCGCGATGTTTCGCTGCACCAGGTATGGCCAGACAGACCAGTCCAGTCCGCGATGTCGGGGAGAGACGCATGCCGTGCTGGCGTTCCCAGTGACGATTCCGACGGATGATAACATTCTGCTGGCTCTCCTATAGCACGTGAACGTAAAAAAGAAACGGGTTCGCGAATTCAATAATAAAAAAACAAAATAAATTGGAAGAAATTTAATGTCATGAATTATTTGCTTGAGAGGACAAAACCAAATTTATCTATTATTTCACGATAAAATCAAACTAAGTTTGATAGCATCTCCTTTGAAATCAAATCTCAGGCACTGTCCTGCATATCCTACCATCGATTTATTCCATAAACTTGGATGTTTTAATAACCTTTCAATTAATTTTTTTTCCGTCGACTTCACTGTTTAAAGCACAATACTGAGAAAAATTAAACTTCATAGAAAAAAAACGCAGATGTGCAGCACGATTTCGCGCGAAAAAAAAAGTTTTTTTTTTGTTTATCTGCGCATGCGCGAAGTCAGCGACGTTGTTTAGAAAAATAGCCCAGAACCAAACACCTGGCGACGTCGCCAACATAGCGAACATGGCGAACACAGCTCGGTGTGGCCAGTGAGACCTGAGTTGCCGCTGGCGTAGCGAACATCGCGAACACAGCGAGCACAGCATCCTGTGTGGCCGTAGCTTCAGTGCGCAGTATACAATCAAATGGACATTAACTCTCTCTCTTTCCAATGCTACCAGCGCTGTCGTTGTTACAATGTGCCCTGTCGCCAGCTACGTTCAAAGAGCATAAACGATTTATACAATTTATTTATTGATTTTTTTTACTTATTAAAATTTTGGAAATAAACTTTCTTGTGTTAGTGCATTAAGAAATACATATTAGCATAGTTACTTCTTACTTCTAAATAAATGTAACTGAAAGACGCCATCTTGGTTGCAACCATTGTTGTCATATTTTTTTAAAAAAGTAAAACTTTTTTTGTAAATAATACAAATTAACATTTTCATTGTTAATGTAAATTTACTCAACGATGCCGTAAAAATAACTGATAGTTGTGGCAAATAATTACGTGCAATCAAGGGTAAATTCATTAATCACGGAGTAAAATTGCACCAGTTGTAAACTTACATTAATTAACTGGTGGTAAGGTGAACAAAAAAATAATCCGCCTCTGGACCCTAAATTTTTTTTATTGCCCTGCAAACACGTATTGACACCGTAAAATAGGCAAACCCGTGTCTGTTGAGGGGTCTCCCAAGAAATTTATTCTTACAGAATAAAAAAAAATCATTTTTCTAGAATTAAACTGGAAATTCTTGTATCTCGGTTGGTATTCAAACATCAGGTTTCTCTACAAGACTCAGCTACAAGAGACCAGAAATGTTCGAAATGGCGTAAGGACAGACATAAAGTTATCTTTCACTGGGATGGATTAATAAAGGAGTAGTGAAGTGGGATTAAGCTGCGGAAGAAAAAATTTGGACAGGAAACGAGAGTTTTTCCAAAATAGCTCTACTCCATTGTATAGTTCACCATACACCCGACACTGGGAACCAGGAGTGATTTTGTTTCAGCGAGGTCATGATATACGGACACACTCAACAACACAGTTTAAGGTTAAATAAGGGAATGAGCCAGCCACGGCAAACAATGGCTAGTCATATCAGAATTGATTTTAAGTTACCCCAGTAAATCTTGGTAAGCGGTAATTAAGGTTGCTAAAGCAGCATTCGAGTAAATGTATCTCCGAATGCGTTGCTTTGCTTGACGACAGAAAATTACTCGATCACTCAGTGTTTGAATCTAATCAGGGACATCAGATACGGGAGGTTAGTGAAAAATGACAAGCTACTGAGTCAAAGGTCAAGACCTCATTAATTACGAAAGTCTTAATTTAAATGCTCGTCACTGATTGTGGGCAAAGTTCAGTAAGAAAATATATGACATTTGCCAATAAACCCTTGAGTACAAATACCCAGAAAGCCCATATTGATAGTAATTACAGTAAATTTACGGACTTTTCAAAGAATAATTTACCTAAAATAAACGAAGGGTTCTTTGTAATTTCAGATAACTCGGTCTTCGTAGAAAAAAATATCGTATTTCGACTTCCGAGTTCTGTTTTTCGAGATAAACACATACGTAGAAGAAATATTTAAGGGTTCATAGCAGTCTTAAATCGGTTTTTAAATATACCCATAAATCTACGAAGATACTCCATTTGCGAAGAACCCTGGATAATTTGTAACCAGCAACGTTCTTCGTAAATTTAAGGTGAAAATTTTTAACAGTGCACCCATGCCTGAACGTGTACCTAACTATATGTTTCAAAAACTGTCACATAATATAAATTTCAATTTTCATACATTTAAAAAAAAATTCAATATCATCATTAAGCTTATTGAAAGTTTCAGATATATTGTAACTTAGCATACATTATTAGCGTCAATTTTCATGCTTGCACAAGCATTTCGGAATCCAAAGTGATAGCGAGCTAAAGAACGAATTGTTAATTTAGGGCGTGGTTACACGGAACGCCGAACTACTTCCGGTGAACAGGTTTAAGTATAGAAGTGTACGGTCACACGACAGTTGGTATAAAGTTTGTTCAACTCCAAAACCGATTGTCTACTGTCATCGAGTGAATGTGTTGTGTATCGTATTTATTTTATATTTATAAAAACGTGTTTCCCCCCCCCCCCCTTCAAATTTTTGTACGGTAGTGCAAACCGAGATAGAAAATGGATCTGCTTTGTTCTAATTTTATTACATTAGTCCATTTTCAAGGTGTAAACCACTGACGAAACAGCTAAGAAGAGGTCGTCAGCAAAATAGGCTTCGAAACAAAATGATTCGTGTCAGACATAATTTGCAACAAAATAAAACGTTGCAGTTGGTAATCTACCACATGACCTGTGCCAGGAACATTCTTCATCTTGCGTTTTTTTTCGCAAAACGACTGTCTAGACTCTCAACACTCCAGAGCCAATCAAAGGCTTGTGTGGAAGAGATGTCGTTCTGAACTACTGTGCCAACAACCTGTTTAGGTTGAATGAGAATAATTGGCCTCGAACCAAGTGTGTGTGTGTGACCGCGCGCGGAAGTGAGATGGTCCAGAGTTGAGTTGCCGCACTCTAAAATTTTTTTTGTACTTTTACAAGGGAAATTCTTGGAAACCCTGTTGCCAAGGATATTTCTTGCAAAACTACAAGGCAGAGCCTTGCAAAATCACACATGGTACAAAGCTCTGCCTTGTAGTTTTACAAGTAATATCCTTGGCAACAGGGTTTCCAAGGATTTTCCTTGTAAATTATACAAAATTTTCTTTCAGTGCGTGTGACCGCGCCCTCGTACCACTGGCGCAGAAGGTCCCCGCGATCTGCGGAGGGAAGTGTTCTTTCCACAGACGACAGCACCATCTTCGTTTTTTTGTTCATTGTAAAAGGTTAGGTTAGCTACATTATAAATACTTTAAAACATTGTGACATTGTGGACGGTTGATTTGGTTAGGATAGCTAAATTAAAGATACTGTGAAATCATGTAAACGGTTTCCTAGCCCTGGATAGCTACATATTAAAAAGTTATTTGCTAAGCAACCATAAAATGATTTTACAGAATTTTTAATGTAGCTATAATTACCTAATGTAACCAACCATCCACAATGTTTTAAAGCATTTATAATGTAGCTAACCTATCCTAATCGACCGCAAACTTTAATGCCACACCGGTTTATATACAATTATTGTAGAGACCTGCAAAATTCGCGGTTTCGATGGCCTTCAGGATAGGCTGCACATACCCCTGTACACTAGGGCAAATAACTCAAGTTCATTGGCTGCCGACTCGTAAGTCGTCTCAGCTGGTTTGTCTGTGATTCGATCCTTCTTTGGTTCAGGGTTTATAACTGGTTGAGATTCGTCCAGATGAACAGTAAGCCAATAGCAAAATTATTTAAGAGGTATATGTGTTTGAATTCTAGCCTGTCACCGAATGAATCCGCGAATTTTGCAGGTCTCTAACAATGAGATAGAACGAAAAAAAAAAAGAAGCGAGGATGAACTTCGGGGAACTTCGGGTTTTGGCTCTCTCGTCTGAGAAATGAAGGCTTCCCAATAAATGTTCTATAAAAGGATAATGCTTGATTGTTATGCATAGCAGTTGAGTCTAAGCCTAGACGGAAAGGAATCCGCGTAAGGCTCGTGACCATGCCACTTTTCTTCTGCAGAATCATTCCGGGCTAAAGGTTAGCCGTCACGCTGCTTTCTAAACTCGAGTCTATTGTCCAAGTTGTACATAACAAGTTTAAGATTTGACCAAATGTCACGGTATCTGATCGCTTTATTGCAAGACATATTTAGCAACTTTTCATCCGTTTACGTGAGCATCCAAAGTATTTGAAGGCTAACCAGGCCCCGAATAACCGCGTGAATTTACCCGGCCACATTTTTTTTTAAAGACAATCGCGTGATATTTCTTTTTGCGAAGGTGGCAAGAATGAAGTGTAGAGTCGTGACTTTAGCAGAAGCAGCTCCAGGCGCCAATTATGTTCGTTGGAATCGCACTGAGAGAAAAGAAAAAAAAAAGAGAAGATGAAAGACAATGGAACAGTTCTGTTGTGCAGTTTTAACTGTTTTGTAAAGGCCTTGTTACACTGTCAAATATTTGTCTCCAACTATATTTGAGAATAGAGTTAAAAGGGTAGTATTGGATGGAAAATGACTACCAAATTTTCCATAATATTAATTGGGACAGATAAAATCAAATATGTTTCAAATAATATCACACTATCAAAGTTTATTTTTTGGTCTGAGCTATTTCAAACCTTTCCAATTTCAATCTTGTTTTCAAATTAAATGACGCATCTCAGTATTGGATGGAATATTGAACTTTTTATGCTATATGTGCATTAAATAATTTTTTAACATGTATAAATTTAACTCACATTAATATTCGTTACATAGCAACATAAATATTCAGTGATTTTTTATGAAGTTATAGAAAAATAATTTCCTTATTAAACATACAATTATTTCGCATACGAATTTTGTATTAATATTTTATTGGTTATTTCAATTTTATAACCTCTTTAATCGGCCATGTGTTCTTCGTCATTTCAAAAATTCGTTGTGAACGAAATGAATGTCATTTACCGTTTTCGCTAAGTACAATTTTGATTGGCTGATTGCATCCAACATTAAACACATTTCAGAACCCGTCCTACATATGTGGAAAAAAAATATTTGATGGAAACTCAAGTCATCCAACTTGTCAAACAAACACTTCCGCGCTAGTGACGTTTCCGGTGAAGTCATAACTCTCCAAATTTATTTCAAACAACATATTGGAAAGTTGTGGAAGCGAAAGTGATAAAGTGTGACAGGTCCTTAACAGGTTTAGAATGAAATATTTACCCAACTTCGGTACCAGAAAGCTTGTGGCCCTGGACTTTGTGCTGTCCTGGGCCATTTGCTCGTAATGTTCTGACGAGAGACCCTGAGAGACCTGGAGGGCATTGGATAATATCAAAACGAATATAAGAATGAGCAGGGGGGGGGGGGTTGGGTTCTATTTTTATCCAGCCTGAAATTTTAATTTCGACGGTGGTTATGCTTATTTATCTTAAGTAATTTTGATACTTGACATTCTTATTAAAATTAAAATCAACTACGTTCACGTTGTAGGTACCTATAGTTAGGGACTGGAAAAATTCGTGGTTTCAATGACCTCCAGGATGGACTCCACGATCCCCAACATACTCGGGCAAAAGCCACACGATCATAGGCTACTTACTTGTGAGAGCTGTCAACTGGGATGCTTCCGATTCGATACTTCTTTAGTTGAAGGTTTTCATTGGCTCAAAGTTCTTTAGATAGAATGTGTGCTAATCACAGAAGCGAAATGAATCCACGAATTTTTTACGGTCTCTATGTTTAGTGAATATGGGTCTACCATTTAACGACAAGCATTTAAATCACAGTTGCTTGCTAGGGGCCTGAATTTGGTGGGAGGGGAGGAAATTCTTTGCCGTTGAGTCGCGCCTGTTAGAAATAATGATCCACAGGGACCGGAACAAATTTGCAGTTTTAATTACCTCTAAGATAGACTCCACAGTCCGCTACATACTCGGGCAAATGTGGCTTGTTCATTGGTTGCCGTATTGTGTGACGACCAAACCGAATAGTCTGTGATCCGAAACTTCGGTTGAGCGTTTCTCATTTTCCCAGGAGAACTCCATACAAACTGTAAGCCAATAGCATATGCAGTACAAAGGTACACGTATTTTTTTTTTATTTTAGCATATCACGAAATTAATTCGCGAATATTTTTTTCCGTTGCATAATGTTGTAAACTGTATTTCGTAACAATTACACAAGTTGCCGGAACAGTTTTAACATGTTGCTTCCAACCTGGCTTTTGATGTCCTTTTATTGACCACGGAGGAGCACTAAACGTGGTTTAACGGGCTGAAGCCAAGAATAGAGGGAGTAACACAACTGTAGCGCCATAGTGAAGACACTTTTTTTTTGCCCGTAAGAAAGCACTGAGTGAAACTTAACGACCGTCATATTGTGTAGATAAAAATGTTCGGTCGTTGCCTGGCAACGGCCCGGTTTGTTTCGGCTTCAATTTCGCTAGCACGCGCTACATCTGGACTCTTCCAGCGTCTTTGATATTACAACTTTTTTTTTGTTCCTACGTACATAGGCATATGTGTTTCTCAGCGCGCGAAGTCAGCAGGAGGTCCGGACTTTATGCGCCGTGGACAGGCACACGTTGCGCGCGGAGCGAAAAAAAAACTGCTTAGCAGTCCGAGTTTAGTTCTTCACTTGTTTTATTCAGAACATGCAGTCTCTTTGCAGTTTTCTTTTGTTCATAATATACTCTGGCAATATCAAAACATCGACATCGGTGTTTTTAAAGATCCAGCATCTACTTTAGTGGTATTTATAGGTTAGTTTACAGGAAAGGTTATTACCTACAAGATGAAAACTTTCTTAAGGCCACGTCTTACACGCCATGTTAATCGTGAATTTTGTTTTCATTACTATTAATTAGGGAAAATTCCTGTAAATTTGCCACGGTAGCTCTCTAGTTTTTACTTGTTCAGTAGCAAATTGTAACACAGAGAAAAAAATCCTCTGTGCTTTTACATAAGATTCCTTAAAAACTAGTTGCCAAGAAATAGTTTTTAATTCTACAAGAAATATATTGTAACTTTGTACATCACGTGGCTATGGTGATTTTTGCATAAACGGAATACGTTTTTTGAGATAAGACTGAGTATTTCTTACAAAAATTGGTGCATAATTTTTTACTTTAATTTATGTTTAATTTAAGAAGATTATTTTTAAATCATGGAAATGATAATCGAATATTCAATAATTCGATCAGTTAGTTCTGGAAAGCTCTTCAGGGAATGGTCTACAAATAACTTTAACTATTGGAGGTACTGCGACAACGAAAAACATAAATGCCCGGGTAAGAATCCGAACCCAGTATTACTGCGAACACTATTTTGTTGTGATACAGTAAATTTCATGTAAATGAACAAATGTACAACTATCTATAATTTTCATGATTATTTCTATACCATTTTCAAAAACAAATTACAGTGCACTGGATATTAACCAAACGTTATTTTACGAGCTGTAATTGGCATGCCAATGATTTCAGATATAGGTAACCAATTGCATGACTATGCTTATAGCAGGAGACCTAAATATCAGTAAACTGAAAAAACAAGCTACTGTTATAAATAAGAATAGTCTTTATTTTATATAAATGCCAACAATATAAAATAACAAATAAGGCATGTAAAAAGTTCGAGCATTAAGCTGTTTATACAACGCCCACAGCTCCCAGAAAATGTTCTCTGGAGCATACATATGCTGTCAACCCCATTGACTTAAATCTAAAAAGCTACCGTCACACAGAATTATTGCAGTTTGCAGTTTTATGTACAACAAACGCATCAACATTAAATATAGGTTGATTAAACTGTCGATTGGACGGAAGGTGATGTACAGGGTTCCGTAACCTAACAAACGCGTTAAACTACTCAAACGACCAAGCGCCAATCAGGCTACAAGCCAGGAACAAAAATAATACGTTTATTTTATTTGTGTGGGACAAACGAAGGTATGAATAAAAATATTCAAAAAATCCTTTTTATCAATATAATGAAGAATTAGTCAAATGTTCACTTCAAAACGTATTTTACGTCATTTTAATATTAGTAGATTACGTAATTTCTGCGCTGAAATGAGATATATAAAGATATATTCGATTAAACAAGTTGGGCTATGACATGCATTCAAACAGTGCCAGTACATAAACGCATCATTTGATGATCAACAAATATAATTTGATTACAGCTCCTAGTCAACAATATTTATAAAGGAGCAGAGATAGAACCCAAAAGACACCATCTTGGTTTCAACAAATCAAAGGCCATAACAGTATTTTATCGTTTGATTGTGAAATACAGCTTCGTTAAACCATAGTATTATGGTTTAATGTAATGTTTCAAGATAATTGTAAAGTGTTTGAATCGCTGTTTTGGAAATGACTACATACAACCGTGATAATTTTACTGCTAGTAGACTACATTATGGTACTTGGTAGTGTTTGCAAATATTTTAGTGTGTGATATCTGCCTTAACGAGGGTAAATTTTCAATATTTTGCTACGGCATAAGAAGCTGTGGAAACTAATATGGCGACTTTGGGTTCCTATCTCTTCCCTCCCCGGGTAAGCGAGGTCCTTACGGCACGGTCTCGCTCGCCATTTGGATATTTTCGTTTTCTTATCATAAGAGACAAGATTTTATGGTTTTATTTTTAGGCCAATTTTTTGTTCCGGTGTTTTTGTTTTTATTTTTTACGAACTCAGTTTATCCATAAAGATAGCACAATTTTCAACAAATACGACACTTACTTGTTCAATGATACTTTACCAAAACATTGTCATTTTGACTGATAAGTTCCTACATATTGCACTTTTACAATAAGCATATCAAACTACTAGGGAAAATGTACCAATGTCGTCGCGCAAAAATTAGTTACTAATAACAGTTGCAATATAAAAAACACAATTATTTCCAATCTAATTATTAGTACATACAATTTGGTAGTAACTCCGTGCTAAATAATTTACATTTATTGAATTTAATATATTAAAATATAACTTTTTTTGTATTATGCTAACAAAATTAATAACTTGTGTTGCAGTTTGGTGCCTTATGGTGTATTAACTTGTATTTTGGTGTATATGGTGTATTGACATGTTTTCGGCGTTTTTTTTTTCATCGGTTATATCGCAGTTCATCACGTAATCTTGTCCCTTGCTATTGTTTAAGGGCTATTTCTGAAATTTTATAAACGATGCCTCTCTTGCTTTTGCTGTTCCGTCACAATTATTTTCAACAGATAGTAATTGTAGTATATAGTAAGTGTAAAAGTCGCGCAAATAATCCGTAATTATTATAATTATGATATGTTGAAAACTTTCTTGACGGAACGGCAAATGCAAGGGAGGTATCGTATTAAAATTTTAGAAATTTATTTTTTAAAAAATGGTAATGATGAGAAACTAAAAAAAAACGTTTATTTTACTATTGAGAACGAGCCTTAAAAAGTAAATGTGTCTGTTGGAAAAGGAGTTCGGGGCAGCGCACACCGGCCTCCGCTGAGTGGCTGAGGGGCGGGAGGACGAGGGGTGTGGAGAGGGGAAGGAACTAAATGGCCCGGCGGTGCCCCGTGGAAAGTGGTCAAGGTCACTGGGGCTCCGCGCCGACCCGCCGAGGACGCCCCCCACCCCCCGCCGTCGGTCGTCGTGAGATCACCGCCAGACGGAAGTCTAGCGGCCACCTCCCACGACGGCGCGCACAGCTCCGGCGATTCTCCCACCGTACTCCTGAAACCGCCCTCAGCACAGCACGGGTTTCTAGTCCCTACTGCAACCCCGGCCAAACCACCCAACTCACAACACCTCACGGCCACCAAACATCCGTTATCTACATCACCATTAAAACCCAATATCTATTCTCACAACCAGAGGTAGTTGGGCGGCAATCCGTGGCCTGGAACTCTACGCGGGCCCGCGGTTCGATGCCCGGGTCTGGCACTCGGACCTCGAGGCCCAGAATGGCTATGATGACAGTACAGTTGCAGCTTACCCTGCGGCGGTATTGCCTGATTAAGCAACAATTCTGAGCTCCGGCGATTAAGGGGGAAGCAACCTTAAATATCTGGATTACAATGCAGGCTGTACATCCAGCTTCAATGGTATATTACAACAGTTTAATTTAGACTATTTACAACAAACCATACATCAAATTGAAGGTAAACTAACCCAGTTTATTTTTCCTTAACATTTTTAAATATGTGCACCTTTAGTTATACGGCACACGGGAACAATGGCCACTTCAATTGCGTGTCTCAACTCAGACAAATCACTAAGTAGCGGCGGAACGTAGGCACGATCTTTTATAAAGCCCCAAAGGAAGAAAAAAAAATCGTATGGCGTTATGTCAGATGAACGTGGAGGCCAGCGAAAAAGAGCTCTGTCATCTCAACCATTACGACCAATCAAACGGTCAGGGACTTCGACGTCCAACCACTCTCGTACAAAGAGATTCCAATGGGGAGGGGCTCCAACATGTTGCCAAATCAATTTTACAAGTTCACCGTCTACTAATTAGGGAAAGAGCCATTATCTCGCGCTGTAAGCGAGAAAACAACAAATCAGTATTCTTGCATGAGCTTATCTAAAACTGTTTGAGTTACTATTTAATTGTGACCTTGAAAAAACACTATATTATAACTAGGACATTATTTTATGGACATGCTGAATTTCGTGTTTTTTCTCTTGATTTTTAATAAATCATAGTAATATAACCATGTATATTTGTTTCTAAAAGGTTTTTTCTACTAAGAAAATTCTTATTTAATAGTTTAACTTAACAGCAATTTTATTTAATTGTAGCATGTACCTACTGAAAACATAATATCATGTATAAAGTTCTGAATTAACCATTCCCATGCAGCCTTCGTATTAAAACCCTTTATTTTAAGAATAACATTTTTTAAATCAATAACAAATTAGGTTTTTACAAAACTACAGAAACAAGAGTTTTTCAGGTGTTTGGGAAAACCTAATTTTATTTATTTATGGAGAATATACAATTAATGAAGAGTTTTAAGATGAAAGTTACATAGTAATTTTTAATCCAAAACACTATACCACATGATATTATGTTTTCAGTACATGCTACGAATGACATAAATATTAACTTTAAGATCATAAAAACCACTAAATAAAGACTTGTTTATTAGAAATCCCCTTTTAAAAACAATTACAATTTTCTTCTGGAATATTAAATATAAAGGCCTCTACACTTTCCTATACCATTAACAATACTGTGTGTGAAATTTCTCATACCTAAATATGCCCGTTAAAACACCCGTTTTAGCATTTTTTACTGTCCAACACGTTAAACACGAAACCATAAAAGGAAACTTGTATAGACAAGTGCAAAGAATCTTGAACGCTATTTATAATCAGGCACTTTCAAGAAATCTTGAGCGGTTTGTAAATGGCGCATTAACATCTGGAGAACTGCACGTATAGTTCGGCGACCCACCCAAAGTGGCCATACAGTCATGGGTATGCATTTGTGTTGGTGAGGCGGGATAATAATTGAGGCTCACTGGTGCTTCTAGCGCGGTATCTCCTCTAAGCGCAATGCTGTGAACTGGCGCGCAGTCTTCTCGTCATTCATGAAGAAAATGTGATATTTGAGCGGTGACCATAACATTAGATGGCGGAGAAATGAATATAAAGGTATAATGCAAGGCCCTTGGGTGCTTTCAAGAATCTGTGTTTCGTGCCTAAAAGTTATCCTAAAAAAAATGCGCGCGTTGGCCATTTTCACTCTTCTTGAAAGAAGTTTTCAAACGAAATACGGAAACCGCGTGGACTTCGGCATTTTCTTAAATGCTTTTCGTTAAGATCTGAATTCTTACTCGGCGACAGTCTTCAAACGAAACCGCACCTACCCTCCGAATGGTTCTTTTCGTCGCATCACGGGATATTTGACACTTCCCGGAAGGACTTAGAAGGCAACGTACAAACGTCCGTGATGGAATATGAACAAATCATTTGTGATCACGAGAGAACTCGAAGTGCTGCAGCAGGCAATTAACACACGACCACGCGTCTGTGCCTTGTCAGGACCATCATCACAGCTTTCATGATAGTGCTATCATTATTTACTACAAGATTTTCGAGTTAACTATATTTGATTCTACCATAAGAAATTGTATGATTCGAAAAAAGTATATAAAATAAAATTATACGCCAATATTTGTAAGATATGCTCACTATTGTCTCGAAAAACGTATATTTCATACATGCATCAATAACCGTAGCCATTTGTTGTAGGTACAAAGTTACAATATCTTTCTTGTAGTATTACAGACTGTTTCTTGGCAACTGGTTTCCAATGGAAATAGTATAGATTTTTTTTCCTGTGCGGGAGCTTCGCCGTGCCGTCTCAGCTGTCACCTGTCACCTGTCACTCGAGAGGAAATATGCCGTCAGATTGAGAGCACCGTCTACGCGATCCTCCCCTCGTCAAACGACATCAGCGATGGTTATCTGCTTTGAATCATCGTTAGGTTCCTCTTCTTGTCTTTGTCGACCAAGGTTGTTGTTTGCCTGGACTTGGCTGTTTCTGTCGCATCTGTCATGTTGTCAGCCCACTTGGGTTCATCTGTGCCGCGATGATTCCTTAACACGGAATCATCTGAGCTGTCTTAAACATTTAACATTCGACATCGACTGACTTCTGCTTGGTTTTCTGTTTGTGTTAGTGTATTCATCTTTAGTTGTACGTTATTCGTGTTTTCACTGTTAACATACTGTGCACACCATTAGTGGCGTAATTTCTGACGTAAGGTTTTAAGCGAAAATAAAAAAAAAACACTGTTCGTGAGAATAACCTTACCGTGTCTCACTACTATGCCAGCGAGTAGAGGCAAGCTATACATCACGTGTGGTTAGGCTTTGTAGATGAAGGGGGAAAAAACCTGGGCTATGTTCTTCCGCGCGAAGCAGGAGATTTTTTTCCTTGGCGTAGTTCCCGCCTGGTTAAGGCAAGAAGTCCCGAAACACAACTTGTCTCTCTTTTTACCCCCGCGAGGAAGCAGTGGTGAATCCCGGAGAGGAAGTTGGACCGATGACTTCCCTCCCTCCCTCCTTCCACATTGTTCTTAGCTTCGAGGAGGGGTTCTTACGTAATGGTTCCTTCCTAAGTTATATTAGTATCCTTTTATTAGTCAATTTTTCTGCACTTGATATGTTGTAATTAGTAAATTATTGAACAGGACGTGTACACACATTAAATATGTTTGCATAAACGAACCTACGTGCACGGAGAAAAAAAAAATATTTGGTTGATAAAAACAAACATTTTATTGTGTATAACAAAAAACTAATATTTAAATGACGAAACTAATATTTTATTGCTCTAACAAAATATGCTGTTGACCTTGCCAAATTTAATGTGTTAAAAAGTTATTTTTGTACACCTAATAAAACATTTCATTTGATTTGACAAAAATAATTTTGTTGCATTAGCCTATAAATATGAAACTGTTTAAAACTACAGCATATCAATGGATTTTCACTGAATAAACCGTCACACACAGTTTTAAATTGAGCAGTTAAAGCGTTTTCGAGTAATATCTCACTGATTTGCAGTGGTTTCAGGTTTAGAATGTACTATATATTTTTTTACCTTATAAAAAAACCTTGTACAATTTTATATAGGTATTCTCTAATATTCATAGTCTGCACACATGTATAGTCTTTAGAATTTATCCTCTATTACCAAATTTTAATACTACCTGTAAAATATTTACGTAAAATTTTACACGTAGAAATACTTTGAAGTTAAAACAAAAAGGAATAGAACTGTGGAGTATGCCCTTATGTAAAGTCCATTACATCTTTCTTTGCCACCAAATGGCTCACTAATTTTGTTTGGATGTGTTTTTATAAACAGTTAATACAATTTATGCGTGGTTTCTGTGCAAGTATGAACCGTTGGAAACGTTTCCGGTAAATTACGGAAGAAATTGCCCCCCAAAAAAAAAAACCAAAACATTTTTAACCACTGCTTTTTTTGAAAACTGGCGAGTCACGTGGCGCGGACTGCAGACAGTGGTGTGTTTACCTTGCGGCTGGCGAGGAGCTAGTGTCGACAGGCTGCCGTCCCTGAACAGAAGGCACTCCCTCGTCTTCCCCTCACCCGACAAACACGCCGCACACTCAAGCACCACCTCCCGCGCCGACAGCGGCGGAGCAACTGCATGACCGCCGGGGCGGTCCGGCCGCATATAACAAGCCGGCCGGCCCGTGCCGGTCGGAGGAGGGGGAGGGGGAAGCGGGCAGGAAGGGGGTGGTGGGCGGGGGGGCAGGTGCTGCCCCGCGCGGCGTCTGCGGCGAGCGGCTTCCTTCCGCGCTGCGCTGCTCGCTTGTTTGTCTTCGCGGCGGGTCCGTGAACCCTTTCACCTCCTCCTCCCCCCCACCCCCACCAACAACCAGGCAAGGCCAGGGGCTGCAGCGAACCTTTCGCCGAGGCCATGCACCGTCGGACAGCGAGCCGCGGAAGCGAAATGGCGAGATGGATCCTGTGATAAGTGCCAGTCGAGACCTGCCCCGCTCGGACGATGTGGCTTCCTCGTTCTACTGTAGCTCCGTGCTCTAACACCGAGGGCTTCCTCGTGACCGGGCGAGTCGGGACTTCGCATTTTTAATTTTTTTAATTTTCCTTGTTTAACGAACTTTTCTGTACGAAATATGGATATTAATGAGTAGAGACCTGAAAAATTCGCGGGTTCATTTCGTGTTATGCTAAAATTCAAATAATTATACCTTAGTGCGGCTTCTGCCATTGGTTCACTGTTAATCTGGAGGACTGAGGGCGAATTAGAGACCCTCACTCATAGAAGTGTCGAATCACAGGTTACCCAGTCGAGACGACTCACAAGTCAGCAGCCAATGAATAGTTGGCATTTGCCCGAGTGTGTAGAGGATATTGGAGTCTATCCTGAAGTTCATTGAACCCGCGAATTTTTCCAGTCTCTATTAATGAGATAAAAAGGGCGTATTTATTTGTTGTTAGCACGTAATTTGAATTGCTGGTAAATATATTTTAGATTTAAATTTTGAATTTTAATTATTTACGACCATAGAAACTTTCAAAAGTCTTATTGCCTCACCAGAATTCCTTCATTAGCATTTACAAAATCCAACTCGAGTATAATGTTATGAAAGAATATCGTCAGTTCTTGAAACAAATTAGCAAAACAGTCGCCGAAACTTCACTTACAGTTTGGTTTTTAAAATGTTTTAAATAGTTCATTTTGAATTTTTTTTTTCTGGGGAAAGGCTTTTCCATGCCTTCCAGGCCCCCCGGTAGGGCCCCTCTCCGAAAAATTGGGTGTCTTGCTAAGTCTATGACCGCCACTACACCACCCGGGCAAAGACGACATGGAGGTCATCCGTCACTTCACCACTATGAGGGTCGACTTATACTGCCAAGCCAAGGTGAGTACGCAGTGCCTTTCATGTACCTAGATTTCGAAGAAACACTAGCCAGTGCAATCGTTACCATGGCGCGACTTCCGGGAAATGTCTACATAGTTTATCTACTACTGATTACACTTTTATCCTGTTCACTAATTAGACACCTGAAAAAAAACACCTAATGTTAAAAAAATTTTCGCTTGTTTTTATGAAATGTTTTCAACTCAAAAAGGCTGACCCTATTGAATTGAAATTAAAACAAATGAAAAAAAATAACAGCAGGTTTATTTCAGTTTCTTTATTTTGTTTTTTATATTTCAAACGGTTCCTAAGACGTGATGATATTTATAGCTATATCAAAAATTTATTTCCCTGTAGTATTACAACGTGGAGCTATAGATTCGCTGCATCTTACTTTTTATGTTTTGTATGTGCACGCGTGTGTGCTGATAAACACATTATTTGTAAACTATTTTCTTTAAAAATTCGTCCTCCTAGATATGCGAAAGGAGAGAAAGTCCACACATATAGGATCCGAATCATATCCACTAACTACTCATTTAAGTTAAGATATTACAATTTCCCTCTAATTGATGTATTCCAATGACAATTAATAAAGCACAAAGTCAGACTTTCACTTAAGTTGGTATATAATTGAGTAAAAAATGTTTCAGCCATGTACAGATATTCGTAGCATGTTCTCGAGATAGATAGTGATTCCATTAAATGGTTTGTATTTTCTCCTTAACGTAAAAAAAATGTAGCTTACAGGGATGCTTAAATGATAAATAATATTAGAGCATCTATAATTAAAAATTTAGCTGGCCAATTTGTATCTCGCGTGAACTATTTATCGTGAACAACATCCCTGCCTTATGTAATTTAGTGAATTTATTTTTGTGGTAGATTTTAATAGGATGTTTACAAGGCAGTCGCCAAGATGTCTGTTGTATATCGTATGGCTAATGATAACTGTTCATAGCTTAGCTATGAGTCTGTTCTTGTAGACTGAGTTATCACCTTCGCACGAATACTTTTGTATAATACAAAGATTTTTTTTAGAAAGTAATTGCAAATTGATTGTTTTTAACTGTTTTTTACAGCAATTTATTTAGTGTGTGAGTATTCATACAACAGAAGAGTTTTTCAATAGGCTTATTAGGGAAGTAGTAATAAAACTTCACTATCAGAAACAGAATGATACGTTGCAGAACATTTCCTTGTGATGAAGAATATTTGTGTGGTACCAACAGTCCTGTATTATTAGTCCTTACGGACTATGCGTACCGAAAGGTGTTTTCTACGACCACACAGTTTTCTAAGTGGAGCCATATGTATGTCATACAGGTATAAATGAGGTAGAATACATGTGAAAGCTGCCAAGTAACAATTTTGTAAACATTTTTATGCTGATGTTTATTGTTCAACATAAAAAAAACACAAATATTTTCAACTGCAAAAACCATAAATCATTGCATTTGATATTATTTTAAGGTTGTGTGTAAAGTGAATTTTTTTTTCACACTTTACGGTAAACATGACTAATGAAGTCGTATTTTAAAATTAGCAAAAAAAAATTAAAAGAGAATAAACTCTTTCGGGATCTCAAATTTGGAGACATAGCTTTTTTTTTAATTCTTTTGACATTTGTTTTTATGTGTGACAATTTTTGTAGATTTTTTAAGATTTCGAGAGGGGATATATATTTCCCATATATAGGTACGCCTCCGCATAAAGGTAGGATTATTTTCTGAATGAATTTCGGTATGCATGTCTTCGTGAATGTACGTGATATTTTAACGCTTGTTAAAGAGAAAACCGTTTGGAGAGAAGCGATAAACGAAGTTGGCTTGTCCTTAAAGTGTACTTCTCATTCAGTTCGACGACGTCGTCCTTCGCGCTTTATTAGTGAGGCCCCGTCTCCTCCTCATAAGGTAAGAGCTGTTTGAATGTTGGTTGGGGAGAGGGGTAAAGGTGGGGGACCCCGCAGCAGACGTGTGGGCTCTCGCAGCGCCGGGGTCCTCCTCCGGCGGTTAAGTCTTTTTTATCTCAACTTCCCTGGAACAATGCCTCCTCTCTCTTCATCCCCGTCAGGCGTCTGGCGCGGTCCGTGTCTCAAGACGGCCGGCTACACGGGGTTTCCCAGCGACCAAGTCGCGTTGGAGTTTGCTCGGCTTCTGGGTCCGACGGCGAAGTTATCGCCGCCATCGTCGACGCGGCTGCAACCCAGAAGCGAGTCCAGACAACGGCCGAGAAAGCCCGCAATCTTCATTAAGTTGCGAATGGGTTTTAGCGCGCTGGATCTGACGGAAACTGCTCCCTGGTGAGGGATGGATCACCGCAGACACGAGCTCCGTAGAGCCACAGGAACACGGATACGCCACTTCATTGCGTCCGTGAGGTGTTTGAAGAAGAGCTCCAATGGGAGGCTGAGGCAACCCATCCCAGCATGCTACACAGTCGTTGGAATTCAAAGCGCAACAGCAGAATCGATGACGGTGATACCTTATCCGTCACGATTCAAATTGTTCTTTTGGACACATATACGCAATTACCGGTTACACTGTGCATCATAAGTAAACCTCGATAACTGACAATAAAAAAATATGAATACGCAAACACACAGACAACAAGCCAAGATCAGCCGACGTCAAAACATTAAAAACGCAGACATCACACATATTTTCGTGTAAGAAATTAGTCAAAATAAAAATGTAAGCACAGACCGACAAAGTGTAAGGTCTGAAAACGGGAACATACATCCCGTTCCCAAAACGTCGCAACTGTTGTCTTAGCAAGCCTGTTGTGTTCGTCTGACCGTCGTCGTGTTGATGTTACGAATATCCGTTCGGTCACATCGCTGGGTTCACCTGTGCAACTGTGTTGATGCGTTGTCCACGTTTAACAGTTTAGTATCATCGTTCGGTTAGTCTGTTTGTCGCTGTGTTATCCAAGGTCGTTTATCTGTTCTTGTTGCAACTGTCATGTCGATGTTAGCTCACTGTATGCATCTGTGCTGCAATATTTTTTGACTAATTCCTTCTACGGAATTTTCGGTGACGTTTATCTTTTGAAAATTTCGACATCGGCTGATCTTGGCTTGTTTTATGTGTGTTTGCATATTCATAATTTTTATTGTCAGTTATTTAAATTTATTTTGATCTATAGTGAAAAAATCAATGGCGTGTGTAAAAAATACAACATAAATCAATTTCTCTCATTGCAAGTATGTACCATTCAAAGTACTTATCCATTATTTTAAAAACTTAATTTTCCCTTTTTTTAAAAGATATCCTTCGATTGTTCGCAACATTGAAATTGTGCCATAACATAAGCAAGATAGACGACATCGTAAGTTAATGAGGTAATCATAAATACAGCGTACCTAAGCCAAAACGAGATGGCGGCTGAGGCCTAAAATTAAATTTGGAAAAACACAGTAAAAAATTAAAAACATCGAAATTTGAAAATTCAAATTTAGTGGCCTTAACGAAAAGTGTAATGGTGACATCACAATTTTAAGATGGTGGAAGGTACTATAAAAACAAAATGCGGAATCCAAGATGACGGCCAGCGTCAAGATCAAACCCAAGGTTGTGACCGTTGACTTCACAAATCAAGGAAGGGCGGCCATAACGAAAAGTGCAACGGTAACGTCACAAATCCGAGATGGCAGCCGGATCCTCCATCCTCTATGGCGCCACTATGAAATGATGAAGCAATCTGCCGTTGCTAACAGTAAGAAACCACCCTGGAGCATTGTTAGAAAACCACGGAGAACGAAGACCATGGCAGCCGGGCCGCGACTCGAACCCAGTGCCTAAGAAACATGAGTCCATTGTCTTTGCCGCATCGCCGCCTCGTTAAGTATACCCTGTTGTTATAACTTCCCAGTATGGATCCTAAGAGTTTTAACACTAAATCACACTATCATACATCTTTATAAAAATATATAAAAACAAACTAAAATAAACTAGCTTCTCATACAATTTGCAAACAAACGTTCCAGCGAATTCAGCAAGCAATAATATTGTATATCAGGTTCATGTCACAAACATTTACACTGACAAGGTAGCACACGTAGACTATATGAAACCGGAATTGGTTCTCATGAGTGACAACTGCAAGGATTTTAAGTCACATATTAAGCATTCTTATGCGGTGAGGAGACTAGAGCCTGTGATGTCTGAGGCCAGCTTCCAAAAACGATTCATAGTTAATTTATCTTGTCAGATTTGCCGTTTCCCGGAGCTCAGCCGTATAATCTTTTGCCGTCTTGATTGTGTAAATAATATGCGTACGAAGTGAAACTCTAACTTTTCACTTTTAAAAGATTTTTAAAAAACTTAGAATTGACGCACTTGCACATGTTTATGCACCAGAATAAATTATTAGTACGAATGTGTAGTACTTTACGATTAATTTTTATTTATTTAAAAATAGTTTTTTTTACTTTAATCAATTAATTATAAAGCCCCAACTCCAATAAATTTATTCTAAAGTGGAGCAAAACAACTGGACCATTAGGCATCTACTGTTCACCCTGACGAAGAAAAAAATGTCGACTATGTATATGTTTATCTTTTCTTTAATAAATAAAACTATTTTTTTTTAATTAATCCTGTTTTCCAAGCTAAAACTTAATTAAAATAAGTGTTTTAAATGAATAGCAATTTATATCCTTGGAACGGAAGCGACAACACAACTCCTCGAATACTTTCAAGCGCGGAAGGAATTATAATTCTCTACGAGTTCGAAGTCACCCACACGGCATCCCGCCGACCGTTATTCTAAATAGCCGGACCTTATACACACAACCGTTTTCATTAACATAATATTCTGCAAACACGCTTAGCCGGAAAATGAGTGTAGAAATGTTGGCCAAACCGGTTATTGTAACGCGAGGTAAACTACTTCACGAATAGGTGCCCTTGGAACAACGATCTAGCTAAACCTGCCCGCAAGTTGATTGCAGGGGCGCCGTGCAAAAATGAGCTGGGGCAGACAGTGGCGCGTGTGGCGGCGACTGCGGCAGTTACGGGAGTGGAGTGAGGAGAGACGTCGGAAAGCAAGCAAACCACACAACCAGAGTATTATCTACCCATGAGAAATGTGTGATATGCAGTGTGTCCATAAAATAATGTCCCAGTTTCAATATTATATTCAAAAAGTTTAATTTAGACTATTTACAACAATTCATACATCAAATTGAAGGTAAACTAACCCAGTTTTTCTTACAATTTTTCAATTGGTGTACCTTTAATCATACGGCACACATCTCCAGATATGAAATTTGTGGGTATTTACCTTCCCACTTAGTTGAAAAATTAACTAACTCATCGCTGCACGACAAACGATCAAAAAAGTAATCTTGCCACTAACGTTATACGTACACCTTAGTCATCTGGCTTTAAAGCACGTAGCAAATGTAACCGGTATGTATGCATGTGTGAACGTGATGTTAAAAACTTCCACACGGTCGTATTTGGCAGCTGAAGTTCAAGACTCGTTTTCCGAACAGATTCCTTAGGACCACGCAGGTAAGACGCTCTGACACGGTCGACATCCTCGACAGACACTTCTGTTCGTCCTGTGCTTTTGCCTTTACAAACACATCCGGTCGTTTCCAATTGCCTATAACAAGGCGGAAATGTTTGCCACATGGGGGATCATAATTAAAACTTTAAACGAAACGCACGTTGAACTGAAATTACAGATTCACTCTTAGCAAATTGCAGAACACAAAAAAAACTTTACGCTCAGGTGTCGCCATTTTGCGTACGTGGCGCTACAAGCGAGAAAACTACAAAGCTTTACTCGCGCATGCACTTATCTAAAACTGTTTTGAATTACTTTTTGTGACCTTGAACTAAAACTTGTCAAAAATTACAGTTGATACTATTAAAATTTATAAATAGGTCATTATTTTATGGGCATAATGTACTTAGTGTTGATATGGATTCATAAAGTGCAATCAACAACTTATTTAACAATTTCTCCGAAAAACGGGGGGGGGGGGGGGAGAACTCATAGGTGCTTGGCCACCACGCGCGTTACAAGTGAAACTTCACAATTGAGAACGTATCAGAATGTGCGCACGTATGCGAGATAGACACTATGCAAGGGAGCAAATCTGCAGTATCCGCAGGGGAGGGGGGGGGGGGGGGTCATGGCCCGAGAGTTTTGAGCGTGGGTTTAACCGACACGTCATCTCTGGATAGGATGCTTGTATCTAGTATACTACCCATTTTTTTTCCTATATGCATGCAGCAAGCAGAACTATTAAAAATATATAGACAGCATTAAAAAATATTTTTGACATCAACCCCTTTTCAAAGTCATGCTTTGCAAGCGCAAGCAGCCCTCTCCCCTTATTCTTAATTCTTATTAATTAATTATTAAAAAGAAATAAATTTAAAAAGAATTAATTTTCTTATTAATTATTAATTCTAGAGGAAGGGAGGGTAAGCTTGCCTGGCCCCCTCAGGATCTAAGCTCATGTAAACTTTGTCTGGATAATTTAACTAATTTAGAGATTTCTTTAATATTTAAGTAACGTTATATATACTAATGTAACTTAAATACGTGTAATTTTTTTTTCCTTTGAAAACAAATTTTTTTATAAAAATTTTTAAATTTTGTGATCAATTTAAAACAAATGCCCTTTTAAAATTTATAAACAAACAATGTAATTATTCTTAAGTTATTGTTTAAAATTTATTTTTGAATTGTTACAGTTTTTAAAATATTTATATTCGTCAAAATACCGCGTGTATGTAGATAAAAGAGACTATATGCACCCAATGACGAGGAGAGTTGGATTCGCCCTTAGATCCTTTAATTTCTACATTGCGCAGCTCATATCCGGTAATTTCGACCATAGGCTACATTGCGTAGCTAATGTCCTGGCATTACGACCGTCTCGACTAAATTGTGCAGCTCATGTCCGTGCATCAAGATCGTAGGCTACGAAGTGCAGCTCATGTCCGTGAATCAACACCGTAGGCTACGTTGTGCAGCTCATGTCCATGCATAAAGAAGTAGGCTACGAAGTGCAGCTCATGTCCGTGCATCAAAACCGTAGGCTACGTTGTGCAGCTCATGTCCGTGCATCAAGATCGTTGGCTACGAAGTGCAGCTCATGTCCGTGAATCAATACCGTAGGCTACGAAGTGCAGCTCATGTCCGTGCATCAAGACCGTAGGCTACGTTGTGCAGCTCATGTCCGTGCATCAAGATCGTTGGCTACGAAGTGCAGCTCATGTCCGTGAATCAATACCGTAGGCTACGAAGTGCAGCTCATGTCCGTGCATCAAGACCGTAGGCTACGTTGTGCAGCTCATGTCCGTGCATCAAGATCGTTGGCTACGAAGTGCAGCTCATGTCCGTGCAACAAGACCGTAGGCTACGTTGTGCAGCTCATGTCCGTGCATCAAGACCGTAGGCTACGAAGTGCAGCTCATGTCCGTGCATCAAGACCGTAGGCTACATTGTGCAGCCCATGTCCGAGCATCAAGACCGTAGGCTACGTTTTGGAGCTCATGTCCGTGCATCAAGACCGTAGGCTACGAAATGCAGCTCATGTCCATGCATAAAGAAGTAGGCTACGTTGTGCAGCCCATGTCCGTGCATCAAGACCGTAGGCTACATTGCCGAAGCAAGCGGGCGGCGAATGATTTGTCAGAGCAGTACACGTCTGCCATTAAGTTGGCAATTTTGAGCAACAAGTTTCTATTTTATTTTTTCAGCCACATATTATCAATTCATAAAAATTGTTATTTATTTATGTAGTGTCTTAGTGATAAATATTATTACAGACACTGTACAATAATAATTTTTTTAAAATAATACCAGACATTCACTTCTTATACTTTATGGAGGTTGTTCGTTTTTTTGGTACGTATAAATCTTTAAATCAGTTTTTTACTTCACGCTACTAGTTTTTAAGAGAAAACTACTATAAAAAACAGTAGGTTTCAAAATTTATTTTGTTTAATTTCATTGGTTTTTAGATTATAGTTTGTAGGTGTTAGTAATTTTGTAATTATGTCACTTTTAAATTACACTTTTTCATTTTTTTCACTGGAATTTTTAGGAAAATATCGTACTTCTGTGGAAAAGAGCGTACAGCTGGGTACACAATTTGAAAAAAAAAATAACAGTAACAATGTTTTAGAATCTTGTACTGATCCACAACAGCGCATAGGACGGTAATATGCTTAGGAGACAGGTCGTGTGCATAGAAGGGGAATTAATACATTTTATTTCTCTTACTGAAGCATGGCGCAACAACCAATGAGAGTAGAGTAGGAAGCCATTTTGGCGGGACTAAAGAACAGTTTATGTTTATCAATCTTATTGGGGCAAGAAATAGTCGAGATATTACAATGCTCGGTTGAAATGTCTGCTTTAATAACAAATTAGTTCTATAACCAATAAGTCAGATGTCACGGGATAATCAATTTGGTAGTTATAATAGTTACTTACCAACACTGCCAACAGATTTCGGATACATCGCGAAATATTTCATTGGCTGAAATTAACAGCGAGATGTCGATTGTGAACCGACTTCGCACAAGTCGTGTGCACTGACGTGCGCGTGTACTGCTGCGCACTCGTTTATGTTTTTTCAACTGTGAAAAATCTGTAGTCCTTGGAGCTGGGTCATTTTTATGTTTAGAGGAGGGGGTAGGGAGAGGAAAATGATGTCTGTCTACCCCTTCCCTCACGATGTCTTCCACCCAATGGCGGCTCCAGGAAGAAATCTCGGGCAGGGCTCTCACACGCAGGAGGATGCAGTTGATAATCATGACATTTCCCTTGGGATATTCACAAAATATATGGTCTCAAATACTGAAATTTAGTATTTTCTTACATATTTTGATTGAAAGAAGAGTTTAGCACATTAACGAAAGTATTTAAGTTAACATTAATATTCCCTACAAAGAAATAAGAAGTAAAATTTGAGCTTGGAAGGGGCTATCACCCCCCCTGTGCCCTTCCTCTGGAGCCGCGCTTGCTTCCACCCCTCCACGCTCTTTTTTTTTTTTTTTCCGCGCTCTTTCCCCTTCCAACCTCTTCACGCTTCTCGAGACGGCGCGGCGCGGAGTCAGCGGCGCGCTTGCGCGGCAGAAAAAGAAAAAGGAAAAAAAGAAGAAGGTCTCTCACCGCAAGGGGGGGGGGGGGAACACAATGTCTGTCGAATCATGAGAAACCTGCCACTCGCGGGCCAAAACAAAATATGAATCGCGCTGTGTCGCGCCGACCCTAGCGGGTCCCCAGGCCCTCTCTTCGCCGGAGAGCGCGCGCTGCACGTCGGCTGCTCGCGAGTTCTTCAGGTGCGAGCCGGCGACTACCCCTGCTTCCCCGCCAGCTGCTCGCATCCTTCAACTGAGAGGAGCGCGTTACAAGTTACACTTAGCCTACTCGGCGTAGTTAAATACTATTTTTTTAATTTTCTAGGCAAATAATTACAAAATAGAAATTAACCAACAAAATAACTGGAGCGATATTATAAATACGGTTTGCCAAATTATAAATTCGAATAAATTTTTAAAAAATTATTAATATATACTCGGTATTTATTATTTATTAATTATATAATTTAGTAGAGCAATAATAAAATTGAATTGGTATTGATATTCAAAAAAATAACTTGAATGTTTATTTCAACTTATTTGTTTTGATTATATATTCGATTAAACCTGACAATTTAGTTTCTAGTGAAGTTAAGAGGCCTTAGAATATTGTGCAAAATGTAAGGCTCTGGGCGTTACAGCAATTTTTTTTTTATCTCGTTTTCGAAACGCTTATAGGACATCATCACCTCAACTTACCCTATTTTCTATATTGAAGTTTCGCTTGAAAAAAAGACGTGAATTACACTCCATTAACATACCCTTCTAAGACGCTATTATTTTTAATTTGTTTTTTTTTTTTTGTTTGTTTTTCAGACTCTCCATTTACCATGAAGTATTCAATACCACCCACAAAACCCTCCGTTCAACACCCCCCCCCCCCCCCCACCCCCCTCTGCTCCCTAAATTCGAAGCGCTGGGTCCTCTGATTCAAGAGAAACATTTTCAAAGAATACTCAAGTTAAATTCCACTGATTTTAAGCGGTTTCGACCGATTAGAAATTTAAGAGCGCGCACACGGGCAACTCGATATAGGGATACGCGGGAGGCAGTCAGCCATGGCCCACGGCGAGTGACCATGCCAGTATTTGCCTGCAGTGATTGCAGCGAGGATGGCCGCGTTGGTGTTCGAACTCGCGTCCCGCCGAGTGCAAGTGCAGTGCGTTACCACTGCGCCACCTCTCTCGGCAACAGCGCACAATGAAGACTCGGTTCTCGTCTTCCTGCCGTCTGGGTCGTATCTGAATCATTTTGTAGGAATTAATTTTCACGTGAAAATAGATCAATTAACGACTTAGTAGTTTACAATTTAATAGTAAAATGCCGTGGTCATATACCGATATAACTTAAACGTGTGTTTTGTACACGTAAATAATGCTTTTTTAAAAAAAATTAATAATAATGTTATTGGCATAAAGATTTTTCCGACAGATTTGTTTTCTGGTATGTTTACAAATTGAGTTACTTCTATTATTTCTTGTGTGGTGTCAAAAAATGGGTAAAATAATGTTTCCTTTGGTTATGTCCAAGGAAGTCCAAATTAACTGTAAATATAAATAATGACATTGAAAATAACAGTGGCCATATTATCAGCGACCCGATGCAGGCAGTTTGTAAACACCCATTTCTGCAGACTAATTTTGGCTTCGTTATTTTTTTTATTCGCGTGGGCTATATAGCATCAACCCACGATTTCTACAATCAAACAGCAGGCAAATAGTAAGTTTTTACTCTTGTTATCGGAATGATAGTTGGCTCCAAGGGGAGAGAAGCGTATCGGCTCATTAATTTTTATTTTTATAGTTTGTCTAGTTTTTTGTTTGAAAAAGGCATTAATGGGAAAAGAAAAATTTAAATGGTTGTTCGCATGTTATGTTTTCGTATTAGAAAGTCATTCATGTAATGACGTGTATTCATCGTGATCTGATCGTAAGTATTCACAAAACTACTTCGAGGATAATTTATCGTGAAAGAAAATCAGAATTTCTTAAGATGAACTATCAAAATAATCGTTAAAATTTAATTACCAGGCTGGCGCTTAAAAACTTTGTTCGAAAGAGTTTTATTTTTTTAAGTATCCCATATAGATCACTTACCCCTCCCCCCCCCCCCCCTTTTACACAGACCTCCGGTAAGGCCCCGCAAAATCCAGGGCCGTCAATGATTAGAAGAAACAACAAGTTACTTGCAACTAAATCAAGCTGATGAATCAGACTTCTGCGCTTGTTCAGGGGCAGTGTAAAAGGGACAGAAGGTACAGGTGGGTGGGAATTGCGATTTTGAACTTCCAGTTTAACTTCCCACAGTCTTCTTTGACAGTCCAGTGCCAGTCCACATTCGTCTTGTTTACAAACACGCGAACTTTGAGCTCATAGGAACGGCAAACGTGCGTGGCAAAGAAGTCCAGCGTCGCATGCTTTAACGATCCCATGCCATCTCCTATATACTGCTAACTGTGTGCTCATGAGTGTCTCAAGCAATGCCTGCGACGTTTAATAACTAAATATTTTCACACACAGAATGCGACCAATTTTTTTTTTCCCGACGCGACTATAGGTACACCGAAGCAAGTTCTAACCCGTTGGGCTAAGTGTGGGGGGTGTTAGCTTCAAAACACGCCCGCTCCACAAGTCTAGTGACAGGAATGCAACTGGCTGCAATTGACGAGTTGGTCGATCGGGAGCGACTTCCCCTTGGATTTTTTTTTTAAATCTTTACGCGCGCGTTTGTTCTCTCTTGAATAAAAAAAAAAGCCACACACTTGTCACCACTCACCAACTCTGGCTAGCTCAAATTTAGTTGATGAGTGGAACATACAGGTTGCAGGCAGCGGCGCAACAACTCAATTTCCAAAGGGGGGTGAGGGCAATATACCTTTTTATAAAGAATCATCGATCCCCCTATTGAAGCGAATTTGTATTTCAAGGTAGAAAATGGTGCTATTTAAGCAGTTTTATTATCTAAAAATTGATTACACAGCACTTTCTTTTCACCCGTTTGCCCCCACTTCAAGGTTTTAGAGGGGGGGCAAAATACCCTTCCCCCCCCCCTGTTGTTGCGCCCCTGGTTTAAGGTCACGAAGAAATAAGTAATTTATACACAATGTTCGATGTATTTATATTTTCATATTTAGTTAAAATAAAAATATCGACAGATTGAACAGAACACAATAAAGAATTTAAATGTATATTAATAAAAGATCAAACCCGGAGCCACCTCCCTGCCACGGCCTGCTCGGCCCGCCGCCCGAACAACGACCGCTCGGCCTGGCGCTCGGACAGTGACTGATCTTACAGCTTTCCTCTACCTTGTGCGGCCAGTGTTCTGGGCTCGCTGACGTAATTTTCAGCCAATCACGGCGCATGGCAACAGAGGCTTCCACGAAATGCTTGCTTCTGTTCCCACGACGCAGGCGATTTTTGTCTCTTTCTCGCACTCCCGTGACCGTGACTCACACGCCTAGCGTGTGAAACAAAGCCTCGGTCGTGGAAAAAAACGAAGGAGAATCACGTCAGCACGCCTTCCCACTCAAAGAAGACAGCAAAAAAAATTCTTGAAAATAAACTTATGAATTTTAAAAATAAAAACAATATACCCGGAGAATTATGTTCACAATAACTTTGAAAGGAAATTTTTTTACATTTAATCTGAAAAATGACAAAAACATTTATAACAAATTATTATTCCTGGATTGTATGAGGAAGGCTGTAATCTGGGATGTTACATTCTGTACTTGGATAAAGGCGGGTGCTTTTTGCTAAATGTTTCATCATGTTTGTTTGTTTGTTTTCAGTTGTTACAGTAAGTGTTAAGCTATGAGTAACTGTAAGCGATTTGTATGTGCAGAATGTGGACAAGAGTATAATAATAAGAAAAATCTTCGCCTACACGTGCTGAAGAAACATCCCGGGAAAGTTAAAACCGTATCTTCTTCGGAGATCTGGGAAAAAAATTGTGATTTTAAGTGCAAATATTGCGATAGACAATTTAACCATTTTCGAAATCCAATCTACCATGAGCGGAAATATCACGGGCGTAAATTGGTTCCAAAAACAGTTTCATGTGCTCATTATGTGTCAGACCTAATACGAAAACATCATTTCTGTGTCATCTGGAATCCGAACACGGTGCTAGTGTCAGGGCCCGAGATCTCGATAGTTCTTCTTTCGAGGATTTTTTTTGGAATGGGAGCAAAATTTTAAAAAAAGGAAACATTTTCCATGTATATATGAGCGTGGTTCAAAACAGCGTGCTGGCAAATTTATTAGGCATTATTTTGTATGTCATCGTTCATACCATTAGCCTACATGTGTCAGAATACAGGTCAGAAGCGCCTTAAAACTCAGGGCAGTAATAAAATCCAATGGGACTTGTCCTGCAAGCATACGAGTAATCGGATGTGAACGTGGAATGCGCAAAACTAGTTACATTTTAACACATGTAGGCCATCAAAATGACATAGGCCATACGAAACTGTTTCGGAAAGATGTGATTTAGCAACCGACCTTGCCAATAAGATTCCATTCAAAGCCATTATAGACAAGATACGCGATTCAGCTTCTGATTCAAAACTAGAAAGAATTCACCTCCTGACCAGAAAATACTAATACAAAAAAAAAACAGTGTTGCTGCTTCCGTGAGACACAGAGACGATGGTACTATAGTCGCCGCACGGTAAGTTCGTACTTTTGGGAAGAACTGTTGAAAAATGGAACTAAGAATATTTGGTTTACTATTGTGCAATTTGTTTGACAAATAAATAAACAAAATAGGACGACATAATTTATCAAGCTATTACGTTTCCGTACGTGTGTATGAATACTGAAATAATTTGTATTTGTTAATTTTATATGTAAGTTTTTAAACACGCGTGGCAACGATATTTATCGGTATGTTGGCTACAACCTTGAAGAAATAGTTCCTTAGTATGTAATTTTGAACAGCTGAAATAACGATAAATATTGCTGAAAATGTTTCACATATGTTTACTTCCAGATCCTGGAGTAATATTGTTTAATATATACGAAAGTTAAGTTATTTTGTTTACAGATGACGTTGCAAGCTGTTGTGGATGAATCACCTACGTAACTGTGTGTCGGCCCGAGCCATGTTTAACGCTTGTTTTTGTTTGCTCAAAACGACTTATGATTTTCCGAAAACATCCAGTGTATTTGTGTACTAATTAATTTTCTAATTTTAAAGGGTTGTCTTAATTGTAACTTGTAGTGAACTATTGCTTTTACAGTGTAACTTTGTGTTAGTTATTACGGTTTGTTAGGTTATTAAAATGAATGTAAAGAAGAAGGAGACAGCACGATATTATCGACGTGGCACGAAGAGTTACGATGTTAATAAATACAGGTCAACTGGAACAGGGTGATGTCGCAGAAATGACAGCATTTCTTCTAGATCTGGGCGTCACGACCGTGAAAACGTTAGTTACTAATTAACACGTTATGAAAGTATGTGCGTGAAAACGTTCCGTTAGTGTGGGGCGTGTTTGTAAAATAGTGTAAAAGTACCTTCCTCGCAGCTTTCTTGTTTTGAATGTCGGGCAAATTACAAACAGACACGTTCTTATATTTTCGTTTATATATTAGGTAATTTCCCACAAGCAAAACATATTAAATGTAAGGGCATGTACACAGATACTAACCTAACATAACCTATCCTCAACCAACATAATGTAACCTAACCCAACCCAAATGAGGTTTATTTACATGAAATTAGGTTTGGTAAATTTTGGTTAGGTTAGGAAACATAATTGTCAATAATTAGAATGCATTTTAAAAAACTTGAGTAGAAATTCAACTCTACGTAGGTTGTTGTCATGACTTTTTGTTAACACCTGTAACCATAAAAAATACAGCATTTGAATATATGCTCAGGGTAAATGTGCTAATGTATGCTTTTTAATTACAGGTGTTCTGGATAACGTGTTTAGTGATATGTAATTTCTCTGCTGTGTTTATATGTGATTCTTAAACATTAGTTTCATTACAGGATATAACATAATATTGATGGTAGTGATAATTTATTGCTGAGTTTCGATTTATTTAATATATTAATTTTATTACAGATTCTTAAGTTAAGTTTTTTATGGCAACAATTTCTTTTCTGCATTGTACATACTTAAGTGATATAGTTTTTATATGAGACAAACCACATAGACACATAAAAATACACACTTACAGAAATGTTTAATGTATAACTTAGAATTAGAATTTAAAATTTATTCTGCTTGATAGAAAATAATGCCTCTAATTACAAAACACATGTTGGTTAGCCATAACCTTTAACCGATACTTGATTCGGTTCGTAGTGCCAGAAAAGTGTTACTAACTTGGGTAAATATGTAGTTGGGCGGTATTTGCGAAACAAAATGTTAAAAATCCGAAAATACCTTTATTTTATGCTCTTCAACGTCCTCTTTTCATTAAAAGCGGCGGAGATAAGAAATTCCAAATACTTAAGGAGATATAGAATTTTTTAATTTTGCAATACAAGACCTGTGGAACCATTCGAGCGACGCCATTTTTGTTATTTTGCTGTGTGTTCGTGAATACGCGAATCGTCAATGCGTAATTAATAAAATGGTTGATTAGGTCAGGTCAGTTACATTATTAATACTTTCAAACTAAGCCGACATTAAAAATAATGTGAATTAATTTTAATTATTCTTTAGTTTTAAATTATTTATAATGTAACTGACCTTACATAACAAACCCGTAACAAAGGATGCACAGTAATAACTCACGTATTTTTTTTTGTTACTTATTACTTGCGCAACAATATCAAAATAACAAATAAGACTTTAAAATTAGAAACGTTAAAAACTCACCTAAGTTGGAGGTGGTAATTAAACACCGTTTTAAACAATAAATGAACTAAATAATCACGTATTGGTTCGTTTGAATTCTGGCCTATCACGAACAATCACGTGACATCATTATCCAATTTCTTACCTCCGCCGCTTTTAATGAAAAGAGGAAGTTGAAGAGCATACAATAAAGGTATTTTCGGATTTTTAACATTTGTTTTCGCAAATACCGCCCAACTACATATTTACCCTAACTTGTTATTTTCTATTCACAAATGACCTCTCGATGTAATGGCAGTGATGTGCCTGGCACTCACGGCTTTAGGAAACTAACAGTTTACATAGCTACCTCATACTGAATAATTTCTTAAAGTTAAATTCTTCATAAATGATACTGACATAATTTCCGTGCTTTCAACCATAGCACTTTGTGATATAGTAATCTCGAAGCAGCAAAATTTCTTTTGTAAAACTTAACATCAATTGTTATAGATATTATGTGAAGACACAGCACCACGCTGGGTTTAAACTCTAAACTATAAAAATTTGCTTAGATTTTTTTATATTTAATATTTGAATTATTAAACATGGTGTTATGACATTTTCTACTGACATTTAACCAATTATAAAAATTGCAGTGTAATTTTATTATCCATTAATTACATCCCTATTTGACAGTTACCCAACCAAAACATTGCCATGTGGTAGTCACATGGTTTTCCACATGGCAATGTTATTGTTGATATTTGGCGGAAGGATACATAGTCACCTTGAAAATAGATCCCAGCTTGAAGCAGGGCTTCCTAAAAGTATGAACTTACCGTGCGGCGACTATAGCGTGGAGGCGTGGGTTAACGAGGTAAGTGCAACTGATATGTCGTGTGTTTTGTTTGACAGGCTTCAAAATACAGTTACTAAACTGCATCCAAAGTTTAAAAAAAATTTATGATTTTGTCTTGAGAATTATGAACAATGCTCAGTGTGACTTATTGAAGAAAATATGGCAGTGACTATTTGCAACGATGGTACCCACGGTCTTAACAATCACAGGTTAAAAATGATTACAGCACACGACGAGCACGATGGTTATTTTTTTTGGAGCAACGTCATGCCATCAAATTTTTGCGTTAAACTTGGGAAGTCCGCCACCGAAACGTTTACATTAATCCAGCAGGCCTTTGGAAGTTAGATGCGTGTCCAAATCACAAGTTCGCCGATGACACAAGTCGTTCAAGGATGGCCGAGAGGAGATCGACAACGAATCCCGCGGTGGACGTACATCAAACCTCCACAATCGACGAAATTGTGAGATGTGCGCGCGATCGTTTGAATTCTGTAGTATCTCAAACTATTTCTTGGCAACTAACTGGTTTCCAAAGGAATGCTTTGTAAAAATACAGTCAATATATACAATACTGTATAAACCATTTTATTCTCAAGACTTCAACAAGGCGCCCGTCTTCGATAATTCAGCCGTGCCATGACCCAGAGGCCAAAGAAGTTAGTCAGCTGTGGCGTGCTTCAGTCAGAGCGCAGTAAATTTGACGAGTTGCCAGAACAACTCGCGCTAATTTCCCTCCGTGATCCCCCGGGGCGCCGGAGGTCGCGCTTTGCTGGGACAGCCTCGTCGTCGGAGGGCGCCCCAGTTTCCCGCCGGGAGGTCGGGACCGTGACCGGCTCGTGGGGGGGGAAGTCCTTCGCAAGGACCTTTCGAGATGCGGAGTGCCCCGCGTGCAAGTCCTCCAAGCCCGAGTGGAGGGTCGCGCTCCAAGCACGTGTCCTAAGGGGGATAGGGTGGTGTTTTCGACAGCCCCACCTGAGCCCTATTTCTACTTTTTTCCTTTCTTTTTTTGACGTGTAACATCTTAACTCTTGGTATGCGGCATTTGGTGGCATTAATTTCGCGGATGCAACGGAAGTCAAGGAACCACGGTGCTGCCATCTGTGGCGGATGGCGCGAACCAAACGTTCTCATAGACAAAGGGAAACTTTATAGTGTTAACTTTTTAATGAATGTTTAATGAATGAATGTTCCTTGTCCAAAATCAGTTCCGAAGTCGGGGTTGGGTATTTTTTTTTCAAGTCTTTTTCGCTTCTATCGGAGCCTGCAGATTGCAGATCGAACGACTCAATAGTCGACGTAGCTGCTCCGGCAGCGAATTCTAGCGGCGGTCTCGGAAACTACGAGTGATTCGCGCGCAGAAAAGTAGTTGAAAATAAGATATTCGTATGTTTATCACTCTTGGCATTATTTCAAAGAATTCTGCGTTAAATTTAGTGTCCGAGTTCCGTATTTTAAGTGTATTTGCAACACGAGAACACATGACTGTGTTCGTCACTAAAGTTGAGATGTTACACATTACTGGAGAGTACTGGAAGAGTCGCCCACTTTTTTTGGAGGGAATTTTTATGCTCACCTAAATACTTACTTTGATTCATGTGTTAAACTTTTATTTGATCGGAAGTTGTATAAATATTATTAAGTTCATTACAGAGACCATGATTTTGTAAACATTTTGGTCAAAATAATTAGGGGATCAGGCAAAAATAACTAAAGGATTAAAAATATTTGATCATTTACAGAGACTACAATTACAGTAATATATGCTGACCAATACAGAATAATATGGTTGTTATCGACATTAGACGGGAATTGGCGTTAGTAGGACAGTACACAAAACAGACACATGCAATACTCCAAAGGTTAGCCAAAGAAACACAAACACTATTAGAAACACAAACACTATTCGGCACACCCGTGTAACCTGGTTTGTTTTATGCGTCCTTGCTGTACTTGCAAACAGATAGCTACGGTAATGACAGGTACCTTACAGTCAGAACCTGTCGCGGTTTTTTTCTCTTTGTTCGCCTTCAATTAAAAAGTCGAGGAGTTAACTTAACATTAAATTTTTAGCGTATGTGCTGTATTTGGTTAAAAGTTATATGTTGATTGGTTAAAACATTTGTCATTGTGAAGGAAATCGACTTTTACTATAGTAAAAAACTCAAAATTTTATAGCTAACCATTTAAACGAGTGATTAAGTTATGTGTAAATATTAAAAATTTGTGATATCGTGAGAATAGTAGTTAGTTTAGGTTAAGTTAACATAAGTAATAATACTTTTAATATTGTGGACGGTTTGTTAGGTTAGTTTAGTTACATTAAAAATACTGTAGATAAGGATTTCTATTTTAAGATTTAGTTGACTTAATGTAATAAATTTTATTTTTTTATACTATAATATTTGTAACTGAGCTAAACTAACAAACTTTTCACAACATTTACAGTAGTTTTATTGTAGCTATCTTAACCTAACCCACAGCACACACTGTTTAAATATATATATATATTTAATGTAGCCTGAAAATTATTATCTAATTTTCTAATTTCTCAATAACTAAAGTCTACGAACGTTGACGTGAACTCTTCGATAAGCTTCGGAACTGGTCGGGCACCCAAGTTACACGAAGGTAAATCATTGTGCACGCGCCGAGAAGAGTGTGTGCTTTGTATGCTTCCCTACAGCAACAGTTCTCTGGCATGACGCAGGTTCTCCCCGGACGGCCGGTACCACCGCACACCTGCGTGGGGGGGAGGGGGGGTAAGTTGCCACTCTGCCATAAGGGCATTCATTCTCCAGCTCTGCAAGAGCTGTGGGAGGCGCGGCCCCCTAACGCATCCCAGATGTGCTCAGTTAGGTCAGACGTTGCTTGTCGCCCAGACTGCTTCTGAAAACACGTCTTTGTCTGATCCCCTAATTATGTATGTGTGTCTCACCCCCAAACTATTATTTTTTTACCAAGGCCAATTTCTGACTTATTTAGTGTCCCGTTTGGCAGCTGCATCCTCGTGGCCCCCACATTCAATTACGAGCCCTGGACCCAGGATCGGAGACGCACCTACCCCCCCCCCCCCCCCAATCTTGCAGTCACGTGGTAAATTACAATGGCATGGTTATTTATTAACAACACTATTTCTAGAATGTTATTTAACCTCTAAATACAGGGTATAATTATGGTTATACTTTGTAAGTCTTATAAAATATTCAATATGTTTTATTTCTAGTTTGTAAAAAATTATAATAGTTAAATATTTAAAAATAAACAGGGCCCTGGACCTTGTGGTGGCCATGTGCATCCTTCCTCTACGCGAGAGCCCTTCCTGGTAAGTCGTCGTGTGTCCGTCCTTGCAGCGCTCCGGTGCCGGGACTGTCCGTCGACGCAGACACCCGGGTCGGCGTGGACAGCAACATACCCGCGCGCGGCCCAGCTTACCGTCAGAACCATGTGGTTGGAGTCACGGAAGTGTGTGTTCAACATTCGTTCCGTGCCGGTAGTAGACAATGATAAACCCACCACATGACTTTTTTTTTATTCTGAGCAAATAATAAAAAAAATGATTACACCTATCCAGCAACGAAATTGAACTATATTTTATTTCTATTACATTTTTATACAAACCCTAGATAAAAAGTAGCAATGCATTTATCTATGCATGCATGCATGCATGTATGTGTGTATATATCTGTACCTCGGAGACATAAGACACTATGCCCACTTTTGCACAAAATGCACTTTTAACCATAAACTTGACTACCGTATGACGTTCTTTCTATTGGCATACAGCACTAAGACCTACTATATTTAAAAAAATCGATATATTTTGGATATAAAATAGTTGAGTATTTAAGTACTATTTTTGATTATTTAAACTTCCCTCTTGAAAAATATTGCTTTTTATGACTTACTGTCTTATGCCTCCGAGGTACAGATAAATTGACATTTTAGCGCCGAAATCATTTAAGTTCCTCTTAGTCTAAGTTTGACGGGACATGAAATGATGCGCTGCGATGAATACTGACGTCCGACCGCAGGCCGGGAGGAAATATGTGGCACTACAGGACGCCAGGTTTCCTCGCATCCGGAATTCTGGACCAGCGTCGGCCGGAGGAACAAAAAATCTAACCGCTGAGCCAGCGAACCAACGAGAGTGCGTCGTGCTTCACGGGATGCGCTGTTGAAAATTAATAACCTCACATTTACGAATAACGCTGGTTATAAAATATCCTGTCATCTTCGAAAAGTTAAGTACAACTTTGTGAATTGACGTACACTCGATTAACTTAATTGTAACGCGAAGAACTCCCAATAATAATCTTGGAGTGAAAACCAAATCTTTAAAAATCAATATGTTAATACTACAACAGAAAAAAAAACTCTCCTTACTTCCACGAGCCTGTTTGCCTTGTGTACAACAGAACACGGAGCGCGGAAGTCTTACCCCGACCTAGTTTATACGAAGATCTGGTTATCTTTTATTACGAAGAACATTTATTTTGTTCGAGAGGCATTCTCCGTTGAAAATTAAGTATATTTACTGTATTTTCTAACAGTGTTCTTACTCCAGCCATAGAAGCCAGACCCCGCCAATTGTAACTTTCCATTTTTACCACAATTTTAGTGTCGAATTTCTTCATCCAAATTTGGCAGGATAGGGCTTAAATCTTATGTTCCCTAGGATGTTTACGTTTTAACAGACTGATGTTTTTTAACAGATCATAAGGGGTTGCGTCGTTTATCCTAAAGAGTTTGTCCTAAAGCGTGTGACCGTGTATGGTCACGAGACGTTAAATTAAATTTCCACCACCAAACATTTAAGGACATGAAGAAGCTTACCTTTCATGTTGACGTGTAGGAATAAACTGAAATCTTGTGACGTCACGACTCATAGATAGGCTACGGCTGTGTGCGGCAGAAGACAGTGCACTTTCAAACAAAATACCATAGACAAAGTGGCGACTTCATTCCTACACAACATCGAATTCAGTGTTACCAGCTCCGGATTTAGCAAGAAGAAGAATAAATCCCGGAAATTGGTTGTTTATCGATTATGTGAACTGGTATGAAGATCTTTCTAGAACATTCGAAAATCATCTCTATTAATCCCGAGATTGGAGGGGCAATATGAGGGAAGGGGGGGTGAGAAATGTGTATATAAGCCCGGGATTTTGATCAGTTAGGCATGGAGCAGCAGGACCATCACCCACATCATCATGAGGCATTAGAGAGAGAGAGAGAGAGATTGACAGAAGGCAAGGTGTTTTGGAGAGCTAAGTATGAGTGTTGTAATTATTTGTTATGGAATGGCCAGTAGAGTTTAAAGTTTTGATAATGATGAAAAATAACTTTGAGTAGTATTTGTTGGACTTGTGTTTTGTGCGAATATGATGCACCTGTTTAAACTTAGAGTTGCTTTAGGTGTTCATTAATGTGGATTTGGCACTTGGTAAAATTTGCTGCACCTCCTGTGCATTTTACTTGTTGGCGGCCATATTGCTTTCAATAATTTATTTTAGCTCTCCAAAGACCTTTTCCTTAAGAGTTGTAATAGTTTGTTTATGTTTCTTCTAAAGACATGAAGCAGTTAAATGTACGTTATAATAAATGTTGGCTCTTCCAGCCTAGAGTTTTAAAAACCAAAGAAAGTATTAAAGTCAGGAATATTTATTGTGTGTAAATTATAAAATATGTTATTTATGAGAGGTATCGAGTCATAACAAAATAACTATTTTTGTACTATTTGTGAGATATAAAGATTAACAATAAACTTTGAAAATATATTTGATGTGTTCGGTCAATGTTTTTGCCACCTTACATTTTTCAGCATAGGTTTTGATGTTCACTTTGATTTTGAATTTTTAATATGCAGGTTAGGCCCCATCTGGGCAAGTATTTACCTTGTGGAAAGTAACAGGGATTTGTGCTTGCAGTGGGAGTTGGGACTCTCATGAGGCCCGGCCTCAAGCGTTTGTCGTAAAGTCGTTTATCCTAAAAATTAGGACAAACTAATCATAATTTTAGGACAAACGAAGTGTACTCGATTGTAACCGTCAGAAGAAGACGGCTAATTACTTCTCGTGGATATATTCACAGAAGTCTGCAAACCTTGACCTTAAAAAGGGGCCCAAGATTCAAAATTTAAAATGGAAGTTTTGTTGCAAGTTAGAGTTCGATAATTTCAAAATAAAATAGTCGGAGAATAACTTAAGGAAGCCACCTAGTCGATCGTTTAGGATTTTGCAAATCTTTGGCTGATAATAGTTTTTTTTTTCTTTCGGAAATAACTAATTATTTCATTCTGATATCAGTAAGAATCAATCCAATTTTAAATCTCCAAATAACTCTTAACATGTCATGAAAAATACGTTAAACAATAGTCGGGAATTTTTTTAAAAAATTTCAATTTCCAGAAGATCCACATCGTGCAGTTATAGAGTCGAATGTTATATGTGTGGTGACGCCAGTGGATATCTACCATTCCGCTTTACCCCAGTTGGAACACCGAGCGAAAGCAGATGTCTCTAAGTCGACCGAGGCCAGACATCGCGTCTCACGAGACGGATTATTAATGGACAATGCCGGGTGGCGGAGAAGCGTCCCAGCTCACGCTATGATTCATTCGGTCCTCTGAGGAACGAACGTCCGTCGCGAGACAATGAACGCCCGCATCGGACCAACCGGTCGTTTCCTTCGAAGGACGGGCGCATGGGCGGAGGAGGAGAAACAGACGAACTATTTTCCACAGCGGGAAGGGTCGCGCGTTGTCGAGGACGTAGCCTTGTTGCGCGATAGTTGGGGCACCGCGCGGCGCGGCGGAGAGAACAACTCCGCGCCTTGTTGGCAGTGTGTATGCAACCGGCGAGACGCTTCGGTAATGCGGGTGCACCAGAGTGGGTGAACAAGGCGCTTCGAGCAATATCACGGACAAGCCGATTTTTTTTTAATTATTTGATTATTTGATGGCGTTTGACTTCGCGAGATTATGCACAGAGGATGGAGGTGACGACATCCAAGAGTATGGTGGGCGCCGAACCACTTGGCACCGATCCAGTGCTCGTGAATATGAGTCACGCCGGGGTACTGTAGTCGAACCCACGACCTTCACCAGATGATCGCGACGCGCCGGCAATCAAGGCCACCGATGGACCCTGACATGCAGAAACCGAACTGCAGTACAACTTCGATAGTCAATTGATTTATAAATAAAGCTAGCGTAATTTTAATTGTGAACGTAACACCTTGATCGCCCAAAGTGGCCAAGGTCCACAACACGTACGCTTGTATTGTTAGTAGTGCATGTAGCCGATGTGGAATTCTACAAAACATGGATCCAGTGTATGTCTTTGTAAACGTTAACGACGCTAAAATGAGTGACCACGTCCAATTTTGTAATATTTTTGTTTAGAAAACTATAGCCTAATCTGTTATGGTTTTGTTTTTAAATAGTTGTTTGCCAGATAACTCAAAATAATGCGAAAGGTTTTAGGTTTTTCATGATAAAAAAAAATCAAGCATCATTGCAAAAAAATCTACAGTTCAAAAACGAATATTTTTCTGTTATATCATCACCATATCTATAATAGTATTTAAGTGATTTTATGACTAAAAATCATGACAGTGTACAATGGTATAACAATCTTAGGGGATCCACCTAGTAAGATATGTATCTGTGTTAGCCATGCGGAGTGATAAGTGTGATACTCGCTGGTGTTTCTAGCGCGTTATGGCCTCTAAGCGTAAGGCTCTGAACTAGTACATAGGGCAATTATGAGATTGTAGCGGTAACGATAACATTATATATTGGAGAACATAAACATAACATAAAGGAACAATGCAATGCCTTTGTGTGATTTCAAGAATATGTGCCCGGAGTACTGGAAACACGCGTTGGAATGCAGTTTAAAAAACTAGGAACTATTCATTCGCCTTCAGAGTATCCTTAAATACTTTTCGTAAACATACCCCACTCGGATATCTTGAGCAGTTATTTCAAATCGTTTTAGTTTCATCTGAAGCTATGCACATCGTATATGTGCCCAAATAGTCTATTTTACTGTTTTTTTTAAGCACAACCACGATTATTTCCCGGAATTATTTCGCTTCAGGCCAGACGCAATTTGCGTGTGCATAAATTAACATTTGTTAAAGTGCTCGTTGGCGGGGAAACAAGGCCGCAGTCCTGTGGCGAGGTTGCGCGTGATTGGGCAACCACTTCTTCTCCTGGTTTATAACTGGCTCAGGGTCGTCGAAGGCCCGTGCCGAGAGCACGGCAGTCCAATCAGCGACTGTTTCAGCCGTGTGTGTGTGTGCTCAGAGTCCACTTTGCTTCCCCGGGGAGATGGTCGCAAGTGATCCTCCCACGGCTGGTCGGCGCCGACATGAACTCCTTCGCTTCGCCGAAGTCGCGCCTTCTGCGCGGGTGACCTTCGAGCAGTTGTGCGGCGCTCGGCGGGAGTGATCTCGCGCATGCGACGGAAGTCCAGGGACGGAAATGTGTGACCACGGTGCTGCCGTCTGTGGCGGACGGCGCAACGAAAGTTTCACCAAGACGAAGGGAAACATTCCAGTATTAGGCCCTAACTGTTCAATGAATTTTTAACAAAGCCGTTTCATTAAACGGTTTAGTATTTCGGTCTGCCAAATAGAATGATTCGGTAATCAACGTAGCTGCTCCAGCAGCGAATTCTAGTGACGGGTTCGCAAACTACATGTCATTCGCGTCTAGAAATATAGTTGAAAACACAATTTGCCTATATTTATCACGCTCGGTATTATTTCAAGGAATTATACGTTGAAGAGATTCGTATTGTAAGCGAATTTGAAACATAATAACACACTAATTTGCTCGTTACCGAAGTTAGATGTTATACATCGCTGGCGAGTACTGAGACACTCGCTCAAGGCATTTTTTTTTGCCGCAAGCCAATGTTTGATGCCGAAGATGCTGGAAGAGTCCAGATATGCCAGGGAAAGTTAAGACAAGCAAACCATGGAGGTAAGATTTAAGGATTGAGTGTGTGCAATATTTGCCCCGTTATTAATTGAAGTCATAACAAAACCGAGCCCCGCCCCACATTTTAGGTGGATTTCAATGAAATACTACCTACTTTAGACGTTACCACATTTTATATAGTTTCCCGTTTCATGGTCCATAGACACCAAAACATTCAACAAATAAAAAGTTGAAATATGTATAATTACAATTTTATGCGCACGATAACTGCCGTAATTTTTTATAAATAACTTCCAAATGATACATAAAATCTATCAGTGGAAAATCTCGGTTGAGTTCGTTAATGGGCAATTTCCAACCAAAGGGGTACAAATGGAGAAAACAGTTTTTTTTTTTAAAAAAAAGGGGGTGCTAATTTTTTGGGCGTCTAGCCGATCTGGAGCAACGATGTGCTGAAAACAAAAAACAAAACATGTTTCATGCACTTACCATGTTATCATGCAGACGTGGCCACCTCCTGTCAACTACAGCCATCTCTAGCACTATTTTTGACGGTTCTGTTAGTAAACGAGTGGTCCAGATTCGGGACCACGCTTTTCTTTTACCGTGTAGTCTATGGATTTTTTTTTTTCCAGAGCCTCGTCGCCGGGGGCAGCACCGAGCGCGCGGGCGCCCCGCTCCGGCTCGTCGAAGGCCTGAAATACGGGCTCTTTATTGCCGCGGTTGGCTACCCTGCCCGCAGCTGGTCCCTGCCTGCCTCGCGGCACGGCCGCCAACACGCTCGTGTCGGCACGCGAGCGCCGGCCGTCTCTCTTTTTTATTGTCGTTCCCCTCGGTGCGTATCCTCGACGCCCATTGGTCCAGCGAGCGTTCGCATGCTCGCAGGCACCGCAGATGTCTCGGTCAACACGCAGCACACACCGACTCCTGCCGACGACATAACTGATTAATTCAGCTTATGTGCCAAAGTTTGTATGGGTTTGTTTACTAACGGTAATAAATTACAAAGAGACAAAAAAAATATTTTTCAGAGGAAAGGAGGAAAAAAAATACCGTAATCGTTAACGCATCACAAGCAGCCAGAGACGAGGGTTCGCTCCCAGCACATCTACATGACTCATATTTATGAGCTTGGTACCAAGTGGTTCTGAGCCCCTCTTTAATCTCGAAAATCTCCTGCCTGTATAACCATGTGACTTCACTATCACATATAAAAAAAGTGAACGAGTCTTTCAGTACTCGCCTACCGTACTATCAGTACTAACCTATTAAATCACAAACTACGTATTATCACAACACGTATTTTAATACAACACTTTTTAAATTATTGAACTTATATTATGCTAGCTGAAAATCCGCGGCTTTGCGCGCGCAATTTTAATTATTGCTAAATATTGCCATTTAAAGAAGAGTATGAGATTAATTCCAAACACTTTTACCAAATAAATAGGCACAATATATTTGTCAGGTGCATAAAAGATTTTTGAAGTTATACTTCTTTAGGCGCGTTATGAAGAAATGATGAGAGTGAAATTTTAAGATACGCGCTCAATACTGTAACACAAAATTAACAGGTGAAGCTGCCCGCTAAACCGATCATTAAGTCTCGAAAAAAAGCTACCAACAAAATAGAAATAGAACCTCTATTAGTCGCGCATGTTCGCACGCTCGTCGCCTCTGATTACTGTTTTCATATTTATAATATTTATCCACATATTTCTAGTTTATACATTCACAACACGTGTTTTAGTTTCATACAAGTGCGAATTATATATGTGCTAATAAATTATATTCAGTAATGATTTTAATTGAATATTTTGATTAATATTATTTACTATTCGTAAATTTAGTATAAAAAATTGTGCCTTTATACTTTTTCAAGTGCTCCAATATAATTGAGGTTAATTATCCGTATGTATTATTTATTGATATAAATTAAAATATTATTATTTAAGATAATTAATACTAAATTTTATAAAATTATTAATGCTAAATATTTATTATTGGTTATTTAATATTTACAAAATAAAGAAATAAATTTAATAAAACATTTAATAAAAAATTTATGATAAAAATTAAAATCGAACATCAAATTAAAATATTAATTTATAATATTTATTATTAAATTGAATAAATAATACATATATATAAATAAATTAACAAATTTAATGAAAACTTTTTGATAAAAATGAAAAGTAAATATAAAATATTTAAAAATGAATAAACATAAATTAAATTTTTGAAATTATTGATAAATTTATTTATTATCTTTTAATTATTAAATAATCAATAATAATTTTTTAAGGTTAAGACTCTTATAATATTTAGTACAAATTATGTCATATATATTTATTATTCTCTAAATTTTATTTATTTAAATTTTCAAATTTAAACTGAACTTTATTGACTGTATTGACTATCTTTTTCCAACCCTTATATTATTTTATTGTAATTAAATATTTGCATGCAATTAAAAGCTAATTTTAATGATGCCAAAAAAGTATAACTTCTCACGCGCGTACATAAGTACACGAACCCATTTTTTTCATAACAAAACTGTTTAGGGATTATATTTTTTAATGGAAATGCGTAAGCCTTTTTAATTTTTGGTACAGATGAAGTATCTGAATTTAAACCTTCGATTTTAGAGAGTTCAGGTGTATATTTTACCTCAATGAAATCACACTTAAACCTCCTTTTCATTTCACGAGGTGGAGAATTTAAAAACATTGTTTAACACGCACATATACCATTTTAACTAACATTATGTCATCGTTTACACTAACACTTTTATGTATTATGGTAAAGTTATGCTTTGAATAATAAATAATTTCACCTTATTCAAATACCTCCCATCATTAAAGGATATTTGATATAGTCGTATCTTTATTTGAAATAAAGAGTACAGATATCAAATTTACTATACAATCTATTAGTTGCTTCTTAGTTTGCTTAGTATTACATAAATAAAATCCCCAAATTTTTTACCCCTCTCCTCTTTTCCGACACCAATTCCAATGTAAATTTCAGAACTAAGTAAACACGGAAATATCCGTTAACCAAGCAAGAACCAAACTCACCCTGCTTTTTTTTCTTTTTACCGCAGGTGTTTTAATTCCAAAATAATTATAATAAAATTATATTTATATTAAATTTTAATGTGTCTTGTCAATACTGATTTATTGGATCTCAGAAGTGTTTTAGTTTTAAATAATAGTAACCCCTGTTAAAACTTAAAAGGTAATATTTCGGATAAAGTTGAATACATAGTTGAAGGTATTGAATTTTTTTATTTATTATATACTATATAAATATCATATCATTGAAATTTAAACTACACTTCAATACCTATGAGGTATCTTTCGGTACGTGTCTCAATAACCAATATGCCCGGTAAGGTAAAATATTACTGATCTAAAAGTACTGTTCAGGCAATATAATAACTAAAATGAGCGCCAAATTAATTTAGTTGTATCTACCGAAATCTTCCAATTGAATAATACAATATTAAAAGTAAAATATTTCAAGAAAAAAATTAAATGTTAAGCAATTTACAACTAATTAATTAATTGTATCCAAAATTAATGGTTGATACTTAAATAATACGAAAATTAAAAAATAAATTTATTTTGCCTAACAGTAATTTCGGAAAACTTAAAAAAAAATACAATTTGAAACTCTATATGCCTAATCCTCATTCTTAACTTCCAATTCTTGAATCTAGTAAATTCGGAAATATTCATTTTTTTCTTTAAACCAAACTTAACCCTTTTACGCCCATTAAGGGCGGAATCTTGCAAAAAAAATTAACAGATAATTATTTTTATCATCAATTTACGTCTAACTTAATTAGATTTGGAGTTATTATTTTTTTTAATAGGTAAATGAAAACATTCCCCGTTTTCCACACCATTAAAAAACGAAATTTTAAAAAGGCAAATAATAAGCAATATATTACTCTAGATGCAAGATATTTTAGTTTATAACTTCTTATTCTAATTTAATTGGCCATGCTAGATTTTGATTTCAAAAACGCAGCCACCCCTTTTACCAACCTTAGGGTTGGAATTTCGCAAACGGGTAAAATTGTGGTTGGTAATTTTCGTATGTTCATTATTGATACCAAAAATAATTTAATATGCTTAATTTAGTTCAGAAATAATTTTATTAATCTTAAAAATAGTTACCCGTTTTCATCCGTTAGAGATTGCATTTCGCAAAATGGTAAAATTGTGCTTGGTAGATTTCATATGTGTATTATTGGTCCCTTGCGTCTTTTGTCATGAGGAGATATAACTTATTACATTCAATCTATATTTACCTCTTTTTCACCCCTTAGGGGTTGAATCTCGCAAACATGTGGTTTTAAGTTTTCTTATGCTTATTATTGGTACCAAAAATAATTTATTATATTTAATATTATTCGGATATATAATGAATAATCTTAAAACCATATGTATCTTGTTCACCCCGTGGTGGTTGCATTTGAAAAAAATATAAACATTTATTTTGGTAATTTTCGTAGGTTTATTATTGGTACCCAATACAATGTATAACATTTATTAAATTTGGAGACATAATTATTAATCTTAAAACATTTTTATGCTTTTTTCACCCCTTATAATTATAATTTCGGAAAATATAAAAAATGATATTAGTAGTTTTCATATGTTTATTATTGGTACCCATTATCATTTATTATGCTTAATTAAATTCTGAGATATAACTATTAATCATGAAAACATTATTACCCTCTTTTCACCCCATAGGGGTTGAATTACTCAAAATCTAAAAACTGTGGTTGCTTGTATTCGTTTGCTTATCATTGGTACCAAATATAATTTATTACGTTTAATTAAATTCGGAGATATAATTAGTAATATTTAAAACATACTTACCACTTTTTGAGCTCTTAATGGGTTATTTCGCAAAAAGTAAAAATTTTGGTTAAAGGTTTTGATATTGTTGTTATTGGTACCCAAAATCAAATATTACCTTTGATTAAAGAAGGAGATTTAAAAATTATTCTTAAAAACATGCATACCCATTTTGCACCCTTTAGGGGTTAAATTTCGCAAACTGTAAAAAATATGGTGGTTTCGTATTGTTATAAACAGTAAGTCATTAAATACCTTTAATTATATTCGGAAATATAATTATTAATCTTAAATCATACTTACACGTTTTTCATCCCCTTGAGGGTGGATTCTTCAATTATTTATATATATATATACATATATATACACACACTAGTTATTAAGTTAGTCAAAGCCTTTATAATAAAAAAAGTTCATCAAAATCCATTAAGTAGTTTTAGATTGATGCTTGAACAAATAGAAAAAAATTTTAATAACTTTATTTTTGAGTTCTTAATAATGTAAATAGTCATTTCCAATAGTTTATTCATAAGTTCATCCAATGTACAGATTTGCCTCGAACAGTATTATTTTTAGTATAGATACTATATATTATTATTTCACGACGAATTTATAACGTAGTATAAAAGACACACGGCAATGCGTCGCGCTGTTCGAGACCACTGTTAGCGAAACGCACGGTAAACAGCTGTGTCTTATTTCTCTTTCTCCCTTCCTCTCTCTCTCTCTCTCTCTCTCTCTCTCTCTCTCTCTCTGTTTTCAAACGCCACGGGAAATGTTGTTTCTCGCCGACACGCCGCAGCAAGAGTGCCAACTGCGCGCTTCTCCCTGCTTCCTGTTACGCATTTCCGTCGCATTCGCGAGGTTACTCCCGCCGAATGCCGTGTACGAGAGCTGAGATGATGTAATGCATTTAAAAAATAAAATAAAAATGAGAGTCTCTATTTTGACTATCCTGGGTGAATTTCTCCAACATGGTGTCCAGTTTTGACGTCACAGTTATGGCTGGAGAGGTGATAACTCGTTGCGAAACGCGTTGGCCGCTCCGAGTCGGTTCAAGGCGGACTCTCGGCTGCGGACACGGGGGGGAACGAGTCGAGATACACGCTTGCGCAATGTTCCGGCGCGTCCGTTCAACGACTTTTCTTAAACAACACGCCTCTGCCTGTGATGGTTGAGAAACGAGGATTCTAAACACGTTTATTTTTTTCTTTCTTTTTTTTTGAAGTCAGAAACCTACTGTCACAAGTCAATGACTTCTGGTCCCTCTCAACATTCACAAAGGCGCTCGGCAGTTTTTTTCAACCAAGAGTTTTTTTTTCCAGAGAATGGTTAATCACAGTTTACCTTCGTACTGAGGTTACTACACAGTTTCTTACGGGGAAGGGGTAGAAAACTAATGACGTCATATAAGTTTCACCAGTTTTCAAGCCATAACAATTTTTTTAATAGTTCATTGTATAATGTTGCCTTCGTTTAGGCATGTAGATTTTCAAAGCCCTTAAAATAATATATTTCAACAGTTTTATAACAATTGTAGTCTTTCGCAAATAAAAATAATTAAATATGTACTAAACTCCTATGGCTTCACATGGTAAAATATTTGTAGTGACCATTCATTATTAACTTCAGGTATTCCATTAAATTATATACTATGCTTTAACGATGCCCCATTTTTTAATATCAAACCACGTAAAACTGAAATGGTATAAAAAAATTTGAAAACCAGATGGCGTTTTTCGTTTCTTATTACTCCCCTTTAGTACGTCTACTGCAATGGCCTTTGGCATAATACAAACGAAAATAACGAGGCATACTCATATCAACTCCTGAAATTAAATGTGGCGAATGTGGCATCCTACCAACAACAGCTGGAATTAAAGTGAACCCCGAACAGTATACGTTTAATAGGCCTCAACCGATATTTCGTTCGAAAAGATTTCCTCTTTTCGAATTTGGAAATGCTTTGTAAGACAAATATCTATTTTTATTAATTTATTGCCCAATGCGTGTATAAATAAGGGAATTAAAAGTTACGTGATAATTATTCAAACCTTGTGATTAAAGAGTTATTTGTAAAAATATTTTACGCCCACGTGTTTACATTACTAACATACGTGATCTACGAGAAAAGGAGCTATTATCGTTGTAGCAATTGAAATGTGCAAGTGGAACATCGCAAGGGAAAAAAAAGGTAAACTTACAGAAATTGATTCCGTAACAGGTTCTTCGTTTGGGTCCAAACAAGCAGTGTGATTTAAACTAACAACAACTTTCCGGAGAAACAAAATATGATGGATTACGTGCCAGGAAAACCATTAAGAACCGAAGTTTGAGAATTAGATTAGGCTCGTCACCTTGTTAACTCAGGCAGAGACGTGATAGAAATATTCAATAACACATTTTAGAACCTGTTCTACGAATCCTGAAAACCATTTCCTTTTATGTACTACCTACAGTATTTACATAAACCAAATAAAGCCAACGCAAATAACTTGAGTGGTAAATTTAAATTAGCTGGAAAAAACTTAGGAATAAGAAAAGTTATGGTTCGTGTTTATCGAATACTGGCTAGCGTCTTAAACTGCATAATATTATGACTTGCCCATATATGTTGCTTTTTTTAAGATGTCGTTATCGGGTAAGTTTTTCCGAAGAAATAATTTCCTTGAGCACTGATGTTCCACGAGTTATGGTTCACTGACATGAACAGCATTCTAAGCCCCGCTGTTCCGTTTTCTCCAACATCAGTTGAAGACCGAAGTTTTAAGTCAACTGAACACAATTAAAGTTTTGTTGAACTAACCGTCTGAACTGTATGATTGCACTAGGTATATATTAAATATTATCATATTTTATATCAAATTATAGTATGGTAAATATAAGAGTCGGGATCTTTTTTATTATTGGGTCGCATATCACCTCCATAAACTCTTATCGTACATTTCCTCTGCTGATAAAAACAATAAGTTGCATATTCACTTTGTATCAAATAACTTAACTAAATTTTCCACTTCTATGGGCAAGTATATCAAACAATGTATCCTTCAATTAGACGATTTAGTAGTTCAAGTTTGCTACCGAATTTTACAGTTTTAAATTTATAGTTTATCATTACGAAGTAAAGTAAAGTAGGTTAACGAACCTGTGAAAATTAACTGTAATCGTCAGCTACTTAAATGACATAATTTTTTCGTGTGTTGCGTAGTTGACAATCACAGAAAACTTACATTATAAATATTTGAAGGAAAATATCTAATTTTAACTAAACACGTTTATACATATTGGTAACATTTCAACATTAGCCCAAGACTTTACCAAATAGCCAGCCTTTGCGTATTCGTAAACTATGATATAGCAAGTTCTCAAGCTCGTTTATGTATTGTTTTGACAATATATATAATTAAAAATCTTCTTTAACAGGTTTACAACTCTATGATTGCACTCTGTAATTTATACTAATATTATAGGGTAACCTCTTATGTGTTTCGAAGCAAAATGAAACCCCTTGAGTTGTCACTCTATAATTGTATTTACTTATATGATATGAATTATAGTTACTATATTAAGTTTATATGGGCGCCACACTTTAACATTACTATATTAATCATAAATGTTTACTATGCTATAAGTAATTTTCCATTGCGGCTTATGCCCAAGGTTACCTATTTCGACACTGATAAACTAGGTTGCTTATCCATGACTCATTAGAAATCACATAAAATATAATTTATCTATAAAGTTATGTTGGGCACAACCAAAATCAAAAGTTCATTTGTGATAAATAATAGTATTTAAAGTGAATAAAAAAATTAACTAACTCAGTTACTTCGGAGTACACAAGAGTCTTTAAATCGGGACCACTAGGCGAAATTCAAAATAATTATGTTGTGCCATAATGAAAACCAGAGAAATAAAATACTATGCAGAAACAGTTAATAGGAGGGGCTCACCGAACACAAAACTTCAGTACTGAATACATTAGACTTTTGGTACCTTATATTTCAGCGGATAAAAGTAGCCTCGGTAATTAAATATTACCATAGCATTCGCCCTGGCTCAGGGGCACAACAGTTCACTTATTCAGTGAACTATCAGCTGATAATATAGCTGATACCAGCCACTAAAACTTCCTTCTTCATTTTATTCTCTCAAACTTATATCGTTAACAATCCACACTCCTTTCCATTTTTTAAAAGATCCGCCGATCCATAGACAAAATCACCTTCTCTTAGTCACATATCTTTGCACAACATTAAACATAGAGAAATAAATAAACCCTAAAGATAATTACACTTGAAAGACATATAAATAAACACTGAAAAATAGTTAAACTAAAGTTTCAGTGTTCTGAGATAATTAGTATTATCACAGATGCCGCTCTCGGCCTTAATTCACACCAAAATTACCTTAAATTTGGTTTAATTTAGGTCGTACCATAATTTCAAATTCAAACACTGAAACTTGACATTTGCCAAAAGTTGGTAACACTGAGTTTCGTGACAGTTGAGAATCGTAACGGCTCACACCATATTTCTTCATCCTGGGAGCAGGCAGCTGCTATCAACAAGTGTCTGGTAAACAAACACCCGGTGTCGTGGATCGAGGTGTCTATTACCTCGCTGAAGGTCTCGGGAACAAAGAAGAAAACTCGTTCTGCCGCTGGTTACAAGGTAGGAGTTGATTCTACAGGGAATTACGAGGCTGCTATCAACAAGTGTTGTGTGGCGGGTACTAAGCAATACCGCTCAATGTGCAGATACTCGCTGTCGCTGGACGCTGTTGACCGGGACGCCGTCCAAGCCAATGACAACCACTGATGTCACCACATTGACATTGTGATCCAGGCTAGCGAGGACTGTGGCAGCCATTCCAGACAACCCATGCCTGGATATACCTCTCGGCCGCTCCACCCCAGGCCTGCGGTGGGACGTCATGCCCAAAGCCTGACAGATGTGGTGGACGCTGTCACTGCTGATGCTACTACCCCATGCAGTAGACGAGGATCAAGAAGAATTCATCTCGGTCCGTAGTTCGTCCGCGCACTCGTGTACACTATAAACACTCATTAAACTGTTATATATTAGCCTCTAAATGCACCCGCGCTTTTTAACTTTAAGCGTCCAAGTGAACTACCTCGTACAGTTTATTCTCCATTCGCTGCAGACACCGGAACGTAAAAATTCTTCTTTACTTGCTACCCTAACTAACCTTAAATAATGGGTAAGCAACCTTGGTTTAAAATAGGCCTACTTATTAAAAATTTAAAATCTTAAATTAAACACACATAATTTGACACAACTCATATTAACCAAAAATATTAAATAAAATAAGCATACAACTACATAATATAGTGGAAATCAGATGTGGACTATTGTTGAGACTGGGTATTTTTTCCCATGTTCATGATAAAATGCTGTGTACATAAATGTGATAATTTTTACTTGTCTACAACAATAGATAACTATTTACACAAATGCCATTTAGTTATTTTGGCTGAAAATAATTATTTTTAACCCAGCCAAAGAAAGCTTTGTTTTATTACAATTGGTATCATACCATCAATTGAAATAGTTGTTTGTTAAACTTCATTATTAAACATTATTATGTTAGTACATTAATTTTATGGCAGAAATAATAACATTTCCTGGAATTCTGCCTATAACAATAAACATTTGTTTCATTATGATATATATATTATATTTACAATCAACTTGTTCTTAGAAACATTAACTAAACTTCAGTGCAGGAACACATAATTAAACTTCAAACACAATAACATTGATATGCACATATTAAATAAATATTTACAGTGATTACTAGAACTTCATAAATGCCTTGCTGGTATATAGGAATAGCACATTCCTGGTCATTACAAACAAATACAAACATTTTATAGATATTTGCACAGACATAACATTTATATGCACATATTCTAATATTTTACAGTTATTTCTGATTATACTTAGTAATCATAATTGTTTCATTTGGTCTCCCATAAAACAACATTAAATCACATTTTCACATCACTAGCTTTTTAGCATTGCTATTAATTACAGCACAGATATTTAATAATATTTTGTCAATTAACAAATAATAACATTCTACACTCATCACTGAAGAATCTTTTCACATCAAGAAATAGACAGTGAATTACCAAACTGAGTGCTATCTGTATGATGTAAACAAGTGAAATTCAATGATTAATGTGCATTTTTCTTTCTTGTCAAAATTAATCTAAAGAGAAGTGAAGGTGGTCTCTCTAGCCAGCTATATAGCTAATTCTTTCTTCAGGTGTGATATCTAGGAAGTTGTGGATGAAGTAAATATCCACTTAGATAGGGTAATCCTGTGGGATTACAATCGTAGTCAGCATGATTTACTACTGATTGAAAAGTGTTAGAAATGAGGAATGCCTAGGAAATAGTTAGGTAAAAAAAAAACTGTAGCCTGGATCATAACAAGGTAAGCCATTATTTTCTATTTCTACAGTGCTTTCTTGTTTGTTTACACACAGTGTGTCAGGGTGTCTGTGTTTACAACAGAACATTGCCTAGGTATACATTAGCACCAATATACAGCCTGTACTGACAGTGTACATTAAAATTACTTAATTCGTGTGTGTGAACCGAACTATTAGGTGCTGCCAATAAACATGTACATACAGTACACCAGGTTCACAGTACATCCTCTAGGTCTCTGCCTAAGTACAAGAGCATAAATCTTATTAATAATTCTAGGCACAATAACAGTACAGTATACATACAGCTAACTATTTTGTATACTCTGATCTTATATATTTTGCACCACTGGTGTGTGGTAGGCCCTTAAATGATTAATGTTGTAGTTTCCCACATTGATACCTGTTGACACTTCCTTTAAGGTGTAACAGTTCTCCCGATGTACCTGGAGAATCTCGTAGGGTCCACTGTAGAGTAGGAATAACTTCTTCGTTACATTCGCCCACTTGTTGCTTGTTGGCGCAGTCCTTAACAGCACAAGGTCACCGACCTTAAAACGGTGTAGCTTGCGCCTGGTTTTCCGCTTCTGTCTATTCCTGGCTTCTAGGTGTAGCTTTGCTCTAATTAAATCCTCAATTTCTTCCCTGCTAGGAAGTTTATCCTGATCCGGATTCTCGTCGCAGATGGGTAAATATTGGTTGGGTATCGCCTCCGACCGAACCAGGCATCTCATGGGGGGTAACGCCGGTCTGCCGCATTTAACCCCATGTCTGGTCCCTGGACTAATCGGGGCGTATCACCACTAATCCTTGCTAGTTTAACGCCGTCACATTGGCTGTGCTAGCCAAGGCGGCGTTTGATGATGAGCTGGCCTGCTGCTGTTGCTGCATCTGGCTGCTGTTGGGAGGGATTGGTGATTGCCGCGCAAAGTATCCTTGTTGGTACTTTGACGTGGACGAGGGGAAGTTGTGAGTGGGGAAACTCGTCGTGGTGTTCGCTGACTGGACGGTTTCAGCTCCACTGGGAGGGAACACTAGCTGTTGCTGCTGCTCCGGTGATCTTGGCAATCGGTCGTGGTACCCTTGACGTGGTGATCTTGGTCGCTCTGGGTACTCGTACCTGGGAAGCCGCTGTTCTTCGTGTTGCGACCTCTTGTTACGGGGTTGTTCATGGTGGCTCGGCTCGTACTCGTCACCACCGGGATGACTCCATTTCCCGCTCCAGAAGTTCGAGTTATGTATTCGATTCTGCCGGTTGTTCCATTTACCGGTGTGGTGAAACTTCCATTTGGCGGTGTTGACTCGTATTTTGGGCTGTTCCCCGCCGCGCTGCCACTGTTGGTAAAGCGGAGGTGATTTCTGAGCTTGTGCCTTATCTGGTTCAGTGGTATTAATCCGCCCCTGCTGCTCTAGCCTGGCGAATGCCAGTAACTGTTCTCTAAACTCGGTAATATTCGAAAAATTCCTACCAGTTAGCTGTAACTGGTACTTGTAGGGTAGTTGTCCAAGAAACATGGAAATAAATTCCTCGTCATTCATTGGTAGGTCTAAATATCTGGTACGTTCGAACATGCTCGAGAGATAGGCTTCCAGAGACTTATGTTTTTTATAGTCAAATTTTTCCCCATGCAGCCTGGCTCTTAAGTGGCCCTGTATTCGCACACTCCAGAACTTCTGCTTGAATTGAGTTTGGAAATCTGCGTATGTGTGGGTCGAAGTTTGTATTACTTCCCACCAGTAATACGCATGTTCGCGGAGGGCAGTATTCAGGCATTTTAATTTCTCCTCGTCATTCAGCTTAAACATGGCTGAATACTCCTCAAATTTTTTTAAAAACCGCATGGGGTTTTCATTTTCCCCACCTGCGAAACGAGGCATGGCCTCTGACCACTGTCTGGCCGGGTGGTGCATAATGGCCACTTGGTCAAGTGCAGGAGAAAGGCTATAATGTGCTGCATGTGGTGTAGTAACTGATGAAGCAGTCTCTGGCACGTTACTAGGGATAGCTATGGGCGTAACTGCGGTAGTGATGGGTCTATCCATCAGGTTGTCCAACCTGAGGGTAAGCATGCGATTTTCCAGATTACCTACTCGCTGTTCTAGTTGGTGTCCTAGTTCGTCCGTTTTGTGTGAAATTTGTGCCATTTGTTCGTGCACCTGTTGACTAGTGTTGTCCAAACTGCAGAGGTTTTGTGCAGCCTGTTGGGCCACTTGTTCTAAGCGTTCTGACACACTGCCTAACTCCTCCTGTATCTTCTGTGTGGTGTCTTGGCATTGACTCTGAAGCTGGGCTAATTTCTGATCAGTGTTCAACTCTAGTATCGTTATCCGGTTGGTTACAACTGATACTGACTCCCTAACTTCCTGCAGCTCTAACTTGAGATTACTCTCAAAGCTGAGGATACTTTGCTGTATGCCAGTCAGTTGTGCAGTATAAGACTCTAGCCTGACACTGGTTTCAGCAGCGTTGACATCTAACCTGGTAGTGTTAGAGTCTAATTTGGCATTAATTTCAGCAGCGTTGGCATCTAACCTGGCATTTATTTCAGCAGCGTTGGCATCTAACCTGTCCATGAGTCCCTGGAGCAAGTTATTTAAGTCAATATTGCCACTAGGAGTAGGAACTAAAACTGAGATAGTTTCCAAGTGTTCCTTGGGCTGATCAGATTCGTCTCTGTCCTCGGACATGCTGCTGTCCCTAGATCCGGTATTGCCTCGGTTATGACACCTCCCTCTGGTATTCATGATTATACTCAGCAAAAATTACTTGACAAAATATCGGGCCCCACGTACGGTCGACAGTCTGTAATTTATACTAATATTATAGGGTAACCTCTTATGTGTTTCGAAGCAAAATGAAACCCCTTGAGTTGTCACTCTATAATTGTATTTACTTATATGATATGAATTATAGTTACTATATTAAGTTTATATGGGCGCCACACTTTAACATTACTATATTAATCATAAATGTTTACTATGCTATAAGTAATTTTCCATTGCGGCTTATGCCCAAGGTTACCTATTTCGACACTGATAAACTAGGTTGCTTATCCATGACTCATTAGAAATCACATAAAATATAATTTATCTATAAAGTTATGTTGGGCACAACCAAAATCAAAAGTTCATTTGTGATAAATAATAGTATTTAAAGTGAATAAAAAAATTAACTAACTCAGTTACTTCGGAGTACACAAGAGTCTTTAAATCGGGACCACTAGGCGAAATTCAAAATAATTATGTTGTGCCATAATGAAAACCAGAGAAATAAAATACTATGCAGAAACAGTTAATAGGAGGGGCTCACCGAACACAAAACTTCAGTACTGAATACATTAGACTTTTGGTACCTTATATTTCAGCGGATAAAAGTAGCCTCGGTAATTAAATATTACCATAGCATTCGCCCTGGCTCAGGGGCACAACAGTTCACTTATTCAGTGAACTATCAGCTGATAATATAGCTGATACCAGCCACTAAAACTTCCTTCTTCATTTTATTCTCTCAAACTTATATCGTTAACAATCCACACTCCTTTCCATTTTTTAAAAGATCCGCCGATCCATAGACAAAATCACCTTCTCTTAGTCACATATCTTTGCACAACATTAAACATAGAGAAATAAATAAACCCTAAAGATAATTACACTTGAAAGACATATAAATAAACACTGAAAAATAGTTAAACTAAAGTTTCAGTGTTCTGAGATAATTAGTATTATCACAATGTTGCTTCTTTAAAGATGTCGTTATCGGGTAAGTTTTTCCGAAGAAATAATTTCCTTGAGCACTGATGTTCCACGAGTTATGGTTCACTGACATGAACAGCATTCTAAGCCCCGCTGTTCCGTTTTCTCCAACATCAGTTGAAGACCGAAGTTTTAAGTCAACTGAACACAATTAAAGTTTTGTTGAACTAACCGTCTGAACTGTGTGATTGCACTAGGTATATATTAAATATTATCATATTTTATATCAAATTATAGTATGGTAAATATAAGAGTCGGGATCTTTTTTATTATTGGGTCGCATATCACCTCCATAAACTCTTATCGTACATTTCCTCTGCTGATAAAAACAATAAGTTGCATATTCACTTTGTATCAAATAACTTAACTAAATTTTCCACTTCTATGGGCAAGTACATCAAACAATGTATCCTTCAATTAGACGATTTAGTAGTTCAAGTTTGCTACCGAATTTTACAGTTTTAAATTCATAGTTTATCATTACGAAGTAAAGTAAAGTAGGTTAACGAACCTGTGAAATTAACTGTAATCGTCAGCTACTTAAATGACATAATTTTTTCGTGTGTTGCGCAGTTGACAATCACAGAAAACTTACATTATAAATATTTGAAGGAAAATATTTAATTTTAACTAAACACGTTTATACATATTGGTAACATTTCAACATTAGCCCAAGACTTTACCAAATAGCCAGCCTTTGCGTATTCGTAAACTATGATATAGCAAGTTCTCAAGCTCGTTTAAAATGGAATTATCGTTCAAACGGTTTTAAAAAAAAGAACATATTTTTGCAATGAAAATACTTATCCATACAGTGGAGTACTTATTATGCAGTGTATTGATAAACCGTTTAATTAGAGACAGTTATTTTTCGCGAAAAGATTTCCAGACCTTGTGTGCGTCAAAATACTGCAGTAACGTCTGTATTTCGTGATTTATTGAGTTTATTTTAAGTTACACGCCCAATATCGACACACAAACCACAGCACAACTCTGAGGATGCACACGCTTTCTAAATGGCCTGGCAAAACAAGGCGAGGGCTTCTCTTGCAGACGGCTGCCAATCACAAGGCAAAAATTCCAACGCAAAAATAACCGCATTACAGAGTATTGCATTCTATTGTATTATATTGTTGCACGACAAATCACTGCATCTACGTTTAATTAAGACACTAACTATTAATTAATCATTAGAGACCAGCGAATTCGCGTTGTTACATTTACATGAAAACAACTGCACCACTAAAAAAAAAATATTTGCTGAAATACTGGGTTCAGATTATCACGCGAGCACATGTATGATTTGTGTTGTCCCAGTACCTCCAAAAGTTACAGTTATTTGTAAACCGTTCCGTAATTTTTTAAACAATGGAAAGGATAATCGAATATCAATCGTTGGAATTTATTATGTTGTTTTAATTTGCTTATTAAAGAGCCACAGTTAATACTGTAAAGCCACATCTGGAAACGGTTTGAAAATAACTTCAACTATTGGAGGTACAGGGACGAAACACAAAGCATAAATGCCCAGGTAATAATCCGAACCCAGTATTACTGCGAGATCTATGTTGTAGTCATACAAGTTGTTTTCATGTAAATTTACAAAAAAAAATCTTCTAAGGTTTTACACGAATATTTATGTTCTATTTACAACAAAAATAAATAAGAGTGCGGAAAATGCTTGAAGTTAATGTATTTTTATGAAAGTGAGTCACCGTCTCCGCAATATTTTAGACGGGACATTGTGGTGATGTCGAGGTAAAAAAATAAATAAAAGTGGCTTCAGCTACGTCACAACATGCCGTCTCGTGACAGTCCCCCAACTCCATGCGTTACACACAAAAAAAGGGTGCGTGTACTTATGTACGCGGGTGAGATATTATACTTCTTTGACATCATTAAAAAATAGTTTTTAATTGCATGTAAATAATTAATTACAATAAAATAATAAGAGGGCTGGAAAAAGATAGTCAACACAGTCAATAAAGTTCAGTTTAAATTTGAAAAATCAAATAAATAAAATTTAATTTCATTTGGCACACCAATACGTTTGGTATGTCCCCTAATGTGGGTTTATGTTCATGCACGTGGGTCCGCCATCTTCCCGTGAAAATGTCGTCACATGGTGCGCGCGCAGCTACAACCTGTCAATTTTGTGTTACAGTGATGCGCGCGCATCTTGAAATTTTACTCTCGTCATTTTTTCATAACGCGCCTAAAGAAGTATAACTTCAAAAATAAAAGTGGCTTCAGCTACGTCACAACATGCCGTCTCCTGACAGTCCCTAACTTCATGCGTTACACAAAAAAAAGAAAAAAAAGAAATGAACCTGCCGCGGAGAACTCTGTGCGCAGCTCGTGTGTGCCCCGAAGTGGCCACGCGGCGCTTCAGAGAGGCGGGGGTTATTGCCAGGCGCGCAAGTGCTTGCCTAGGAGGTCCCCGCTCCGGAAACCGCTTCTCGCCGGAAGTGGGCTGAGGTGCGAGGTGTTCGGGCTGCGGTGTTGAGAATGTTCACCTTCAAAACTTACCGAGAACGCTTGTTTACAAATTTGCGAGAGTTCGCTGACCCGCCTTTGCTTCGAGCACGAGCTCGCGAATACGACGTCACTGCACTAACACTGCGGCCTGGTTAGGTCGTCAGACGTCATGCAGAGCTCAAGGTGTTAACGCGCCGTTTGCAAACCATTCAAGATTTATGAATCGTGTCTTATTACTAGGGGCAGGCATTTTTCGCGAAAAAAATCTGAATGTCTATTAGACTGCAACAAGGTATACCGGCACCAATAGTTTCTTCCTTGTGATTGGCGGCCGTCTGCGAGAGAGGTCGTCGCCTTGTTTGACTGAGCCACTCGGGACGCGTTTGCTTCCGCACTGACTTACTGTGATTGTTGTTGTAACAATACACATGTACTTGAAAGAAACTCGACCAATCACGGAATACAGACGAGGCTACAGTGTTTTAACTTTCAGCTGGCCTCGGTTTCTTTTCGCGAAATATGCATGGCCCTACTTATTACGAATAGCATTTAAGAGCCATTTCACTTTACACAAGTTTCGCTTCATGGTTTCGTCTATGAAGAGTACTTTTTGGTCAGTGAAAAAAGGCTATAACGAGTTTTTTCATGAACGTTTCACGTATGAAAAAAAAATTCTTCACACAGCATGTATTTGCAAATGGTAAAGGCGAGTGTAGGGAGTTTTTGTCTTAAATATTCCACCATAAAATGAAAGGGTGACCGCTTAAAGTCCCATAGAGGCGCGTTACCGACGAGAAGTCTGCACGCCAGTTCGCTGCCTGTCGCCTAGAGGCGAAGAGTCGCGTGCTCCGCGAGCTAGTGTCGCCCTTAGCGACCCCGCTCTTTCAGAGCCCGTGCTTCAAGCCAGGCGGTCCCCTTAATAAAAAAAAACATTTAAAGATTTTAAAACATGCAGAACACTCGCTCGTCCTCCATTCAAGCGCATGTTTACCCAATTTGTAACGTAACACAATACTTGGAAGTTATCATCTAGCTTAGATTTGACAAAGAATCAGTTACATGGAACTGCGAAGAAACCTTTCTTTATTTTAAGTGAAATTTTAGTTTATTTTTTTCTTTTAATTTTCTGTAATTTCAAACGTGTTTGTAGTAGTAGTTTAGTTGGCGGGCAAGAAGCGTGAAGTAAACTCGGACACAGACAACCAACTTAAACAAGGATCGCAAATTAATTACTTACTGTTGCGCATATTTTGGCCTAAATTACAATCCACTCTTATTCTTGCTTGTTGTTGACAACTTACTTGCGTGGCTTAACAAAACATCCTACTTAATACTCGTAATGTTAAATTTTGACCGTTTGCTCAATTACTTTCATGCTAGTTAAACTATAAATTGATTCTAAATCAAACATAAATGCGAAGATAACCATCCACCTAGCAAAATGGAAGAAGATAAAACATACTATGATTATGGTGCTAAAAACAATCTTAGAGCACATGGCTAAAAATAATGTTTACAGTTCTCAAAAATACTTAGATCCAGAATATTTGTGATAAATGATAGTTCAGTAAGATTACTTATAATTGGTTTATCTAGTTTTTATAATTTATTTTCAATCAGTGTAATGGTAACATATGTTGATTAACTTAGGTGAAAATTTATTAACATATAAAAATGCATAATAAAACTACATAAATGTATCAAAGTGGCAAGTGTCAATGTGACAGACTATAGACATGTACCAAGCAATTTTCATTATTACATACTGTTTTCAGAGACTCTCCAGCAAAAACATGCCTGTTAGAGCAGGAAGGTGGCGGCGGGCGCTACCTCAAAGAGTTTCTCCATGCAGATATTCCTCTTGTTCAACGCAATAATCATCAAGCTGCAGTATTTGAATCTTCTCGAACTTTCCGGCGTTGCGTCGGCAGGCGTGCGTGGCCACCGAGAACTTAGGAAGCGAAACTTCACAGATGCGGGGATAAGATATCTGCAGGGTGCACAAATATTTGAAACACTTGTACATTTATGAGAGTAGACGATCGCACAGGAGAGCGTAGAAGAATGCGTGTGAGCAAATATGCAATTGAACGAGTTATACAAGTATGCGAGTACAGAATAACAGAGGTATGCGCAAGTGTGTTTATACTGAAAACATGCCGTCAAGCGGTAAATGCCCGCCATCTGTGTTTTTTTGCGCCAGTGATTTCATAGCTAATAAAGTTCACAATGGAGGTTCACACCAGAGAATCACAATATTTCAGCAAGCATGGCGACGAAAAACCAGAAAAGTGTCTCATGAGAGACTTCGCCAAATCGAGGCCCCATTACCTACAGTTTCACTTTTAGTTTTATCGTGACGCCCTGACACGGACTTAACCCTGCCGGCTGTTACACAGTTTCCTTTTAAAAATAAAAATAAAATCGTATAACCATCTCGTTACCGGCCGTACCACAATTAACCGGCGACGCTTCGTCGAGAACGATGATTCAGACATAGACTCGTACGGAAGGGGGGAGGAGGGTTGACATCAGGTGCGCGCCAACTCTTGCTCGTCTCGAGGCGCGCCGACTTCAGCCCAGGAGTTTTACGGCATAATTCCGGCCTCCGGCCCGCCTTCTGCTCCACAGCAGCCCGCGTGGTAGTTTACGACGCACGATGTTGCTCGGCGCGGTTACGGCGCCTAATGACTCGCCAGCGCCTGGAGCGGAGCTGGTCTGCCTCTCCAGCGGCGCGCAGGGCAGTCGGGGTCCGGCCTGGTTCTCGGAACCATGTGTACTGTATATATATATATATATATATATATATATATATATATTGACGTGATAACGTCTAATAAATCTATGAACGCCGGCAGCACGCACGAAAAAGGATGACTTATTGTCCCGTTACGCGCATTGTCCCGTTACGCTTTGTCCCGTTACGCTCATTGTACGCTTGCGCCGCATCTATCTCTCTTCCACTCGATTGGAACAACCATCGATTTGACTTTGTCGAGGCACATTAAACTTGAAACACTCCCATTCGTTTCCTACTTTTCCTATCATCGTCCTATCCTTAACACAATAACACAGATTGGAAGAAGTTAAATAGCAAACATGTATTAAAGTTATAGTTAAAATAATCTGTTCGTTAAAGTAATAAACATATTTGAATTAATGAGTGCAAATAAAAGTAAAGTTATCAATTAATTTGTAGATTTCATTTCACTCCTTCTTTGTATCCATACAAAATAGTGATAATTCAATAAAAAATGATTCAATTTTATTCATAAAAGTATGCAATCATTTCATCAATGTTTTGTTATGACGTCACGTTAAACTATCGTCCGTAAACCGACTTTACAGACAACCAATTTTTTTTATAAACCACGGAAAATTACCGATATTTGTAAATTAGTGTTTTACACGAAAACAACTGTACCACTACAAAATAGTGTTCGCAGTAATACTGGGTTCGGATTCCTACCTGGGCATTTTTGCTTTGTGTCGTCCCAGTACCTTCCTCCGATGATTAAAGGTCATGTCTAAACCGTTCCCAGAAAAATAGCTTTCCAGTATTAACTGCGAACATAAATTAGCATAATACAACAAAATAAAGTACAATTTAATGAATTAAATTATAAAATTATGCGCCGATTTTTTGAAAGAAATACCCAGTATTATCTCGAAAAAACGTTTTTCATATATGCAAAAATAACCATATCAACGTGTTGTATGTACAAAGTTACAATACTTTTCTTGTAGCATTACAAACTATGTCTTGACAACTTGTTTTCAAAGTAATTATAAAAGTAATGAAATTTGGTTTTCTGTGCATGGCCGATGGGTGGAGCCACGACTACTGCGCGGATTCATTTATCTCCATGCTAGATTCAACTTACTTATATATAATCTAGCTATTTCATAATGCCCATTGATCTGATAACAAGGTGCCTTCCTTTTGGTGGTTACTTGTGATAGGGTAACCTCGTCTCCTGCGTGTTTGCAACTGGCTCAGGGTCGTCTAAGGCGTGTCAAGGGCACCGTATCCTAATCGTCAGCGTGAAGCAGATGTGTGTGTTCTTCAAGGCAATTTTTTCTACCCAATGAAACCATTAAATAATCGTGACTCTATCGGTGCAGTTCGTAGTTCCACATTAAAATGAAATAAATTATTCATGGCACTAAAGTTAGTTTTAGTTCCTACTTCTCAAAACTTAACACATTTAAGTATTCAAGCAGGTAAAATGCTAAGAAGCTATTTATATTTGTTTCCTTAAGGCTCAATATCTCGTAAGATAAAATCACGTAACTTTAAATTTTCCAATTTATAATATTCATTAATCATCGAAAAAGGTTTCGCAAAATAATATTTGTTTTTCTTAAGTTCCGATTTAGGTCATTGGGATGCATTATTAATGCCATGGCGTTTACCGAATAATATATATTTGAAGCTATGATTAGAGACATGGAATATTCGCGTTTTTTTTTGTTTCTGATTTCAGGCGGGACTTCACACTCTTGTTCAAAAAAAAAGTCAATGAGTGTTGTTCATTGGGTTATACAAACTTCTATCCAAATTGAATTTGGTTGGTTCATATAAATTTTGGTACTTTATCGTTTTATTGCCGGTACGTGGCATACATTATAGCCTGTCTACAAATATTAAAGCGAATATTGCAGGTCCTTGGTTATGACATTTGTCATGATTAACAATTCCTTCCCCTCCTCCTCCAACGACATTTCCTTTTCTGTAACAACCATTGTGCCGGTCACGATTGTGCACGGGGGAGAAACATCATTCTACTCCCGTATTTTAAGATTATTTACAACATACGTCTTACTAAACTACGAATAAGAAAACTTCAGTCTTTTTTTAAGCAGCAATAGGATTTATTAAAATTTCTTGGACATAACGCCATTGTAGTTTCACACTGTTTCTCATGAAAAAAAATTCCTAAATGCAAAATAAGAAATAAAAATTAAAACATAAACCCACATAAAACAAGCCTAAACCAGCTTTTGTCAAGCAGATAAACCTAACGATGAACCTAAACAGTCGTTGTCTTGTCCATAATACCTGTTTAGGTTCATCGTTTGGTTTATCTGTTTAACTTCAACTGATTTTGACTTGTTTTCTGTGGGTTTGTGTTTTCATTTTTTTTTTTTTGCATTTATGACATTTATTCCCATGACAAATAGTGCGCAACTGCAATGGCGAAATACAAGAATTTGTATTAAATCGAAATTCAATCCTGCATGAATCGTTTAAAGAATGTAACAACGGGACGTAGCGACGCATATACGGGTACAGGCTTGAGTTCCACAGGGCCTTCCAGAACCGCTCGGAAATCAGATCGGTACTCATAGATCGAGTAATTCCGCTGGGAGAGTGTGGAATTGAACCCATGACCCTCACTAGATGAACTTTAATGATGCGTCAGCAATCAAAGTCTCCGAAAAACTTAAAATAAAATTGAAATTTTTGAGTTTGTAATGGTAATGAAATATAACATACATTTCGATAAAATTAATTTCATAAGCATAAAATTAATGACGATACGGTGAAAAAATATATCAATTCTGTTGGAGTATATTAAGAAAAAAAACAAATAATAATATATTCCTGAACGCATTTATGATAAGTACCAGAGACAGTGATTTTTTCATGAAACAATCTCATTGCTAACTAGAAAGCAATACGGTACGTTTGCACCAGCATTTTCTGCCTTGTGACTGGCAGCCGTCTGCAATAGAAGTCATTGTCTTGTTTGACCAGGTTATTTAGAAAGCGTTTGCTTCCGCACAGAGTCACTGCGATTTGAATGCCGATAGTGGGTGTGTACCTTAAAAGAAACTCGACCAATCACGAAACACAGACGTACTACAGTGTTTTAACACACTACTGGTCTGCAAATATTTTCACGAATATTCACTGCCTCTAATATGTAGAGACCTGTGAGATTCGCTTTAATATTTGGTGACAGTCTAGGTTGCAAATGGGTGTATATTTGAAAAAAAAACTCTTGTCAATGGATCTTGGGATATTTGAAACGTCATGGAACACTAGAAGCCAGTTGCGAACGCCTAATAAATTGAGACCTTATTGCAATAACCAATAAGGTTGCCCGCGCTATTGTTTATTTGTAGAGACCGGAAAAATTCGTGAATTCATTTCGCGGTAGGTTAAAATACAAATAGTTATACCTCAGTGCTGCCTCTGCTATTGGCTCACAACTCAACTGGATGACTCTAGGCCAATGAGAAACGCTCGACCAAAGCTTTATCGAATCACAGGCTGCTACGTTAGAACGTCTCACAAGACAGCAGCCAATGAGTGGGTGACATTTGACCGAGTGTACGTAGAACTATGGAGTTCATCCTGGAGGTCATTGAATCCGCGAATTTTTCCGGTCCCTATTTATTTGTAATTGGCGGCCGTCTGCTAGAGAAGCCTCTGCCCTATTTGGCCGAGCCAGTCAGAACGCGTTTTCTCCCGCGCTGGATGGCTGTGATTGGTGTGCTGGAAGTAGACATGCAACTGAAAGAAACCCAGCCATCCACGAAAACACAGGTACTGCTACAAAGTTTTAACACACAGCTGGTATGGAAATATTTTTTTTCGTAAAGAACATGTCTCTAAGAATACCTCTACTACTACGATTACTACTACATGTCACAGTGTCAACAAGTCACAAATCCCGCGAGAAGGTTCCAGCAAACGAGCCAAGCGCACGTAGTGTGACAAGAGACTAAACGGTGTCACAGTGTAGGAAAGTCAACTGTTATCCTATGGTCGCGCCACACGCTAGACTGCTGCTGTTCAATGACCCTCGGCTGCGCCAATCACCGAACCGTCACTAAAGATGATGATGAATCACGGGAAAATATGTCTGCTTTTGCAACATGACTTTTCTTATTGGCCCTGATCGGCGAAAGAAGCTCGTCTCGCGTTTAACTCAGTCAATTGGGAAACACGTTCACTGCAATCCATAACGTTCGTGATAATCCCTGGAATAGTATGAGTGCGAAGATTAAATGTAGATTACAGACTATTTTCGTGCTAAACAATTTTTCGCAATAAATACTGGCAGTAAAAAATCCGCAAGATAAATAACATCAAGGACAGACTCAATATTCCTCTGGAGACTTGGGTAAACTCAGCTGAGTAACTTTTGATTATATACGTAATTGGTTGAAGGCTCTTCGTTGGCCTGAGTACTCCCAGAATAGCTGTTTGTCAATAGCAGAAGCAGTTCATTGGTATAAGTATTGGAATTGCAGCGTATTTCGGAATAAATCCACGAATGTTTTCGGTCTCTGGCGAAAAATCGTTAGCAATAGATTGGAAAAAATAAATTCGCGAATTAATTTTGTGATACGCTAAAGTTAAAATACTCAAACCTTAGTCCTACTTCTGCTATTGACCCACAGTTGAGCCAGTGGAGACGCCTAAAAAGTCAGCAGCTGGGGACACTGGCCGGACTCCGCAGAACATTTTGGTGTCCACTCACAAGGTTTTTTTCCCGCTTTCTAATGACGTCTCAACTGAGTAGCTTGACGTTCGATCTTAGGTGGACGTTTTCTCGCAGGTTCAGATTCTTCCAGATTAACTGGGAACCACTAGCAGTAAAATACCAAAGATTAAGTACTTATTTGAACTTTAGCATTATATCCGTGAATTTTTCCGGTCTCTATAAATCAGTATCGCTGGACGTGACGAGAATAAATGAAGTGTGGGGGAAGGAGGGAGAAACGTTGGCGTGACTTGAGCGACAGTGACGTAGTTACTGCGTGGTGCGGCTGTTTGCCGCACGATGAACCAGGGCCCAGGGAGTTTTGACCGGTAAGGGGAGAGGGGAAGTAATGAAGGATAGTGGGCGGTCCTACGTGACTCAAATTTGCACGATAATTCACATGACGTCCCGACCTGATCCTTCCTTCCCCAGTTTTTGCTAACTGGCTCTCTGATTTATGGTGTGTGTTTCCCATCTCTAATGACCACGTTGTTAACTGAAAAAAAAATTGTGATTAATAATACAGAATGAAACTTTCAAAATTGATTGCTAATATAAATTTAAAAAATTTATTTTTGTTGCTCCTTGTCTACTGAAAGTTATTTCTCACCAATATTAGTTTCTCATTAAATAAATAAGAAAAACATATAGTCAGTATTTTTATAATAAATTTTAGGAAAAGTCAGAATATTGAATTGTAAACGGTTTGTATTAGCAAAAAATTTTACTAATATACTTAATTGTGTATATTCCTATAAACGTATATAATATATTCAAACCACTCTTATGTTAAGTAACATCGTCATGCATTATGTAAATCATAGTTTACGTTATGATAACATCGCAGGCAAGCATGTATGTTCCAATAATCTCGCCAACTTCAGGTGTATAAGAAAACAGTTGCTGTTTTCTCTGTGGGAACCCTGACAATGGCAGTACTTATTTAAGGTGTGATAGGGGTGATTGTCTCACCCTACTTTTTTCTTCCCTCATAAACCACCATAACTCTAAAATCTCTAAGAATATCAAAAAATTAATTACTACAGGCCGCACCTGATCTATGAAGTCAATTCAGTAATTTTTTTTGTAAAATTGTATTGTGTTATATTTTTATTGTTTTTAACAACTTAAATTTGCCGGGAGGAAATAAACTATGTATAGTTTTAATTATAAATAATTGAAAGGTAACATTTTCCTGGCGTTGTAATTTTTATAGTCCTGAAACTCCCATTGGCATTAAGCAAACATATCACACAGATAAATTATCAGCCCACAATGCAGTTGATTAATTTTTAACTCTAGTACTCTTTTACAATATTCATTTGAAACCAAAGTGTTGATATGACTTTTCAAGATGTCTAAAATACCTTACAAAGGCTATTTAAGGGTGAGTATTTCACACCACCCAAGGCTCACATCTCATCAGGACTTTCTGTCCTCCCCAATCCAACAAAAAAAAAATTATAATCTTGGTTCACCGCTGGACCCAGGCCAGCCGGTAGGATGACGTTAAGGTCACTTTACGCAACACGTAAGTTGGTCTGAGCGGGCCTTAAGGCAACATTTAAATCACATTCGTTTCGCTGGAGGTTCCACGCAATGGAAATCTGCAAAGCCCTAACGTCCGACGAGTTACGTACCAACGCCTTGTTGTTGCGGCAAATCTATCCGATCAAAGACTTACTCTCTGTAGTAGATAAACCCGTTTTTTTGTAAATTCCCGAAAATAACATGCTGCTTAACATAGGCAACCTTCGTGTTATTGCATTTCAATGACATTATTTTTTTTTTATCTATGAAGAATACTTCGAATGATCCACTATATGACCATTGAATTTAGTGTTCTTTAAACCGTTTTCTGTAATCTTCAAAAAAAGACTGATGTTCTCACGAAAATAACATTAAGACTGTTATTTATTTTTTGTCATATTTACATGTCATTACTGTTGTCACATTTGTAACCATTAACATAAGAAATTAACTTTTTTCTTTTTATTAACCTAACCAAAAAAAATATGTAGCTCGTTCTAGACAAGCACGATGATAAATTTTTATGTATGCTTTGATTAACTTTTGTTTATGATACTTTACCTGTAAATAAAAATGAAAGAATACAAAAATATCCAAAATACATAAAAAGTCAGAGATCGGCTAACAAATTATGACTGCAGTTATATTTCGAAGAAAAAATTTAAAAAAAAAAACATGCGCCTTTGAACTTGAAGCTGAATAACTGGTCTATTGGAATGAATATAATAAATATTGAATTTGGAACATAGCCAAAACAAAACGTATCGCTATCGTGAATTACTGTTGTAACCTATATTTTCCCCGTGCATTATTATAACGTTCCTAAGTTAAGTTATTTCAGTTTTGTTTTGGTTATAGGAATTTTTTAAATTAAACTTTTCCCAGACGTTTAGTGTTCCATCAAAAAAACAATATTTATTTTGTCTTAGTAAACCACTTATACATTAAATTCAAAGAACGTAATATCAGAAGTATTGTTGTGATCTTCAATCTATTTCGTATTGTGATGAACCTGCAGCAGAAATGTGTCAGTAAAATTCCTATTCATCCTGTAACGAGTATTATTCCACTATAAATCACCGCGAATGTAATGCTGGAATCAAAACAACGCGACGACACGATGCGAAAATGGCAACGTGACAGCAAAATATCGCGATATTGTGAATATGCGGTTTGTATCCGAGCGTCAAACAAAAATAAACACTTGTATATAGAAGGTTTCCTGCAGCCATATAAATTTTCAGGTTATATTTAATAGATATTTTTGAAATATCAAAATGTTAAATTCAAATTTAAACTTCATTGGTAATAAAATTCATTTCGGCGCAGCTTACAGGCGTAGATAATGTTTTGTAAACATCTATAAACTCCTGGAACATTTTAAGAACTTAATGTACAAAACATCCTTTATTTATGTTCGCTAATATTAAAAAAAATATTGGTTAAAACATTTTTGATATTCCATGCAGCGAAAATATTTTCAATGTTTTTAACTGAATGCATCCAGCATTGGATGTCTGAATGAATTTCATATTATACCTACTATGATAGTTATGCAATTATTTTTGACCTTCGAACACTTTTCATCCCTTGTACTAATACGTGGCCGTATTAATTTTTTTTTTTTTTAGAAAAAGGTTTAAGGTAATATTACGATGAGTAAAAAACATCCAACAAAATTGATACTAAGGAAGTTTTTTTTTATTTCAACCCCTCCTTTTATGCCAGTTAATCGTTTAATCAATAATTGTTTCGCCCAAAGATTTTAGATTAAGTTTAGGAGTTTCAAAATAAATTCTAGTATATTTATAAAAAAAGGTAATGTTTTTTTGCCTTTCGACGCTTGTTATTTCCACCCCTTGAAGTAATGGTTTGTTACATAAAATTTACTTTGGACAAAAGTTTTCAAAATTATTTAAAAAGTTAAACAAAATAAACATTAATTCGATAGCGTACATGGTAGGGAAGTTTTAATTATCTTCTTATATCAACCCCAAGTTTTTTTAACCCTTGGAGAAATAATGGTTGTTATTATCAAAATTGTTTCAGACAAACGTTTTATATAAAATCATAAAATTTGCAAACAATGTGAACGGATTTGATGGTATGCATACTAAGGGAATTATTAATTTATTTTTGCACTCAAAACCCTCTTTATCTACCCCTTGCAGCAATGATTGGTTGTATAAAATATTATTTCAAACAAAATTTTTAGTAAAATTTATAATGTTTACTAACAATATGAACGGATTTGATAGTGTGCCTACTAAGAAAGTTATGAATTTTTTGTCATTCAACCCTGGTTCATTCTATCCCTCACAGTAATGGCTGGTCGTATAAAAAATTACTTCAGACGAAAGTTTGTAGATAATGATGTAGGGTTTTACAATAAAACAGAACGGATTTAATAGTGATTATGTTACGGAATGTACCTCTACCGCAAGCTGTTAGTTAACTGGCTCACAGCCGTAGAGGGAGTAGCTCAATCATTGTGAACCAATCATCAAAGCGATACTAAGGTATAGATGTTTGTAATCTAAACGAGGACAAAAAAATCCGCGAAATTTCCAGGTCTCTAGCTTGTGGTTTCTAACAACCGCCACTCTGAAGATGGCGACTGTAAGGTAGACCGAAACGTCGGTAAAATCTTCGCCTTCAACACGGCTAAAAACCACAAGCCCAGCAAATTTTTAAAGTTGAAACTATCTTACAAATTAAAGAAAATACATGATAGCTATTTGCAATTCTCACACAGAACTCCTTTGACCGAAGTCTGCACTTGCACCAACTGCGCTACGGAGCCAGCACTCGACAATATTCATGCACAGTAGATTTTTTTTTAAATAAATGGAACATAAATATTTTCGTGTAAAATTACAGATATTTGTTCATTTATACATTGCCATAAAAACAACCGTATCACTACAAAATAGTGTTCGCAGTAATACTGGGTTCGGATTCTTACCCGGGCATTTATGCTTTGTGTTGTCCCAGAAGCACAAATAGTTAAAATCATTTGTAAAATCTTCCCTGCATATCATCCCAGTATTAACTGCGCACATAATAAGCACAATAAAGCAAAATGATGTCCAGTTATCGAATATTCAATTATCTTTTCCATGGTTTGAATGAAATATCAAATAAAATATAAAATTATGGGTCAATTTCGTTATAAATACTCAGTATTATCTCGAATAACGTATTTCGTATATTTTAAAAAAAATCATATTTACAATATATTTATTGTAGTATTACAAACTATTTTTTTTCGCGAATAGTTTCCAAATGAATATTTTGTAAAAATTCTGATTTTTTTTGTGATGCTAAATGGATTGCATCATAATGGTTGTCTCGTGACCTTGCGATGCGTGCCCTATCTCTCGATCTGATGGTAACGCTCATTATCCGAATGTACCAAAGTTGGCACAAATTACAAATAACGCGCGCCTTTACCTTTACGAAAGATTGGAAGTTTGTAATACGAAAAAAAAAAAAATCGTAAATTTGTACAACAAATGGCTATGATTATTTTTTCACCTATCAAATACGTTTATGGAAATAATAATCAATATTTCTTGATGCGCTTACGAAAATTGGCGCAAAAATTTAAATTATGATAGGTTTTTATACAGACATATTTTTTTATAAACCATGAAAAATATAGGTAGTCGAAATAGCTAACAATTGTACTTTAAATTGTTTTATAATGCTTATTATTTTGGTCAGTTACCACTAGAAAGCTATTCAGAGAACGGTTTACAAGTAACTTTAACTAATGTAGTTACTGGGACAACACAAAGCAAGAATCCGAACCCAGCATTAACGCCAACATTTTTTTAAGCGTTACGGTTACTTTCATGCAGAATTAAAAATTATTTTTTTATTATTATTCCCGAAATAACTCCAGACAATTCCTGAGAATTTTCCTTACACCAGGCCAAAGCCTACATCGTCGCCAATATTTCTTACGTGTGTTGTAGTCTCCGATGACTTCTAGCGGTCTTGTAGCAAACGTTAAAATCCAATAAAATAATAATCCAAAGTCAGGGTAACTTTAACTCTACTACAGGTTGCTGTAAGTTTGGCACACTAAAATATTTCACCACGAAATAGCAGTGTTGTCCTTTTTTTTTTTTTTTTGCTCTTTCTTGTGCAAGAGAACCTGTGAATTTTAGGCTTACCTGCTAGTTTGTTGTTACCGAAATTCTATCAGTCTTACGGAGGTTGTAACAACTTAAGAATGGAAGCACCCTTAACTATTGTCTTTCTATGTTAATTAGTAATACCTAGGTTGTTTTAGTGCCGTTACTCTACATTATAAACAACTGTAAAAAACAATGTTGATAACCCTATTTTTTTTCCATATATGTTTGTAATTATGCGTTAACGTTTAAAGCCGTGTCCGAAACAGTATCAACTTAAGGAATTAGGTTTTAAGTTGTTACGGAATGTGAATTCAAAATGCTCACGTATCAGGGCTGCATTCGAACTCTATGTGAATATTGTAAATTCAAACCCCAAATCTCATAACTATTTACAGCCCTTACCTGCTCACCACGCAAATGATAAATAAAGAACCTAAAATCTTGATTATGAAAACGCTAATTTCGTAGTTAATGATGGAATCTACCTCATAGGTTAATTTATCCATTATTTGGTTCACAAAAAGCGTAAAACACTTAAGTATTTACTATGTGTACAGTGAAGTATACTATCGGCTCGATAAATATAAGAAAATGGAAATTTTTAAGAGATTTCTTAAAAATATAACTGAAACAAGTATTTAAATATTATAAAGATAGTTTTATGTTATTCAGGTGTATTAAATGTAGGTCCTGAATACTCACAAAAATCATAATAAGTTCAAATTTTCCAGTATTCAAATACATTATTTTAATTTTAAAATAAAATAACAATTTAAAAGTCTGAGCATGCTTAGTCTATCAATGAACGTTGATAGTGTGACAATATTTAAAACATGTTTAAGATTATCTGTCCTAACTTTATTTGATGGCGTATATTGAAAGCCATATTTCATCCCTTATTACCTCTTAAACTTTGTTGTAAAATTAGTTGATGGGTGGACACGAAATTTTGATAGTGTGACATGGCCAGATGCCATTTTCATAAACTTCGAATCCGTTTTGTCATATAAAGCCAAGTCTATTATTGTTTTGTCGTCCAGATAATCTTCTATTTTCAACACTCGGCTTGTCTGTCACTGTTATCCGGAGTTATTTATTTCTAAACTTTCTATACTGTTTTGGTTGCTGTTGTTTCGTCATTGTCAGACTGTGTCCATCTGTGCTGTCAGATTTTTAATGTATAGATTTCTTCCACGGAATGCTTTGTGTTGTCTAAGCATGTAACATTCAACAACAGCTGATTTTGGCTTTTTGTTGGTGTGTGTTTATGTATTCGTATTTGTTGACAATTCCTGAGGTATTTTTTTTGTTTACGACAACCAGTATAAACTAACATGAACCAGCATAAACCAACATGAACCAGCATGAACCAGCATAAACCAACATGAACCAGCATGAACCAGCATAAACCAACATGAACCAGCATGAACCAGCAATGGTGCACGTCCAACATATTCGACCGATAGCAAGCAAGATATCCAAATCAATTTTAACGAATCGGTGTTTGTATGTAAAATGTGTGTATGCATGTGACTAATTTCCGACTATAACTTTCAAAAATTTGTTAGGTATGTATGTGGGGCCATAAAGTTTTCAATTTCATATATGAAATAAATCAGTCGAAGGGTTGTTGATATATTGGTGTCAAAAAGGAGGAAGGGAAAATTTTAAACTGAGTAAATTAGGTCAAGTGGGATATCCTATGAAAGTTCTTTTTATATTACAGAACTATTTTTCTGTAGGCTTTATATTATTAGTCATAATAACCAAAAATATAGTAAAAAATAGATTTTAAAATACTGCAATTGACGCAAGACGGAGTTAAAATTTAGTGAGTCAAATAACATTCAGTTTGTGGGGTAGACTATTACTAAAAAGGTTTTACGCTATGGGTTATCATTAAAAATTTTAATTTTTTTTCATATTTACGTTTAAAACCACTTGTGAATTAAAATAATGCTCATTGTAGTACCAAAATTCACAGCTACATCTTGCTAGAAAAATGTTTCAAATGATGAACAGCGCTGACAAAAACGCACACTGAAATTGCGTAATCTTTGAAAAATTTTGCATAATTATTTACGTTTCGAATTATTTTGTCAGTGGATTGTAGATTGCATATAAGGGAAGTAGGTACTAAATTTTGCCAGTAGTTACGTACACTAAAAGAACGGAACAACGCGATGTCTCAGTTCGGGGGCGAACTGCTAGTGTGGTAAACAAGTCTCCCCCCAGCTGCGAGAATCGTACCCCGGGCGACTCACCTGGTCGTCGCCTATGTCTCGCCTCGCTCGTTCGCCGTCGACTGACGTCCGGACCAGCGAACACGTGGGTCGTCTCCTCCTCCCCCCCCCCCTCCTCCACCACCACCCTTGCTGCACCAATCACACCCCTCCTCGCGACGCCTGCCCCCTCCACCGTCCCGGCCCAGGCGGGGTGATTTAATAAACTGCGCCGCACCCCGCGCGTAGGGGGCGCGGCCAAGTGTGTCAAGAGCGCGACACTGGCACGACCCGATGAGCCCAACTTTAACACTGCCGTGGGGGAGGGGGAGGGGGGCTCTTCCGGGCCCCCTCCCCTCCCAAACACCCCTCCGCGGCTCCTCTCTTCCTTGGGAGATCGCGATCACAACTAACAAGACTCGGGCAAGCCTGCACGGTCGCGACTTGCGGCAAAGTAAAGTATATATCTACGTTCGATCAACCTGCAGAAGTTTTTTTTTTTTTGCTTAGATTTTACTCAACCTGACTCTGCAAGCGAACCGTAGTTTCCCTACGAGCTAACTTTTCGGTGGTTCTCGAGCAATTAGCGGAGACCGGAAAAGCTCGCGGGTTCAATCTCGCGATAGGCTGCCATTCAATTTTTTTTATTTTTTTTTTACTACAGCCCCTCCATGCGGAAGTCAGTCTCACACAGCCGAAGTGTTTGTGAGCCCTCCTAACAAAAATGGGAGTGATTTTACGGGAGGTTCCTAGTGCGTTCCAGGCCGCAACTCTCGAATCCCCTCACCTATTAAATATTTTATGCCTCGGGAGTGCTTACAGTGATAAATCTATTATATAGCTTCCTTTTTAGTGATAACATGTTTTTCGCTATCTAATTGGAACCCCCCCCCCCCCCCCCCCTTGCCAAAATCCTCTAACCACAGAGCACAGACTAGCACCCATTGCTCCTCACGTACTGCTAACTCCCGACCCAGAGGCTGCCATTCAAATGTACACACGCCTTTAAACTGCTTCTTGCTGTTGGCTCACTGTTCAGCTGGACGAGTCTGAGCCAATGAGAAACTCTCGACCAAAGAAGTACCGAATTGCAGGCAAACCAGTTGAGACTACTCACGGGTCAGCAGCCAATGAACTGGCGTTAATTTTCCCGAGTATACAGAGGACTTTGTAGTCCATCTTGAAAGTAGCCGAAACTGGGATTTTTTTTTTTTGGTAAATTTGTTTATATACATTGCAACCGAGCAACTGATCAAAAAGTTACGCCCAGTTGGCCACCACACATTTGAACCTAGAACATTAAAAATTGTTCTGTCCGTTTGTCTGACTTTACGAAATGTTCTAACTCAAAAAATTCCTAATTACTTTGAAATATACATAGGTTTTAAACAGTAAATTAAGGATTAATTTGATATTTATACTTATTGGTATATAAAAAGTTTGAAAATTATGATAGTTTAATACTAAAAATTAATTTCCGTTATGCATTACAATACGGAATTATAATTCTACTTCATAAAAATTAATCAATAAACAGTATTCAAATAGTAGTTTTTAGATCTATTGTTAACAAACTCTATCCTAATCACGATTTGATTACTATAATATTTCTACCAGTTTTTAATTACACAAGTAAACTATACGCAAATTAATATGGTTCGAAAAAAGGCCAACCAAATAAATGTAAAAACTCAATTGTGCGTTCAGATTATACCGTGGCTTCGTGTGCTTTGCATTTCGATTACTGTTTCCGAGGAACTTTTATACGCACTTGAGTTTGCTTTTTTTTTTTTTTTTTTTACTTAATGCTAATATTTGTAATTATTAGTATTTTAACCCAGTAAAAAATATAAATTAATATTATCTACATATTACATCTTAAATAAAAATTGTGAATTCAAAACATTTATTCTTTGGTGGAGTATATTCATTTAGTAGTATATTTTTATTTCTTTTTTTTTAACTAGATTAATTTTGTAATGAGATTGTGGCCTATATTTAGGATATAGCCCGTCAGCCCTCGACATTATTTTGTTCCTTGTTTTCCTTTTATATGTTTCTGTCTTCGTATTTTCTTTATTTTATTTGTTTGGTTCCTGCATATTTTGGATTACATATGTTATTAGCTGTCGCTTGATAAATAAACAATTTAAAAAAATTTGTTTTTACTATTAAAAATATGTTTGTAATATTTTTTTTTTATTTATGCATTTCATCCAGAAATTTTGACACACTACCCACTCCAGAGATGTTGAAGAAGGAAACGACCAAGGACTGTTGCACAGAAAACATTTCTTGTACTTTTACAAAAGTGTCCTTTGGAAACCAGCTACCGAGAAATAGTTTTATAATACTACAAGAAAGATGCTGCAACTTTGTGCAACACATGACTATTGTTATTTTTGCATATATTAAATACGTTTTTTTTGTGATAATACTGAGTATTTATTACGAATATTGTCCCATAATTTTAAATTTCAATTGAAGTTTTATTCAAGCATTTTTTTCAACCACAAAAAAAGATAGTCAAAAATTCAATAATTTGACTTTATTTGGTTGTATCATGCTTACTGTGTGCGCAGTTAATTCTGGAAAGCTATCCCGGAAAGGTTTTACAAATAATTTTAACTATTGACGGTACTGGGACAACACAAAGCATAAATGCCCGAGTAAGAATCCCAACCCAGTATTATCGCAAACACTAATTTGAAGTGATACAATTGTTTTTATGTATATGTACCAATTTACAAATATCTGTAACTTTATATGAATATTTCTGTTCCATTTACAAATTAAATTACATCGTACCAGTTAAGTTGTGTAATATCAATCCGAATAGAATAATTATTGTTTTAAATTTTCAATTTCAGGGGATAAGGACAGAACTTGTTTGACTCCAGAGAGGGGTAAAAATTTTCATAAGCTTACTTTCAGAATTACTACGTTTATAGTATGCACATAAATATTTAAACCTTGCCTGAAATAAGCACAGAATATAAAATTAATTAAAATAATTAGTATTCCATTTGTTGTGAAAACATTTATTATCAATACTAATTAGACTTTTGAGAAATCATTACTTTTCCTACACGTGAATACTCATGTTTCACCCTTGGATACAGCTGTGGGTAGAGACTATAAAATTCACGTTATATCTTGGAGAAAGACTGGGTTGTATTCAGTTACAAGTTTAAAATGTTTTTATTTTATAATTAATAATCAAAACCCAATAATATAATAATAGAAAATGTATAATGCATCCATATGCGATCTCAACAGAAAGTACCCTGTCTTAGCAAACAACAAAAATTAAATACATGGTCTTGTTTGTGTTCAAGTGGCAACAGAAAATAACGTGAATGTTGTAGGTCTCAAACTATGGGGTTTAATTTAAAGTTTAGAACTCATTGTTTACATGTATCCGTCTATTTTTTTAAGGTAAATTTATCCAGATCTGTTAAAATTGGTCAAAATAGTAAAAGGTCAGTAACAAAAAATTACTTTGGATGTGTTTGAAATTTGTATCAAAGAAAGTCGAAGTAATGGTTTTACTATTTCAAATTCATTATAATTTTATGCGACTGGAAAAATTCTCTGTTTTGATGACCTCTAGGATAGACTCCACCATCCCCTACAAACTTGCGCAAATGCTACTGGCTACTGACTTGAGACCTGTCAACTGTAATGCTTGCGATTTGATACTTCTTTGGTGGAAGGTTTCTGAATTGGCTCTTTAGATATACTCTTCACTGAAGCAATACGAATATACATGTGTTTGAATTATAGAATAACGCGAAATGAATCCGTGAATTTTTCCTGTCACTAGTCATAAGGCTGGACGGACGCCGCCGTTTAGTCATTCTTTCGAGAACTTCGTCACAGGTGTAGTTCCATTTTATCATTATTTATTTTGCTGTTTGATTAATTTATTAATGCTGCTTGCTGCTGGTAGCTATGTTTTTACAAATACAGCAGACTAAAACGCTGATGAAATTATCAAATTTTTATTGGTGCGCATAAACACCTTTTAATGTATGTGTGGTAATGACGAATACTGAATGGGTGATGAACATCTAATTAGATTCAGTAAACTATTTATTCAAATTAAAAGAAAACTACAAACTGTTTCTTTTTTTCATAATATCTTTTAGCAAAAAAATAAAATCCCCTGAGCGCTGATATTGTTTTGACTTGCTAGTAATTATTTAAAGAGACAAAGTAGTATCTAATATTATAAATAGAAATAATTTTAGTTGCAATATTTTGGCTATTTAGCACAAGCTACCTATACATTAGTGAACTCAACAAATATTCTTTGACAGTGACTGACGATACATTTTTGAAACTTTCTGTACGTTTACAAGAGATTCCTTTAGCAAACCTGTTGCTAAGAAATAGCCTGTAATACTACAAGAAAGATATCTAAATTTGTTCAACACATAGCTATGGTTATTTTAGCATATATGAAATCCGTTTTTCGCGATAATGCTGAGTATTTATTACAAAAATTGTTTAATAGATGTTTCATTCAAGCATATTTTTTTTTACAAACCATGGGAAAGATAATTGAATATTCAACAATTTTACTTTATTTTGGTTTTATTGTGCTTATTATGCGCGCAGTTAATACTGAAAACCTATCCAGGGATCGGTTTACCAATAACAGTTACTTTTAACTATTGGAGGTACTGCGACAGCACAAAGATTAAATTCCCGGGTAAGAATCCGAACCCAGTGTTACTGCGATCACTATTTTGTATTATCTTTGAAAGATTTGTGCAATGGGAGTGCATGACTTGATGTAAGCTTTTGGACATACGCCATTGCTAAGCACATGTATGTCTGTAGAAGAAAACTACAAAAAAAACCAAAAGACAAAAACACGAATTAAGCAAAAAAATTGTTGTTGTCAACAGGATGTAAACACCACATAATATTCCATAACAGGAATATTGTCAACAAACAAAGAAAAACAAAGAAAAATGGACTAACAGAACGAAAAATCCCTCACAAATGATGACAGCTCAAAAATATTAAGAAAAGAGAATATTAACAAAATACTATTATGTAGTAATTCAGTTATTTCCTTATAAATGTATAAATCTACAAATACCTGTCATTTTACATGTGAATAATTCTGTTACATTTACAAACAAAGAAAAACGTACAGTGCAGTACAGTGTCGGTGCAGTTCACGAGTTTTCCGACTTCTCTCGTCCTAACCGACTTGACGCGTTCCTGAAGTCGATCCCCCCAAACCCGCAGGACTGGTTCGCCTTATTCGGGGTGCGACGTCGCGGCACGCACGCGCGTCGGCATGCAAATGCACGTGACTCCAGCGCCGAGCCAATCAGAGCGCGCGTGCGCGTGATGTATAAACACGGTCTGGGATCGCTCTCTCCGAGACGAGGGACGACTGGAGACAATGCTTCTGGCATTCGCTTTTACGTCAGCGACTAAACATCATTTCAAACGTACTGAAGGTATGGTCTCACACGCCATGTTGATTTTTTTTTTTTGACGTGACAACGTCTAATAAATCGATGAACGCCCGGCTGCACGCACGAAAAAAGGATGACTCATTGTCCCGTTACGCTTTGTCCCGTTACGCTCATTGTACGCTTGCGCCGCATCTATCTCTCTTCCACTCGATTGGAACAACCATCGTTTTGACTTTTTCGAGGCACATTAAACTTGAAACACTCCCATTCGTTTCCTACTTTCCCTTTCATCGTCGTATCCTTAACAGAATAACACAGATTGGAAGAAGTTAAATAGCAAACATGTATAAAAGTTATAGTTAAAATAATCTATTCGTTAAAGTAATAAACATGTTTGAATTAATGAGTAAAAATAAAAGTAAATTTATCAATTAAATTGTAGATTTCATTTCACTCCTTCTTTGTATCTATACAAAATACTGAAAATTCAATAAAAATGATTCAATTTTATTCATAAAAGTATGCAATCATTTCATCAATGTTTTATTATGACGTTGTCACGTTAAACTATCGTCCATAAACCGACTTTACAGACAACCAATTTTTTTTTTCGAATAATTATAAACTTTTATTTAAAGAATTTTGATGTGTAACATCCTAGCTCTCAGTACACGGCATTTCGTAGAAGTCATTTCGTGAATGGAGCGGAAACGTGTAAACGCAGTGCTGTCATATGTGGTGGATGGCGCCAAAGTTCACAAATTCATAAGGGATATTCATAGTATTAACTGTTTAATGGATTGTAACAAGATGATGAATATTTTTATAAATTTCCTTGTTAAGAATAAGGTCCAAAGTATACGACTATTGTTTAAAATTTCGGTTTGCAAAATGGTAATTGCAGCTCGGGCAGCGAATTTCTGGTGGCGTATGCGAGAACTACGTGTGATTAGCGTTCATAAATTTGGTTGAAAACACAATTTGCTTATATGTAGACTTTTTATTACACTCGTCATTAATTTTAATAATTCTACGTTAAATTTTGTGTCCTAGTTTTGCATTATACGCAACATGAGAACACATGAATTTGTTCGTTAACCGAGATTAGATCTCTGGGGAGTACTGAAAGACTCTCCCACATGTTTATTTGTTTTTAACATTCCCCTGGCAAAGTTTCCAAATTTGTCTGCTGGATATGAATAAGACCTCTCAGTTTTACAAAATCATCTAAGATGGCGACCGCCACAAGGCGTCGTTCAGCTTCTATCCGCAGCCCTGTCCCCCAGGTGACGAAGGGTCTATCTGTGTGACTCCACACGACACAGCTGCGCTAGCGGCATGCGCAATGCATCGAGGAACGCAACTGAGCAAGCCATCTGGTTCCAACCAATACCAATATTTAAAATCATTTTGACCTGACGTCTAATAAATCGATGAACGCCGGCTGCACGCACGAAAAAGTGTCCCGTTACATTGTGACCCGTTACGCTGTGTCACGTTACACACATTGTTCCGTTACGCTGTGTCCCGTTACGCTCATTGTATGCTTGTGCCGCATCTATCTCTCTTCCACTCGACTGTTTATAAAGTGAAGTGAAAAGTTAATGTGGTTTTCATTGCTTATTACAACAACAATTTCGACAATAAAGTTTAATTATTCTTGCATTTTAAAAATCTGATTACTAGTATAATTTCAAGTTTTTATTCTTTTATTATTAAAATAAAAATGATTAAATTTTATTCATAAAGTATGCAGTCATTTCATCAATGTTTTGTTATGACGTCACGTTAAACTATCGTCCGTAAACCGACTTTACAGACAATCAATATTTTTAAAAATGATTTTTAAATTATTACACATGAAGTTTTTTTTTCCCCTTCTGTCATCAAATATGATACCTTAAACAAATCTAAAGTTAAAACAATTATTTCTGTCTGTACAAAATGATTTAACTCAAAAACTGTTGGTGGCATTTGATTTTAAGTTCAAGCAAGTTTTGAACAGTAACCCAAGATTATCAAGTCTTTCTTTTATTGTGCTATTTCAGGCGGTTCTGAATATGTAATTGTAATATTAATAAACCACAAATTTATTTCCGTGAATATTATTACAACTTTACTGCGTTATAAGTTAACAAATGAACCTCAGGAAATATTTTGAGTCATTGTGGCTTTTTATGTTTACGGTCTAAACAAAAATGTGTTGTTAATGTCATTGAGTAAAAGATGTTTCAGCCGTGGACATCATTTTCTTGAGTCACTTAATGGTTTTTGCTCGCTCTTGAACGTAAAAAAAAAAAAAAAGTATTTTACAATAAAGCTTTATATAACTTTAGTATACAAAAAAGTAAAGAATGACTGTCCATATTTTCTATATAAATAACGTGTTTGAACGAAGTCGTACATTATAAAATGTAATGCGGTAGTTTGTAAGCTGCCACCGTTAACGCGTCCTTATGTCTCTCGTGACGATCTTCAACGATCCCATCTTTTCCAAGGCGTTGAATAATTAATTCGGTTTGTCGGAACTTTTCAAAAAGGGACGTGCACATAAAACGAACTCTGCTGGAAAAAAAAAGTGAGCGAAGAAAGAGTCCACAGGCAGGATGAGTTGTGTGATCAATGTCCTTGGTACCAATGACCGGAATTTACGACCGGCAATGTAGTGCAACGTAATTTATAACATTCTGAGTGTGTTACTGAAATAGATATATGGGACTTACAAATCAGATGTATCAGTGCTGTCCCTATATTAACAGTCTTTTAGTGTTGTGAGTAATTATTTGTTCCCTCATATTGTTTTTTAAAATGTGGAAATTTCAATTGCCACAGTTATGTTTGCGTTATAATGAACGTATGCAGCGAAAATGTTTTCTTCAGATAGTTGGAGAACAAAAAAAAATCAGTGAAAGATGAGTGACCTAGGCACGTTATTTTTTTTTTGTTAATGCAGTGAATAATTTTTAGAAGACTTCAATATCTTTAGAGTGCAAAATTCAGATTGTTATTACGAGACAGGCTAGAATGTTTGCCATTATATGTACATTCGAAAGGCATTTTCATTTGACCATGGGTAATTTGACACGTCCAAAGAAAACCAATAACAAAACACTTGAATCACTATTGATCCAACCGTTTGTAGTCTGGACGAAAGTTAGAATATCGTAACAGGCAATGCACCAAATGCATTGACTTGTTTGTGTGCAAGTGTGTGTGTGTGTGTGTGTGGTCTGTAAGGCAATAAGAAGAGACATGCAAAATTCGCGGATTCATTTCGCGATAGGCTAGCATCAAAACAACTATACCTTCGTACCGCTTCTGCGATTGGCCCACATTTTATCCGGGGAACTGTGAGCCAATGGGAAACACTAAACCAAGAAAGTTCCGAATTACGGACAGCCTAGTTGAGACGTCTCACGCGTCAGTAGCCAATGAACAGGTGTCATTTACGCGAGTATTTAAAGGACTGTGGAGTCTATCCTAGAGGTCAATGAATCCGCGAATTTTGCAGGTCTCTAGCAATAAGGAACAATGCTAATTCGGCAGGCCTCCGGCAATGTGTCACTGGTTGGTTCGTCGGGAACATCGCCAGAGCCTGAGCTTTCGCGGGGACACGAATGTAGTGATCTGGCGGCTGGCTGTGCCCGGAGGAGACGGAAGCAGTGACAGAGAACGTGCGACCAGTGGCGACAGTTCCGTTGTTCGCTGCCGCCGCGGTCGAAACAGTGACGACGACATCCGCGCCGTACACTCGTTGGGGCCGCGTAGACGTCGAAGAGCAGAACTGTACACATTTCAAAATACTTAACTTGTTGTTCTTCACTGAGTCACAGTAGTCACGTGAAAGCATGGACGTCGACAGTGGTGGATACAGGAATATTTCCCCGGAGATGTTGAGAAAATTAAAAAAAAATATATTTAAATCGACGAGTTTCGAACCATGCTCTTTGAGTTACCAAGCGCGCTCTGCCGCATTCGCTGCAAAGGCACTTAAGGTATATAAGAGGATAATTGTATTATAACCATCGTAATGCAAGTTTTCTTAGGTATTTTAAAACTTAATATTACTTTTTACCACGACTTATTTTAGTTCACCAAAAATATTCCAGGGTAGTTTCACTATCATAAAGTTTCAATTGGCACACCAATACGTTCGGTATGTACCCCCCAATGTTTACCAAAGTGACTGTGTATGGGTTTATCTTGCTTGATCTTGCAGCCACCATCTCCAGTGTTGCAGTTACATATCCTGAAGATGGTGACTGCAATATAGACCGAAAAATGGGTGAAATCTTTTCCTTCGACGCGGATCGAACCCAGAAGCCAAGCAACTTCATACAATGGCCGCTAAAGCCCGCGATCCCTGTTAATTGCGTCGTTTTCACTTACTAGAAGTTACAATTTTTGTGTTTGCACATGTGTGTTAAGGGGGAAGTATCTTCGATTATTTTTTCTTCCGTAGTTTAGTCTTTTTGATCATTATTTTTAATAAATTTATAATATAACTATAATAAAAAATGTTGTAAATCTAATAATTATTAATTTAATGATTTTCAGAAGCTTAAAGTTAGATTTTTATTTCAACCCTAGGATGAACTGAGAGCATGCAATCGTGTTGTATACAAATTTTAATTAATCAAGTTGTGTATTAGTTGATGTTTATATCATTCATACATAAACCAATAAAAATTTTGTTTTCCCACAGTTCTACTAACCTCAAATTTTACAAGGTTTTGGGATATACACATTTTTTTTATTTATTCATAAATAGTATACAGAAAATATTAAGTAATGCATGTGAAAACCTACGCAAAAACGATTAATTTAAAACTGTATACGTACAACATGTAAGTTCGTGCTAGGGTTGACATAAAAATTGTGCTTATAAGTTCCCAAAAAAAAACTATCAAATAAAAAGGTATTAAATATAGTAGCAAACATTCTATAAATTGATAGTTAAATTATGAATTAATTTTAAATTAATTAAGATAAACATGAAATTTTGGAAGAAAAATAATTAAGGATACTGCATCTTTGAAGCATGCAACTTAACTCATACATTTGCGGGATCTAAATATGTCTTCGTGGAGACCACCTGAAATGAGAAAGGAAAAGAATTCCCAGCACGGTGGATGGAGCAGTCACGCGGCAGCCTTCGCCGCAGCGACAGAGAGAGAGAGAGAGATAAAGAAGGAGGAAGGGTTGTCGAAGAGGGGAGGGAAGGACAGTCCGCCTAGCGCCAATTAGCGCTGACCAGAGATCCACATTCCCGTCGTTGACCCCGCGGGCGTCGCGCGCGCGAATGCCGCGACATTCCTCGCTGGCCCGTACGCTGTCGCGTCGCTCGTCCGTCGCTCCTTTACAGAGCCACTGTGATCCATTTCAGTATCAACAACCCCCACAAAGAGTCTGCCAAACGAACAGACGAACGCCGGCGAACAGGCTCGCCGGACAGGCAGCGCAGCTGAAAACTGCTTCCACAGGTATTAAAAATCACTCTCTCGAATCTCATTCATTTGAGTTCAACCCCGCATCCGACAATTCACAGTAAAGTGTTTGCAACATGTACATCGCGGGTTCCGGACCCGATTTTGCTACCACGTTAAATCCTTGATGATGACGACTGCAATGTCGACCGAAACGTCGGCGAATTATTCGCCAAGGACACGGCTACAACCCAGAAGCCAAGCTACTTCAGACAATGGCCGTGAAAGCCTGCGAACATTATTCACGTTAAATCAAACTGAAATCAATAATAACAGGATCGTTCTAAAGAACGTTTGGATGTGACGAGGTGCGCAGTTTCTCCACTCTCCCTTCCTGGCGCGTCATGGACCTGTCCATTCCTTCGGCCATTCTGAAGCTAACAGTGAGCTGCAATGGTCATTTACTGTCCATAGTGGCACTGTGAAATATAAAATATCCCGCCAAGTATAGAGTTCATAGTGTGATACGCATTTTAATGTGAAAACTGTCCGCCCTATCGAAATTTACGGACAGACAACCGAGGTTTATGGTCATGTGATGAATTAAGCTTCAGTTCGAAAACGGTGCATCATGTTTAATGGCAGGCGAACGTGTATCAACGATGGTGAACGCTCGGGCCGACCTACAGTTGTGACTCCGAGTGGTTCCCATCAGTTCCCCAAATTGAAGGATTCTTTTTTTTTTTGGGCCGGGAACCACTATAGAAGTGAGGACTAAATGAGGACGTTAATGACTGGTTCAACAACTTGGCGGTAACAAGTTTTGTTTTATTACCCTTAAATGAAAATTTATATAGAAACAAAGTTTATTACTTTTATGACCCTCGTAACATCTCTTGAACGCACTGTCTTTCACCACGAGTCTTGCACATTACTAAAAGATGTGATGGGCGACATTCTGTCGGCCGGGAAACCCGCTATCCGTGGTTCGATGCATGGCAACGCGTTGGGGCGTCGGTACCCGCAACTGAAATGACAGTGCATCCTGTGTTCTTTGAATGATTCTTGTAGTGGGGAAAATTGGTTTTAACAACCAACCATTCATAGTCCGACAAGGCCACCAACAGTCATCAACTCTCGGTAACGATTGTAAACCTGCATCCAGCCTATTATATTGTATTATATTCATTACCAGCTTAATGCCCATCCTTATAATATTGTTCATCATCTGCATCGCCATTTTAATGCACCTTCTCAAATTTTAACTTCGGGCAGAACAAGCATAGTTACTTTTTTACATGCTTTATATTAGCTTCACCTGTATGTTTGTTTGTCTGTCCGTCTGTAACTCTTTAGACTAAGAGTGAGTGGCTCATCACTGTAAAATGTCCCACCAATTTCATTACTTTCGTTAGCCGAGCGGTCTAAGGCGCGCGACTTCTGTGACGTCAGCTTTCGTATTCAGCGATCGTGGATTCTACTCCCGGCCACGCCGGAAAAAAAAATGTTTTTTTTTTCCCGGTAAATTCTAAGATTATATCCATACATCTAACTGTAAATGATTCGGAGAGACTTTACCATTTATTTGTGACGTTGCAACTCCAAATAGTTATTCAGATGGTAATAGGTAGTGTCGGTAACTCATTTCCCTATGATAATTATACATAAATATAGTTTAAAAAACTAAAAAAAAACATGCTTTTAAAGAATATCAAACTAAAAAGTTAAAAATAAATATAGTTTAAAAAACTAAAAAACATGATTTTAAAGAATATCAAACTAAAAAGTTAAAAATAAATATAGTTAAAAAAACTAAAGAAACATGCTTTTAAAGATTATCAAACTAAAAAGTAAAAAAATAATTTTAAAATTTAATTTATGACAATAGTATATAAGCAATACTAGTATAGATGAGAAAAAAGCATGGGGCGCTTAATATACAAAAAATATGGCACAAAGCGCCTCAAGCTTTTTTCTCATTTATACTAGTATTGCTTATATACTATTGTCATAAATTAAATTTTAAAATTATTTTTTACTTTTTAGTTTGATAATCTTTAAAAGCATGTTTCTTTAGTTTTTTTTAACTATATTTATGTAATTCTTCGTTTACAATTGTATAGTGCTGTTGACTTTCGAAGCGCAATTAGATTGCCCGCCGGTTTTCGGCATGACAGGTTCTGGGTTAGAGTCACGTGTAAGGCAGGGGTGTACATTTATAATCGTCTAGACTTCTCACAAAAATTTTTCAAAGACAATTAAAATGCCAAACTAAACATTCCTATTCTGCCCCTTTTCACTTACTTCATAATCCAAGAAAATTTTCAAAGCAAACCTAAAGTTACTTGCTCCCTCTCAAGTACGTACATAAAATACTTCACTATTTTTTGATAGGTCTAATAACATGCTTAAATGTTTGGTAGCCATAGGCCTATGACTAACTTTTGTGAACGTTATAAATATATGTTTACTTGAAAAAAATAGTTAATCCCTATTTTATTGTTGGTATCAATTCAACATTTGCTTAAAATTATATCACAATAAAGTAATTTTCACTGTGGGAGTGATAAAAAGACGAAGGTGACAGTAACCTCTTACCCTATTTGGCGTTGACAGCACAAATTTATTACTTTCCACCAAACAGTTACAGAGTCAACTCGTTTCTTTTTGTGATGAATAACGCTGAATATTTTTAGTTCGTATAAATTTAACATTATTCCGACAAATTATTGAATTTTAAGGAAACATTTGGTTAGAAAAATCAATTCAGCCTAATTGAATTATTTCCAAAGTGTCTCTTTTTTGAAATAATGCACAACCTACGTAGGTTGGCTTCATCACACACACATTGAGTTTTTTATTTTAAATTTTAGACAATTTCTAAATTAGCATTGTATAGTGGTTTTTTACTAGCAAATTTTGACATCAGATAAATGCTACGTGACATCTCCCGTATGTAAAAAGACAGAAAACTTCATAATTAATACTTTTCCGGATTGAGTTGCAGTCACAACGGATCATTTTCGGAGTTTCAACAGAAGTGGACCCAAATTTATTTATATCGTCATACCTGGGAAATATTTCTTTATAAAAATCTATAAGTAGCAAAAAAAGTCAAAATTTCTGTTAGAGCCGGGTTTTAAGGTGTAGATTTTTCTTAATGATGGTTCAATAAGTTTGTGTTGCTTATAATATAGACAGTAATTTTTCGCAAATATCTTATTTCTAACTAGAATGAAATGCGATATGTCTGCGCCAGTAATTTCTGCCTGTGATCGGTTGCCGGTCTGCAAGAGAAGTCATTGCCTTATTTGGCCAGGCTATTTAGATAGCGTTTACTTCCGCACAGAGTCGCTGTAATTTGTGTGTCGATAGTGGGCGTTCACCTTAAAAAAACCCTCAACCAATCACGAAATACAGCGATACTACAGAGTTTTAACATACAAATTTTAAAGGTTTATATGTTTATATTTAAAACCTAGCAGGAACTGATGGTGTGCGATTTTAATTTAACCATTTGTATGTAGGCCTACCATTCGTCGAAAAATTTTTTATTAGTTTGTCTTATATAATACTAAAAAAATGTGTTTTTTTCCAAGATCAAAAAATAAAGATGATGTAACCAGTATTTTTTTTGGGGGGGGAGGGATACATTTTTAAGGATTTATGGATGATGCCCTAAAACTTAAGAGTTTAGCGAATATACAAATAAGGTTCATACTGACCGTTAATTCAAAACTGTTCATGCTAAGATTGAAATATAAAAATGTATTATTTTTTGAATCCTTAAATAATCTCTTATGTAATTTGTTAAACCATTTGTAAAATATGCGCGTAGCCAGTATTTGTAGAAGAGGTGGGTGGAAGGAAGCTACAAAAATATATTTTGATAGGCCTGTTTTTGTGGATCTTGGAGGGGGAAGGTGAGGGGTTAGAAAGGATGGTATGTAATATCCCCCAGATAAGCAAGGAGTCCTCCTCCAGATTTTTTTTTATTAAATATGATGCTTTACAACACATTTTGAAGCTATCTGAGGAACCATGAATTTTTTTTTTCAAAACCTTGAAATCATAAATATAAATATGTCACCCAATGCATGTTTAAATAGAAGGCTGCTCTCTTATTATGCATATTCATTGGGCATAAATTAATCTATACCTGTCATTTAATATAATTAATATGTTGCATTATTATTATTTTAAAACGTTTTAGCTGATCACGTCCCTTGTGTAGAGAATTAATAATTTATATTTTTTTAATTGTGTGCCCGTTGGGGAAGTATTTTCTTCTCATTTTTGATGAATTACCATATTACGCAGATACAACTGACTTTAATTTATCAACAGAAACCTAATAACCAAGTTTCATAGTTCTAACTTTAAAAATGACAAACTTCCATACAAACTTTCATCCCCTATTTAGCCTCCTTAGGGAATGAATTTTCAAAAAATCTCTTCGTTTTGCTCACCTACATTATATAAGGAACTCCTGTGCAAAATTGCATGCTTATAAATTATATAGCGATAGACGCGAACAAACTTTGGGAACTGCCCCGTCAACCCACAGAGGGCTTCACAATACCGGATAGCTCCAAGAATTGCTTTTAAAAACCTGGCTTTGTCACGTCAGTCCCATAGCTGGCAGACGGCATGCCCAGTATGAACAATTCATCTGTTAACACATGAGATACCAACTTTATGACAGAAAAAATAACTTTCTTTTCTCTTGGAAAAACATTGTTTTTTATCATAATACATATTTGCGGGAGATATTAAACCCCCTCATGTTCTTAATGTTAAAAAAAGGTTAGTTATTTTTGACACCAGACAATGTTATATGTAATTTTACAATTTATCTGTAAAATATATGTGCTGTTACATCTGTTGCCGTTAGGTTATTTTTCATACTCTCGTCTGTGTTGTTAGTATAGAGCTGTCCAGTATTAGTCTCCAATGTCAGAGGTGCGCAACTGAATACGCGGAATGTGGCCACTAAAAGCCATGCGGTTGAGAAATGTCATCAAAAATTAAGTTTTGAATGTAAAGAAAACATAGACTTTTCTTAAACATAATTACTTAAATAAAAAAAGTAATTTTGCAATCTTTCTTTGTTCAGAATTTATGGAATGCTGTACTAACGGAGTCACGTATTGAGTATAGTTGCAAAATATTATTTTTGGAATAATGTTTGACGATATTGAATTAACTTGGTGGCAATCAAATAATCATGGCATGCAGACGTGAGCACATGTGTATATATTTGCAACTGAAACTGAGGTTACGATTTTCAACACTCATACTTCGCGGGTATGCATTTTTTTTAACTTTTCAAACAATAGATAAAACATTTAACATATTGTTTTCGTTGTTCCGTATTGAAAAAACATATTATGATGAATATTCCCAGCAACGAACTACAACAACAACAAAAAAAATAAGGTACCAACATTTACTTTCGAAAATTTAACGACTTTCAGGTTTTTGTGTTGCTTATAAATACCTCACAGTTCGCTGATTTCCGCAGAAAAAATAAGAGCGTTGGTTATATCTAGAGACCTGCAAAATTCGCGGATTCGTTGACCTCTAGGATAGACTCCACAGTCCTTTAAATACGCGCGGAAGTGACACCTGTTCATTGGCTACTGACGCGCGAGACGTCTCAACTAGGCTGTCCGTAATTCGGCACTTTCTTGATTTAGTGTTTCCCGTTGGCTCACAGCTCCCCGGATGAAATGCGGGCCAATCGCAGAAGCGGTACGAAGGTATAGTTGTTTTTGATGCTAGCCTATCGCGAAATGAATCCGCGAATTTTGCATGTCTCTAGTTATATCATTGAGTTGCGACTCTTTATCTTCCTTGCTTCGTGTCTAGTGTCTCGTACCTGAGCACTTTAAGGAAGGTGGTGGGGGGAGAAGGTGAAGGGGGAGGAGGGGGAGAGGGGCGCCCCTGACACCACAGACGCCGCGCCGAGGAATGAGGTCGACCCGGGGGACGCGCCGCCCCGCCCCGCCCCGCTCGATGGAGACGGATGAGCGGATTGTTCGCCTCAATTAAACGCGGCGAGCGTAAATCACGGGCGCCGCGGAGGACGCGTGACGTCATCCCTCTCTCTCTCTAACTCACTCTCCAGCCGGCCCATAACCGCGCTGATAGAGTCGGTTCACGGCTAATTGAGGGGGGAGGTCTTCGACAGACAAGTACCATTCTGTTCCTCTCCTCCGCGCGCCGACGCGAGACAACGTCTTTTCGGAGCTCTTGAACAAGAGGTGAACTGATTTTTTTTTTTTTTTTTTTTCCCTGTTTCTGCGCACGTGCTGGATTTTCACGATTCGTCGGCGACCTCTGCTCTCCCCGGCCCTATAGGTGCGAGTGGTTCTGAGTTCGAGCGTACATTCACCACAAAAAAAAAGTGCATGACAAAAACAATAAAACTTACAGATACTACATATAATCTGTCGCACGCTTGGATTTCAGTACAAAGAAAATGACGTCCATTGTTGCCAGAATGATATTACCTAGCTTGTTGCATTAAAAAAAAAAAATTTTAATATTAATAATAGCTAAACATAAATAATTTTCAATTTTTCCTTTTGTTGTTTTTTTTTTCTTATACCAATTGTCGACATTCTGAAAGAATAAAAATATATCAACTCTAAACACCAATTATTATTTCCCAGGAGAAACTACTTGTAGCAGTCGGTCACTACCAACAAGACATTCCACTAATTATGTGCTATGGTCAAATAGAGCAAATATTATTAATACTAAATTATATTTTAAAAATTAAGGCAAGAGCGGTATAAAACAAGAAGGCGTCTTTTAGTTACGTTTACTTGTAGTTAATAATTATATATTTCCAAATGATGCTCTTGATGAAATACAAAAATTAATGTATTTCCAAAATTCTCATTCCAGAAAACCCTTTTAAAATATATTATTGTACATTTTTAAAATTTTGCATTGCATTTTAAAGTTGTGTTTACAAAATTGAGCTCTTTGGGTATATTTGGCAACAGAGCACAATGAAATAAGAACAGCTCTAATAACATATATCATATATTGGAAAAAGAGAGTAAAATTCCCATTCAAATGTATAATGCAATTTCCGAATGAGGCAAGCTATAAAAATGAACGAGGTTTCTTGGATTGTAGGTATTCCAAGACAAGACAAAAAAAATACAGGTTTATGTTTTGAATATGCTACCCTAAACGTATTCCTAGTGCACTATAGGACACGGCCAGTCCCTTATTTTTAGTGAACGGATTTGGTGTCCTATCCGTTACTTAAATTACGCGCATACACAGAGCTCACCATTTTTTTTTTATTTCGTCAAGAGGGTGGACTCGAGTCTTGCGCCATTACCTTGTATATAGTCATTTCTGTGATCATAGGGAGACGTACCAAGCGTGTTGGTGTGTCAAATGAAACTTTATGATAGAGGAACTATTTTCGAATAATTTTTTTTACACACTAATGGTCATGACAAGAAATAATCACAACTTTATAAAAGTACTTGAAAAATTATAAAGCCCGTTCTTTTATGTGCGATGGTGCTGCTATCTCTAGTATTTTTCCCTGACAATTGTATCGAGGGTTGCAAAAGTCCGGTACATAGAATGTGTTGAAACCAGTCCTAGCCTCGCTCAGGGCACCGTTTATTAGAACGGTTGCCGAAGGGATTCCATACTGGGATTCGGTTTGGAGAACGGCCCGCGAGTTAGATTACTGCTGTGTCCCAGCAAGGCAGTGCTTATTCGCTACCTTACCCGAACTTCTTGGATTACCGCCCTTAGCCGCGTTAAAAGTGAAAAGTTAAACAACTTTACGAACGATATACAATCACTTTCATCAGGCAAAAGTGTTGGAGATGTGGGTGTGAAAATTTTAATTCATTCCATTACCAACATGGATTTACATAATTTAAGATACGTCAAACAATAATAATTTGTTTTCTTTTGATATGTGGGTACTCTTTAAACCACGATTTTTGTTTCTATCAGTTTGTAGAGGGTAGCACGAGGCCTATCTAACCCTCATATATTGAGCTCTTGCGTTGTAAAGAAATACCAAATGTATGTTTTATTTAGTGGTGATTGTACAAAACCATTCATAAAATTTAATTGTTTGTTTCTGTGAAGAAAAAGTTACAGAATTTTCTAAGGTTTGGCAAAAAAAAAAAATATATATTCCTGTAAATTACCGGGAAACTTTTTCCAAAATAAATACCTTTCCGGAAATATATAATCTCTACTTCTATCAGCAGGAGAGTGTTACACTGACGATGACGACTGCAAAGTTGACCGAATTTTTTTTACGAAGCTAAAACACCTCACACACAATCCATTAAAGGCTATAATTCTTATCTCAAATGAATGTCAATAAAAACTCCAAGTGAAGGGGTGGTTGGCTTGTTGGTATACTGATGGTGGGGGAAAAAAATTCGGCACAGTGGTGACATAATGGATCAGCATTCCAGAGGATCCAGGCTGGAATCCCGATCCGTCCACCCTGACTTCAGTTCTCAACAGTTTTCCACGCGAATTCCGGAACGAGCCATCCCACTACATGCCATGGTCGATGACTTCCCCCAACATCCTCGGCATTTACAGTCGTGAGCCAAACGTCTTCAATGACCTCGTGTTGAGGAGATCGTACATCCAAATAATAAAAGTGTAATGTTCTATTTACCTGTGGAATCCTAATTTTGTTATTAATTTAAAAAATATATATATTTAGTAAAAACTGGATTAAGTATTGTTTTTAGACAGCGGGATGTTCACTAGGGTACCAAGCATATGTGCTCACAAATTCGAGTGACTATGGCTGAGGTCGAACCCGATACCCTCTACCAGATGAGCCTTATACCTCAGCGATCTTATGACCTCCGAGGAACAATTTGTTAGTTTGATGTTGAGCACATTTTTATAAAATTTAATATTTGTTGGCTATCGTGAGCTATAAATTACTTATTGCGCTTAACTCGAACATAATAGCGAGTGTCAAGAAATTTTTTTTTTGTGTTTGCTGAGTATTCTTCTGATTGTTTTTTCTTAAGAGTGCGCAATGCGGGTCTCTCAAGAAGCCGCTAAGTAATTTTATAAAAATTTGAACATGAAAACAGTAAAAGCTGGCAACCGCATCGAGCACCACTGGTCTTACGTCGATGTTGTCAACTATGCACCGGCTCATTCTTATGTTGTGAGCTCAAAATTGGGGGGTTTCCCAACCATCGCACGGACACCACTTGTACGGACTTTTTTTTCCCCCCACCAGATAAGATTTTTAAATGTCAACGGCGATACCTCTAAGTGTACACTGTATTTTATATTACATTTGACGGTTGGACATAGCTTATAATTACTATTTTTTTTTAGCTTTGGCGGCATCCAACGGTACGTCTAAAAATTCAGAAACTCTCATGTTTGTCGTCGGTCTGATTATGAAACCTGTTATCCTCTAGGCCAGGGGTCGGCAGACCGCGGCTCTCCTCACGGGATTGCACGGCTATGCAACTCTCTGCGCTGCCACAGCACAAAAAAAAACGAACAAAATGAAACGGCCCAATCACAATGCATGTCCTCAACCTGCGCTCTCACCTGCCATCGCATCGTCTACCACCGCACTCGCCAGAGGCTTTTTTTATTTTAATAATTAATTAATTAAAATAATTTATGATTTTTTTGTTTTATTAGTAGGGCTCTACTAATGAATATCATATTTTATACATTTACGTGTGTTTTTATCCCTAAATAACCTTTATTTTTAAGGTTTTGTGTTAAATTTATGAATAAAATATTTTTAATTTGATCTCTGTTTTATTGTCTATCTAGATACAGAGAAAAGACGTGTTGCGGCTCTCTTAAAAAAAATTGAAGAATGTGTTAAATTAATATTTGGCTCATCTCACTCGAAAGTCTGTCGACCGCTGTCCTATATTGCAAGAGAAACAAAAAAACTAAAACTCGTATATTCATTTTTAGTACCTACTGGTTGTAACAAATTTCATACCTAGTAACTCCTTAGTTTCAGTTTAAATCAAAGTATCAATAATACTAAGCAAAACAAACATACACTCATGACTGCTACAGTAAATTAATACCGGTACTTAAAATTTACCTTCAACAACAGAATATAGAGCCAATTTGTCGAAAAAAATCTATAACGCTCGTTCGCAATTTGCGTTACGAGTTTTATCAGCTCCATTATTATAATACATCAGTTCCAAATCAACACCATAAAATTTTGCTGTTTATAAATTCAACTACGTATATCAACTACCTGTACATGAATTTATAACAATCAAATTCATATGTTTAAAGCAATAATATTATTATAAAAATATACATAAAAAAGATAATTTCTGATAAAATTATTTTTTTTTGCTGTTGGTCTGATGTAATACTTAACAATATAAAAAAACTTTTGATAAGTTTATTGAAACTGTGATGTATGCTCAGTGAATATTAAAATAAGTTACAGAAATATTAACGATTGAAGCGTTCCACAACGGAGACTTACAATTCAAAACTCCCTCTTCTCCCCTTGTGAAATTATTAACACCAAGTTAAAAAAAAAACAATTCTAAGACGGTTTCGGTTTTAGTTATTTTTATAGGTTATAAAACAATATAGCACGTCGTGTCACTAGAGTCTTCTACATAACTTCGGATAACGCCAAACTTTTTGAATTGTCTGCTTATTTAAAGTTTAATGTGCCGTTAATTTTCTGCAAATAACGTTCGGCCTTAGAGTGCCTTAGCTCGACCTTTAAACAGGCCAGCAACGCTCTTATCCTTTCTCCACATAAAATATTGGGCTTTTGTTTTGCGAAGGACGATGTCCTTACAATACTTCCACGATATCTTTATTAGCGTGTCCGGTATTCAACTCATTATTAAATCGTGAGCACATTCGTAAAGTGTTGGGAAAACTTTTTAATTTTTTTTTAAATTTTTATTAACTACTACAAAGAAAGTGCTTTATTATAAACGTCAATTATACGAATATTTTGACATGAATCTCCGACAGGAATATGAAATATCGGTTTGCGTGTCACTTCGGCTGAGGATTCAGCACCGTTTAAACCTCGTAAACAATGAAAGCTACACAGAGTTGAAGTAAATGTATCTTGGTAGAGCAGACTTTTCTCGCGGTTGTTATGTATGAATCAACCCGTTAAAATTTGCAGTGATGACGTAATGAGGGTTTGGTGAGAAGCGTCGAATTGAAGTCGGTGAGAGCTATGACTCCGAAAGTAATACATCGATTTGCGTGATTTAAATTTTAAGTGGCTTGTGTGTGAACAGTGAGCAGTTATAGTTGAGTGGAATAACAATAAAGTTTTTAATTTTATATTTTGAAGCTATTAATCGCAAAATACCTAAACGAAAACGGGTTATGCTGGAAAGAAAAAAGAAAAAAAAGAAAAAAAAGAGTAATCACCCGAGAAGAAGCAATTAAAAATGAAGAGAAGTTTTCGCAGGTATCGAATGAGGTCAAAATTAGCCGGCCGAGAGAAATGAGCCAGTGGGGCAAAACGTGCCCCCGAAAGAGGCACGAAATTAGCGCCCGAGCGAGCCTCAGCCGTCTACCTCGCGATAAGCGACGGGGAATGAAGAATATTGTTTGGTAATGGACGTGTATATGCTCTCTGATGATTCTGGTGTAGATATGGAGTCAGTTGAGCCGGTTTTTAACACGATGGGCCGAGTTTGCCGCGGTTTGGTGTCGCAATATTTCTAGCGTGGCCGCCCGATCGTCAAGTAAGACGCTCATCGAATTCACGTCTAAAGATAAAGCAAAATCAAGTTTGTAAAATTATTTTATTTATTTCATACACGATATTCCCGTTAAATGCAATGGAAATTCATGAAACAAACCCCTGTCGGCTGTAGTCCAAAATACAACCTGTTCAAAAGTTATTTTAAATGATTGGCTTATCGGTAATTTTTCATTAGTTTTAGACGAGGTTAATTTTAATTTTCACAATTTTACTGACTTCAACAAGTCATGAGACTCATTTTAACAATTAAAAATCTACAACCACGCTATGTCACGGACTCGAAGTTAGAACTCGTAGGCCAGACGAGCTGATTAGTCTCTTCGGCACCACCCCCTTAGGCTGTGGTCTTTATCTTCGCAATAAACGCAAGGGTGCAAGGAATAAAAACGCAACTAACGCAAAAAAAATCACACTTTTTTTATAAATCACGAAAGTCGCAAAACTTCAACACTAACTACAATTCGGAATTGTAAAACTATAGAAGAAAAGTTCTTCTTTAGTGAGATAAATATAAATCATGTAAATATCGAAACATTTATAAGCAATAAATTAGACAGAGGTTATAGAGTGTGTGGACAAAATGGGAATATGAGCCACTTAGCGCAGTGCTGAGCCGACTGAAGGCAGCCCCAACAGCCGACGTCTGCGGCCGCCATCTTTGAATTGAAAGCCAGCCAGACAAGAACAAGAGTTCGCCTGGTTCCAGTCTTTATATCAGTTCTCGTCGTCTGGAATACCAAATGTATTGCAAGTAGGAAAACTGTTCAGTGTTGAAACTTACAGCTACTGTCGCCTGTTCTGTATCAGTGGTGTCGTCTTGCACGTATACGTACATTGCAACAATGTCCTCGGTCCTTTCTCCAACTCCTGTATGCTGATCTCCACATCGCCGTAGAGGAAGTCTTCATGAGGTGCAGCGTGGGATGCTATATCTTCATGCGTTAACTTAATACACGGTGAGTTTCCCATGGAGACATATTCATTCATGTTAACAATTTAAAAAAAGGCAATGTTGAGGTACCTTTAATGAGTCTAGGTTCAAGGTGCCTATTCAATATTTTTCTCCCAGGAGCCTGACGTACATCTGATGCATTTCCTCCAGATGTCACACTGCGTGTAGTTCTTCAGCTCGTCTCTCGTTGGTAAGGCGCCTCTCTTCAGCCTGTGCAGCCGCACTGGCTGATCTCATTTGTAGTTTCCGGTGAGGTGACTGTAGGACTGCAGGAAGTAATACAACTGTTCAAGAAAATTATTCAGAATTATGTTAAACTTAATCTCAATAAAGTACAAAAAATATTAAGCTTTCAAAATTATAATTTTGAATACGTCCGTTTTATGTTTCTTTCATCTTACAACGAATTGATCTCTCTGAAGGAACTGCCTACTGAAAACAACTCCTCGATTGTAAAGTGTTATTAAACAACATGCAAGTCTCTTGAGTGCTATTATAAAACAAATCCAGCGTCTTTTTTTAAGTAGTTTTACACTAATGTACGAATTTCTAAAACAGTACGCACCTATCTGCTCCCCTCCATTCTCTCAGTGCTAGTCCACCAGTACCAGATAGACACCATTTCCCAGGCGTGCAAGATGCACTCGACATGAAGGCAACTTGCTCCCGTGTCGCCTGACTTGATTAACCTTATCTTATTTCATTTTTCTGAGCGGCAAACACGGTCGTGTATCCAGAGATATAGTGACAATGCAAGAAACTCGTCTCTTAGTTGCTAAGGGCTTCTCAGTGTTAGTAGTAATTATGCACACTTTATTTCTGTATCTCCATGGCACAGCTTAAGTCAACTGTAGTGCCAGGGGTTCGAGGTCTGAATACCTGATCCTGCATGTAAGTATATGTTAAGTCTGGCTCGTAAGCTGATCCCTAGCCTGCGTCATAAAAAGAGATATGTAAATAAAATACTTCCATACTTCTTGGGTAGTTATGTTTATAAAATTTTACAAGCACATCAGCACATTCAACAGCAATAATTATTGTGCTATAGTTGTCCTGTAAGTGTGTAGAAAATTAAATTTATTCATAGATGTACATATTCGTGGTAAGGCTCCTCGTGGGAGTTTGGGAGCGAAATCTCTAACGGTGGCCGAAGCAATCAACGAGTGAAAACTTTGGGGGTTAAGCCCCTAACGGGAGAGGACGACAATGAGCGAGGCGAGAGTGTGAGTGTATTTATATATACACACACATGTACTGACGACACCCGTTGGTGTCCCCTCGGTTCGTACAGGCCGTTATGTCAAATTTCCACTCTTTTGGGAGGGCGAGTCCGGGATTGGGCGACCCGAACGAGTGTTTTGTAGTGCGGGGAAGTGCAACGCGGTGAACGCGCGCTGCTACCGGCAACTCGATAGCCGCCCGCGCGACTATACATTAGGGCCGACTGTGAACCATGTACTCTTCATTTTTACGTACTATATCCTAATTAAGAACCATCCACGCGTTGCCCCGAGCATAGCCTGGATACGACTATCTGTTCCCGGCGCCATCCGAGGTCTCGGCGCAGTTGTATGTCTCTCAGCGCTGCGCCCTCGGAGTCTTTCTTGGACGACACCGCAAGCCCCCGCGCGCCGGGCCGCCGGGCTGCGCGCGGGGACAGCGCCTTGTGATCCACGGACATACTGTCCTGCTCCAGAGGTAGCGTGACGGGGCCAGCAACCTCCCCCGAGAGCACCGCGGCGCCGGGCGACCAGAGCAGTGCGTCCAGGGCCGGTGCAAGGTAAATTGGCGCCCTAGGCGGTTGCCTAGTTCGCCTGTATGGACGCGCCGGCCCTGAGTGCGTCATCAGTCGAGGCAGGCCGGATGGCCGCAGGGAGAAAACAGATCTGTATTGTCAAAAGAAGCCTATTGTTTCCTAAAGCCAACGACGTTACCTTATGAATGCGCTAAATGAGTAATTTAATACTTACACCTGTCCTCACGCTGTAAAAAGAGTTGGATTCTTGTATTTCCAAAATATTTTCTTTTTTAATCCAGAAACCAAACTGTGTAAATTGTAGAATATATTTCAAAGTAAAATAATTAACTAACGGTTTATCGAAATAAGCCATTATTTTATAAACGCGAGTGACCGCAAACTTGTTGTGTATATCACATCTGTGTGTCAGAAATGTATAATTTTTCAGCTATAACATAATAATAAAATATTTTCCCAACTAGCATTCAAATAATTAGCATTTTAAAATTACTATTTATATATATATTGCTTTTCTAGAGACAATAGAATTTTGATTTTCATCCAACAGCTAAATAATATCATTTTTTAAATATATTCTTAAGGATTTATTGAGCAATTCAATATCTCTGCTTCTTAAATTTAAAAAAAAATTAAAATTAATTTCTAATGTAAAAAAATGTTTTAGAAGTGTTGTTACAGAAATGCAATGGGAAAAATTAATAATTTACAAGAATATTTTTAAAAGAAAAACTGAACCACAATTAGTTGCATAGTTGCACGGTAAAGTGTCTCATATTTCACGATTACTTATCAAAATTTAACACGTGCGTTGTAGAACACATATGATAAAATATTTTTAGTAGTTATACAGAAGTAATATGTATTTATTTATCTTTTTTTTCAAGAATGTTTATATTTTAAATAATTGAAAATTTGAACTAAAGTAATTCAATAAGCCTTACAAGACCTAACCAAGTGTACCTATACCTCCTACCAACTACTGCCTGACATAAGCAGTATCTCAAAGCAAGTAGCAAAATGTCCGTGTCTGCTGCCAGACAAAATGCTCGTGAGCCGATAGATGCGGGTCAAGGCTCTGATACCGTAACTTAGAAACGCTATTCAGATGGAAAAGTGATAAGTGCATCTAAGAAAGAAGACTTTGAAAAAAATTAAGCTTGTAATATACAGCATGCGACGTAATAACGCAGGCTTTAACGTTTTTTGCTTTGCGGTGTCGTGTTGACGTCCCACTCGCTTTCATAACTCCGGATTAGGACAGAGTTGCAACTTGGGTGCGTGAAATTTACCCTGCAGTTACTCTCGGGTATACTCCATCACTGCCATTCCAGTTGCGCCTTTCGTTTGCAGGTACGTTAGAAGATTTCAGCTGTGCAGAATTATAGTTTCCATCATCGGTAGCCCGATTTTTCCGGTGTGAAAAATAGCTAGAATGTGTGGCATTTCTTATATTATTGTAATACGAAGTAGCTACATAAATACTTAAGAAACTAAAAAATAAACCACATTTTGAAAACTTGCAATAAGCACAGAACTTCAACTTCATCAAACCTAAATTCACATATTTCCAATTACATATGCTAAACACATTACAGCGCATTTGAGCTAACACGAAAATTGAAAAAGGTTTATTTACACGGTTTACGTCACTAATATTCACAATTAAAAAATGTTTTAATGACATTAAACAGTATTTAATATCAATCACTTAAGTATAAAATTTAAAAGCGCATATATTTATTTCTAAGTAGCTATTTTGTAGGTAGCCTTTATTTCATCCTGTGAAAATTTCGTTGCATGGTGCGCACGCGTCATAAAAGTTCACTCTCATCGTATTTTCATAACGCGCCTGAAGAAGTTTAACTTCAAACACATAATTTCACTTAAGTTAATGTTTTGGTTTCACACGCTTGGTGCTTTCTTGGCGTTACCATTATTTGAGTGCTTTCCCTGTAGGTTCAACACGGTACCAATGCATGTTATTTTTCGTTTCAAATTTACTCAACATATATTTTACTAAACATTATGTCGTGGGGCGAGTATTATAACTAGGTTACTACAAATATTCTGTTTATAGAGGGGGGGGGGGGGAAACAAATGAAATTTTATTCATGATTTTTTTTGAGAGAATGCGAGTACATACTTGAGTCTTGAGTTTATTTTTTTGTTAACATCTTTTATCTGAAATTTAAGTTGTAACATATTGTGGAACTAGCCTGTTAGGACTTTTCTGTGCATTTAACTATATTTCGATGATTCTGTAGTTACCTATGTTTAGAACTTGCCCCACGATGTAGGGTGTCCATAAAATACTGTCCCAATTTCAATTATATATTATAACAGTTTAAATAAAAATATTTACAACAAAAATGCATCGAATTAAAGGTAAACATGGTTTTTCTTAAAAATGTTTCATATGTGCACATTTTGCTATACGGCACACATCCAACCTAAAGTCCAATTATTCTCACACTTTGGTTAACACGTCCGGAGTAATGTAAGCAATAGCCTCTTCAATTCTGTGACTCAACTCTGGCAAATCATTAGGTAGCGGCGGAACGTAAACACGATCTTTTATAAAGAACCCAAGGGGAAGAAAATCGCATGACGTTATGTCAGGTGAACGTGGAGGCCAGCGAAAAAGAGCTCTGTCGTCTCGAACATTACGACCAATCCAACGGTCAGGGACTCGACGTTAAACCACTCTCGTACAAAGAGATTCCAATGGGGAGAGATTCCAATGGGGAGAGATTCCATCCTGTTGCTAAATAAAGTTTACAGGTTAATCCTCTAATAAATGGAGAAAGAGCTCGTCGGGGGTCGCCATTATGCGTAGGTGACGCTGCAAGCGAGAAAACAGCAAAGCAGTACTCGCGCATACGCTTATATAAAACTGTTCGAGTTATCTTTAATCGTGACCTTTAAAACCAACACTCTACAACGCTTACAGTTGATACTATTAAAATTTATAACTGTAGCATTCTTTTATGGACATTATGTATAATAGCGGTAAAAAGGTTAACGCAAGGGTTCATCATTATGGCAACTTAGGCGACCTTTTTACAGTTCGAAAATGACGTGTGTACAATATTTGGTGAGAAAAATTTCTTGACCCAACACCAAATGCACGACATAGCTATGGGAAATAATGCACGGTGAAATCCCTTACTTTAAAGGTGACGACAAGGTAAACAAATATCCAACTCAGCATGTGCGTCCGAGCCTTAAGGGGCCCGCCTCGTCAGGGGTGAATGTGTGTTAGTGAGGCGGGATGATAAGCGCGACGCTCGCTGGTGCTTCCAGCGCGGTATAGCCTCTAAGCGCAAGTCTCTGAACTGGCGCGCATTCGTCTCGTCGTCACAGGATAACTGTGAAATTTAAGCGGTGACCGTAACATTTTATGGCGGAGAAATGAAGATAAAGGTGTTATGCAAGCCCCTTAAGTGCTTTCAAGAATCTGTACTGATTGTTTTATGCCTAAAAATTACTCTGAAAACACGCGTTTTAGGCATTTTTAACGCTTCTAAAAATACAGTTTAAAAACTTAATCCGAAATTAAAAGTACTTTTCGGTCCTCAGCGAACTCTTAAATGCTATTCGTAAATAGGCCCCACTCGGATATCTTGAGTAGTTTTGAAATCGCGTTGTTTTTCCTGAAGCTCTGCACACCGTATGTGTGCCCAGGTAGGCGGGCCCCTTAACGTCTAGCGTTATGAACTCTCTTGTACTGCTGAATTATAAACTACGCAAGTGACGCAATACGCAAAACGTTCAATACCAAAGTTTTCAAATACCCGTTCATAAATTACACAAGACACTGGAACGCAACACAAGCAACGACCTACTCTCAACTTCTTGACTCTCGGTTTGTGTTTTATCCTCCTATATTTAAAGGTAAATGCCCAGAAACCTTTGCAAGACGCCGACGTTATTTGTATGGAAGGCTTTGATATATTTATTTTTAATTTATGCATCTCGTTTTCACTTGTTGAACTTTAACCCTTTCAGTCATAATTTTTCAAATCCTAAGATATAATTTAAAATTTTTATTTTATGTACAAACTATTTTTCGGGTATTTTCTGTAGTAATTATCTTACCCTATGATTATAATAGTAATGTACAAATAATATATTTATATTTAATTAATTGAAATTATTATTAAATTAATTTATTTACTACCTATAAATAATGATTACGAATATAACGTACGTTTAACCCACACATTCAACGTATGATAAACTCCATGTGTCATTGATATATAAATATTGTCTACTTCAGTGCACGAATAGACGGAAACGGTTATCATAGTTAAAAAATAATGTTTTTAAATTATCAAAAGCAGTCCGGGGGTGCTATTTTTTTCTACTGTTTTACAATTTATATTTGTAGGGTTCGTGAATGGAATTGAAGTCTTGTAATCCATCGTACTTTACAAACGACAGTGATTTTCTTGCGTTGGTTGCGTGTTGCGTCGTTTCGTGGATGCGTTCTTTGCGTACTTAAAAAAAAAATAATAACGGCCGAACACACAGCTGCGGCCAGGAGCGTACTCAGAACATCGACTTAGGTTTGTATAGTTTATATGTATTGTAATTTTTATCGACGTGATATGTTTTTTTCTTCTGTATTTTATGTTGGGATGATTATTAATTTTTTGACGTGATAACTTCTAGTAAATCGATGGACGCCGGGTGCATGCACGAAAAAGGATTACTCATTGTCCCATTACGCACATTGTCCAGTTACGCTCATTGTACTCTTGCGCTGCATCTATCTCTCTTCCACTCGATTGGAACAACCATCGATTTGACTTTTTCGAGGCACATTAAACTTGAAATACTCCCATTCGTTTCCTACTTTTCCTATCATCGTCCTATCCTTAACAGAATAACACAGATTGGAATAAGTTAAATAGTAAACATGTATAAAAGATATAGTTAAAACAATCTGTTCGTTAAAGTATTAAACATATTTAAATTAATTAGTTCAAATAAAAGTAAATTTATCAATTAAATTGTAGATTTCATTTCACTCCTTCTTTGTATCCATACAAAATAGTGATAATTCAATAAAAATGAATCAATTTTATTCATAAAAGTATGCAATCATTTCATTAATGTTTTGTTATGACGTCACGTTAAACTATCGTCCGTAAACCGACTTTACAGACAACCATTTTTTTATTTTATTTTAGGTATATTTGCATGGGTTCGTGGTACTTTACCACGCTTTCGTTGTGATCTATATATATAAAAATTTAGCTTCCGTATGTATTTGGCCGCAAAACTCGGAAAGTATACGATGGTTTGGATTGAAATTTTTACAGAACATTGCATCTTAACAGAAGAGTGTTTATATGAAATAAAAGTTTGGGAAAATCCACCGGAAAAGTCGGAAAAAAAAGTTTCTATAACTAAATATCATGGTCACCCAACTTAATTGTGACAACGCTCGACGATGCTGTACCATATTGTCGAAGTTCAAGCACATCAGGCTACTCGACCATTGTGCCTTGACGACTATAATTTACACAAATATGTATATATATATATATATATATATATATATATATATATATATATATATATATATATTTCAAGAAAGAATAAAAAACGTTATTTAATTTGAAAGTATATTCTTTCGACTCTATTGATAAAAATACGTTTAAATTAAAAAATACATTTCGTACAATACATTTGAAAATTAAATAATTCTTATCTTATAGCTTATATCTTATATATTGCTATTATAATTTGTTATAATCACGTACGTTGTTATGATAATTGTTGATATATCAAACCGGTTGTCATATCAACCCTGTTGTCATAGCAAAATGTGTTTGTTGATTTTTCCAACAATAATCTTTTAACACTTTTGTTTTGTTTTCTAATAAGCCAAACATTGATTAAGCACAAAATGTGTCACTGTGACCAGTTTATGTGTATGGTATCATTTATAAATGTTTAATTAAAGAATGGAATTGGTTGGATTTCATCTGTAAAGTGAGTAAACTTATGTTTTATAAAAAAATTGTGATTTAATGAAACACTATTTTCAGAATTTTGTATTTTGTATCCAACAGCAGTCATATTTTCAAGACAATTAATTGAAGTTGGTAACGGCACTGTACCTACAAATCCAGAAACAGGAAAAATCAGCTTATCATCTGATTTATGCAACATCGTAGATTCAAAAGAGGAATTAGTAGACAAGGTATTCCAAAACATCGAAACAAAATTCAAAAATCATGCATGGTTGAGCGAAAGAGCCATTCTAGCGGCTAAAAATGTTGACGTACACGATATGAACAATAGTATTATAAACAGAATCGAAGGTGAAACAATGACATACAAATCTATTGATTCAGTAGTGCACCAAAATGAAGCAGTGAACTTTCCAACGGAATTTCTCAATTCACTCGATGTTCCAGGATTACCACCACATATTTTGAATTTGAAAATTGGTGTGCCAATTATATTGCTTCGAAATATCTGTCAGCCTAAATTATGTAATGGTACACGATTAGTAGTTAAAAAATTAATGGATAATCTTATTGAAGCAACAATTTTGATTGGACTTCATAAAGGTGAAGACGTATTACTTCCACAAATGCCACTTATTCCGACAGATATGGCGTTCGAGTTCAAACGACTTCAATTTCCAATACGCCTTGCGTTCGCTATGACCATCAATAAAGCACAAGGACAATCTTTGCAAGTGTGCGGTTTGAATTTAGAAAATGAATGCTTCTCTCATGGACAGTTATATGTCGGGTGCTCCAGAGTCGGTAAACCATCTGATCTATATGTTTATGCAAAAAATGGGAAAACAAGGAATGTAGTCCTTCCATTAGCTTTACAATAAAAATATTTAAGCTAAACACATTTTTATTTCTTCTATTACATTCCACAGCCATGCACAGTAAAATATTAAATTAAACAATGAATTAATATTAAACTGTGCCACAGCAAAGCGTGGCCGGGTTTAGCTAGTAAGCTTATACATATTCAGCTTGAAAGTGTGAGGGGATGTATCCACCCCATCTCTCCTCCCCCCGGCGACTGCGCCACCGGTTGCGGCCTCAGGGCCGGAAGCTGTGTCCACGGCTCGGCGCGGCCGAAGACGAGGCCGACGCGGGACCCGGCACGTGCCCGCACATCTATTGGTGGAAAAGGGATGGGTGAGTGGGGGGGGGGAGGAGGAGTCAGCGTGACTGATTGCCCTTTAACAGAGTGCTCCACGCGTCGCCGCGCCTGGTAATGGCCAACTTTCGCCGCGAGAAACTCTCTTTATTTTTAGCTCGACTGACGTTAGCGTCGTGTCGCAACACGACCGTCGATCCTTGGTGAGGGACGGGCCGGGGGGGGGGGGGGGTTACTTACCTCGAAATACCGCATTGGCTAATTGCGGGGTTTCACTAAGAAAATAAATAAAAAAAGCATGAAGTCTTCATGGAGGTGTTTGCAACACTGACATAGTTTGTGCTTTCGCAGTTGGTAAAGTTTAAAAATAATTTGGAATATATTTACAATCAACTTAGAAAAATGATATACACACACATATATATATATAGTACATACACACAATCCACATTAGAATGTTTGTAGGACAAAACTAAACTTAAGAATCAAAAGGCCTTTGCAATTTTAATTAACTATATAAAGTTCTCAAACTTATATGTATATATATATATATATATATATATATATATACACACACTTGGATATTCCAACTGTAACCGGATTACAATGGATCGGATATGGTTAGAGGCAGTTATTTTTCGCGAAAAGATTTGAACACTCACCAAGACTGTAACAAGGTATGCACGCGCCAGATGTTTCTTACAATTCTTTTGCTGCTTTGTGTGGCTGGTCCACCCAGGACGCATTTGCTTCCGCACAAAATTGCAGTGCTTTTGGGTGCTGAAAGTGGTCAACCAATCACGTAACACAAACGATGCTACATTGTCTTAACACACACTGGTCTCGAAATATTTTCGCTAAACCTACCATATTATATTATTTGCGGATTCATTGACCTCCAGAATAAACTTCATAAACCTCTGTTCACTCAGGCAAATATTAACTGCAAATTAGCTGCTGACATGTGAAACGTCTCAACTGGGTTACCTGTGACTGGATGCTTTTTTGGTTGAGTGTTTCTCATTGACCCATAACCTTCTATATTAACAGTGAGCCAGTAGCGAAAGCAGCTTATAGTATTTAAATTTTAGTCTAACGCGAAATCAATTCGCGAATTTTTCAGATCTGTAATAATTGGATAACAAAGTAAAATTTTAACTCATATACATCTGATTCACGTTGATTGTACTGATGTATTATTGACACACTTTGATGACAATGAGCCAGTTGTAAACAAGGAAAAGAAAGGGTTACCCGATCACTTATGACGCGCCGAAGGATGTGCATTATTTTGTCATCGATAAAGAGATACGGAAATTTCACCCATTCATTTGGTCGCAGGTTATAATTCAAAACCTACATAATGTTGCACTGTTTATGATGGGACTACAACTATTAGGATACACCCCTCTCCAACCGTGAGCCAATTGTGACCAGCTATGAGATACGTAGTCAAATCAGGCAGTGCTGATTAAAAAGGACGAAAATGTTCTCGGTAGTAAATCAGCCAAAATAAACGCAAACATGGATTGGGCACCTTCGGTATTTTGGATTCTACCCTGACGTCAGACGCATTCGCGATATTTCCGGGTCTCTATTTATCAACTTATACGCTCTCTTAAATGGCTTTACGCTGTATTTATTTATTTATTTATTTATTTATTTATTTATTGTCTTTATTGGTGGCGAAGTTAAGGCGGTACGTCTTCTCTTACACTTAACCACTTTTCTGCAATTACATCAAAGATTTGAATATTAAAAACTAAGCATGATATAGACTAAATATTAAGAGAACAAATTAAAATTTTAACTTAATGTTCAAATATTAACTATTACAAAAGATTCAACCATAACTAATTATAAAGTAATTAAAAATAAAAAGGAAAGTAATTAAACATACAGCAAATAGTATCAAAACCGAGAGAAAAAAAACATTAGGTGCTACTACATTAAAACCAGTCACTCGCTCATTCACACACAGAATCAAGCAGTAGGGTAGCAGCGAAGTGGTCATGGTAAGCAGTTGTTACAAAGATGTTTTTTCAGCCTGTACTTAAAGGATGCTAGATTTTTTGTTTGCCTTGTCGCTTGGTCTAATTTATTCCAGAGCCTGCTACTCACGGTTGCAAAAGATCCCGACAGACATTTGGATGAGTGCACTGGGATAGATAGCATTGGGTTGCGTGTGGATCGCGTGTCATGGCTATGGTAACTATGTAGGTAATTAATACTGGCTGACATATAATGAGGTGATACCTGCTGCAGCACCTTATAAGCAAGGATAAGTATGTGCATTTTGCGTCTTTGTGCGAGAGTGAGCCATTTTAACTGCTGGTAGTATTGGGTTAGATGATCACGTAATTTAAGGTTAAAAATGTATCTTACGCAGCAGTTTTGGAGTTTCTGTAGTCGCTTAGCTAGTTTATCAGTTAGATCAGGAAAGAGGACATCGCAGTAATCAAAGTGGGGCATAATTAATGTTTGAACAAGCATGGTTTTAATACTAAGTGGAAGCAAATTTTTTAACCGTCGTAAGCAGTGAAGGGAAAAATGTACCTTCTTACATATTTGCATTATTTGCTCCCTCCAGGTTAAGGTTGTGTTTATCAGGACTCCCAGATTTCTTACGACGTTAGAAAGCTGAATATAAACTCCTTGGAGCATTAAGTTACAGCATTTGTTAGGAATTAATTCAGTGAGTTTATGAGGAGAACCAATTAATATTGCTTGGGTTTTATTTGCATTCAGCCTGAGTTTATTAACTTTTGCCCACTTAGAGACAGAATCGAGATCATCATTGACAGAACAAATTGACTGATTGATATCGGTTGCTTTTGCGTGAATATATATTTGCACATCATCGGCGTACATGTGGTATTGGCAATGTTTTAAGCATTTAGGTAGATCATTTATGAATAGAGACCTGAAAAATTCGCGGATTCAATGACCTCTAGGATAGCCTCCATTATCCTCTGCATTTCTCAAGCAAACACGCGTGCTCATTGGTGCTATTTTGTGAGGCGTCTCCACTGGGAGCCTGTGATTCGAGGCTTCTTTGGTCAATAGTCTGTCATTTGCCCAGAGAGATCCAGTTAAACTGCGAGCCAATAGCAGAACCAGCAGAATTGTTCGCATGTTTGAATTTTAGCCTATCACGAAATGAATCCGCGAACTTTTCCGGTCTCTATTTATGAATATAGTAAATAAAAGTGGCCCAGAATTGAATCCTGAGGAACACCTGCTACTATTGGGAGCCACGTGGATACTTCGGTATTGAGAACGACACGTTGGTAACGACCACCTAGGTAGGAATTGAACCATGTACAAACACTATGAGAAAAATTATATTGAATTGACATTTTTCGTACAATAAGATTGTGATCTACTGAATCAAATGCTTTACTAAAGTCAAGCAACGTTAGGATCGTTATTTCACGCCTATCAATAGCATGACGTATGCTATCAGTAACATTAATGAGGGCAGTAGTGATACTGTGGCCGGGTCTAAATCCTGATTGGAAGGTATCTAAAAAATTTCTCTGTAAAAGGTAAGCATAGGTTTGTTTGTGCACCAGATGTTCAAAGGCTTTGGAGACAGTTGGCAAGATGCTTATAGGGCGAAAATCTTTAGCTGTCTCAGGAGACTTAATTTTTGGTATTGGCTTTATGTGTGAATACTTCCACTCTGTCGGGTATTTACCTATTATAAGGGATACGTTTAAAATATGTTCTAATGCAGGGACTACAAAAGGTAAAATAATTTCCAGCATTTTAATTGATATTTGGTCGTTACCAATTGCATTACTTTTGATGCGACGCAAGGCTTTCGCGACATCTAGACATGACACAGGAGAGAAGAAAAACTTATCTTCAGAATACTCAGAGTTGTTAGGTACGAATGTGTCAGACGATTTGGTTGTGGACGGGATTGACGTATCTGTATGCTGGCTAACGAAAAATGAATTTAACTTATTTGCTGTTAAATTATGACTTTTAAGATCAGAATCTTTCTGTGATGAGTTAATACCCGCTGTTCTAAGACTAGCCCACAATTTCTTAGGCTCAGAACGAAACTCGTAGAGACCATACAAATGTTTTCGTTTGGCTGTTCTGACAGCTTGAGTACACTGGTTCCTGAGTTTTCTGTAAATTTCAAACATTTCACCTTTAAGAGACGAGTTGTGTTTTCTTTCTGTTTTGAAAATTCGAAATGCATGGTCTCGTTTAGCCATTAATTTACGGATGACAGGTGTCATCCACGGATAGGGGGGGCGCGTTATACGCTTACAAACGACAGGAGCATGTTGGTCAAAAATATAGGTAACTATTTCATTAAAAGTGTTAACTTTTCCGTCAATAGTACTGCATAACAGAATGTTATGCCACGGAGCGTTTGCAGCCTCATCTATAACTTCGTCAGTATTGATGTTTCTTAAGCTCCTGTAAGTTACGATCCTGGGGGAGAACTTGGGTACTTTTAAGGAATAGGTTACAAAAATGAAGTCATGGTGGGAAAGTCCAGGGGCTGCAAGTTGTCCATGGTTCAGAACTCTTTCTAAGTTAGATGCTATGATTAAATCAATCCACGTGCTAGTTGTTTCAGTATGATGAGTAGGCAAAAGTTGGCATATGCTAAGGTTAGAAGAAGCGAGCATATTTCTCAGATAGCGCGTATGACTCGTTTCATTAAGAAGATTAGTGTTAAAATCACCCAATATTATGACATGTTCATACATCGAGACAGCTGATATAATAGCTGTTTCAAGTTCATCGCCATAGTTAATTTTAGGGGGCTTGTAAACTACTCCTAACAACACTCTCTGGCTGTTGACAATAGCCTCCAGGAACAGGTACTCGGGCCCAGGCAGACTCTCGGGTAGGGAGGTTGAGACAATTTTAGTTTTAATGTCGTTACGTACAAATATGGCCACTCCTCCACCTCATTTGTAAGTTCTGTCATTACTTCAGGATTACTTGAGTCTAGTCTGAGGTGAAATGAATCCGTAGAGACCGAGATTATTCGCGGATATATTTCACTATAGGCTGAGATTCAAATAACTGTAACTTTGCTATCATTCTGCTATTGGCTAACGGCTTACCTTGGCGACTCTGGGTCAATGAGAGACTCTGGGACAAAGAATTGTCGAATCACGAGTAACCCCGTCTAGACGAATCTCGAGTCAGCACCCAATGAGCAGGACATATATGCTCGAGTATGTAGAAGACTGTGTACTGTTAGAAATAATAGTAAATTTAAGGACTTTTTAACGAAGAATTTAATTTAAATAATCGAAGAGGTCTTCGTAGTTTCAAATAACTGAATCTTCGTAGAAACTACGCTGTATTTAGACTTCTGAGTTGTATGTTTCGTTCTTTAAAAATGTAAACAGACACGTGGGCAAAATAAAAAAGAGTGTTCTTGCTGTAGACTTCACGATTATCTGAATACTTTTTCTTTTGTTCGTGTTCAAATAAGTGAAATCTGTGTCCGTCAATTTACAGAGAGGTCCATCCTAGAGCAAGCGCAGCTCCAGCAAAAAAAAAGATAGCATTTCCAGAGCTCAAAAGGTATTTTTTTATTTTATTTAAGAGAATATATTTATAAGGACCGTAGGCTTTCGCGGCCATTGTCTGAAGTTGCTTGGCTTCTGGGTTTCTAGGTAACTGCTACTCTGCAGATGGTGACTTCAAGGTCGACCGAAACTTCGTTGAAATCTTCGCCATCGATGGGCCTAGAACCCCGAAAACAAGCAAATTCGGATTAATTTATTTTCACTCAAATTCTTTTGTTTACCTTTTTTTTTCTTTTCCATCAAATTTGTATGGGGCTATTGAAGGTGAGAATTTGAGGCCACGGATCTTTATAAATATTCCAAGGACCGGAAAAATTCGTGGATTCATTTCGCGATAGGCTAAAAATTCAAACAGTTATACCCCAATACTTATTCTGCTATTGGCTCACAACTCTTCTGGAGGACTCTCACCAATGAGAAACAATGAACCAAATCTGTAACGAATCACAGGCTACTTACCACCTTGGGACGTCTCACAAGACAGCAGTCAATGGATGGGTGACATTTTCCCGAGTGTGTACGTAGAACTGTGGAGTCCATCCCAGCGGCCATCGAACCCGAGAAAATTTTTCCGGTTCCTCCCTTCTTTGAAAGACAGTAGGTAATTCCCGAGAAGTAGAGACCGGAAAAATTCGCGGATTCATTTCCTTGATAGTCTAGAATCCAAAAACGTTTGCCTTTTTTACTGCATCAATGATTGGGCCATAGTTTATCTGAATGACACTCGGCCAATGAGAAACCTTTAACAAAAGAAGTGTCGAACCACGAGCATCCCAGTTAACAGGTGTCACTAGTCAGTAAACCAATGAGCAGGTGTAATTTTCTCGCGTGCATGAGGATCATGGAGTCTATCCTATAGTTAGAGACCGGAAAAATTCGCGGGTTCAATGACCTCTAGGATAGACTCCAATATCCTCTACACACTCGGGCAAATGCCAACTGTTCATTGGCTGCTGACTTGTGAGTCGTCTCGACTGGATGGCCTGTGATTCGACACTTCTACGAGTGAGGTTCTCTAATTGGTCCTCAGTCCTCCAGATTAACAGTGAACCAATGACAGAAGCAGTACTAAGGTATAATTATTTGAATAATAGCACAACACGAAATGAACCCGCGAATTTTTCAGGTCTCTACCTATAGGTCATTGAAATCGCGAATTTTTCCGGTCTCCGCCGAGGAGTGCTGCTGGAGCCTCCCTTGTCCCGAAGGTCAGCGACACCGCACGACATGCTCCCGAGGTGGTCGTGGCTCCAGGAGGAGCGAAGTAGCGCCGGCCGCGCGCCGAAGAGCGGGGCTCGCCGTATCGGCGGACACGGGGGCTCAGGGGTCAAGTATTCGCTGACGTCATCGACGTAGCTGCACCCTCTCTCGCGCGAGCGCATAGTCCCGCCATTCGTTAACCCCAATAGAACAGCCGTATATCTGCTGTCGGCGCACGTACATTTGCCCCCCCCCCCCCCCTCCTTTTTCCAACGAGAGGTCACCTCGGACGCAGAAAAAAAAAAGAGCTATAAAAAATAAAAGAAACGTAAAGGTTTCGCGGAAGAAACCCGATACCCTTTGAGGGCTGTCGCTCGTTTCGCGTTTTCTTGATAGTCGTGCGCTTTGTGCCCGGGTTTTTATGTCTCTTCCGTGGCTTGATGGTTCAGGTTGTGCTGTTCCAACAGCGCGCGTGTGTGCGCGCTTCCTGAAGGGGAGTGGCCTTGAGTGCGTGACTGCACGCAATCTCCGTCAAGCCGCCTTTCTTCCAGCCGTTGTACCGCGCCGTGTTTTCGGGTCAGTAGCGGTCCTAGACTTTGCGGGGCCCTGGGCTATTATAATTTTACAGAGGCCCTCCCCAAGAAAATTTGAAAAAAAAAAAAAAAAAAAAAAATATTTCTTTGGAAGATAATTTCAAGCCAACTTCGACGATGGTTTCTCTAATTTATATCAAGAAATGTTGATGACTTGATATAAGCTTTAGGACATACGCCATTGCAAGCACATGTATGTCTGCAATGGCGTATGTCCAAAAGCTTACATCAAGTCACGCACTCCCATTGCACAAATCTTTCAAAGATAATGAAATGTTGATATTTTTTCCTGATAAATTATCTTCGGGTCAGTTTTACAAACGATTGCGATCAAATCCCGGTGGAATCACGTAACATACTATACGTGGCACTAAAATGATTGAAAGTTTTTTTCCAATATAAAGTCTAGAATTGAAAATTGAAGTTGACTAATACTTTCATGTAAATGCTAATGAAATTTTAATTTTCCTTTTCCCATTAGTGTACATATTTCTAACGGAACACTAGACAAACAATTAAAGCAAAAATGAAAACATTGACGCGGGGCCCTGGGTGATTTGCCAGCTTGCCCTGCCTTGGAGCCGCCATTGTTTCAGGCCACCCAAAACATTAAATTAATTGTTTGTTTGCATTGTGTAATCTGTTTTAAACGGCTGTAATATATTTCAGTGAATGTATTTAACGGGCGGAAATTCTGACTCATACTTATCAACCATCATCAGGCTGCACGGAATTTATTTATTCTTGTTTTTTACTTTTACAAAAATATCTTTGGAAATCAGTTGCCAAGTAATTGTTTGCAATACTACCAGAAAGATATTGTAACTTTTTACGACACTTGACTATGGTAATTTTTTAATGTATGAAATACAATTTTTTCGTGATAATACCAAGTATTTCTTACGAAAATTAAACCATAATTTTATATTTTAATTGATATTTAATTCAAATATATTTTTTAAACCGTGGAAAAGATAATAGAATATTCAATAATTGAACTTTGTATTGCTTTATTTTTGCTTACTGAAGTTATACTTCTTTAAGCGCGTTATGAAAAAATTATGAGAGTGAAATTTTAAGATGAGCGCGCATCACGGTAACACAAAATTAACAGGTTGAAGCAGCACGCTAAACCGCTCATTAAGTCTCTAAAAAAATCTACCCACAAAATAGAAATAGAACCTCTATTAGTCGCGCATGTTGGCACGCTCGTTGCCTCTGATCACTGTTTTCATATTTATAATATTTATCCACATGTTTCTAGTTTCTACATTCACAACACGTGTTTTAGTTTCATACAAGTGCGAATTATATATGTGCTAATAAATTATATTCAGTAGTGATTTAAATTGAATATTTTGATTAATATTATTTACTATTCGTAAATATTAGTAAAATAATTGTGCTTATAGGTATACTTTTTCAAGTGCTCCAATATAATTGAGGTTAACTATTCCTATGTATTATTTATTGATATAAATTAAAATATTATTATTTAATGAATTTAATACTAAATATTATTAAATTATTAATGTTAAATATTTATTATTGGTTATTTAATATTTACAAAATAAAGAAATAAATTTAATAAAACATTTAATAAAAAATTTGTGATAAAAGTTAAAATTTAACATCAAAGTGAAATATTTTTTAATATTTATTATTAAATTGAATAAATAATAAATATTTATAAAAATAAATGAACAAAAATAATGAAAACTTTTTGATAAAAATGAAAAGTGAAGATTAAATTAAGAATGTAATAAATATTTAAAAAATGATTAAACTTAAATTAAATTTATGAATTTATTATTAAATTTTAATATTTTCTTTTAAAATATTAAATAATCAATAATAAATATTTAAAACTAAGAATCTTATAATATTTAGTACAAATTTATGTCATATATATTTATTATTCTCTAAATTTTATTTATTTAATTTTTCAAATTTAAACTGGACTTTATTGACTGTGTTGACCATCTTTTTCGAGCCCTTTTGTTATTTTATTGTAATTAATTATTTGCATGCAATTAAAACTATTTTTAATGATGCCAAAGAAGTATAACTTCTCACGCGCGTGCATAAGTACACGCACCTATTTTTTTACAATGTGCGTAGTAAATACTGGAAAGCTATTCAGGGAACGGTTCACAAGTAACAACTACTGGAGGTACTGGGACAACGCAGAGCATAAACGCTGTCCGATTGTAGGCTACGCCAAGTCACGATACGCCGGCCAGAAGGGCTTAGTTTCGATAATAGTCTACAAACATTCAGACGAAACGGTGTTGGTAAGGGGGGGGGGGGGGAACTAATCCATTAGAAATAAATATTAGGTAATTCAAAAATCCCTGACCGTCATTTTATTAGTTAACCAAAGGAAAATAAAAAAAAATCCTAAGGAAGGAAAGGATTGTTTGAGACGCTCAACAACAAAGAGCTATAAAAGTAAATGCGCCCTTTATTCTTGCTTGAATCGCCGCTTGCTCCTTCCCGCCACCTAGGCGAGTCCCATCACACTGTCAAACACGCCCTTCCGCATGAGAAACATATGCTTCACTAACTCTCAGACAAACGCCCACGTTCAAGCATCTTCTAGTATTTTTTTTTTTTTAAATTCAAAGTGGGTTGGGTCTCTAATATAAATAAAATTCTCAAACGCAAATCGTTCATTATTATTTTTTCCACAAATTGTAGTGTTTCTCAAGTCTAAGTGGTAATAACTAGTAAGTAAAATGAAAGTTTGGTTAGGTTATGTCAATTAGATAAATAATGCGTAAAATCCGCCGTTAAAGTATTAAAATCCTAGCAGAAATTTGTTTTTTATTTATTTCCTGTGAGTAGGTTTTCGTACGTCCAGGTGACAGTTCTTAAAAGGTGACAGTTCTTAAAATTAAAAGTTGGTTGGGATAGGTTAACGATATTTAAACTACTGTATATATGGTGGTTTTCTTTTATGTGTAAACATCCTAGCTCCCGGTATAATGCATCTAGTAGGGATAATTTCGTCGATTGAAACGGAAATGTGTTAACACGGTGCTGCCATCTGTGGAAGTCTTAAAAATCTCGAAAAAAATGGTGGACCCGCTTGATTCATCCGTATACATGAACATCGCAGAATCTATACCACGCACAGGCATTAAAAATTAAAACTTTATAATAGTACAATTATTATAAAAATTAATGACAACTTAAAACATACGCATTTCAATTTTGACAATCTTTAGTTAACATTGAACTGTATAGATAGCGCAGCTTTCGTCATTTTTTGACACAATAAATTGTTAGCCTACATACATTTGACGCTATTTGAGTAAAATAATTTCGAATTTTTACTGTTAAATCTTAAATATTGAATCTGCTAAATAAGGTTAAGGTTTGTTTGTAGGAAATATTTAAAGACTGTTTTGTTAAAGCAAAAACAATTAAACAATTTAACATTTTAGTGTTATAAATGTGTTTTAAAATGTTTCAGCTTAATTTTGTTTTAATGTAGCCTACCTATTGGCCTGCAACTTTAAGTTAAAAAAAAAAAAACTTGAAAAATTAGCTATGCGTTCGTAATGCTTTAGAGAACCAACAAAATGTTAAATATCTGTTATGCCATGTTTGTTCTAACATAATTTTTCTGTCTAATAAATTATAGGTATTTTTAAAGTTGTTATAACATATTGTTGTGCGTATTCAAGTTTACAAAATGTATTCCAGGACAGTTTAACTATCATAAAGTTTCTTTTGTAACATCAATACGCATAGTACTTCCCCCCATAGGCGTACCCAGGGGAGGGGGGATTTTTTGGGGGTTCAACCCCCCCCCCTCTCCGAAATAAGGCAAGAAAATTATGAACACTCATGTCATTCAAGCTCAATTTCTAAACACAGAGCAACGAAAGAAATAACGTCACCAAGCAGCCCAATTGGTAAGTAAACGTAAACAAATTTGAATTGCAGTGGTTGGTTCATGATAGGTCAGTCTAAATTCTCAAATCGCGGTGATTGGTCTATGGAATAATCAGTTCAACTCTACTTTGATTATGTTTTAGATTCGCTTAGTAGAATTGGGCATTGAGTAACAGTAGTGATTGCGACCTAATTTCATACAAAATATCTATAAAACTATTAAAACGTGGGGGGGGGGGGGGGGATGGTACGTTTTTTGGTCGTTGTGTCAAGTCAGCTACTTTCATTTAAATACTGTACATCTGAACGTATAACACGAAGAAAAAAGTTTGATTATCGCAAGGTGCGTAATTTTAAACGACTGGTACAAACATTGAAAAGCTGAAATGTAAATTTCTCGCCTCAGATGAAAGGGACCTCGTAGAGTGCAACGTGGTGTGAAGTTATGTTTGAGTTAGTAGCTTAATGGCCTCAACTCAATGTGTAGGTGTTTTTAGTGAATATTGTAATAGAACAATATAATTTAATACTATATATATAATATACTAGCTGCCCGACCCAAATTCGCACGGCTATACTAATGGGGAAAAATGAGACTAAATATCCCCTATACAGTTATAATAAATGAAATAAAATGCAATTAATTTCGACAAAAATTTATTACAATGCTTTGTAATGTACCGAAGAGATAACGAGTAGAACCGATGGTTTCCCGATTCTCGAGCACGCAACGTACAACTGGTGTGCCCGTACTTTGCTACGGCAGTCTACAGGCAGAACACTTGCGCCGCTCATTATACATGCACCTCCTTGTGGGTAAGCCACTGCTTCACCTTGAATGGGAAAAAAAAATTAGAAGCAATGCTCGTTGCTATGGAGACGCAAAAGCTGTCCCACTGTTGCCCGGGCTTAACCATCCTTGGGAGTTGATTTTCGGAAAACGTCATCCTGCATAACACGAGGAACATTACTGTCAAGTTCAAGTCTGTAGGATATAAAATTGAAAAAAAAATGGCAATTTTTGATATTTAAAGTCCCCGTAAAATTTCAACGGTGATGAGGACTGCACTAACAGTGAATTAGTTGTTGCCATAGAGACGAATGAAGCATCAACAAAGCAACAGCCGTTGCCATGGTGATTTTTTACCAAAAACTGGAATTTTGATATTTTGATACTTCCTTTGGGAGCTGATTTTCGGAAAATCATATCTTAGTGAGCGTCTACATATATCACAAAATGAGTAACTATGCTAAGTTTTAATCGGTTGAAAGATTTCAAGTCAATCGTAATGAGTCAGTCAGTGGTATTTCGCACAAATATATTTTTAAATTTAAATAATTTTACATAAAATAATAATTAAATCTATAGCTACTGAAATATGCCTCGAATTAAAAAAAAATCGATTTAAGCGATGTCCGTTACCATGAAGACGCAGAAGGCATAGACCATGCAAAATCCCGTTATCATGGAGATGGAGTACCCACTGTTGCCAGTGCTTAACCACCCTTGGGAGCTGATTTTCGGCAAACGCTGTCATTAATCGAAATAAAATGTAGCCTATATAAAAAGTTGGACAAAGTTACAAATATTTGTGCGAAATTTCATTAAAATCAATGCAGTAGTTTCGGAAATTAGTCCGGACAAACATCGTGACACAAGATTTTTATATATAAATATTTAATTCTGTTTTGCTACACTTGAATTGTAGAGCCTGAATTACAACAGCCCGTCGCATCCGACCATCATCCGTTCGTCAGTCAGCCGCCAAGCGATATACAACTTCACTTCACTTCACTGCTTGGATTTTGGCCTTGAGCGGTTTCCCTTTAGCCAGAAATATCAATTTAATTATTATCTTTCATCATCTTTTATCGCAAGTGTATATTTTGAATAAGTCTCAATTTTACTCCCATGCCTTAACCGGGACTCGAACCCAGAACCTCTCCCACCATAAGCCGGTGTGCATCCGACTACGCTACGGAGGTCGGCTGGCGATTTACAACACTCCGCTCGTCCGTCATAATATTTCTCCATGTCAATGCTGACAACCGTTTAGAAAACTTAACAATTTGGGGGGGGGGGGGGGAATTATCATATGTAATTATATTACTTAAACAATTATGTAAAGTAAATACTTGAAACTCATTAAACTCAGAGTTTTTTTTTTTCGGTATGTATTTTCACATTTACAGAGTTACCATACGTAATTATAATACTTTCGTGACTTAGACCATTTTTGTTTCAAAAAAGAGCTTTCGAAATGTGTCCAAACGTAAGCTAAGAAATGATTTTGGAATCAGCTAAACAATTAAACAAACTTTAATACATTTTAATATAATATTTTATATGCAAACACCTAGAAGACATTTCATCCGTTCACCCGTCAAAAGTATAAAGTTACCAATCTTTAGACGGACGAGTGGATGACATTTTTCGGTCCATCTTATTGGGCGCAGGTCACGTAATTAACAGACGGATGACGGATGGACGGGCTATTGTAAATCCGGCCTTAGTTGCTAACACCCTTACAATCAAATTATACAGCAATTGTTCTATTGTCATGCCGTCAACTTATTAGGAATAAGTTTGTAAAGTGCGTACGTAAATTCGTTAACTAATTATTTTTATATTATATATATATATTTTTTGGGGGGGGGTTGTAGGTATTTTGATATTGTAATGTGAACTTACTTAAGTTAATTGAAAGAAAAATTACGTACAAATTACATATCAACAATAGCCCAGGTTAAAAAATGAAATTTGAGACTATTCTATTTATTTACTCAAGAAATAATTAATTTTTGGTGTTTATGCAGTTTTTTTTAAAAAATCTGGAAGAACAACCCCCGAAAAAAATACCTGGGTACGCCTATGCTTCCCCCTCTCCCCGATGTACGCGAAAGTTTATGTGTGTGTGTGTAGGTGTGTGTGTGTGTAGGTGTGTGTATGTGTGTGTGTGCGTGCATGTTGCCACTCGTGTGTCCACCATTTTGACGAATTCGGCTTGTGGCTATAGCAGTTTCTGCATGCATGCTCATTGAACTTTCAACCTGTTATTTTTCCGTTATGTGATGCACGCTTATTTCATTGTATGTCTGGTGCATAACAAAATGTTTCGTATAAGATACTTATCACGCTCGGCATTAATTACAGAATTGTACACTATATCTCGTGCCCGAGTTTCGTATTATAAGTTTATTTGCAACACGAGAAGACCGAGGTTAGATGTTCACACATATCTGGCGAGTGCTGGAAGTTGCACGGGCGAGCGAACTGCGATCTTCGTGTGTGTTCGGTACTGATCGGGGCTCAATGAATCCCGGGCTCCTAGTTCAATGTCCCCTTCGCGCTCGAGAACAAAACACTGTCTGCGCCTCGTCCTGCGCCGGTGGGCGTGGTACTTCTATTCCGGCGCGTGATATTCGGATGAGGTCACGCTGCATTCGGCAGTGAGCACACGTTTATCGCCAGACGCTCGTGACGCGTAGCGCGCGAATAATCAAGCGTCCTTGGGAGTTCAAACTTCTGATTTTGAGACCTATACCGGTATTCCAAGACACAAAAATAAGGGTTTGGTTGTTGAACATGCTACACCTGTACCCTGACCGTATTCCATATTCCACGGACAGTCCCTTGTTTTTTTTTTTTTGTTTTTTTTTTTTTTTTACGTGACAACGTCTAGTAAATCGATGAACGCCGGCTGCACGCACGAAAATGTTTCCCGTTACGCACATTGTTCCGTTACGCTGTGTTCCGTTACGTTGTCGGCGAGTGCATAATAATAGGTTATGTTACAATTGACTAAAAAATTATGGTAATTCATATAATTTATGATAGATATTTGATTACAATTTATTTATATGAAAACTTATTCATTTTTATATTTAAACTTTATAACTAAACGCCAGTTTTTAAAATTAATTACAAGTCATCTACACATGAACTGTTTCGTTGACTGTTTATAAAGTGAAGTGAAAAGTTAATGTGGTTTTCATTGCTTATTGTAACAACAATTTCGGAAATAAAGGTTAATTATTCTTGCATGTTAAAAATCAGATTACTGGTATAATTTCAAGTATTTATTCTTTTATTATTAAAATAAAAATGATTCAATTTTATTCATAAAAGTATGTAATCATTTCATCAATGTATTGCTATGACGTTGTCACGTTAAACTATCGTCCGTAAACCGACTTTACAGACAACCAATTTTTTAGGGAAAGGATTTCGGTGTCCTAGCAGTGATCTATCTGTTGCCTAAATTCCGCGCAAGCGCAGAGCTCGCTTTTTCGTTGATTTCGTCCGTATGGCGGACCTGCGTATGGCGCCATTAACTCGTACATATTCAATCTACGGACGCGTACCGAATTTATTGGTAGCTAAATGAAACTTTATGGTAGCGAAACTATCCTGGAATACATATTGTACACTTTAATGTGTAATAACAAGAAATAATCCCAACTTAAAAAGTACTTGAGGAAATTAGAAAAGCCGTTTATTTTTTTTGCTGCTATCTCTAGTGTTTTTGCCGAAACAATTGTATCGATTGATGTGAAACTTCCGCTAGAATGCGTTGGAATCTGTTTCTAGCCTCGCGCAGGGCACCGTTTATTAAAACTGCTGCCGATCTGATCCCTTACTGGGATTCGGCCCGTGTGTTAGGTTACGTCTGTGTCCCAACAAGGCAGTGCTTATTCGCTACCTTACCCAAATGTATTGCGTTTAATATTAACATTAGAAACTTTTTTTCCAACATAAATCAATATGATAACGTTTCCAGATTATTTTGGTGGATTTATGGAGAGTCTGCGTTTAAAACTGAGCAAATGGGAAGCATTTTAATGGACTACCGTAAGTCGCTGTCGTCTAGGTCTTAACGTTTTCGGTGTGATGCACAAGATCTACAGCGGTAAACTTTCGGTATGTTACTAACCGTAGTAGACTCCACCATTGTGCAAAAAAATTAGGCTTTGGGGAGATTTTTCACATGGGGAAGTCTTTTATTTACTGGGCTATTGGAGCCGATGAATATGTAGTACGTAGTTTTCTCGGGAGGAAACGTGTGTGTGACAAGTCACCGAGCAAGCGGCCTCAACGGTAGCTTTAAAAAATATCACTTAACGTTGTCCGCTTGCAGTCACGACCACTGCGCGGTGACCAATAATTCCTCTCCCAGTAACACCTCCCCCCCCCCCCCCCAAACACTCGGTGGGAGTGTCGGTCCGCCAGTCACACCCAGTCGCTGCATACAATCTGTTCCATCCTGAGACTGCAGCGTGCATTCGAACTGTCTCTCTCTCTCTCTCTCTCCCTCCAATGCTACTAGAGCTGTCCTTGTTTCGGTGTGCCGTGTTGCCAGATATACCTACCCTAAGAGCACAAAGGTTTCAGACACAACTTCATAATGTAAAAAGGATTTTTTTTTAAATATAGTTTAAAATATACTTTACTAAAGAAATTTTGGAATGAGAATTTAGGAAATACTCACTTATTGTATTTCATCGAGAGATTTATCTGATAAAGTCTTACTTCTATGGAAACGTAACTGAAATACACTACATTGTCTTCCAAACTTTATGTCATTAAATTTTTTATATCAAGTAATATTACATTTTTTTGTTCTTTTTGAGTAGAGCGCATGATTAATGGAATGCCTTATTGTTAATAGTGGCCGAATGATACATATAGTTTCTTCTGGAGATTAAAATTTACATTTAGAATTGATATTATTTTGCACAATGTAACCAATTGTAAGAATACTGTTAAAATATGCCTTTTCGTGGTATTACAAAAATCAACTAATAGAACCATTTAAAAAATCATAATTATTATATTTATCAATGATGTACAAAAATGGGTGCGTTTACTTATGTGCGCGCTTTAGAAGTTTAATTTAATTGCTGTAATAAATAACTAACTTTACCTTTGCACGCAATTAATTAATAGAAATAAAATAATAAAATTACTGAAGTGATATTAGCAATACGGTTAGTAAATTGTAGGTTCAATCAAACAAAAAAAATAAACACTCAGTTTTCAATATTAATATAAACACATGGATAAAATTAATGATTTAATTTAGTTATATAATAAAGAAGAATTTTAATTATTAATGATAATCAACAAATAGTCTGATGTTTATTTTTTATTATTTCTTAAATAATAATGTAAATCATTTAAACACATTTTATCAATCAACTTGAAAACACTCTTGAAAAAGTTTACAAATACAATTTATATCAATGATACTCACAATAAATTAATGATTAATGATATGGATCAATATTCAAAATCCATCACTGAATTGTATGAATTAAAAGCACGTATATAAATATTTTTTTTTTCATCCTGTCGATTTTTGTTGTATGGAGTCTCCCCCCCCCCCCCCACAAAAAAAAATCACTCTCGTAAATTTTTTTATCCATAACGCGCCTGAAGAAGTAGAAGCGTTTGGAATGTTAATAATCCGGGCAGTGTGAGCGCGGTGATAGTCGGCTCCACTGCAGTCTGAGCGTGGACCAGACTGTAGCGGACACGCCGACCCCTCGCGACTCGTGAGCCCGCGTCACGACCGCTCGTGGATGGAGGGGGGGTCACCCCCCGAGGGCTGCGGCCCGCGCCTTAATGACAGCCTGCCGCCGCGCCGCCTGCTCGCCCTGTAACGCACGGCAGGGAGTCTGAAAAGAGAGGGGGAGGGGTTACAAGAAATCGTGGACCTTGATACTGCGAACGTGGAGGTGTGACTTCCCGCCCCCCCCCCCCCTTTTTTTTCACTTTACCCTTGCTGCCTCGCGGGGGGCTCCATGTAGGAACTTTAAATTAGATGACGAGTTTCATAATGTTATATATATATATTTATTTATTTATAGTTATGGGTGGCAAAACATGTTCGCAAAGGATAGACCAATTAATTAAATATAGTTGTATTAATAACTAATATTTACACTTCTAATTAAACTACAACACTTAAAATCTCTGTTCACATATCAATTACTCCTTCGCCCATCTTCACATCACTTTCCGCTCAACTGGCTTGGAGGCTGGCGTAACTGCTTTTATAACCATGCAGCCCCGCTTTCTGGAAAATGGTCTTGGAACCTCTTTGACGTGTCGCGTCATCGGGGCGACGGTAGACTAACATATCGGAAGACTACCATAATAACAGTATTCCACCTGGCCTCTTCGAAAAAGGCGGAAAAGTACCATAACGGAAATCTGCCATAAGTCAAAAGGCCGAGACGGAATTCTGCCATATTTTCTTACACCCTCCATGGAATGAGTACAGCAGCATTGTCCTCGAAGTAGTGTATAGAATACTCGGTAGGTAGCGCTGTCAACCTCTAGCTGTTTCTCAGGTTAACTTTAAAGCGTACAAATAGCGCTCAGACGATGATAGTTGCATTAACAAGTCATATCCAGATTGCGGACGAGAAGAAAGAAATGTTTCCAAAAATGTTATATAGGTAGCCATGGGCGCAAATATGTAGGATTTCCAGGGGGGGGCCGTGAATTCTGTGGTTTAAGAATTTTGCGCTAGTGGTCAACCGAAACAAGTCTTCTCTGGATGATAAGCTCGTATGTTATACACTTTATTTTTACGTTTGCTCGATATTGAAAACGGCAACAGGTAGACGCTTGAAATATTCACAGAATATTTAGTTATATATTCACTTTAAAAATAAATGATTAAATTAAAATAAAACAAATATTTAAGGTGGGCTCCCATACAACAAACGTGAAAACAGAATAAAATTTCACAAATGATGTATTTCTGTTACCGCTGTAACAAGAAATACTAAAACAGAATAACATAAATATTTAATTGGGGCTCCCATACAACAGACATGATTTTTTTAAACGTTTTTATAGATAATAGTACGGAACCCTTCGTGCGCGAGTTCGACTCGCACTTTGTCGGGTTTTTTATGCCACATCACATAATTACTGCGATTCAAATGCTGTTCGTGAAATTCTTTGTTCACAGTTTTTGATGCGCCCTAAAAACCCAAAGCGCCAAAGCTAATAAACGAATCAACATCAAATGAACGATCGAATCATATTAAAACCCTTATAGACTATTTTATTTAGTAAAGGCATCAACCAGGTAAAAAAGAAAAAAAACGTAATGACACAAATGAAAAATCTCGGAGATAGAACTATGAAATTTATCCTAAAGCTAATTGAACCACATGCATTTCTCGGCTTATATGTAGTATAATGAGTATTTTGGCAGTGAATTATTTAGTTAAAATATGCCGCTAAGAGACGCGTTTGCTTCCTTATTAACTTAAATACGGATGTGTAACTTTTAAATACTTCTTTCTCACTCTTACTTCTGTTTACTCGTGCAGTGTTGCAGTTATCAAATAACAAATGTTATAAAGTGATTATCGGCCATGAATTGTGAAAATTATCGTTTGATAATAAAAGTGGAGTGATTTTAAATTCCATATTGACGAGGAAAAAAATTATTCCCTGTATATTCACATGTAACGTACAGAGCAGCTAGCCTTACAGAATGGAGATGAGCTAAAAAATTCCAGAAAATGGTATATAAGTTTCAGTTCGTAAATAAACTAAATTCTGCTATAATTACTATTACAGTATTAAGTTGTTTATTTACTGGAAAAATTAACGTTACATAATCACTTAAATAAAATATATTACCTTAATAATAGTCACTACTTATAAAACAATCAAGCTTACCAGGTGAGAATCAGATTCTGTTTTCCGTTTCTTCCGCGTCACGAACTTATCCATGTTGATGTTTGCCAAGAAAGCAGAAGACTGGCGCACACGAGAGCAAAACCACTTTAAAAACAGACTACCTGAAACCTATAATACTGTCGTTTCAGATGACAAGGTAGTGTGGGTAACAATGGGGAGGAAATGCTAACGGAACCCTACCCTAGCTTCGTCCTTTGGCATGAACGGTTTCTAGGAATTAAGGGTTTCAAAGTTCTCACTGGAAAACTCCATACCATGGCTTTCGCAGAAGGGGTAGGGAAAAATAACTAAGGAACTCGAAGGTAGGAATGTAAAGCATGTCAAAGTGTCTGTCATCGTTGTAAATAATAATCTGATATATATATTTTGTGTACACCATTAGCTTTAAAATCACGAAGTGGGCCCCCCAAGGAGGGGCCCATTAATTCCAGGGGGGGCCCGGGCCCCCCTGCCCCCCCCCCCCGGGATCTACGCCCATGGGTAGCACTGTATTCTTATTACGACGAATAAAATTAATACATGTGGTACCTAGTATTCCATTCTGCCAAAAAAAACAGCCTTACTCGTAAAATTGTAATGTAACTAGCTTCATAGAATTTACATTTTTGCACACTGGAATAATTGAAGTAATTGTAGATCATTATTTAATGAGTGCAAATCCAACGTAAATATTCAAGGATTTTCTTATGTAATGTTTTCTGTGACTGAACACAAAAAACTCAGATGTTAAGGTTTTTAATGTCTATAATAAATTATTTAAAGTCTTCAAAAAATTTTTTTAAGATGCTGAAATCCGAGGGAAATATTTTTGTGTAGTGTAGTTTGTTAGCACAGGGCAAGCAGCACAGAAGCTCTAGGGGAGACATAGGCTCGTACATTTCAAATGTTCATGGGCTTTCACAGGCTTGCAGTCTTTCAAAAATAAACTCTGCTGAAATATAATTATATAATTTTAATATAATTTTTTATATTAGAAAATAAAAAATATAACTATGCGTAGCATATTATCCTGCTTCATTAAAACTGTCAGATCTAATTGAAATTCAGTTTTTGTGCCTTACAACACCTATAAACGAATTATGACATAAAATAACAAGAAAAACACATTAACAGAAGATATACACTGATACACATAAATGCGACAAAACACGAAACAACACAACACACAGATTGATCAAGTTCAGTTAACCATTTGGTTACTTTGGTTTTCACAAAAATCTTAAACCGAAACTAAAATGGTGTATACAAAATAAATATGTAGATTACAAAAGCTTAACCAAAAAATATTTGTAGATTATTCAAAAGGAGTTATAATTTTTTACACATTTTATAGTTACTAATGGTTTTAAAAGTGTCACTAATTCTGTAATTGCAAGTTGGAATTCTTAATACAAACCGAGTCATTATGTCTAAACCAACAAAAATGGTAATATAATGTTTGTAATAAAAAGTGCATCACTTATCGAAAGTTTAATACTTAAATAGAAAATACAAATAGGTTATATAGGAATGTAGCATATTCATAATAATTTAAATGCCTGAAATTTGTAAATATTAATTTAAGAACTTTTTCTGCAAACATTTAATTCTTTTCTAATTAAAATCTTTTGTTGCAGAGAAAGTTTTAAATTTAATAAGACCTAAAGATATTCATGTGTTGCTAATAGTATTATCTACACGTTGGTGAAAAAAAGCTTGGCATCCAATATAACTTCAAAGAGGACACCACGTTTAATGTCATTACTTACTATGTGATAATTCTGATTAATTAAATTAGTTTTTTTGACTAAAGGTTATACAGTAAATTCAGAGACGTTTGTTAACTTGAAAATCAGATCTGGACAGCTGAAATATCTTGCTGAATAGTTTCACAAACATATTTCCCAATTATATTTTTTTTTCATCAGCATATTTTCTTGATCAATTCTGATTACAGTTGGAATATCATTTATTAAATATTAAAGACTAGTTGAGATAAACTACTACTCTGTGGAACACCTAATACCATGAAATTGAATTTGCACATTTGACTGCAAAGCGTCTATTTGTAAGATAATTAAAACATATATACCACGCATTGCTTGACGATGCCTAAAATTGACAGTTTTTTAATCATAAGATTATGTTGGAAAGTATCAAAGTCATTGCTCAAGTTGAAATAAATAGAATATTTTATTTTCATCTGGATTTATACTGGTACACACATCAATGTATATATATAATGGTGTGTGTACCATATATATATATATATATATATATATATATAAAGCGTGTGTTAAAGACGATATTCCTGATTGAAAACTATGTGGTTTTACAGATGTGCCTATAAATAGTTTTTTGTCAAAAACTGCTAAAATACTACAAAACATGGGTTTCTGACTAGAATTTAACCGTCAATAATACTTCAAGAAAATAAATACTGATAAATGGTTGAACACACAACCACTCACTGACTGATGCACACTTAATTCAAATATGTTTGTACAAAAGCAAAAAAAAATTTAATGTTTTAAATGTTTGTTTGAGATTTATTTATAACATGTTGGAATGATAATGCTACAGTTACTAAAAACTAAAACGCTACAAATCTACAAAAAATATTTTTGCAAAACTCCGTTCCCCCGGAGAAACCCCCGGAATGGCCACCGCATGGGGAGCCCAAGAAAAGAAACGGGCTCCCCAATTGGAGGCCACCTGGAAGGTTTTTTTCTGTTCCACCCACCGTTTCTTTGGTAGCCTGACTTGTTACAAGGGATTGTATTCCTACCAGAGAAAATGCCACCATTTTGTCTGGGCAATCCGCCTTGGAGGAGCCGGGGCGCGAACCCGGGTCCTACAAGTCACAAGGCAGGCGCTCTACCCCAGAACCAGAGTGGTAGAGCGGATACTTGCAGTCTTCTTAACAGTGACATGATGTTATTCCAAGAGTTTTCTGTAGTTTCGTGTGTCATCAACACGTGCAGTAACGTCTATCCTTGTTAAGGAACAAATTTATGTGTTCTTATGTTGTTCGTTCAGCATGAATTATGTAATTTCATAACAGTGAAATATAATTTGTGTAACTAGTCTGGCAATTTTTTAGTTACTTTCCTGCAAACAATTTTACAATCCCGCTGTACAATAATTATATAGGAATATAGACTAGTAAAAACATACCTATGAACGAGCTTGCACTGTCGATGGTAAAGTTATTTTGAAATAAATGTTAGATATTAAAGATTGTGTTTAGTTAAAATATGCGTGTGCTTACAAGCATGAAGTTATTGTATAAACATTTTATTTATTGGGTTTTAAAGCTACAGAAAAGTTATCTATTTTATATTACTTTTGGCTTTCTTTTGTTTTACCATGCTTTACATGCACAGCTAATCCCTGTAAATCTATTCAAACAACTGTTTGAAAATAACTAAATATTGGAGGTACTGGGGCAACACGAAGCATAAATGGTAACACTATTTTGTAGTGATACTGTTATTTTCATATAAATGAACAAATTAACAAATAGTTAAGGTTACATGAATATTTCTGTTCCATTTACAAAGAAAATTTACGGTGCACAACGGCAAACAGAATAAATAAACGATGAAACTTAACAGATAAAAATTGAAAAAACAACGGCTATACAGAGATGCACAGGTGAACCCAGCGATGTGAAGAAACAGTGATGACAGCACAGACAAACACCGTAAGCAACAGTTGAGCGAAAAAACAGATATTTTGAAAACTACAACGACTAACACAATATATGATTCCTAAGAGAACAGTTGCGACGTTTCGGGAAAGAGGTCTTAAGGCACAAACAGACAGATGTTTGTCATGACATACAGTTTAATTAGTAATGGCGTTTGTCCGAAACTACATCTTGAATTAATTTACCTATTATTTAAAATGTTGTTTGTCAGTGGAAATTTTATTTAATGAACTATACTGAATTTGTTGATATTCACATAGATACTGACTTTCTTTAAACAGATTTGTGTTTTGTTTGTATATTTGATTACACTTCTGTTAACAAGGCACAGATATTATTGCTGAGAAGCTTATTCAAAAGAGGAACCTGTTTCTGTAACAATAAGTGTCAAGAGCGTAGTAAAAAAAAAAGCGGGAAAGTAGGGTTGCCAGATTTATTTAGACAAAGAATTTTATTTTACGAAAATTACAATGGCAGGAATTTCAAAAAGTACTTAAGGGATCGTTAACTAACCTTAAAAAGGTATTTTCAATCATATCTTTGTAAAAGAGTTTCCTGAGGAGGGACTGGCTTCTGCCCTCCCCTTCCACAAATACTGTCTACACCCATGGTAAATGTGTAAACAAAATCACATGTAGTTACACGAAGTAGTAAAGGATATACTCAAAAGACGAGAATTAAAATTTAGGAGACCGTAATATTGGGTAGTTGTACTTATAATTTTATATGTAAATAATTTTTCAAGACATGTGATGATAGCCTACATGGAGTATTATAGTCTGAAACTATGTATTTGTACTATTATGCAATAATCGTACACTCACGCCTGTAGCATAAGGAATCACTACAAGGCAATCTGATGATGAGAAAATATACACTATCGAAGTTTATGTACCAAGTCGTAAGACACTATATTCGTATTTCAGAGAACATAGGTTCAAATACCGACTGGTAATTGTCATATCATTTTGACGTGAAACGTCTTAAAAATCACAGCGAAACACATTGTACCAGAAAAAGTCTGACGAAAAGATCTGTATCATCTTGCTTTAACATTTTTCTAACTATATAAGCTTCGGCCTGAGACGCACTTTAGTCTTCCTTACCAAGACTTCCCAAATACACTTACTTTTAATTTAGGTTCGGAAAAAATTTATTTTCAGTAGCCTGTAGCTCACGACTCAGATGTGATAGCGCGGTGATTCGTGTGATTTTGTATAGAGAACTGACAACACTGGGGAATACAGATTGTACGTTCACCAAAAAACATTAGTTTTGATATTATGCTTTCGGTATCTCATTTATCATATCACAGGCCAATGTTAAACATAATTTTCATCAAATATTAATTGAAATTAATAATAAGCTACCATTTAGTGTCTGTTTTGAATTAAATTTAGTACGTAGTCAATTTCACGTTTTTATTGGTTTTATTTTAAACCATTACACTAAAAGCGACTCGCTGACATCGAAGTTTCACGTGAAACCAACGGCCCTGAGTCTTGATACAGCCCCACCGATTTTTTCTAGAAAATTGGTAGGATGGTTCCGTACTATAGGTCACGGCTAATTCATTTCACATTGTCGCTCTACTGTGGCGTTGAGTTTTGCCGTCTCCATTGATCTCGCTATTAATATGTTTACGGACAAGCAAGTATTTCAGAATAAGAAGAAAAATAATATCGGAAATAGGCTATTCCCCTGGTAAACATACATCAAAATGATTTCAAGGCTTTCATAAATTAATATTCTGAAATGTTTTCACTTAACCAGCTCATTACAGTATTCCTAAACGATTTCTTAGTCATTGAGGCAGTGAAAATATAGGACTAATTTCACAACTACTTAATCAGTAAAATTTAAACAGCAAACGCAAATCGTTCTCAAGTAATGTATAACAAATATTCCGTATTCACAGTACACAGATTGGAAATGCTGTGAATTTTTTTATATATATTCTTAATGGCAATAGTTTTTTTTTGTACATCTATATGTTAAAATACTCTTCTAATGGTTTTCACAGCACATGCTAAAAACATAATGCTAAATTAACAATACCCTGTAACATCCTCAACATGACAAAAACAACACCACCGCCATTACGAAGTAAGGTAGTAGTGATGTCAGCCCACGAAAAGTGAACCCCAACAGCCCATGAGAAATATAGTGTGGGTATTATTAAAGATGTACTAACGCAAACATATTTTTTCTGTGAAATCATTCATGCTTAAGTTTATTTTATCGTTCAATTGAATTGCCACCTCAGTACTATAGGTGGTTATACATGTGATAGTGAGTAGTATGTAAATGGGGCTACTGGATCAGGATGCAGGATGTGGTGCCGGTGCCGGTGTCCGCCATCTTGGATTTGTGACGTCACGGCGGCAAAAATTCCTCAAAATTCCTCAAAAATGACTCAAAATGACTCAAAATTTCCCGTTTTAAGAAAAAATTTCCCGTTTTCGAGGGAAAAATTCCCGTTTCGAGGGAAAATTTCCCGTTTTATTCCTTAAAAATCCCAGCGGCTGAAAATTCCTAAAACTGGCTTAAGCATCCTTAACTCAAGCCAACGTTAAGCCATTTATAGGATTATGACGTCACCGTTGCAATTTCCGTTACGCCCGCCAACTTTAACTTTTTTTACTATCCGATTTTAATGAAAAAAATTTAAAATTTATAAAAAAATTAAATTAATAAAATTTTAATATATTTTTTATAAAAAATATACTTTTTAGACATGGAGTTCGGAGTCCTCGGTTCGAACTCGACGAGGTCAAAAAAAACTAAAAATGGCGACAGGCTCCTTCCACCACGGAAGTCACCTACAGACTAACCTACCACCAATAACAAGGTCAACTTGAATGATGTCATGTCCGCCATCTTGTCTTCGTCTGCTGGTAGCCATCATCATCTTGTTATCGTCGGCGAGAGTGCGCTGACACCATGTTAGTTTAATTCTTATCCGCTAGAGTGCAGTAATCATTTATTATTGCTGTGTCACCCGCCATCTTGTCATTTGACCGCCATCTTGGAATCGTGTAATTATTTAGCTAGAAATTCGGGAAAAATTCCAAAATTCATTAAATAAATAGCTTATTAATTTACAGATTGATTCGACCAGTTTCAGTCCTTGGTTCGATACCCGATCGATGCAATAATGTTTAATTTGATGTAAAAAAATAATAATTTCATTATTCCATGTTCAACATTCTTAAAGAGACATTAAAACCTCTACTGTCATCATCATCCAATAAACCATCAACACCAACATATTGGTAATTCATAATTTTAATGCTAGAGATTCGGGAAAAAGTTCAGAAATCATTAAATAAATTTCCAATCAATGTACTGAGTAATTAGATCGACTTAGGTCCTCGGTACGATTCTGGACGATGAAAAAAAAATAACAATTTAACATAATAGTAACAGGTTCGAGGAATTAAACACCACAAGTTCTTTCACAAACATAATATTTATTACATAATTTCTATTCTACTACAGGATCACTTACGAAAGCCAGCAAATTTACAATCATTTAGTTCCGCAGCGGTGTGAAATGACTAATTCTTAGCTCCAATCGGTTTATACTAGACAGAGTCCAGCCAGAACCTTTACAGACATAGTTCTCCTCTTCTTGACAGAGTTTCTGGATTCCGTTTTTAACAGTTTGCTTCACATCGTCAGAACTATAAATTACTGCAGCCGATGTCTTGAATGCACACTTCTTCACTTTGTCATCTAACGGATACGGCTTTCCATATAGACAGTCCAACCACAAGTTATATTTCAAAGGTCCGTTTGTCGCTACGTCATCAGTAAGCTGATTGATTATGTTCTGTCTAATATCATCAAGAAAAGTACAAATGTCCTTCGACTCACCGAACGTATTTAGATAATAATAGTCTTTCAACGTTCCACGAAATGCAGACTGCGCCAAGTAGAATCCATTATCGTTTACTTGTAATGCACCGAACACAGTCTTAGGTTTAGTTCCATGTCCAGACGTCATAGCAATCGGTTTCTGCACATCTGTTGTTTTGCTTGTACGCTCACGAGTCTCCAATCTAAAGCGAGGAGTCGAAATGTTGACAGGTAGTTCAGCAGGAGCACAGACTCCACCTTTACATTTTTTCGCATGATGTCGCAAACTGTCAATTCGAGTAAACCATTTAAGGCACTCATCACAGCGAAACTTCATTCGAGAAGGATTCTTCGTGCATTTGCTCCGCTCATGTCTTCGTGCATCATGGGAAAATGCGAACGACGTATCACAGTAGCTGCAAGGATACCGTGGTGATGAAGACGAGCCTTTCAGACCTGATCCAGATACAGGCGTTGCAACAGTAGTACCATTTCCAGGCATACTCTTATGCACATCGATGCATCGTTGTTGCGCCGAAACCTTTACTTTCTGCCGCACAGCAGGACCTTTGCATGCCTTCATGTGCGTTTTCATATTATCTTTTCTGGCAAACTGCTTATGACATTTCTCACAAACAAACATTTTACGATATAGGTTCTTGGCACATTCGCTCCTCTCATGTCGTCGAGCATTGCTGCTGTTTGAGAAAATCTTGTCACAGTAACAGCACCGATGTTCGTTAGTTGTTGTCGATTCGGCATCCATTGAAGCCTCCATCGAGGGCGAAACGAAGTTCGTCGAGTTTTCCTGCACAGCCAGCACTACCGGAATTAAAGTCTCTTCTGCTGGTGGTATCGCGTCTGATGAAGTCTCCTCCAGTGTTGTCAGAGGCGTTGCCAACGGGATCTGCTCCAACATCGTCGGCGCCGAGGTAATGATTCCCGTAGTCGATGGTACATCCTCCATCGAGTACGACGTTAAAGTCGGTAAGGATGCCATCGAAGTCTCAAGAACAGCAATTACACGACTTATGCACCAGAAGAAACAAACTAGGTGATCCGTACACCGTCGACGACAGTAACAAACTGAGCGTCCTGCTGTCTAGGACTCGTTTATATGTATTAACCGGTTTGAATAATACGCTAGTCAAATCAAGAACCATTTACAATAATACGAGAGTCAAAACAACATTAAAAAATAGAAGCACCATCAAAAAAAAAGGAAGCACATTTGAAAGCATCATCAACAAAAAGGAAGCACATTTGGAAGCACCGACAACGAAATGGCAGCACATTTGGAAGTACCGTCAACGAAAAGACAGCCCATTTGGAAGCACCGACAACGATAAGACAGCACATTTGGAAACGCCGACAACGAAAAGGCAGCACCATCATCGAAAAGGCAGCACATTTGTCATTAGCACCAATATTCATTGGCTCCAATATTCATTGGCTCCATTATTCATTGGTTCCATCAGTCTATTGATTCCATCAGTCTAGTAACTCCATCAGTCATTGGCTCCTACAGTCATAGGCTCCAATTGTCTTTTGTATCATCAACTCCAAACATATTCGGCTAGAATTCTACGAGTCTAAGAGACTATGAGGCCACAAGGCTACGAGTCTTAAAACATCTAGCTGGTTACGAGTTATTCATGACCACGAGACTGCGTGACTAAACGAGCGCTTGGCTACGAAACTACATTTCTATGAAGCTACATGGATACAAGTCTACTCGGCTCCAACACGCAATGTACACACAGTACACACAGGAAACGGAACGTACACACAGTACACACAGGAAACGGAACGTACACACAGTACACACAGGAAACTGAACGTACACACAGTACACACAGGAAACGGAACGTACACATAGTACACACAGGAAACTGAACGTACACACAGTACACACAGGAAACTGAACGTTCACACAGTACACACAGGAAACGGAACGTACGCACAGTACACACAGGAAACTGAACGTACACACAGTACACACAGGAAACTGAACGTACACACAGTAAAAACAGGAAACGGAACGTACACACAGTACACACAGGAAACGGAACGTACACACAGTACACACAGGAAACTGAACGTACACACAGTACACACAGGAAACTGAACGTACACACAGGAAACGGAACGTACACACAGTACACACAGGAAATGGAACGTACACACAGTACACACAGGAAACGAAACGTACACACAGTACACACAGGAAACGAAACGTATACACACAGTACACACAGAAAACGGAACGTACACACAGTACACACAGGAAACAGAACGTACACACAGGAAACGAAACGTACACACAGTACACACACACTCACACACACACACACACACACACATATATATATATATATATATATATATATATATATATATATATATATATAATTGAAATTAAATTGTGTTTTAGTATTTATTGTAACTTTTATGATTAAGGCAAAATTATGTCTCTTATTTATCTCTTATTTTATCAATCTCACTAACAATATGAATTATGCATCCTCAGTTTAATTAGATTTTTATTTTAATATTTTTGAGAATTAAGAAAGCTTGAAATGAGGGGCTTCCTTCACGTAAAAAGTAACTATACAGAAATTTTGCGTGTTTTAAAAATAGAGTGTAACATATTAATCGCAAGATGCCTGTAAGATTTCAAAATAATCATTATCTATATTAACAACGTATGAATACAGAAAAAAAGCTTGACTCATCTTGAAAAAGAAGGACCAACGGGATGAATATTGAAAGAATGATACTAAATATGTATGAGGAGGTTAAAAGAAGGAGAGTTAAGGAGTGGCAGAATTGTCTGGATTCCAATTGGTCGTTAAATAGCGTATGTTTCGAAACTGTCGTGTTCGAGGTGAGGAGGTTTCCATTGCGTGCATATTATTGGAGTGAATTTCATTCGTACTTACACTTCTAGAAAAGGAAGAAAATATATGGACTTTCCAATGAAGAATTCACCTCTAATAAACTGAGAGTTATTCGTAATTTAAAATAATATGAGATTTGAAGAAACTACGTCAGATTCCCTACTCCAAGTTTTGTGGGTTTTTTTTTAATACGTTACGCACGCACGTAGAAGGAAGAAAAATGATAAATGTTTTTTATATACTAAACTAACTTAATTCTTGTGGATTTGTGTTCAACGTAAGTAACTTCAGCAGGAGCGCCGTAACTAAATTTTGAGGGTTGAGGGGGAAGGGGGTAAGACAAAAGTAATGAACCTTAGACATTTATGTGGACCGACTCAATCCACATATATCCTCATGCTCCAATTTTTTCCCAACTTATCATGTAATATATAATACCACATTTAAAAAAAATTTCAAGTACACCGCTTTTTCTTTTATCGTGATCACAGCTAAAGCTATAATAAAATATAAATAATAATAAAACGAAATTCTAAATGCAATAACTCAGAACTTCCACGAATAATATGGTAACTGATATTTTTAAGTTGCCTGAGGAGGTTTTTTGTGGAACCAGATTCCTTGCTAAGCCATTCAACAATTTCAGCGCGGGACAAAGGTGGATCTCGCAGGCATATTCTTCAGCAACTTCAGCTGAGTACGTAGTTCATTCATCTCAAAATCTTCTCGAAAGAGTTAAAGACTTTTTCCGAGGTCAGTTAAGACAGCGCAGACGTACACAGTATGGTTACGAAGGCAGTTCTGATTCCTTCCACATAATTATCTGTGCTGTATATTTACATTTAACATTTGGCATCGGCTAATTTGGGCTAGCTTTCCTGTGCGTTTGTGAATTTCATTTTTGTTTGTACGTCCTTCGGAGTTATCTCTATGACACGCGTTGTGAGCAAGCGATAGCGTAGGTCCGAAATAACGTTTTTAATGCTCGGCTGGCTTTCCACATCGTCGAGTACGGGCAGGCATTACCTCCGTGTCTAGCGCCGTAAACTAGCGTGCATCCAGAACAATGGGCGACTGGTGTTGGGAAGGGAAAGGTGCACATAATGACACGGTGGTATCCAGCCCACGGCAGGCATTCTTCCGAGATCGCGAGGATGAGCGCTCTTCTTCTAGCTTCATCGCGTGTAGTTGTTGTTAGGCCCAGGAGTGCCAGTTCGGAACGGTATCCAGCCGAAGGCATCGCAGAAGAAAGTGTCCTCGCTGGCCTTACCCAACTAAAACTTAAAAACAAATCAGCATAACCATCTTCGAAATTAAGAAGTGTCGATAATACTATCAAGATTCTAAGAAATTATTTTCACACTATAAAATGAACTATCTGACGTACCCTCGATTCGCTGCGGAAGTCTACATGCATAACACTTTTGCACTGTTCATTATAAAGACGGGCAGACAGACATAAGAACAAACTCTGTTATTAGTATAGATTACCCATGATAGCAGAGAGTAAATATTAAAATGCCAATTATTTATTATGAACTTGAATAGAAACTGAAATGTTTACCGTCTCACACGACTGCATTTCAGAAATGAATAAAATTTAAAAGTGAAATATGCTGCTAATAAATGGTCACAGTTTTAACAAAAATATGCAAAGAATTTTATAGTTGTCTGACTGTCTGCTATATTTTTTTAAGCAGAGTATACTCTTTATTCACATGGAATAGTGAGGGTTTATACAGATTAAGTGCGACCAAAATATCATTTCTTAGTGCTGCTCTATGACCTACTGTAAAACATATGTACATGACCTATAAACATGATCCTCGCTCATGTGGTGAGGGTTATGGGTTCGATGCCCCACAACCCGGCATGACTCGCACGTACGGGCACTGTGTTGGTGCATCAGGAGGTTTGGAAGGACCAGTTTCCTAAAGTATTGGTCAGATTGCGCAGAGGATTCAGGCCACTGGCGCGGTGGTCTAGCAGTGACAGCCAGCACTCCCGCCTTCCACCAAGGCGACCGGGGTTACACTCTCGGTGGTGGAAAACGTGGCGGACGTTGCCGCGATACGTTGAGTGTTTTCTCGGGACACTCCCGTCCCCCCGATCCTCCACCAATTCATTCCGTCGGTGCTCCATACCCCGTCTCATCTCACCTCATGCATCCTCCAGGCCGGCCGCGGAAGGACACGTCTGTTCCTCGGGTAGGACAGACGACTGCTCACTCCATCCATGTCGACCCTGCCTCAGGCGGGGGAATACGTGTTGATTTTAATTTTCACTTTCAATATTGTGTGATGCTGTAAAAAAAAGGTTAATAATTAATACTGCACCTGTATTGCCAATTAAATTGAATAATAATAATAATAATAAACAAACCACTAACTTTAAAATACATTCCATGAAAAGACACCACGCTGTCATTAAGAATTTATTGTAAGTATGACTGCACGATGTAAATTTACGAATGTCTGGGGTGACATAAAGCAGTCGGTGAAGGAAACCTCTCAAGATAGTACAGAGCACACTCAAAATAAAATCTTGGCTACGTGAATCAGTTCACACGCACTCACTCATAGGAGACCGAAGATAGTGCATAGGCCCAGTGACGTCATAGTTAATCTTCGTGGACCCCTAACTGCCCAACATATAATTCCAACGGAAACGTCTGAATCTGAAAAAAAAAAAAAAAAAAAACAATTTTACTTTAAAAATGGCAAAAATAATTCCCAAAAATGCACGACACAGCGTCTGACTCAGGGTTGGTAAATAGTGTAGATCCCAGTGATGTCGGGAAATGCTGCTTTCGATATTCCTGAGTCATTCAAGTGTAACCGGCGTTAAATGGTCGAGATGCATCGGCAACGGACAGAGAGAAAAGGGTGCAACTAGCCCAAGAGTGATGGATCTTGGCTTTCCTTCATCCGGGTCAGAAACTGTGCTTAGCACCCCTCCCCCCCCACCCTCCCCCCATAACCCAATTCAATAACCAGCCACTGCACTCCGTCCAGCCCGAGCCTGTGTCCATCCCTTTATCACCCCGTCATGCGTAGCGACATAGGAAAAAAAAGTCATCTGTCAGTTTACAAAAGATTCCTTTCCTTTGGAAACCAGTTGCCAAGAAAAAGTTTGTAATACTGCAAGAAACATATTGTAGCTTTCAACAACACAGCGTTATGGTTAATTTTTGCATGTGTGAAATGCGTTTTTTGAGATAATAATGAGTACTTCTTACGAAATTTGGCGCATAATTTTACATTTTAATCTATTTTTTCAATATTTTTTTACATCACGGAAAATATAATCGAACATTAAATAATTCGTATTTATTTGGTTGTATCATGCTTACTATGTGTTCAGTTTTAATCCTGGAAAGCAATTCAGGGAACGGTTTAGAAATATCTTTAACTATTGGTGGTACCGGCACAGCACAAAGCATACCTACATTCCCGGGTAAGAATCCGAACCCAGTATCACTACGAATACTATTTTGTAGCTATACAGTTGTTTTCATGTAAATGCACAAATTTACAAATATGTGTAAGTTGACGTGGATATTTCTGTTTTATTTACAAACTAAAAATTATGCTTCCACTCGCTTCTTCGTCCGCATTCCTTCATCCTCCACGACCAGAACGCAAGCATACTCACTACAAACTGAGTAATAAAGATCTCCAGTGAAAACATGATTATTTATAATGAGTAAAATCACAATATTAGTATGTATTTTTTTTTCTATTCGTCTTTTAATTCACTCTTTTTTCAGTCTAAAAAAATTGGTTGTCTGTAAAGTCGGTTTACGGACTATAGTTTGACGTGACGTCATAACAAAACATTGATGAAATGATTGCATACTTTATGAATAAAATTGAATCATTTTAATTTTAATAATAAAAGATTAAATACTTGAAATTATACTAGTAATCAGATTTTTAAAATGCAAGAATAATTAATCTTTATTGCCGAAATTGTTGTTGTAATAAGCAATGAAAACCACATTGACTTTTCACTTCACTTTATAAACAGTGGAGCGGAAGAGAGATAGATACGGCGCAAGCATACAATGAGCGTAACGGGACACAGCGTAACGGAACAATGTGCGTAACGGGACACTTTTTCGTGCGTGCAGCCGGCGTTCATCGATTTATTAGACGTTGTCTCGTCAAAATCATTAGTTGGCCCTTCCTTGCTCTCTAACCCAACACCCGGGGCAAGTTGTTCACCCGTTCCCCCCTCTTTAAACCCATTTAGATCCGCCCTCGAGCCAAACACGTCATTTTCAGTGACGAAGAAGGCGATAGTGTTAGTCTGTTTTTTTCCTGGAACTCCGTTCATCTGGCTGATGGCGTTGAGTGTTGAGGCCACAGGTCAGAGAACTGGACTGCCTGAGAGTTCGAGCAGATCCTCTGAATCACATGATTCTGCAAGACAGAGTCAGCCCTCGACCACAACATTTCTGAGACGGCAAACTGAAGGCGGTGGCTGCTTTGAAAAAATATATAGTTTGTGATCACTAAGAAATATTTTTGTCAATACAGATTCCTCTTTCCTCCTTTTTAAAATAATTTTTTTCGTGACATCATAAATAATATAACATTTGTATGTATCTGTTCAGAAATCTCAGGTATAAAAATGTGTTCATTACTCACACAAAGGTGTATTTCTTCGAACAAGGTAGGCTATGCAAAATTAAAGATTGGCATAGCAATCTCGCTACACTAAAAATAATTTATCGTGTTGTTCTTGTTCTGTCACTCATCAAAGTTTTCTTGACTTAGGTTAAAGGTAGTCTTTCTCTTTTCAAATTATATCTTATTATTATTATTCAAATATACATTCTGTTATTAGCTATGGTATTATATTTTGGGGGAATTCCTCAAATTGGAAAAAAATATTTATTTTACAAAAAAGAATTGTGAGAATTATATGTGGTAAGGAACACAGAAGTCACTGTAGACAAATTTTTAAAACAAATAAAATAATGACTGTGGTAAGCATATATATATATATAAAACAATATTGTTTTATAACAATAATATACAATTAGTAAAAAATAGTGATATACATAAATATTTAACAAGAAACGCTGATAAAATACATAATGTACAGCATAGAACCAAAAAATATACACTAAATCCATTTTATATGGGCATGAAATTAATTAACAAACTCCCAAAAAGTATTATGGAAAATAGTAATAACCATACATTTGCATCTCAACTTAAAACCTTTTTACTACAAAAAGCTTACTACTCATTAGAAGAATTCTTTGATAAATAGTATTTTATTTTATTTTGTATCATGTAAATGTATTTCTGTATTGTTGTATTTTAGTGATGTTTGCTATATGTAATGTGTTTTTATAAATTGTTTATTTGTCTATGATCATATGTGTAACATATATATATATATATATATGTTTTATTGTTGTTTTTTTTAATGTTGTTTGTTATATATATTGTGCTTTTAAACTGACAACTTCTACCTGTTTTAATTTGTTTGAATATGTATTTGTTTTCATATGTAATACTTATGTAGTAGTTTATTGCGGTTCTCTAATTATATATGTATGTGAAATGTGGTTCTGTAAATTGACAACTTCTTCCCATCTGCTTGGGTTGTATAGAAGGCCACAATAAATAAAAATAAAATAAATAAATAAATAAATGCATGTTTCGCCCCATCTGAGAAAGCAAGTGTCATTCTTGATAGTTGAAGTATTTGGTAATTGCTGTGAGTGCTTGGGTAAGATGGGACCGGCTTCGTTTACTGTTTTTTTTTTTTTTACTAGAGAGGGGTTTCGATCCCGGGGGCCTCTGGGTTATGGGCCAGTACTCAAGCGAGTTTTAATGTAATTTCCTACTTTTATTACTTTCATTGTATACCTTAACCCTATTTAATAATACATAGAGACCGGGAAAATTTGCGGATTAATTTCGTGATAGGCTAAAATTCAAACTTGTGAACAATTCTGCTGGTTCTGCTATTGGCTCGCAGTTTAACTGGAGCTCTCTAAGCCAATGGCAGACTATTTACCAAAGAAGCGTCGAATCACAAGCCATCCACTGGAGACGCCTCACAAGTTAGCACCCAATGAACACGCGCAGTAGCGGCCGGTATTAAAGAGCACAGGTGCACGTGCACACCCAGTTTTCTACAGAACATTTATTTATTTTGTAGAGTTAAAAGTTCCTTTTTATATACTTTTACCAGTGGCAGCTACCAGAGTTACACTCGTCGCTTTGTTTGCATCTGTCTCGGACGTCTGTTTTGATTGCGGCGATACGTCAACGCTGTAGTGTTCACAGTGGATCTGTGCACGAAACGCGCTGCCTGCATGACTGCCTCGGTCCTTTTGCGCATGCGCACGAAGGAATTACGTCACCTCCTACGGGAGATTTTACACTGGACGAGTGCACGACTCTGGTGTGCTCGTGATTGTCCTGGCGTTTCGTTGCTCATTGATGGAGTTCCAAATTTCAGCACGCACAGCAGCACTGATCAGAGAAGTAAGTCATAACTTATGAATCAGCCCGGTAGATGCCAGTATTGTCCACTCCAATACTATCATCCCTAACCAAACAAACTTTTCGTTTACAGTTTTTTACGTCCAGTGGAAACAAGTAGTTGCGTGTGGTTCAATGCGAGCGTAAATATCTTTTAATAACTAGTGTGTGTGTGCGTTTGCTCAGCTGAAAACCAGAAGAATGGATTTTTTTTACAAATAAATAATACCTTTGTAGCATTAAAGTTTGTACAATCATATTTTTTAGCTTCACATTGCTTTCAGGTGCAACACTTTGATAAGCTTAAGCCCCGCCACAAATTTGAAAAATCAAGAACATCAAACATATTTTTTTATTATTTATGTGAGGCTTGATCAGCGATCTACCATTTTGAATTACAATTTAAAATCTCTTAAAAAACAACTAGTCTGCTCAATAAGCTTCGTTGTGTTAATTCGGGCTACAAATACAGACATGAGTTTGTGTAATAAACGAAATAGGCCTATATCTTTCACGACTCCAAGGTAAGCAGTAACTGCTACGGTGCCGCACCAACACAGATAATCTGACACCAAAACAGGCTTAAACAAAGCAGTAAGGTAGGAGGTATTCTTTTTTTTTTCTTTATGAGTGCATATGTGTTCGCATGTGTGTATGTATGAGTAAGTAAACACCCATAATTTAACATCACCGGCCGCTACTGAGCACGCGTGTTTGCTTGAGAAATGCAGAGGATAGTGGAAGCTATACTAAAGGTCATTGAATCCGCGAATTTTTCAGGTCTCTAATAATACATTGCAGTTTCTGCCACAGACTCAACAAATTATTATTAAAAAAAACTGCAAAATTCGTGTAATTTGGCAAAAGTGTGGTAGCAAAGGTTTGCCAACTTAAAATTTTCTTGTTATTGGACACGCCCTAAATAACAGTTGACCAAATAATGTGGGACCCCTAGGAAACGTGACACTTGGCAACAGCCATTAAACACATTACATCCACTTGATTGTGAGGCCGTTTGTTGAGCATAACCTCGAGTCAAAAGAGAATGTGAATGTAGCATTATTTTTACTGATCATTTCGTTTGCATAAACAAACAGTAAATTTCCCGCTTCGATTCACCAAGTAATAAAATAATAATTCGTTTTATACAGAATGTTCCATAAATCTACTTCAAGCCTTTAATGGGCCAGTTAATGACAGTTATGAATCATTTTATTTTTCATGGTTATCATTAGTAAAATTATTCAATATTGCGAAACAAAAATTCTTATCACAGCATCTAATAATTTGGAGCATGGAGGGGAATTTAAAACTTTTGAAAAAATGCCTATAACTCAGAAACTGCACATTAAAAAAAATTGTTACAGAACCGTAATTAATTGGCTTATATCTACTGGTCTTGGCTTGACACTAGGTTCTCTGGCATGCTGTATATGCCCAGATATAAAGAAGCATGCTTGCCACACACTCCGTGGTCCAGATCAGATCCTCGTTTGCCCGACACCGTGTTTTCAAGAAAGATACGCGGAGGGCAATGTGGTGGGAACTACATCAATTTATATACATATATAATATATAGAGTCACGACCTTGACTTTCAAATTCACGGTCAAGGTTGAAAACTTTCCCACACGCCCGCTACCAAGAGGGCCATGCGCACAGCTTCCCGAAACAAATCTATGTATACATGTATACTGAGTCCCGCCTTGAGCGCGCTAAGTGAGATTCATTAAAACAAACCAATCAAGTTATCAACAAATGTTTTATTTAAAATACCGAGCGTCCAATGGGATTGCAAGATTTAAAAAAATATAATATATAACAGCTAAAGTTTATAATTTTCTCTTAAATTTATCAAATGCAATAACAACATTCGTTACGATCATGGCTGTCGCTGCAAACTATAGTGTCTCTTAACAAGGACATTCTCCACTCAGTCCACAGTGCGTATAAAACTGTATAAACATCTGTTTCTAAATTTCGTTTTTAAACTGTATCTTTAGTAGAGTGAAAAGGGCTGAAACGCGTATTTTTAAGAGTTAGCCTATTCTTTAATGCGAATCGCCCGGTACAAATTCTTGAAAGCACCCAAGGGCCTTGAAGCATTACTAGAGACCTGAAAAATTCGCGGATTCAATGACCTCTAGGATAGCCTCCATTATCCTCTGCATTTCTCAAGCAAACACGCGTGTTCATTTGGCGCTAACTTGTGAGGCGTCTCCACTGGGTAGCTTGTGATTCGAGGCTTCTTTGGTCAATAGTCTGTCATTTGCCCAGAGAGATCCAGTTAAACTGCGAGCTAATAGCAGAACCAGCAGAATTGTTCGCATGTTTGATTTTTAGCCTATCACGAATTGAATCCGCGAATTTTTCCGGTCTCTAAGCATTACATATTTATCTCCATTTCTCCGCCATTTTATGCTGTGGTTACCACACAAATTTCATGACGAGAGAAGACTACATACGCGCCAGTTCGGACGAGATACCGCGTTAGAAAACACCCAAAAGAGCGTCGCGCTTATCGTCCCGCCTCGCCAACACAGATACCATCCTGACTTGGCGGGCCCCTTAAGAGTGGTATATACCCCTTTTTAAAACCAGTTATACATGCGTCCACTACTAGCCTATTTTCTCGAGAATTATGATAGCTACAGCTTTCAGATTATTAATCTGACGAGAAAAGTAATGCAGTTTTTCCAATATAGTTTTATATTTTGGAAATCGTGACGCAAAATATATTTACAAAAATGGTAAAAACAAGAAATTCGTTGACGAATTTCTAGTTATTCGATGAGAAAAATGAAAATTTGAATCTATATTGGAAAAGATTATATTTTTCTGAATAAAATGGTATATTAAAAGTATAAGGTCACAGCATTAAATATCTGTGTATTTGGTTAGGAAAACTGGCTAATTTGGCATTTTTAGTGTCTGCCTTGTGCTGCTCGACGGGAAAGTTGACGCCAAGCTCCGGGAAGACGAGCAGGGTGGGGATGACACTGACACGCCTCAACGTCGCCCGCGGTAGGGGAAGTGCTGATCTGTAACGGTGATAAACCTCCTCCTCCCTTCTTCCTCCTCCCGCTACACAGCAACACCATTTCTCTAAAGGATTCATAGTCCAGGCATTTTATGAGAAAAAGGGGTCGATTTATGGACAAATTGCGAGAAAAGGTTTTACTATATCAAAATTTGCAGACAAATTTGTAGAATAACATATCCAAAATCCACCGAAATCCACTTTATTTTGGTAACGTTTTTCCCGGGATTTGTCCCGGAAAAATGCGGAATAAATTAATAACTGTAAAACGGTGCGTTCTACGAAGAAAGGTATAGACACTAAAATTAAAGAGAGCCAAATTTACCATAACATATCAAAATTTTACAAACATTCATTAATAACTACTGTTTTGTTTTCTGGAATTCGTCACGGAAAAACCTAAAATATTGAAATAAATTGAAAATGGCGCATTTTACAGCATGTTTCAGGACAAAGTTAAAGTAAACAACGATTTTCATAGTATATTGCAAATTCACAAAAATCAACACAAAATAGGTTTTTGGTTTTCCAGAAAATTTCCTGAAAAAAAAAAGGACAAAACGAAAACGTATCGTACGTCAAAGAAATTCGTGACTAAAATTAAAGACTTTTTTGTATTAAATATAATTTCATTTCAACAAAATCTGCTCATATATATAAATATATATTTACATATGTATATAGTTTTTTTTGTGACTCGTCCTGGAAAATCTTTAAAAATTCAATAAAACGAAAACGGAACATCGTATTGAAAAAGTTTCGGTGGGACAAACAGAAGCACACAAGATTTCCTATACCAGATCCTAAATTCACTGAAATCTGGTATATAGATTTTATTTTGTGATCGGCCACGGAAAAAGTATTGAATATGTAGGCAAAATAACAGAAAGCATTGTATCCCATGTAAAATTGTCGGATCCGAACTATATTTAATTTCCATAATATACAAGTATTTTAAAGTCACTTAAATTATATTCCTTTTTCAGTTAGTGATGTGTTAAAACGTTTTTGAAATCTACCAAAAAAAATCAGACTCATTTCAACTGCTTATTGTTTGAAAGAAAAATTTGACACGTCCATTCTCACAAAACATATCATAAAATTAAATTTACACAAGATTTCCAGTGACCTGTATCGAGAAGAAATAGAAAAATATACACACATTGGGATGCACTCTGTAACACACAATACTGAATAAATATGCATTAGGTAACATACATAAGTACTTTAATTTAAAATATAGGTTACCTAAACAAACATCAGCGTGATTTTATATTTCTATTAATGTTAAACTGATCCAAAAATTCGGAAAATAACCTGCATATCAGCTCGAAATGTTATTTAATAGAATCATCCTGTTTAAGAGCGTTATATACCCATTTTTAAAACCAGTTATACATGCGTCCACTACTAGCCTATTTTCTCGAGAATTATGATAGCTACAGCTTCCAGATTATTAATCTGACGAGAAAAGTAATGCAGTTTTTCCAATATAGTTTTATATTTTGGAAATCGTGACGCAAAATATATTTAAAAAAATGGTAAAAACAAGCAATTTGTTGATAATTTTCTAGTTATTCGATGAGAAAAATGAAAATTTGAATCTATATTGGAAAAGATTATATTTTTCTGAACAAAATGGTATATTACAAGTATAAGGTCACAGCATTAAATATCATTGTATTTGGTTAGGAAAACAGGCTAATTTGCATGGATATGTAGGAACACCCTACCTAAAAAGCCGTCACAGTAATTGCAGTCCTCGGGAGGTAATTCGCGCCGGTTTTTACAGGTTGATCCATGACAGTTTCCACAAGCCGAAGAACATGGGATGCCGTGTTTCCTACAACTGCAGTTGGATGCACCGCAACCATCTTCGTTGCAAGTGCACCTGATTACCTTCAAAAGGCATTCCATAACTGTTGGCTTGTCTGTCGAAATTGGCAAATTGTCTCCATCCCCATTCTTCTGGATTCATCTTAATTCCCTTCCATTCTTGTATCTGATAGAAAACCCTTAAGAAATGGAAACGAGCTGAAGCACTAGTTGGAGGTAACTGTTCTGGTTGTACACATTTAGAACTAGTAGCTGCATTCTCACTTAACACTTTACAACGCAAAGTGTCGAAAGTGTCACTTCTTGACCCATTGTACAGGCGTACTACAGCTGTTCTGCCGATTTTACAGTGTCTTCTTTTGACACACTGGGAATGCTATCTGAAAATACTTTCGCAAGTTGCCTGAAGGCACTGTCATTCTGGAGAAGATCCAATATTTTCCCCTTTATACCATAGATGTGTGATGTCGTGTCACATCCCATGAATGCATGACAGAAAAGAATATTACTACAAATTTCATCACCGAGCTTCAGCTTTAGCTCCTTAATGTGATATGTTTTCTTCTGCCTTTGTTCACTTTTTAAACACAAACAGTTATGTGATTGTGAGCCAAAATATTAGAGTAAAAGGACAAGTAAATCTGTGTCTGTTCCTATAACTATTGTCAATTGTTCTTTTGCACATTTAAAGCTTCTTGGACAATGTAAATATCTGCATCACCTGGTGCTTCGACAACAGGACATTTTCTTCGCGTACATGTATTGCTAATAACCTTAAAAATTGTCCTTTATTTCGCTCGTTCAAAAAAAAAACATATCTTTACGGAGTGATAGCTGCATTTCTCCTGTGAATTCAACTACAGGTGATGCATTACCTCTTGCTCTTCTAATATGTGCTGTGTCTTTAGTACTGTGAGTTTTCCCATATCCATCAAATACAGTAGTTGCTAATCCATAATTTTTCAAGATGAAACTCACGTACAGCTGAGCGATCTCGTTGTATGTTGCAGTATGGGACCAAGGTAACTGATGAAGTAAATATCCTCCGTCAATGACATATTTAATTTAATTTTATATATTTTATCGTTTGCAGAGTTATAACACATGGATACATAAAATCACTCAGTACAAGGGAATGGGAATTCAATCGTATAAATAGTAACTACATATACCAGGACAATAGTACATAAATTTTAAGCACATTTTGATAAAGGTCAATTATATAATGCAATTTTGTTGCCCTTAATTTAATTCACGATTTATTTTGAAGTACGGTGCACGGTTTCCGTTTTTTTTTTCTTTCGATAAATTTTTTCCGGGACATTTCCTGGAAAACAAAAAAAAAAAACAATTAAATGTTGATCTGTGTTAAATTCTCATATATTATGAAAAACATTGTTTACTTTATCTTTTTCCTAACCCATTATACTGTAAAGTGCACAATTTTCGATTTATTTCATTTTTAATATTTTTTCCGGGACTAATCCCGGAAAACGAAGCAGAATTTATAAGATGATTTTCTTGAACTTTGGATATGTTATGGAAAAGATAATGTTCTTTAATTTTTGTCTCTACAGGTTTTGTCGTCAGATGCACCGTTTTTGAGTTATTATTTTATTTCGCGTTTTTCCGGAACAAAACCCGGAAAAAAGTTACCAAAAGAAAGTGGATTTCGGTGGATTTTGGATATGTTATTCTACGAATTTTTCTGTGAATTTTGATGTAAAAAAAACTTTTCTTGCAATTTGTCCATGTTTTTTTCATATCTTTCCTGGACTATCATGGCGAGTAGCTTGAAAAGAATCTTCACTCGGTAGCAACCTACATTGTACAAGATTTTTAAGTCTGTTGATTCGTTCAATGGTTCGTTAATGCTGTTTGTGAGCTTTCGCATAATATAAAAAAGACGCAATTATCTGTTAGTCGGTACGCATGAAAAAAAAGCAAGACAAACGAATCGGTAAGTTAGGGCGACTTTATTTAAGTGCGAAACGGAAGAAAAGAAGAGCAACAGCTCTGATGGAGTACCAGAAACAAAGGTAAGATATAGCGATACCGATATTAATTTTTCTTTTATTAATGTAAAAGAACACCGGAGAATTCCAAACCCGGCTAAAAACTATTTTAAGAAACATATGTTACAAATTAGTTTGTACAATGCATTAAATTTTTTAGAAAAATCCGAAGAGTTGAAGAATATGGTGCAGCACAGTAACTGATCCCCAAACGGCTAACTTGACGGCTCATTTTTCTTTACCAAGATAAAGCAACGCAGAGAATGAAAATATGGTTCTGAATCCTGATGAGGAGTAAGTAGCCAGTGCTTTATACTACACAAACTGCGAACTGTATTTAACGATAACATTTAGAATTAGCATTTTATTACGTTCGGAGTCTAATGAAAGGCTTAAATTTTTCATATAAATAATTTTCAGTCCAGTAATTAACTTCTATGGATTTGTTTTAGGAAAATAATATATATACGCCTAGTGTTACGGACAGATTAAAGAAAAGTTAGATACTCGTTATTACTTTTGTATGTAAGTCATTGGAAGTTATTATGGCTTGACGACCATACATACGTCATCGATTATCAATTTCAATTAGTAATTTTAAAAAGTGAACTAATAGGGCATTAATCCAGTCCTAGAAAAGTCCATGTGATGTGAAAAATACTAGTGCTATTATAAAACAAGCCGAAAGATAATTAAATAAATCAGTATGGGCGAAGTTATGAGGGTGGGGGAATAATTGCGAGAATGGAAGGCAAGCTATTGATGACTCACTGTGTTCGGTTCCAAAAGACAGTTTCTTCATCCCCCACCTCATTTCCCTTGTTTGAGCGTGTCTCAGTTTACAAATGCGTTCGACTATCAACAAATTATTGTTACTTGTGGTAGCCGCTTGGCTGGAAAAATGCCAGGAATCCTTACTGCTGTATGTTGTAATATTCAACTGCGTCATTGGGTGATTTTCCATGTTTCCTTATAAAAAATATTGAGTGCGAAAAATTTTCCCCTTGTAGGCTTTCTAGTAAAGGACGATATACAATATGGCTCTCCTGCAAACAAAACATTCAGTAAATATATGATGACATAAATTATTATTGTTCCACGTAGGCATTTCTTGTTTTTGAATGTTACTTGTTTCTATGCAAGTTTGTACGTGCATGCATGTGTATGCCCGTATCTCGTGCTGTACTTACATTCTGGAATTAGACTTGTCATATTAGTGTACAATAAAACTCTCTTACATCATATCCCACACTTACTGATTAGTTTGCGAACAGTGGTAGTGTTTATAGGCAGGATTATAGAATTAACTGAATATGTCACTACCTTTAAAGAGAAATTCATCAACATTTTGAGCGGAACACACAACTATAAAATTGTACTCAAATATTAGAGCCAAAATAGGAAATTTCGTTACTTTTGGAATTTTGATACTCGACATGTCACAAATATATTTTGTTTTAATCTTTGCAGGACAGTCACCAAATCGTACGCCAAACTTCAGCCACCAATCCAACTGCTGGAAACGGAAGCCGGTGTTTTTCATTGGTCCACGGAAGTGTCTGACACCATCATCATAGAAAACAACATCGTTGAAAACTTAATAAAATGACGTATGAAATGAGCAGTATTCAACAGGAAAGAGAGGTATTTAGAACAAACATTTATCGCTGATTTAGAATTTTTGTAATAAAACGTTTGAACCTATTTGAAGCCAACAACAACCTGCTAGAACCTAGTAAGAGCCATAATATACTCTCATGACATACTTAATGTTCCATCAGTACAACATGGCAGGCAGTCCGAAGAAATAGTTATCAAACAGCTAGAAGACCAGGAAAAAATTAATATAAGTAAAGCTGGTCTTTTTATTGACCAAGAACACCCATTTCTTGCCGCAACATCCGATGTCCTTGTTGGCGAAGGCCGTCTCGTAGAAATTAAGTGTCCTGCTTCGGCATATGGAATGGACGTAAATGAAGCCATGCGAGAAGGCAAAATAAAGTATTTGAAATATTCTGAAGAAAGTCCTACTGTCATTTCATTTAAAAAAGATCATGAATATTTCTATCAAGTCCAGAATCAGCTTCACATAACCAGAAGGGATATTTGCTAGTTAGGCATCTGTACTTCGAGCCAAAAGAAATTAAAAGTACCTATTGGAAATTTTCAGAGACGACACATTCTGGAAAGAAAAAATGGAGCCAAAACTCGTTTTATTTTACACACTATGCGTTCTTCCGGAATTAGTTGATCCTAGACACACAAGAAATATGGAAATTCGGGATCCACCGCACATAACAGAGGCTATCAGAAGCCATAAGATAAAATGCATGGGAAAACGAAGATAGTCCGAAACAAAACCGAATATTACACCCTGATTACATTAAACGTGAACATTTTTCAAGCTTTTGCAGAACTTTCAAGAAAATGTTGGTCTTGGATAATCATTCAAACTAATTTTTATAGTGACCTGTTTGATTTATCAATCTAAGTCGCCTGCTCACTTAGCTTCATAAACTGTCACCTTTCATACTGGAAATTATTCTTGCTCATTGTTTCCATGAACCTTCATTTTTAGTATGCCAGCACCTACATGTGCATAAGAAAGTATAGGCCGTGTGGTCACGTTCAGTGCCTACCTATAGAATCATTACCGTAATTATTTTGGACATGTAAAAAAATAAAATGTCTTACCTATAATGTAAGTTTTAAAGCTGAGTTAATCTTTCCAGAATGGTTAAATGCTCAAGTGAGCAATGGTGCTTCAAAATTATAGAAGACATTGCTTGTTTAGCTGAATAAATACTGAGGTGGTCGTAACTGTTACTTAGTTTGAAGGAAATAATTCATTTGGCAGCCAATTGAGAAATTTGTAAAATTTGTAAATGAGAAACAAGAGAATTTCCTAAAAAGAGTGTTCGGTATGCATAAACTTCTTGTCTTGTAAGTCCTAACAAAAAGGAGAAACGAAATAAATTTCGTTAAATAATGTATAATAGCGACCATAAAAATATTTTGCTTCAGTGGTAAGCAAAATTAAATTCTGTGTTTTGTTGTTTTAAAAGTGTGTGTGCATTAAATCAAATAGTATAAATGCCTGTCTAGTTAAAAATATAAAGCTTATGTACATTTTTTGTGCGTCACAGGTAAAACCAATTTGTGTGTATTTCTACTAAACTTGTTTAAATAATCTGTTGTCGTTTACTGTATCGGATTTGTAAAATTATTTCTATTTAAGCATTTGTTTCTCTTAAGTACCTCTCTAAAGGCCATCTACATACTTTTAAGATTGTTGGACTTTTCTGCAAACAGTTTTGAAAAAAAATTTGTGATGTAAAAATATTTGTGTTTGAAATGTCTATTATACCGTACAGTTTTTTTTTTAATTTGTCTTTCTTGGAAGTAAATCGTGCGCACGTTGGTTTAATTTATAGTGCTCTTTTTAAATTTCTTTGTCTTTTATAACATAATGAACATTGTCTATTGGTGTGAAACAAAATGTATGAATTACATGTGAAATAAATACATGTTTTTTAATGTGTAATTATGTAACGATTTCTTGTATAGTGCCTTTTTCTACCACGTCCAAATAAAATATATGCTACCTGCATGATAACTCATTGCCATGACACAAGTGAAACAATTATAAAGGAGATTTTTCCATCTTATAAAGTCACGAACACTTTTTTTTTTAAATAATACATAAGATGTATGTATTTCGAAACGCTTTTACAACTATCATTGACAGATGCGAGTTATAAAAAATACATAACATCGATTCGGGAAATATATTTAACTTCGGCAAGATTTGTTTGCAGAATAAGGTAAGTTAATGTTTCTTGGAGGATATGTAACGTTTAATATCCACGTGACTTCGAAAATTACGATGTAATGTCACTTTTCCCATTTCATGTAAAAGTTTGTGTTTTTAGCAAAAACAAAGTAATGCATTTTATCTTTTTTTTTACTTATGAACTACTAAACACGCGTAAAAAATATGCTACCATTACGATAAACATACTTTTCGCGTTATTTGACATTTGAGTTGAATGAAACGTGTGTAGCCACTGTTAGCTCGCGCGGCGCTCCGCTCCTACGGGGAAGGCAGGCAGGCAGGTAGCAATGCTGTCGAGACATCCCGACCCGTACCGCGCCGTCATGAGGAGGGAATGACCACGGAGTGAGGGAGGGTAAACCGAGTCTATCCCCTCCACCGACATCATTTCGCCAGGACGCGCTCCTAGTAGGCCACTCCTCCAAGGCTAAACTCCGCCCAGGCTAGAGGTATTTTGTGCTGCTCGCGCCGGATTCTGAGTAGCCGCTTCCCTATATACCACTCTTAAACCTTTTGTCATTGACGGCGTTGATTAGGGGGGGGGGGGGGGGAATGCGTTGGGACGGGTGGACAAAAGGGGAAGGGGGGAGGGAGAGAGACGGGTGGTTGGTTGCACAATGGCCAATGGGTTCGCCGTCCATGCACGCCTCGCGAATCTCGGCGTTTACCCCCCCGGGCTGACGAACGACCTGCGTTCGTTCGGCGAGAAGCAGTGGACAGGAAGGAGGGAGGGAGGGAGGGAGTTGATGGACGCATAGCCCGCGTGACTCGGGACCACCCGACCTTCGCGCCGACGCCGCGTCGATGAAAAGCCCCCCCCACCCACCCACCCACCCCCCACCCGGGGGCCCGGCAAATTGAAAAGCGGCGGGGAACAGTGAAGGAGAAGGGGGCGCGATGAATGATTTATTGCAACGCTCGCTGCGCCGCCGTCATAAACCACTGTGTAATCAAGTTATCCGAGCCGACGACTCCTCACGTGAGCGCCCTGGCAGCGCCGTCGAAGTAGTCGACGCGTCTCATTGGCGGACACAGGCGAAACTTCAGACAGGCCAGCATGACATTCTCATCAAGGCATGGTTGAAAGACACGCATATTTCGCGAAATGATTTCGAAAGCAATAATTGTGTTTGAAAAATACTGTAGAATCATCTGCGGAATCAAACACATCCTGAACGGTCCGATCCGAAAACGCCTCGGGGTTTCTTGCACGAAACGGCCAATTGCAGCGGGGAAAAAAAAACCGCTAGTGCAGGCACACCTCCTGCATTCCGATGGTTTTTTTTTTTTTTTGTCTTTTGGCGAAAAATACATTCTCCCAAGAGTCATGGTAAACTCGCGGATTCATTTCACTAGCCTCACCTTCCCTAAGCGTAACCAAGCCTTTCAAGCGTGCTCATTGGTCGCATCCTGTGGTGGGTTACAAGTGGACCTCTTGTTATCCTTGCTTGTGACTGGCTGTGTCGCGTGGGGCGGTCGGGAGCACCGTGCTCCAAGTCTACTTTGCTGCCGAGGAATCCGCGAAAAACTCTATCTAGCCTCTGCTGGTAACTACTGGCCAGGGAATTTCGTTCATTCATTTCGTATCAAGATGAACTCCACAGTCCTGTCACTGGACACTCTCCCTGGGCGCAGCGCCCCTCAGTGGGCAGTCGGTGTGCTGGGCCTGTGGTTGCCGAGCCAATAGGCTTTACATAACCATACTTTTCTTTCTTTTACGTTTGTTATGAAAAGAATAAATGTTATTTCTAGTAAATGATTTTGTGATTTTGCATGCGTTAAAACTTTTTTTTTTTTTTTTTAGTTAATGGTTGAGAGTTAAATTGAGGATAAAGTGATTCGTTCACGTTAGTAGATACCATTTTGCAATAAAAAGTTGAAACGCAAATGTTTATATTTTCTTACTTTTGGTCACTACAACTTGTATAATAGTTCAGAACTAACTATTACTACTTAAATCACTGACTGCTACACCATTAATTTAAAATAATAAAAAAATAACTAGTACCGAAAGTACCGGGAATTCTCGGTTCCGTTGAAGACTAGTTCCGAAATTCCCGGTTCCGAAAATCAGTTACGGTTCCGAATCCCCTTGAGCTAGAAACACAAGCGAGCGTCTAAATTATAATCCCGCCTCACTGACACAAATACGCTCATGACTAGGAGGATGCCACTGAGATTTCCTTGACAAGGTGTTTCCGCAATGGTCTGACGTTGCCTCTCGCTCCAGTACAGCAGTGAAAGGTCAACGCAGTACCGAGCTCAGAATCCGAGAATTACGTTTTCCACGAGTGATCAGACCCTGGGCTCAAATTACGTGCACCAACCGCAGCGTTATGCTTAACTTAATAAATTCCGCGAGCTTTTGATGTACCACGAATAGTGTCTTTTTTTTCCCTGTGGGCTGTTGAACCATTCGCCGAACTTTCTGACCGTCCGTTACTCCTGACCTCAGAGCAGTAATTACGGGCTACTTTGCCGCGTTAGCTAGGGCTGTTACGCCAACAGTGTTGAAGGGAAGGTGTGGTTCTTGGAAGTGGGAGAGCCCGCCCGAAGGCCGCTGTGACGTCAGAGCACCAGGTGTGTCTGGGATCCTCGCGATTCAAACCACGTTTGCCTCCGAGTTCATACAAACAAATTAAATAAATAAATAAATAATCAAGTCTTATTGAGATATCCCGTTTGCGTTTGTTCAGCTGACGCATTCCATCACGTTAAAAATAAATTGGTCGTCTGTAAAGTCGGTTTACGGACGATAGTTTAACGTGACAACGTCATAACAAAACATTGATGAAATGATTGCATACTTTTATGAATAAAATTGAATCATTTTTTATTTAATTAACACTATTTTGTATGGATACAAAGAACGAGTGAAATGAAATCTACAATTTAATTGATAAATTTACTTTTATTTGCACACATTAATTAAAATATGTTTATTACTTTAACGAAGAGATTATTTTAACTATAACTTTTATACATGTTTGCTATTTAACTTCTTCCAATCTGTGTTATTCTGTTCAGGATAGGACGATGATAGGAAAAGTAGGAAACTAATTGGAGTGTTTCAAGTTTAATGTGCCTCGAAAAAGTCAAATCGATGGTTGTTCCAATCGAGTGGAAGAGAGATATATGAGGCGCAAGCGTAACGGAACACAGCGTAACGGGACAATGTGCGTAACGGGACACTTTTCCGTGCGTGCAGCCGGCGTTCATCGATATATTAGATGTTGTCACGTCGAAAAAATATCGAATGCCGGGAGCGGTGAAATCGCTCGTTCCTCCGCAGCCGACGGGGGCAGAAAGGAAGTTGCGTGCTCTGCGATAGCCAGGTTACACTCTTGACGATTGACGAAGTTCACGTGTGTCGCCGGGCTCGGGCTGGCAATGCGATCCCCCTCCCCCTTTCTCGCACTAATCTAAGCAAGTTGGGGCAAAAATTATTTTCAACATCTCCGATATTTTATTAAAAACGTTAACCCTTTCTTTCTGTTCGTCCACTGAAGTGTACAATTATTTATATCTCAAATGATTCGTGGATTTTACCAATTTTTGAATGTGTTGATCATGATATATATTCTAGTCGACATTATACTTAATACTTTAGAGCTATCTAATAAATTTTATTTTATTAATATAAAAAATATACATGAATGTTACTAATTAAAATAACCATACATATCAGTAGAAATAAAAAATAAGTTATATATATTAACAATTGACAAATTGTGACTGAAATGGTTAAGGTGTATTTTAACTTTATAAACTTGTCATTGGATTAGGTATATGCTAATAAATTCTGATAAGCTCGCAAATAAAAACATTTTTTTTCAACATTAGGGTTTATGTCCCTGCCGAAAAAATTCATCGGCATTTTTGCCAAAATATTCTTTCTACTTTCTTAAGAGTGCACAATGCAGGTCTCTCAAAGCATCCATTAAGAAAATTCCTCTAAATAGATCATACACAAAATTGGTCTGGAAGAAATCACCCAGTAGCAACTGGAAACAGCTGCGGTTTAACAGCACAGTGTGCCATCGGCCTTAGTTTTGAAATTTGGTCACAGGTCACGGCATTGTGCTTTTATTTTTTTTTTACGTAGTATATTGTTTTATAATCCAAACTTGGCTTGACAAGAATCTGTTCTACGTATCCAAATTAATAAAAAAAAAACAATATGTGTTGTTTGTCACGTAGGGATTAGACATTAGGGATTAGCCTGTAACCAATAATTTCGAGAGGCCAAAAATTATTTATTTGTTTCATTATTTGGTTTGGTTTTATGTGCCATCCAAAAGCTGAAGGCCATTAACATAATGAACAAAAATTTAACGTATAAAACATGCAATAACATACGAAACACACAATTATATAAAAAATACTGTTAAAAGAAACTTATAATTGTTTGTTCTCCGTGTCATGGTCCTCCAATGCACCGTCCAAATCGATACATGCCTGGAGACGAAGAGCAACGTTGTCTAATGTGATAGCTTCGCGTAGTTCGGTCAATTTGCGTATGGGATGTTGATACACTTTGACCTTTAAGACACCCCATAAGTAAAAGTCGGGTGGTGTCAAATCGGAGATCAAGCTGGCCACTCCACAGACCCACGTCGACCGATCCAGCGTTTCGGAAATGTTTCGTTCAGCCACTCTCGCACTGGCATGGCATAGTGTGGCGGTGCTCCATCTTGCTGCCACCACAGGTCATTAATGTCTGGCCATGCAGACAGTAAATGATACACGGTGCCTGTAAGCAAGTTAATTTAATATTCTCCAGTAACGGTATCAATAAAAAAGAATGGGCCAATCAACTCATCATAAGACACACCACCCCAAATCATTGCACTAGGACTTTTTTCATACATGCTGATGTTATTATGAGGCTTTTATTCCCTCCAATACACGCAATTGTGTTGGTGGGTGAACACTTCCCGAAACATGAAATTTGTCCTCATCTGTCCAAATGATGTGTTTTTCCAAGCCTGGATTTTCCTTCAGCATTCCCAGTCATTTTTTTTTTGCAAACACCAAGAGCCTATCTGGATCATTGTCATTAAGATCATCTGTCAAACAAGGATGATGTGGCTTTAATTTCAGATCCTTTATTATTCTCTGCAGTGTTTGTGCGTGATATTTTCAACACACGCCTTTGAGATTTCGGCTTCCCAGGGGACGAGTTACCGGCTTCCCACACATGAGCTCTGTTATCATCGGTATGCATACTCCGGGACCTACCCGCTCCCTTCCCATGCAAAACACTGCCAATTGTGTCAAATTTATTGTTCATTATTGTTATTGTTAATCATATACATAATTATGGGCCACCCTATACCTATATATTTATATAAATCACATCAAACATGTAGGTTTTACCTAACCAAATAGTTGGTTCTAAGGCAATTTTCGTTGACTTAATAAAACTCTTGCGAGAACACTGTACTAATCCTGTCTGATGTACCAATGGAATTTTTTTGAAAATTAAAAAAAAAAAATCATACACCAAAATATTTTGTTACAGAGCAAGTGTGCGATTGCGGTTTGATTGAATTTTGAATTATTAGCATCTTTTCTCACATTTTTTTGTTTAATCCAGATAGAATATATATGAACCTCTAATGTTATGCAAAAATAATGCGTATTTTCTGTACGATGTTTGAGTAATTTTATTTCTAGCAAGTTTGTATGTTCTGCCAACTGTTTCATACCCCGACTTATCAGCCACCTCCAATACAGTGATGTATGGCAGGTTGCTAGACTAAAAAGAAAATGGTATTTTTTTCCTGTGTGAAACTGTAAACAAATACTAGTTTAGACAATAAACACCGATATAAAGTATTAAGGTAAACACAAAGAATTAGATATAAGTAACTGTTAAATATTGTATTTTATTTTATTTAAATTAATTGTGTAGATTAATAATTTGTAATTGATATTAAGTTAAATCATATGGTAGCTAACTCACAAAGTTGACACTTGTAAATTTTTTAATCTCTGTACATTTTATCGGCTTACTGGAAAATGTAAAATGTATTAAACTGATAACTTGACGAATCCTTAATATTTTTTTTTCCAAAATGTGTTTAGCATCCAGCGAAGGTCTAAAAATGCATTATGTTAGTTCCGAGGATTATTTAAAAGGCTAATTAAGGAGGACTTGACCCTGCCATTTTGTATTTTTCCATATTTTTTTATATAATTCTAATTTCGAACTATTTAGCCCAAAACTTGACATGTCAAGTCATAAATCATATCTCCCTGGCCTATAACTTGTTACAACCCCATATTTACTAACAGGCTCTAGTCTGTAAGCACCGCAAGAAAGAACTTATTATTTCATGCGGGCGACTACAACTATCATGATAATCACACCAGTTCACAAGTATTGACTTCAACATGTTACCAAAGCTAAGTCCTATGCCATGTCAAACCAAAAAAGAACGGCAGCTTATTGCAAGCGGTATTAAAATATTTTAAATTGCAAGATGGGGAGACATAATCCTCCTTCATGTGTTTGCATACTTTAGTAATTATTCATTTCGTATAAAAATATGTCTTTTTTTGCAATTGGGAACAGATGATACTGATGATACACGTGATGTGCAGAATTACCACAATTTTACTGAGTCGGTAAACAAGTTTCATTTAAGGCCCTTTTTTATAGTCTTGGACTTGTTCTACTTGGGTTGCATGAACCTTTAACTTTTAAACTTTACCTTCACCTTTTTTTTCTCCTTAAGTGAGCAATAAACATTCTACATTCGCCGAGTAGTCCGCCCACTCCACACGCCAACGCGTGCCGGACGGCGGCTTATCTGGCGGTGTGTGCCAGCCCGTGGCACTTAGTCGCAAACCGTGTACCCGGCCAACGCGCCGGTGGACCGACCGGCCGGCTGCAAGGATGTCTGCAGATACCGAGATTTACTGGTGTCCGCGCTGCCAGTCATCGATATCTTTGCACCCAACTGGTGTTTATTAAAGTCGTTAATTCTTTGAACGTGAAGGTTGGCTTGAGCAAGTCGCCGACTGGATACGTGCCAAACGCGTGACGAATTTTGCAAAACATGATAAGGTGTGAGAGGAAAATGTGGTTGCGCTGGGTAGTGAAATATAGCCTACTTTTTTGTTTCAATAACCTCAGATGGATGATTCTGAAGGCTATTGAAGCACAAGTTTTTGCTACGTGTAAGTACAGGGTGAGCCAAATGTCACGAAAGGGTTATAACTGCGAATAAAAATTGAAGTGAAGATTCTTTGCTGAGGAGGCTAAAATTTTCTATTTTTACGAAAATTACGATCGCATGAGGGAAACCAGTAAAGGAAAGAGAGTGCGTCAGCTGCGACGCCACTCCAACGCATGCGCTAGCGGTCGAATGGGAAGACGGCAAAAGGGGGGTGGTGTAGGAATAGGTACGTAGAGTAGGTAGCATGTTATATGCTAGATGCTAGACGGCCGGAAGGAGAGACCGCAAGAGGAGAGGTATAAATTATGCAGCAGTGGTGCTACGGAATTATCGTAACGCTGCTTGTGTTTTGTCTACTCCACAGATTTTTTTTCATTTTAGATCATACCCGCATCCTTACTATTCTCAATTATTCTCTTTTGTTCAGAAAAAATGCTAATAATTTATCCCTATACATATATACTAAACAAGCAAGACGTTTCACTTCTGTCGCACGTGGACTCCACGCACACAATTTTTTTTTTTAATTGAAACATCTTTGCTGAAGGGGTAACAATTTTCGAGCATTACGAAAATTCCGATCGCATGAGAGTAAATAGCTAAGTACGTGGTGGGGGAACTGATAGAGGAGACTGCAGGAAAAGGTATAAATGACTCAGCATACTTGCTCTCTTGCGCGCTTGCTCTCTTGCTCTCTGTGCTCTTGCGCTCTTACTAGCTTGCACTCTTGCACTCTTGCTCTCTTGCGCTCTATCGCTCCTTCGCTCTTACTCTCTTGAGCTCTTGCTCTATTTTACTCTTGCTCTCTTGCGCGCTTGCGCTCTTGCTTTCTTGCAATCTTGCTCTCTTGCTCTCTTGCGCTCTATCGCTCTTTTGCGCTTGCTCTCTTGAGTTCTTGCTCTCTTGTGCTCTTGCTCTCTTGTACTCTTTCAGTCTTGCGCTTTTGCACTATTGCTCTCTCGCTTTCTTGCGTATTTTCATATGCGTGGTGGTTTCTTGGACATCAGAAAATTTAATAGTGAAACATTAATTTCATTATGACTTGAAAAGCATTTCTCACATGCAACATGTGTCTGCAATATGTGCCTGCAACAGCATACGTTTACCGAGATCCTGTAAGAAGATACCTTCAGACCAACAAACTTGTCTTTCGTAGGTAAATCTGTCACTAAATAATTCCTCGAAGTTTTCAGCCTCATGCTATCCCCTCGGCGGCTGTGATAGATGACGTCTCGTTCGTGTGCTGAGTATTGTAGGTTTGATACCAGTATTCTATACTACTCACAATTTACTATCAACAAATCCGCTGTAATTTTGGAGTTACAGCCGCCTCAAACCTATGTGCATAACTATAAAACTATAACTGTTATCACATAAATTTATTTATAATTGCAGTTTCCGGCCGGAAATATAACCCAGTCTCAAATCCAGATAACTAATTCCTAAAGGTGAACCGATTATTTGAATAATTAAAACGTTATTAACTGATACTCTCGACAGTGAGCGGTTGATGGCTGGTAAATTTGTGGACCTCGCTAAGATTATGTGCTAAATGATGAATGACTCGTTGAAAAATTCTGTGAAAATCATGGATTAATCAGCCAACTTTGGTTAGATAAACGTGATTAAGGAATTAGGAGATTCTAGTGGATCAGTTTTAGTAGATCTACAATTGAATTACACTGTTGTCGAGCAGTTCCTACGATTTGTGAGATCTAGAGGGTAGCCCACACGACCGGATGAGTTCCACCGATAGCTGAACGCAAATCAGTGACTGCCGAGGTAGACGTCTATTGCGGAAAATGGGCGCGATGAAGAGGGGAAAGAGGGGGAAAGAGAGTTTGGCGTGCTAGATCCCAGCAACTCAACACCTCGACCTTTCCCCGCTTCAGAACGGGGTCGATGCTGTCCGGTGTCTGACCGCGACAACCCGCCCACGCGAGACAGCCAGACGAGCGGGCGCATTGCTGGATGCAGTCACGGCCCTCATCACACCTTTCTCTCTCCTTCCCCACCACCAGTCACTCTCTAGTCATTGCCAAGCACCCGCGCGCCTGGGAGGTAGGCATCGCCCGGCACTCACGCGCCTGGCAGGTAGGCAACGTTCAGCACCCGCGTGCCTGACAGGTAGGCATAGCGTATTACCCGCGCGCCTGGCATGTAGGCAATCGGCGAAGCGCACAACTGCCGCCAGCTGCTCACGTCTCAGCTCATTATTTTCATGTTTGCATGGAACAACGTTAATATTTCATAAAGTTTAAGTGGCGAATTTTCAACGAATTAAAGAAAATAAAATTGCAATTGTTTTCATAATTAATTTTTAACATGGTATGAGTCATAACACAGGAAAATCACAATAGATTACATATATTATATAAGGCAACACTAATGGCTACATGATTAAATTATAATTTATCTAACAAAATAATAATTTCAAGTGAAAACCTCTCATGTGTATATTTTGTTACAATGCTAATATGTACTTTGTATGAACAAATTACCTTTTTTAATTCAGGCTTTGGAACAAGTCTTTCTACTAAGGCTGTATAAAAATCTATAGCTGCGCTAATATGTAATGAAACACTTTGTTACAGCCGGTGTGCATAATTTACATGAGGTATGGTACTCCAGTGAATAAAAAAACGATGGCAGAAAGTTTGAATAAAACGTTTTTACACAGTATATGTTTTTTTTTTTTAATTTTCATTTATTCATATTTCCAAAATGCGGGCGTTTATTTCACTAGTAATTAGTGCTTTCCTCAACCATTTGAACTACTGATGGCACTAGAACATAAATCATGAGGCATCAGCTTTACAGAATAACATTTTCAGCCAGTCTTCTTTTATCGCGTGAGATATAACATTGTTGCTTATATTGCATTAATACAATTATGATTTATTTTATTACAATTATTAACTAAGTTTAATTTCATAGTTATTATTTTAATTTAGTTATAAAATATTATGAAATATATATATAGTTTTTTGTAGTATTCTAGAAAATACTTATTTGAAGAGGCGCTAATTGTTAATTAATTCAGGGAAAAATTGGTGCGTAGAAGACTCCGTCCAAGAGGTTTTGAAAACTTTTGAGTTTTTCATGGTGTTCAGAGTTACCAAAAAAAATTAAATTCCAAACATTACATACTTAGGGCCTGAATGCTTAGAGGATCGGAAAGAAGTAGCAAGCATGATGCATCACTTTTTGTTTTGTTTTCAACGTGTTGTGGATATTCTGATTCTTGTGTGTCCGGGAAGTTTTCTTAAGAGAGCATGACGACAAATCCCGTAGCCCAGGGCTCTAGTGCAGGAAGAGACTTGAATGCTTGCGTAAGAAAGGAACCTCCGCGCAGGCTGCGCTCGCGCGCGCGGGCCTTGGGGGAGGAGGAGGAGGAGGAGGAGTGATGGCGGCTACATGTTGAGGAAGTCGAGCTCGCGGTCCATGTCGACGGCGACGGTCAGGGTGCTGGTGTGCGGGTCCCAGCTGGCCCGCGCGCCGTCGGGCTTCACCGGGTGCGGCAGCGGCAGGTGCAGGAAGTGGCGGGGAGACCGCACCGTCAGTTGCTCCCGCGTCACCTGCGCACGCGACCCAACTGCATTATGTATTTATTCATTTATTTATTAGGCTTAAGGCTATTCCTAGTACGTCGTGTTAGAGACAATTAGGACATTTATACCATACCGTTTTAAGTCACTTAGTAGATATTGTATACGTAATTATATATATATTTTATATTAGCCTTATATTTCACACTTTTTGTAGTATACAAACATTTGTCACCCCATCCAGCGCCCCTTCCTTCCACCCCCCCCCCTCTCCCTCCTCTTTTTTTTCCTTTATGGGTCCCTGATGACAAGAATGCATCCTACGTACGATAAGTTTGAAAATCCTTACTAATATTATAAATGCGAAAGTAACTCTGTCTGTCTGTCTGTCTGTCTGTCTGTCTGTATGTCTGTTTGTTTGTTTGTTACATTTTCCCGGCTGAACGGCTGAACGGATCGTAATGAAATTTGGCAAGGAGATAGATTATATCCTGGGGATGGACATAGGCTATCTTTTGTCTAAAAAAAATAAATTTTAAACGGGTTAAAAAAATATATCTTAATTTTATGTAATGTGTGTCATAGATATACAAACTGTTAGTGTCATTCCTCTATGTCTGCCGAGCAATAGCTTTCAAGCCATTACGTTACGTTTTGCTATTGTAAGGAATTTAGTAGAGAGTAAGAAAAATTAATGCTCTGCATCGTAGTACCTCAATACACCAGTAGATGTCACTGTTTTTTTTTTATCGTTTTATAGTTTGCACATCCTAACTAATATTATAAAAGCGAGTGTTTGCTACGGCAAGAAATTTTGCATAGAGATAATTTATGGGCTGGAGAGTGACATAGGCTCATTTTTATGTACGGTTCCAGTGGAATTACTATATTCCTCTAAAAATACGTATTTTTATATTATTACATTTTGTTTGGTTGATCGCAAGGTAAATTTATTTATATATGTTTTTTTATTTAATTTCTTCTATATATTTTTTCTCCCTACCTAGGGCACTCATAATTCTTTTAAATTTCACGTGTATGTTTTCAATGTCATTCGAGTTGTACAATTTTTTGTTGTCAAATTGGTCATTATTGATACTTTGTTTCATTTTGAAAACATACGTTTTTTAGGTATTATGACAAATAAAAAAAATTAGTTTCACTAACATTCTTAGGTTTTTATTGTGTGGATAGTTTCAAGTTTAATATTATGTAGGTACATAAATTCTTTAACTTATATTTCTTCGAAATTTATTCATGGGTTGGTAGGGCCTACTATTTTTTTTCTATTTGCCCCCCCCCCCCCCCCAGGTGGTCAAAGCCCCAAATTTTCGAAATTTTAAAAAATTTTAAAAATCTTTCTCTTTCGATTTTAAGTGTTTTCGTCCTCGAACCCCCCACCCCCCTCTGGGAACAAAGCCCCAAAATTTCGACAATTTCAGGAATTTCAAATATCTATTCTTTCGAGATGGAGTGTTCCGAAACATTCCAGGTCCTGAACCTCCACCCCTTCCACAAATGTGAAAACCCCAAAAATTAAAAAAAATTGGATGAAATTATATTAAAATTAAGTCATTACGAACTAAAGTGTCCAGGGGATGGTGGAACGTTTACCCAAAATCGACTTACCCATCAAATTTGTGGGAAAAAGGGGGGGGGGGGGGCAAATGCAAAACCCCAAAATTTCGAAAATTTTTAAAAATTTCTTAAATTTAAGTATACTTTTTTACTATTTGGAGTGTTTCCTAGCCATTCGGGGTCCTCAAACTACATTTCCCCCACAAGGAGTCAAAGACCCAATAATTAAAAAATTTCCCAAAAATTTCGAAAATCTATTCTCTTTCGATTTGGAGTGTTTACGAGCCATTCGGGGTACTCAACATCACCCCCCCCCCCCCTCAGGGGTCAAAAACCCAATATTTAGAAAATTTAAAAAATAATTCTCTTTCGATTTTTAGTGTTTCCCTGCCATTCAGGGTCCTCAAAATCACCCCTCCCCCTCTGAGGACAAAGCCCCAAAATCTCGAAAATTTCAGGAATTTCAAATATCATTTCTTTCGAGATGGAGTGTTCATAACCATTCCAGGTCCTGAACCTCCACCCCCCCCCCCCCCCCTTTCTCAAAAGTGAAAGCCACAAAATTTCGAAAAATTGGAGGAAATTGTATGAACTTTAAGTCATTATGAACTAAAGTGTCCGGGGGATGGTGGAACTTTTACCCAAAGACGTCTTCTCCATCAAATTTGAGGTGGGGGAGGGGGAATGCAAAACCCCAAAATTTCGAAAAATTTCTAAAATTTAAGAATAAATTTTTACTATTTGGAGTGTTTCCGAGCCATTCGGGGTCCTCAATCTACCCTCCCTTCACAAGGAGTCAAAGACCCAATAATTAAAAAAATCTCCCAAGATTTCAAAAATCTATTTTCTTTCGATTTGGAGTGTTTACGAGCCATTCGGGGTCCTCAACATCACCCCCCCCCCCCCCCTCAGGGGTCAAAACCCAAAATTTAAAAAATTTCAAAAATCATTCTCTTTCGATTTTTATTGTTTCCCAGCCATTCGGGGTCCTCAAAATCACCCCTCCCCCTCTGGGGACAAAGCCCCAAAATTTTGATATTTTCAGGAATTTCAAATATCATTTCTTTCGAGATGGAGTGTTAGTAGTATAGGATAGCCGGTCCGAAAACATGGCGCTGGCGCGTGGATTGTGATTGTCGGTCCGCCATATTGGATTGTGACGTCACGGCGGCCATCTTGGATGGTTGTGACCTTGACATTTGACCTTGACCTTGACCTCGGCGGCCATTTTGGATCCGCCATCTTGGATCCGCCATTTTGGATGACGTCATTGTGTTCTAGAAAATTCCGGTGATGTGTTTTCCGCCATATTGGATGATGACGTCACCGTTGCAGTTTCCGTTACGACCGCCATCTTTAACTTTTTTATTTATTATCCGATTTTAATGAATTTTTTTTTAAAAATTATAAAAAAATTCAAATAATAAAATTTTAATAAATTATTTATAAAAAAAATACTTTTACGACACGGAGTTCGGAGTCCTCGGTTCGAACCCGACGAGTGCAAAAAATAAAAATGGCGACCGATCCTTCCCTCGCAGTGGACGCAGGCAGACTGTCCCCCACCACTTATGTCAAAGTATACATATCTTCACCTAGTATGACGTCATGTCCGCCATCTTGAAATTTGGACGCCATATTGAAAATCTTTATTTATTATCCGATTTTAATGAAAAAAATTCCAAAATTCATCAAAAAATTAATGTATTTGAATTCTGTTTGATTATATCGATGTACGTCCTTGGATCGATTCCCGACGAGAGTAAACGGTAGATCCTTCCTCCATGAAAGCCACCTAGACTGATCTACCACCACCAGTACCAAAGTATATATCATCAACTGGTATGACATTATGTCCGCCATCTTGTCTTCATCCACTGGAGACCACCATCTTGTTTTCGTCTGCTAGAGTGTGCCGATACCATGTAGTATAATTATCTGGTCACCATACTTTTGTCCTCAACTGTTGACCTTGAAATTTGACCTTGGCCTTTGACCTTGACCTTGAACTTTGACCTTGAACTTTGACCTTGACCTTGAAATTTGACCTTGACCTTGAAATTTGACCTTGACCTTGAAATTTGACCTTGACCTTGAAATTTGACCTTGACCTTGAAATTTGATCTTGACTTTGAAATTTGACTTTGTCCTTCTTGCCGACCATCATGGATCCGACATTTTATGTTCAGTACATGCTACCAGGAGCGACCACCTGCTGGAGTACACCATCTTGTGCGTGTACTCGTATTATAGAGTACATTTCCATCTGGTTAATTTTATTCTAACCCGCTACAGTGCAGTAATCATTTATTACCGAGGTGCCCCCGCCATCTTGAAATTCGGCCGCCATCTTGAAATCATGTAATAATGTATCTAGAAAAGCGGGAAAAAATCCAAAATTCATCAAAAAAATCACTCATTAACTTACATATCGATTTGATCCGCTCCAGTCCTTGGTTCGACCCTCGATCGTTACAATAATGTTTAATTTTATGAAAAAAATAATAACTTCAATAAACCATGTTCAACATTCTTAAAGAGACTTTAAATCCTCTACTACCATCATCCTATAAGCCATCAAGACCGTCATATTGGAAATTCGTAATTGTAATGCTAGAGATTCGGGAAAAAGTTCAAAATTCATTAAATAAATTTTCAAACAATATACTGATTGATTAGGTCGTCTAAGGTCCTTGGCACGATCCTGGAAGAAGCTAAAATAAATGTAATTTAAATACCAGAAAAGCGTAAGGTTCGAGAAATAAAACACCACAAAGTCGTTTACAAACACAATATTTATTACACAATTTCTATCCTACTACAGGACCACTTGCGAAAGCCAGCAATCGTATAAACATTTAGACCTGCATAGACGTGCAACGACTACTTCCTAGCTCCAAATGCTCCAGCAGCTCCAAATGCTCCAACAGCCCCCAAATGCTCCAACAGCTCTAACAGCTCCAACAGCTCCAAATGCTCCAACTGCCTTTTCTTCCAACAGCTCCAATGATATTGGGCTACAATGCTACGAGTCTAAGAGACTACGAGGCTACAAGGCTACGAGTCTAAAAGGATCTAGCTGGTTCCGAGTTATACATGGCTGCGAGACTGCATGACTAAAAGACCGCATGGGCTACGAAACTATATGTCAATGAAGCTACCCGGCTCCAACACGCAATGTACACACAGTACACACAGGAAAACGTAATGTACACACAGGAAAACGGAATTTACACACAGGAAAACGAAAAGTACACACAGGAAAACGAAATGTTCAAACAGGAAAACGAAATGTACAAACAGTAAAACGAAATGTACAAACAGGAAAACGAAATGTACACACAGGAAAACGAAATGTACAAACAGGAAAACGAAATGTACAAACAGGAAAACGGAATGTACAAACAGGAAAACGTAATGTACAAACAGGAAAACGAAATGTACAAACAGGAAAACGAAATGTACAAACAGGAAAACGAAATGTACAAACAGGAAAACGAAATGTACAAACAGGTAAACGAAATGTACACACAGGAAATTGGAACGTACACACAGCACACACAGGAAACGGAATGATCACACATACAGTAGCGGAAACACAGGCTTATTTGGAAATCAGGATACAAGAAATAAATCATACTTTTTTAAAATATAAATAATTCATTTTATTTTTCATTAGTACACACATGACAGTTAATCAAACGATTATTGTATGTAGCCAGCGTTCCGAAGTTCTTACAGTATGGACGATACTTCCACGATATGCGAGTAGTTTCCTCTACGAACAGATGCCACCATCAGTCTTAGCCGGTCAACCAATATTTTTGGATCTTTCCATGATGTGGAATCAATCTCTTCTGCCACCATCTTCATTGCTTGTTTATTATAAATATTATGATCTCTGGTGTCTTCCGTTTTAACACCATCCTCAGGGTTACTTTCATCATCTAGCCAGCGATCATCACAAGCTTGATCAGATTTATTTATTATAACACGACGTTTCCATCGCTTCGGTCTCAGGACACCACCACATTCTTCGATCTTGTCAGCTGTAGGTTCTGCATCACAGTCTATGCCTTTGTAAACAGCCTCAGAGTCACTGTATCAATCACCGCAGAAGACAACGTCTTCACCCAGATTACTGCAAGAACTCAATATCGTTGATGTCGAAGTGTCTTCATCGCCTGTATGCTTCCTTTTCAGGAGTCCACCATTTATACAAAGTATGGAGGATCTGCTAAATATAGGCTTGAATGTATTCTCACTTTTCACAGTGTTGATACCTTCATTAGTTTCAGTCTTCCCGATACCATCAACATCCTTCAATATTTGTTTCTCGTCACGATCGGCGTGCTAAGGCTTCCATCTTTTCTATATTAATAATATTATTTGTCTTAAAATCTCCGCGTCCATGTCACTATCACAGATGTAAATCATCATCATAGCTGTCATCAATATTGTCATGAGCTGCATCAATATCACTCATTTTATCATATAGTCTCCACAGTTCAGTTGTCAGTGATTTACCACAATCTATGAACTTGTGAGCTCCATTCTCATTTTCTGTAAAAGCCTATGAGTCCAGTTTTATTATTTAATCCTTCAACCCATCATCCCAAACTCAATTAAATAATTGTAGTATATAGAAAAAAAAAATCATCAAAGTTCCTTTCATTTAATCTTGGAAACCGTATCATCCTTTCCACCTATAGTAGGTATAGTTTCTTGAGCCCAAGAGTCTTTCATTATATATACCATGCAGTGTTCTTCAAGAGATGTAGTATACCACCATTTCTACATACAAATCCATCCTATCATTAATTTGTTTACACATTAGAAAAACCTTCACGCTAATTTTACGTGTTTTATTAAATTACCACTTCGACTAAAATAATTACCACACATAGTAATTTCTACAAAGGACACTTTGTCCAAGACATTTTAACCATAATCTGTCTGAAAACAACCATGTCCCATCTATATCACAAAGTAAACGAGGGTTAGTGGAGATAGGTCAAACAAGTGCTAGTCACTCATAGGGTAAGAACCATGTGTTCGATACCTATCTCAGTCAATGTAGCATCTATGTATTTTTATTACCTCATGTAGAAAAATATGTTCCAATGCATACGAATTTAAACTTATTCACATACGACTAGTCAAAAGTACATAAATTCAAGCACGCCAACCGCAAAGAAAATTTAAAAAATTCTCAATGATAGAGGCAGAGACTTCTCGATCGAGACACGCCTACCATCACCTGCAAATGAACATTGACCCCTCGCGCGGGAATTGCAAGCTTGCAGAATGCTGCGACACTCATATGTTTTGCTCAAGACATGCATACATCACATCACTAGCCTTCCAACTCAGTACACGTAAAACTCCAGTGAAATCATAATCCAGCATACGTAAAGTACTTGCTGGAACCACTTCAAAGTATACATCACCGAACCAGAGCAGAAAATCAGCCTACGAATGTATATCTTGCTACCTACAAAAATAAATGTGTAGCACATATACGAGAGGAGTCGAACTCCACATACCATACTCAATACTCTGATAATTATAAGCGTCAAAATATTTTTAATCAAGACCTTAGCCAGTATACAATTTTTTTTCCATGTTGTAAAAATTCATGTTAGTAATCAGCAACGAAGGAGTGAGTAACTTGGACGAAGAACCGCTTACCAAGTATCCAGAATCGTACAGATACAGCCCATCCAGTGCACCAGCTTACTCCGAAGTGTGGTCAATTGATTAACACTCATTAATTTTTTAATATCACCACCATAGTATACACCAATATATGACAGGTTACGATTTAAGACCATAAATTTCCCACAAGTCTGTTAGTTTTATTTCGGGAAGTAATAAATTATTTCTCAAAAATAATAAATCAAGTTCCTAGTCAGATTTGCTCTAATGTTGCGGTATTACCTGTACCAGCACTTTACCAAAACATCTCCCATAAAAAAAAATCTTAAGAATGCAGATGACATACTCAGACAAAAATAATTTTAGCAAAAAAAAACAGACTTCATCATTATTGGTAAAACAAAATAATACACACAAACAAGACAAAATGGACATTACAAACCCGACCAAAATTACGTGTCACATGTAGTTTATTACATTAAGATAAACGATGTAGGTTAGGGAAAAATAAATAAAAAATTCTTTAATTCTATAATTTATTTAAAATTGTACATTTATACACAATAAAATTTGACACTGTATATATTTTTTACATTTCTCAGTCCATGCGACATTCAATATTATTAAAATAAATTATTATAGTTCGTATTAAGAGTGACAAAATACAAATAATTCATACAGATCACGATACATCAGTTCAGGAGTGTAACACCTTAGAGGGCCAGAAATTATGCTGGAGACCTTCCTTTACAAAATTTATAATGTTTTTTCAAGTAAAATTTTCGTGTAACCTGTATACCGCACTTCTCACACAGAAATTTTACACGGTCAAGATTTCTTCTGCAGCCATGCTTTTCATGGATGCGTGTACTTTGTAGTCGTTCAAATCGTTTACCACAGTAGCAGCACTGATACAGATACTCATCGCAATTACCATCGCTTCCCCGATGTACAACCTGCAAATGAACTTTGCTTTTACAATGCCTAATCAAATTACTTTTGTTTGTGAAATGTACACCACACGGGTCACACGGAAATGTCTCACGATTAGCGTTTCTTCTACAGACATGATTTTCATGTCTTCTTGCATGTTGACGGTATTTAAAACTTTTGTCACAGTACGTACACAGATGTCTCGTCGTTAGACCTTGAGTCACCGACGGCTCGGAAAGTATCTTACTTTCAATGTGCACTGCTGTTGTAGGCGACGAAGTCCCGTATGTTGCATGAGCTGGAGATTTCCCAGTCGACATTGACAGATCATATGTACTGGATGACAAAGAATCTGATGTATACACGACTGATGCAGAAGCTGGGAATTGCTCACAAAATGTTTTATTTACCAAATGCGGAGTAGTTACAGGTATTGTAGTCTCCTCTTCGTTCGTTAATGCACACATTGAAGTCTCTTGGAGTGAAGAGACAGTAGATACAGCCATCATTGAGATCTCTAGAGATGGTAGGCTCGTTACCATCGGAATCTCTGGAGCTGCCCTCATCGTTGTCATAGGGATCTGCTTCGTCATCACCGCCACCGTCGTCAGGGACCCCGGTGAAGACGCGAGACCCTCCGTCAAGATCTCTGCAGTCGGTGACCCCGTCACCATTGGGATTTGTACCGATTTCGACGTTGCTACCATTGAGTTCGGATACACATCAATATTCATGTATCGGACTTATATGCAGACAAGCAAATTCATCAGATCTGCACTGTACCACTACAAGAGGTGGACTGAGGGACCTGCTGTCTAAGACTCGCTTAAATAACAGTGTCCGCTTGTATAATACGCAAGTCAATACATCATCCATTGTTATTACTTAAAAAAATTAGGAATTTCAAGGAATGAGAATTTAAATTATATATACAATCAACTAATCACACATCCTACATACACGGTTAATTTAGACTTAATAGAGGAGCAAGAGTCTGTAATCAATGGAACTTTCACAACCCAAACAAAATTTAAAGTAGGTACCCAAATTTAAATACTATTATGTAGAGCTACACATAACATCCAACTGACTCCAAATGACTACAAAACATGACTAAAATAATTTATACGATACCAGGCTAGGTCCAAAGTCAATTTTTTTTGTACCTCTCATCTACAGTTCAGAGGGCCTTCAGTGTTGATATAGCTACAGCCAAGACATGTCCAGTACCATACATTTTCAAAGCCTTCAAAGTCGATCCTTGTTAAGCCTTATGACAAAAGTCTCCGAAACAAGAGACCTACTCTACAAGATGACTAGACATTTTAAGCTTGTCATAGCACACATCGATAAAAATCTTCGTAAATAACCCTAAATATTATCAGACCACTAGCATTCGATTTATGCACATATAGTAGGTCACCAACATATTCGTCAACACATGACCATTCTACATTAAGCTCCTCACTTACTTATATCAGCCTACTCGACTACACCCAGCACACATAAACTAAAAGAAGTCAAATAACATCCTATTATTTATTTACATTCGAATATTTAACAGCATGCCGACTGCTAATTAAATAAGCCTGACAGTGAACATGTTAGCAAAGTTTACTTTTATATAGGACCAGGAATCCATTGAACCTTCAGAACCTAGCTACACATACACAGTGCAGGATGCAAGGAATTCTACACACATTTGTCATCACTGACACTCACATTCCATAATCTAATCTCAATTCGGCACTCATTTTCCATCATTAACATTCACACAAATGCAAATTAACCACCATCGACACTCAATTCAACACTCACTTTCCATAATCTAAACTCAATTCGGCACTCGTTTTCCATCATCGACACTCATATTACATCATAGGCACTTGAGTCAACACTCATTTTCCATCATTAACATTCACGCAAATGCAAATTAACCACCATCGACACTCAATTCAACACTCACTTTCCATAATCTAAACTCAATTCGGCACTCATTTTCCATAGTCGACACTCAATTCAACCCTCACTTTCCATAATCTAAACTCAATTCGGCACTCATTTTCCATAGTCGATACTCAATTCAACACTCATTTTCCATCATCGACACTCAATTCGACACTCATGTTCCATCATCGTCACTCAATTCCTCACTCATTTTCCATCATCGACACTCAATTCGACACTCAATTTCCATCATCGACACTCAATTCGGCACTCATTTTCCATCGATGACACTCAATTCAACACTCATTTTCCGTCATCGATACTTAATTCTACATACTCTTTCCTTCTTCGACACTCATTTTCCATCATCTACATACAGTAAAATGGAAACTTTCCATCATCCACGCACACACACACACACACACACACAGATACATATATAAATATATTCATACACAACTCAATCCTTTAAAGTAGCAAACACATGAACTTTATTAGGGCATGAATAACGACACATTTTAATAACAATTTTTAAAATTATATTTATATCAAAAATACAAAAGTATAAGATTTCATCAGTCAATACACATTACTAACTTATACCCTGAAATTCTAAGTTCATCAAATATAGCCCACGTTTCTTTGATAACTGATAAAATTTCGTCATCTTGCGAAACAAGTAAAAGTCGCAACCTGTTCACCAACACGTTCGGGTCTTTCCACGATATATAATCAATTTCACTTGATGACACCATCTTCTTCGATTGTTTGCTGAACATATTCTGAAAATCGTTGTAATAATGATTATGATAATTTTTATCATCATCGCTGCTGTCCACATCTTTATCAAACACACTGACATCTTCATCTTGCATATCCCAGTATTTTGAATTTTTTGACATTGGAGTACCGTCATTGGCATCAAGCTTACTTGCTAATTTTCCAAAAAAATATTCCAAAGTCCGTAGAAGTCTACTATAAGACGTCTTGTCACTTTTTCTGGAGATGTTACTTTCATTATCTTCTACCTTACTTATATCTCCAACACCATTTAAGCTATATCCTTTCTCAAGACCTGGAGAGATTTTAACACAATCGCTTTTAAGACTAGGTAGATCAATTTCATTGTAAGACATACTGTCCCCGAGCATATCGTCTCCATCTATGTACTTTATCTCCTGAACGAGCTTGGCTTTACAAGTTTTATAGTATCTTTTTAAATTCTCTCTTCGTGTCATCCGCCTGCCACACTTGCCACAACTTAGTATTTGACGGAATGGACTTTTAACACAATCGTTCTTTTCATGTCTACGAGCATTATAGCTTTTATCAAAGTATTTGCTACAGTATGTACAATGTCCTTCAGATCGAGAACGATATTTGAGTATCGTACCTTCACTAGACTGTACGTACTCCATAATGGTTGAATAGCCGCTAAAAGTATTATTTAGGTACTTCGTATTTTTATGTATGAACATTCATCAATTATTTACGAAAAAAGATTTTTTTCTCATTTTGACTAAAAAACTCATGTTCCACGTAGTTTTACTACCCACCTTCATATTTCCTCATATGTTATGTTGTAAAAGCAACCAAAGTTGGTTTTAGGTTACGGAATGCTCACTCACGATCTGTTGAAAAAGGTGTGCTTCCCTAGATCTCAAGAGGAAGAACATTGACCTTATTTAAAAATTTGCGAATAATATCATGGCCTAGCAAGAATCACAAGATAATTTATTCTCATATTAGCAACCATCATGTATCAGTTGTCTGTATATGCAGTGTCTGTTGTCTGTATAAGTAGACAATGTTTTGTGTGGGATGCGGGATGCTCCCTAACGATCGCAACAGAAGGAGGGCTTCGCTAGAACTCAAGGGGAAGGGAAATCTTCGTGTGTGATAGCGTTTCTCAGTTGTTTCATGACGTAGTAATCGTCTGATTAATGAACTTTTGTTTGTGCCTGATTTCCACCTGTTAAAATTCTTTTTTAAGTGTTGATTTGATAATATGACTTCGGAAATTTATACTAAACTCTGAATAAAATTACCTGTCTTAGACACCAAGGACAATGCAGTTTGTCCTTCATGTTAATGCTTCTCAGCTGTCTCAAAGCTTATTATTTGTCTGAATAAAGTTATTATTTTTTAAATCCACCTTGATAAAAATATTGTAAGTGCTGATTTATTGACAGAATTTCACTGATTAAATGTAACTCTGAATAGAAAGGACATGACTCATTAAGTAAAAAATTCTTCATGCAGTGCTAGATCTCTCACAAATAATCTGTAGCACTCGGCGAAAACCATCAGATGTCTAGTTAGGTATAATCAGAAACACTTGGAGAAAGCCATCAATATAATAACAAGAATAATCTGAAGCACTCGGAGAAATCCATCAGATGTCTAGTTAGGTAAAATCAGAAGCACCCGGAGAAAACCATCATAATATTGTCAAGAATAATCAGGAACACACGGAGAAAACCACCATAATATCGAAAAGAATAATCAGGAGCACACGGAGAAAACCACCATAATATTAACAATAATAATCGGAAGCACACGGAGAAAACCACCATAATATTGACAAGAATAATCGGAAGCACACAGAGAAAACCACCACAAGTTTTCTTTGATATCATAAAAATACAGAAAAAAAATATTTAAAAATAAAAAAAAATTAATAAAAATTAAAAAAATACAAAAAATACATAAAATTCTGGCTTGTACTAGAACTATATCTTTGCTCAACAATGAGAAGTTCACAAGCTAGCAGAATCTGTTTATGTATTTTTTGTATTTTTTTTATTTTTATTAATTTTTTTTTATTTTTAAATATTTTTTTTTCTGTATTTTTATGATATCAAAGAAAACTTGTGGTGGTTTTCTCTGTGTGCTTCCGATTATTCTTGTCAATGTTATGGTGGTTTTCTCCGTGTGCTTCCGATTATTATTGTTAATATTATGGTGGTTTTCTCCGTGTGCTCCTGATTATTCTTGTCAATATTATGAAGGTTTTCTCCGGGTGCTTCTGATTATACCTAACTAGACATCTGATGGATTTCTCCGAGTGCTTCTGATTATTCTTGTTATTATATTGATGGCTTTCTCCAAGTGTTTCTGATTATTTCTGGCTAGACATCTGATGGATTTCTCCGAGTGCTCCTGATTATTTGTGAGAGATCTATCTCTGCATGAAGGATATTTACTTACTGAGTCGTGTCATTTCTATTCAGAGTTACATTTAATTAGTGAAATTCTGTCAATAAATCAGCACTTACAATATTGTTATCAGGTGGATTTAAAAAATAATAACCTTACTCAGACAAATAATATGCTTTGAGACAGCTAAAAAGCATTAACATGAAAGACAAACTGTACTGTCCTTGGTGTCTAAGACAGGTAATTTTATTCAGAGTTTCGTATAAATTTCCGAAGTCATATTATCAAATCAACACTTAAAAAAGAATTTTAACAGGTGGAAATCAGGCACAAACAAAAGTTCATTAATCAGACGATTACTACGTCATGAAACAACTGAGAAACGCTATCACACACGAAGATTTCCCTTCCCCTTGAGTTCTAGCGAAGCCCTCCTTCTGTTGCGATCGTTAGGGAGCATCCCGCATCCCACACAAAACATTGTCTACTTATACAGACAACAGACACTGCATATACAGACAACTGATACATGATGGTTGCTAATATGAGAATAGATTATCTTGTGATTCTTGCTAGGCCATGATATTATTCGCAAATTTTTAAATAAGGTCAATGTTCTTCCTCTTGAGATCTAGGGAAGCACACCTTTTTCAACAGATCGTGAGTGAGCATTCCGTAACCTAAAACCAACTTTGGTTGCTTTTACAACATAACATATGAGGAAATATGAAGGTGGGTAGTAAAACTACGTGGAACATGAGTTTTTTAGTCAAAATGAGAAAAAAATCTTTTTTCGTAAATAATTGATGAATGTTCATACATAAAAATACGAAGTACCTAAATAATACTTTTAGCGGCTATTCAACCATTATGGAGTACGTACAGTCTAGTGAAGGTACGATACTCAAATATCGTTCTCGATCTGAAGGACATTGTACATACTGTAGCAAATACTTTGATAAAAGCTATAATGCTCGTAGACATGAAAAGAACGATTGTGTTAAAAGTCCATTCCGTCAAATACTAAGTTGTGGCAAGTGTGGCAGGCGGATGACACGAAGAGAGAATTTAAAAAGATACTATAAAACTTGTAAAGCCAAGCTCGTTCAGGAGATAAAGTACATAGATGGAGACGATATGCTCGGGGACAGTATGTCTTACAATGAAATTGATCTACCTAGTCTTAAAAGCGATTGTGTTAAAATCTCTCCAGGTCTTGAGAAAGGATATAGCTTAAATGGTGTTGGAGATATAAGTAAGGTAGAAGATAATGAAAGTAACATCTCCAGAAAAAGTGACAAGACGTCTTATAGTAGACTTCTACGGACTTTGGAATATTTTTTTGGAAAATTAGCAAGTAAGCTTGATGCCAATGACGGTACTCCAATGTCAAAAAATTCAAAATACTGGGATATGCAAGATGAAGATGTCAGTGTGTTTGATAAAGATGTGGACAGCAGCGATGATGATAAAAATTATCATAATCATTATTACAACGATTTTCAGAATATGTTCAGCAAACAATCGAAGAAGATGGTGTCATCAAGTGAAATTGATTATATATCGTGGAAAGACCCGAACGTGTTGGTGAACAGGTTGCGACTTTTACTTGTTTCGCAAGATGACGAAATTTTATCAGTTATCAAAGAAACGTGGGCTATATTTGATGAACTTAGAATTTCAGGGTATAAGTTAGTAATGTGTATTGACTGATGAAATCTTATACTTTTGTATTTTTGATATAAATATAATTTTAAAAATTGTTATTAAAATGTGTCGTTATTCATGCCCTAATAAAGTTCATGTGTTTGCTACTTTAAAGGATTGAGTTGTGTATGAATATATTTATATATGTATCTGTGTGTGTGTGTGTGTGTGTGCGTGGATGATGGAAAGTTTCCATTTTACTGTATGTAGATGATGGAAAATGAGTGTCGAAGAAGGAAAGAGTATGTAGAATTAAGTATCGATGACGGAAAATGAGTGTTGAATTGAGTGTCATCGATGGAAAATGAGTGCCGAATTGAGTGTCGATGATGGAAATTGAGTGTCGAATTGAGTGTCGATGATGGAAAATGAGTGAGGAATTGAGTGACGATGATGGAACATGAGTGTCGAATTGAGTGTCGATGATGGAAAATGAGTGTTGAATTGAGTATCGACTATGGAAAATGAGTGCCGAATTGAGTTTAGATTATGGAAAGTGAGGGTTGAATTGAGTGTCGACTATGGAAAATGAGTGCCGAATTGAGTTTAGATTATGGAAAGTGAGTGTTGAATTGAGTGTCGATGGTGGTTAATTTGCATTTGCGTGAATGTTAATGATGGAAAATGAGTGTTGACTCAAGTGCCTATGATGTAATATGAGTGTCGATGATGGAAAACGAGTGCCGAATTGAGTTTAGATTATGGAAAGTGAGTGTTGAATTGAGTGTCGATGGTGGTTAATTTGCATTTGTGTGAATGTTAATGATGGAAAATGAGTGCCGAATTGAGATTAGATTATGGAATGTGAGTGTCAGTGATGACAAATGTGTGTAGAATTCCTTGCATCCTGCACTGTGTATGTGTAGCTAGGTTCTGAAGGTTCAATGGATTCCTGGTCCTATATAAAAGTAAACTTTGCTAACATGTTCACTGTCAGGCTTATTTAATTAGCAGTCGGCATGCTGTTAAATATTCGAATGTAAATAAATAATAGGATGTTATTTGACTTCTTTTAGTTTATGTGTGCTGGGTGTAGTCGAGTAGGCTGATATAAGTAAGTGAGGAGCTTAATGTAGAATGGTCATGTGTTGACGAATATGTTGGTGACCTACTATATGTGCATAAATCGAATGCTAGTGGTCTGATAATATTTAGGGTTATTTACGAAGATTTTTATCGATGTGTGCTATGACAAGCTTAAAATGTCTAGTCATCTTGTAGAGTAGGTCTCTTGTTTCGGAGACTTTTGTCATAAGGCTTAACAAGGATCGACTTTGAAGGCTTTGAAAATGTATGGTACTGGACATGTCTTGGCTGTAGCTATATCAACACTGAAGGTCCTCTGAACTGTAGATGAGAGGTACAAAAAAAATTGACTTTGGACCTAGCCTGGTATCGTATAAATTATTTTAGTCATGTTTTGTAGTCATTTGGAGTCAGTTGGATGTTATGTGTAGCTCTACATAATAGTATTTAAATTTGGGTACCTACTTTAAATTTTGTTTGGGTTGTGAAAGTTCCATTGATTACAGACTCTTGCTCCTCTATTAAGTCTAAATTAACCGTGTATGTAGGATGTGTGATTAGTTGATTGTATATATAATTTAAATTCTCATTCCTTGAAATTCCTAATTTTTTTAAGTAATAACAATGGATGATGTATTGACTTGCGTATTATACAAGCGGACACTGTTATTTAAGCGAGTCTTAGACAGCAGGTCCCTCAGTCCACCTCTTGTAGTGGTACAGTGCAGATCTGATGAATTTGCTTGTCTGCATATAAGTCCGATACATGAATATTGATGTGTATCCGAACTCAATGGTAGCAACGTCGAAATCGGTACAAATCCCAATGGTGACGGGGTCACCGACTGCAGAGATCTTGACGGAGGGTCTCGCGTCTTCACCGGGGTCCCTGACGACGGTGGCGGTGATGACGAAGCAGATCCCTATGACAACGATGAGGGCAGCTCCAGAGATTCCGATGGTAACGAGCCTACCATCTCTAGAGATCTCAATGATGGCTGTATCTACTGTCTCTTCACTCCAAGAGACTTCAATGTGTGCATTAACGAACGAAGAGGAGACTACAATACCTGTAACTACTCCGCATTTGGTAAATAAAACATTTTGTGAGCAATTCCCAGCTTCTGCATCAGTCGTGTATACATCAGATTCTTTGTCATCCAGTACATATGATCTGTCAATGTCGACTGGGAAATCTCCAGCTCATGCAACATACGGGACTTCGTCGCCTACAACAGCAGTGCACATTGAAAGTAAGATACTTTCCGAGCCGTCGGTGACTCAAGGTCTAACGACGAGACATCTGTGTACGTACTGTGACAAAAGTTTTAAATACCGTCAACATGCAAGAAGACATAAAAATCATGTCTGTAGAAGAAACGCTAATCGTGAGACATTTCCGTGTGACCCGTGTGGTGTACATTTCACAAACAAAAGTAATTTGATTAGGCATTGTAAAAGCAAAGTTCATTTGCAGGTTGTACATCGGGGAAGCGATGGTAATTGCGATGAGTATCTGTATCAGTGCTGCTACTGTGGTAAACGATTTGAACGACTACGAAGTACACGCATCCATGAAAAGCATGGCTGCAGAAGAAATCTTGACCGTGTAAAATTTCTGTGTGAGAAGTGCGGTATACAGGTTACACGAAAATTTTACTTGAAAAAACATTATAAATTTTGTAAAGGAAGGTCTCCAGCATAATTTCTGGCCCTCTAAGGTGTTACACTCCTGAACTGATGTATCGTGATCTGTATGAATTATTTGTATTTTGTCACTCTTAATACGAACTATAATAATTTATTTTAATAATATTGAATGTCGCATGGACTGAGAAATGTAAAAAATATATACAGTGTCAAATTTTATTGTGTATAAATGTACAATTTTAAATAAATTATAGAATTAAAGAATTTTTTATTTATTTTTCCCTAACCTACATCGTTTATCTTAATGTAATAAACTACATGTGACACGTAATTTTGGTCGGGTTTGTAATGTCCATTTTGTCTTGTTTGTGTGTATTATTTTGTTTTACCAATAATGATGAAGTCTGTTTTTTTTTGCTAAAATTATTTTTGTCTGAGTATGTCATCTGCATTCTTAAGATTTTTTTTTATGGGAGATGTTTTGGTAAAGTGCTGGTACAGGTAATACCGCAACATTAGAGCAAATCTGACTAGGAACTTGATTTATTATTTTTGAGAAATAATTTATTACTTCCCGAAATAAAACTAACAGACTTGTGGGAAATTTATGGTCTTAAATCGTAACCTGTCATATATTGGTGTATACTATGGTGGTGATATTAAAAAATTAATGAGTGTTAATCAATTGACCACACTTCGGAGTAAGCTGGTGCACTGGATGGGCTGTATCTGTACGATTCTGGATACTTGGTAAGCGGTTCTTCGTCCAAGTTACTCACTCCTTCGTTGCTGATTACTAACATGAATTTTTACAACATGGAAAAAAAATTGTATACTGGCTAAGGTCTTGATTAAAAATATTTTGACGCTTATAATTATCAGAGTATTGAGTATGGTATGTGGAGTTCGACTCCTCTCGTATATGTGCTACACATTTATTTTTGTAGGTAGCAAGATATACATTCGTAGGCTGATTTTCTGCTCTGGTTCGGTGATGTATACTTTGAAGTGGTTCCAGCAAGTACTTTACGTATGCTGGATTATGATTTCACTGGAGTTTTACGTGTACTGAGTTGGAAGGCTAGTGATGTGATGTATGCATGTCTTGAGCAAAACATATGAGTGTCGCAGCATTCTGCAAGCTTGCAATTCCCGCGCGAGGGGTCAATGTTCATTTGCAGGTGATGGTAGGCGTGTCTCGATCGAGAAGTCTCTGCCTCTATCATTGAGAATTTTTTAAATTTTCTTTGCGGTTGGCGTGCTTGAATTTATGTACTTTTGACTAGTCGTATGTGAATAAGTTTAAATTCGTATGCATTGGAACATATTTTTCTACATGAGGTAATAAAAATACATAGATGCTACATTGACTGAGATAGGTATCGAACACATGGTTCTTACCCTATGAGTGACTAGCACTTGTTTGACCTATCTCCACTAACCCTCGTTTACTTTGTGATATAGATGGGACATGGTTGTTTTCAGACAGATTATGGTTAAAATGTCTTGGACAAAGTGTCCTTTGTAGAAATTACTATGTGTGGTAATTATTTTAGTCGAAGTGGTAATTTAATAAAACACGTAAAATTAGCGTGAAGGTTTTTCTAATGTGTAAACAAATTAATGATAGGATGGATTTGTATGTAGAAATGGTGGTATACTACATCTCTTGAAGAACACTGCATGGTATATATAATGAAAGACTCTTGGGCTCAAGAAACTATACCTACTATAGGTGGAAAGGATGATACGGTTTCCAAGATTAAATGAAAGGAACTTTGATGATTTTTTTTTTCTATATACTACAATTATTTAATTGAGTTTGGGATGATGGGTTGAAGGATTAAATAATAAAACTGGACTCATAGGCTTTTACAGAAAATGAGAATGGAGCTCACAAGTTCATAGATTGTGGTAAATCACTGACAACTGAACTGTGGAGACTATATGATAAAATGAGTGATATTGATGCAGCTCATGACAATATTGATGACAGCTATGATGATGATTTACATCTGTGATAGTGACATGGACGCGGAGATTTTAAGACAAATAATATTATTAATATAGAAAAGATGGAAGCCTTAGCACGCCGATCGTGACGAGAAACAAATATTGAAGGATGTTGATGGTATCGGGAAGACTGAAACTAATGAAGGTATCAACACTGTGAAAAGTGAGAATACATTCAAGCCTATATTTAGCAGATCCTCCATACTTTGTATAAATGGTGGACTCCTGAAAAGGAAGCATACAGGCGATGAAGACACTTCGACATCAACGATATTGAGTTCTTGCAGTAATCTGGGTGAAGACGTTGTCTTCTGCGGTGATTGATACAGTGACTCTGAGGCTGTTTACAAAGGCATAGACTGTGATGCAGAACCTACAGCTGACAAGATCGAAGAATGTGGTGGTGTCCTGAGACCGAAGCGATGGAAACGTCGTGTTATAATAAATAAATCTGATCAAGCTTGTGATGATCGCTGGCTAGATGATGAAAGTAACCCTGAGGATGGTGTTAAAACGGAAGACACCAGAGATCATAATATTTATAATAAACAAGCAATGAAGATGGTGGCAGAAGAGATTGATTCCACATCATGGAAAGATCCAAAAATATTGGTTGACCGGCTAAGACTGATGGTGGCATCTGTTCGTAGAGGAAACTACTCGCATATCGTGGAAGTATCGTCCATACTGTAAGAACTTCGGAACGCTGGCTACATACAATAATCGTTTGATTAACTGTCATGTGTGTACTAATGAAAAATAAAATGAATTATTTATATTTTAAAAAAGTATGATTTATTTCTTGTATCCTGATTTCCAAATAAGCCTGTGTTTCCGCTACTGTATGTGTGATCATTCCGTTTCCTGTGTGTGCTGTGTGTACGTTCCAATTTCCTGTGTGTACATTTCGTTTACCTGTTTGTACATTTCGTTTTCCTGTTTGTACATTTCGTTTTCCTGTTTGTACATTTCGTTTTCCTGTTTGTACATTTCGTTTTCCTGTTTGTACATTACGTTTTCCTGTTTGTACATTCCGTTTTCCTGTTTGTACATTTCGTTTTCCTGTTTGTACATTTCGTTTTCCTGTTTGTACATTTCGTTTTCCTGTGTGTACATTTCGTTTTCCTGTTTGTACATTTCGTTTTACTGTTTGTACATTTCGTTTTCCTGTTTGAACATTTCGTTTTCCTGTGTGTACTTTTCGTTTTCCTGTGTGTAAATTCCGTTTTCCTGTGTGTACATTACGTTTTCCTGTGTGTACTGTGTGTACATTGCGTGTTGGAGCCGGGTAGCTTCATTGACATATAGTTTCGTAGCCCATGCGGTCTTTTAGTCATGCAGTCTCGCAGCCATGTATAACTCGGAACCAGCTAGATCCTTTTAGACTCGTAGCCTTGTAGCCTCGTAGTCTCTTAGACTCGTAGCATTGTAGCCCAATATCATTGGAGCTGTTGGAAGAAAAGGCAGTGGAGCATTTGGAGCTGTTGGAGCTGTTAGAGCTGTTGGAGCATTTGGGGGCTGTTGGAGCATTTGGAGCTGCTGGAGCATTTGGAGCTAGGAAGTAGTCGTTGCACGTCTATGCAGGTCTAAATGTTTATACGATTGCTGGCTTTCGCAAGTGGTCCTGTAGTAGGATAGAAATTGTGTAATAAATATTGTGTTTGTAAACGACTTTGTGGTGTTTTATTTCTCGAACCTTACGCTTTTCTGGTATTTAAATTACATTTATTTTAGCTTCTTCCAGGATCGTGCCAAGGACCTTAGACGACCTAATCAATCAGCATATTGTTTGAAAATTTATTTAATGAATTTTGAACTTTTTCCCGAATCTCTAGCATTACAATTACGAATTTCCAATATGACGGTCTTGATGGCTTATAGGATGATGGTAGTAGAGGATTTAAAGTCTCTTTAAGAATGTTGAACATGGTTTATTGAAGTTATTATTTTTTTCATAAAATTAAACATTATTGTAACGATCGAGGGTCGAACCAAGGACTGGAGCGGATCAAATCGATATGTAAGTTAATGAGTGATTTTTTTGATGAATTTTGGATTTTTCCCCGCTTTTCTAGATACATTATTACATGATTTCAAGATGGCGGCCGAATTTCAAGATGGCGGGGGCACCTCGGTAATAAATGATTACTGCACTGTAGCGGGTTAGAATAAAATTAACCAGATGGAAATGTACTCTATAATACGAGTACACGCACAAGATGGTGTACTCCAGCAGGTGGTCGCTCCTGGTAGCATGTACTGAACATAAAATGTCGGATCCATGATGGTCGGCAAGAAGGACAAAGTCAAATTTCAAAGTCAAGATCAAATTTCAAGGTCAAGGTCAAATTTCAAGGTCAAGGTCAAATTTCAAGGTCAAGGTCAAATTTCAAGGTCAAGGTCAAATTTCAAGGTCAAGGTCAAAGTTCAAGGTCAAAGTTCAAGGTCAAGGTCAAAGGCCAAGGTCAAATTTCAAGGTCAACAGTTGAGGACAAAAGTATGGTGACCAGATAATTATACTACATGGTATCGGCACACTCTAGCAGACGAAAACAAGATGGTGGTCTCCAGTGGATGAAGACAAGATGGCGGACATAATGTCATACCAGTTGATGATATATACTTTGGTACTGGTGGTGGTAGATCAGTCTAGGTGGCTTTCATGGAGGAAGGATCTACCGTTTACTCTCGTCGGGAATCGAACCAAGGACGTACATCGATATAATCAAACAGAATTCAAATACATTAATTTTTTGATGAATTTTGGAATTTTTTTCATTAAAATCGGATAATAAATAAAGATTTTCAATATGGCGTCCAAATTTCAAGATGGCGGACATGACGTCATACTAGGTGAAGATATGTATACTTTGACATAAGTGGTGGGGGACAGTCTGCCTGCGTCCACTGCGAGGGAAGGATCGGTCGCCATTTTTATTTTTTGCACTCGTCGGGTTCGAACCGAGGACTCCGAACTCCGTGTCGTAAAAGTATTTTTTTTATAAATAATTTATTAAAATTTTATTATTTGAATTTTTTTATAATTTTTAAAAAAAAATTCATTAAAATCGGATAATAAATAAAAAAGTTAAAGATGGCGGTCGTAACGGAAACTGCAACGGTGACGTCATCATCCAATATGGCGGAAAACACATCACCGGAATTTTCTAGAACACAATGACGTCATCCAAAATGGCGGATCCAAGATGGCGGATCCAAAATGGCCGCCGAGGTCAAGGTCAAGGTCAAATGTCAAGGTCACAACCATCCAAGATGGCCGCCGTGACGTCACAATCCAATATGGCGGACCGACAATCACAATCCACGCGCCAGCGCCATGTTTTCGGACCGGCTATCCTATACTACTAGTGTTCCAAACCATTCGAGGTCCTGAACATCAACCCCCGCCCCTTCCTCAAAAAAGAAAACCCCAAAATTTCGAAATATAAGAATATATATAATTGGATGTTGGCATGTATGACGTCGATAAACTCTTATACCGTTTGACCGATCGCCATGAAAGTTGGCACATCGAAGTGTTTTTATCATGGAGAAGGTTTTTATGCTATCCATTTTTTTTTGTAACTCGCCGCTAGATGGCGCTGTAGCGCATCAACTTCTAAACCTTTCAACCGATCGCCATGGGTAAACAGAAAATCATAGGTCACAGATACACAAGCAGTAATTGTGTGTCATTTCTTAATGGCCACCATACTGTACATATCACTATCCATTTTTCTGTAACTCTCGGACAATATATCACCCGGTGTTCAGCCCGGGCAAAGCCGGGTACTGCAGCTAGTGTATATAATAAAGGAGAGAGTTTGTATGTTTGTCTTTCGCGTAGCGTAGAGAAGGAGAGACCTAGTGCTGTGAAATGTTACCATGTTTAGGGGGCGACCGTTTGCACCTCGAAGGCATTATTTCAAATGTCTATTTAGTTTTTTATTTAAATTTTTTATAAATTTTGCCTATTATTATTTATTATTGCCCCTGAATATTCCGTGCAAGTATTTAAGTAAACTCTTTGGTGGTTCAACGTCACCATTTTTGTTTCAGTGGTAAAATTTTATGTGTGGCATATTTCAGTTTAACAGTTTATTTATTCCTTTCTTTACAGCAGTCTGTACGGCCGTTGACATTGTTTTTATTCCGAACCTTGATAGAAACTGAAATCTACAATTTAATACTTTCTCTGCGGTATTTTTGTGTAAATTGTTGATACGTTCTTGCCGTCATAACGGAGGAAAATGTGTAATACAAATAGCTAAATATTCTTAGAACCTTATATTGTTGAATCCAAGGTAGCATATAATGATTTATAGACATTCCCGTTTCTATTTAAGTAAATAAAATTTTTTGGGGTATTTTTTTATTCGAGGCGCGGAAGGGGCGGATCCAAGAAGCGTGGTAGTGGCGTAATTACGAGGAGGGGAAGTGGCGGAGATATGAGGCGAGGCAGTGGAAGAGACAGTGGCGGACGCAGAGAAGGGAGGGGGGGGGGGGATAAATGTGTACATCCGCACTCCCCTCGAAGATAATGAAAATATTTTCAAAATATCAGTGAAGACACTATTTTACATATACTAGAAGACACGTCGTCTACGGCTACTATGCAGACCCATTATGCCAGTGTGTTATTTTGAATAGTAATGTAAGTTATGATGTGAATACACGTGTTCAAAAAAAATTGGTTGTCTGTAAAGTCGGTTAAGGGACGATAGTTTAACGTTACAACGTCATAACAAAACATTGATGAAATTATTGCATACTTTTATGAATAAAATTGAATCTTTTTTATTGAATTATCACTATCTTGTATGGATACAAAGAAGGGGTGAAATTAAATCTACAATTTAATTGATAAATTTACTTTTATTTGCAATCATTAATTCAAATATATTTTAACTATAACTTTTATACATGTTTGCTATTTAACTTCTTCCAATCTGTGTTGTTCTGTTAAGGATAGGACGATGATAGGAAAAGTATAGGAAACGAATGGGAGTGTTTCAAGTTTGATGTGCCTCGAAAAAGTCAAATCGATGGTTGTTCCAATCGAGCGGAAGAAAGAGATAGATGCGGCGCAAGCGTACAATGAGCGTAACGGGACAATGTGCGTAACGGGACTTTCTTTTTCGTGCGTGCAGCCGGCGTTCATGGATTCATTAGACGTTGTCACGTCGAAAGTTTGTTTTCAAAATCCCCGTCCTGCATCTGCCGCTGGTGGCGCGCCCAGAGGCGGACTAACGTGCCTGCGAGGAACGGCGCGGGGGGGAGGAAGCCACTGGCCTGCAGCTGCACGGCGTCGCGGCGCTCGCCCGGCAGCTCGACGCGGACGACGAGCGCCTCGCAGCTGGCGCTGGCCGGCGTCTTGGCGCCCAGCTGCAGGAACACGTCCTCGGCGCCGACTCTCTGGCGGTACAGCAGCTCGTGGCGCGGCTGAGGCCGCGGGTCGTCGGCGGTGGCGGGGAGCTCGTCCGCCTCGCCTTGCCGCCAGATGGCCAGCGGGTCGGCCTCCGCGGGCCTCGCCGCCCCCACGTCGCCCGGACCTGCCACACACCCCCGCGCTCGCTCCGTTCAGCGGGTCTTAGGGCTCAGGACACAGCTGGGTCGGCTAGCACCTTCCCGATCAAACAACAGGGAGTGATCCCCAACAGTTCTGTTTAGTTTATATAGCTCTGGATTGTATGAAACGAACTGGATATTTCTCCCACCCTACCCTGATAGGGCGTAAATGTGGGAGGGGAACGTGAGAATGCCGGCCGTAGGTCGCCTGGCTGAGCGCACGAGCTCGAAAACCACCAAGTATCACACTGGCTCCTCATCTACGCGCCAGGCACAGAACTGGCGTGCAGCCTCCGCGTCGATAACTCTCCTCTGGGACTTCAACCCATAACCCTATAATTTAACGCTGAGATACTATGGACATAGGTTACCTTAACTGCTCTTAAATGTTATTTGTAATCTTGAGCGGTTTGTAAGCGGCACGTTAACACCGGCAGCTCTGTGCGTCATTTTGGCGGCCTAGCCAGGCGGCCGCCTTAAGTCGCAACACACTTCGCCATCTTGGATTCTTTTTTTTTTAAATTTAACTACAGGTTGCAGTGCTGATATTATAATTTGATTTTATGCCTCGACAATCTACTGTGCCTAGTTTTGTTACAATTGTTGCGTAGATACTTGTGACGTAGTGCAATCACCAAATACCCAAGTTAACTATACCACTCTAGTGAAACAATTAGTGACCTTCCAACGGTTGAATTATGGGACCTTCTTTCATTGCATCCAGAATAAACTGCGGGAAGATAGCTTGTAAAGATATTATCTATACCTTGTCGTGCCAATAATTAGATTTAATTATTCAAATGACAGTTCACGTAAAAAATTACCAAATATAAAAGGAACTAGCTAATGCCCGGCATGCGTTGCAATGCCTCTTTCAATTATTTTTTTTTTGTAATTTGTTTGAAGTAGGTATACACATACAAATAATCTATTTCTATCCCACTATCTCCCTAAAAATCTCACTATAGTTCCCTCTTTATATAAAAATCTCTATACATCTCTCTCTCTCTATATATATATATATATATATATGCATATTCCGTATATCTCCATATTACTCTAACTCTCTATCTATATATCAATCTATCTGTCTATATCTCTCTACATCTCTCTATATCTATATATCCCTCACTCTAAAACTCTGTATCTCGCTATGTATCGGTATATCTCCCTCTCTCTATCTCTCTATACTCGGTATACCTCTCTCTATCTCTATCTCTCTACGTCTATATCTTCCTACATATATCTTTACAAAACAGAAGACGAACACACAGAAATTAATTTATATATTTGTTTACCTATATTTATTTTTATCTATCTTTTTACCTATCACAGGTGTGACACAGGTATATAAAAACAAGATAATATTTTGTAGATTTAAGATTTTGAACGAACACACACACATACACACACACACTCATACGGGAAACTTCGCTGGAGACCCGCTACGTCGAGGTGACGGCGGGCGAACATTAAACTGATCTGGTGAACCGCGACGAACGAAATATGATTCCCGCAGCAATGGCGAGCTGATTAAATTGTTGATGCAACTCTTCTACAGATAAACTTCGAAGTGTTACTACTGTGAATTGTGACGAAGTTCTAGACGCACGGCAGCAGCCGCGGTGTAACACGGATTATACATTTCTTTTTTATTGATGTGTAGTGTAACAGCTCTCGGTATACAACATCTGGTAAAAGTAATTTCGTGGTTGAGACGGAAGTCGCATTGGAACGGAAATGTGTAACCACGGTGCTGTCATCTGTGGTGGTTGGCGCTAACCAATTTTCACAAAGCCAAAGGGGGACTTTATATTATTAACTGTCTAATGAATTTTAACACGATGGGGAATATTTTAATCGAATTACAAAAATCAGATCCAAATCCGGGATACAGTTTTTTTTCAAGTCTTTTTCGCTTTTATCGGAGACTGCAAATTACAAATCGAATGATTCGCTAGTCAACGCAGCTGCTCCGGCAAAGAATTCTAGCGGTGAGTGCGTAGACTTCATGTGATTCGAGTCCATAAATGTAAGTTGAAAACACAATTTGAGTATATTTATCACACTCAGCGTAATTTTAAAGAACTCTTAGTTAAATTTTTCGTGTCAGAGTTTCGCATCATAATAAGTGTATTTCCAACATGACAGCGCATGAATTCGCTCGTTACCGAGGTTAGATGTTACACATCATTGGCGAGTACTGGAAAACTCACTCATATGTGTATGTGTGTGTGTGTGTGTATATATATATACATACACATATGAGTGAGTCATGACCGTTAAAGTGTACAAAATGTATTCCACGGTAGTCGTGGTACCTAGAGACTGCGATGAATCAGCGTGCCCTTGCTGCAAGTCGGATATATATATATATATATATATATATATATATATATATATATATATATAGGTACACTTTAATGGTCATGACAAGAAATAATCGCAACTTTAAAAGTACTTTTAAATATTAAAAATTTCGTTCTATTTTGTGCGATAGTGCTGCTATCTCTAGTTTTTTCCCGTAACAATTGTATTTATGGTTACGAAACGTTCGCTAGAATGAGTGGAAACCAGTTTATAACGTCGCGCTGGGCACCATTTAAAAATAAACTGTTGCTGTTTTGTTTCCTTACTGGGATTACGGTTTGAACACGTTCTGGAATACGGTCCGCGACTTAGGTTACACTCGTGTCCCAACAAGGTGGTGCTTATTCGTTACCTTACCCAAACGTCTTGGAATAACCGCCCTGAATTCAAATCATGATCTAGTCGTTAAAAAAAAGTGTTTCAAACTTTGCTGCTGAGATCCTCTCAGCCTTATCGACTTACCCATAGTGCACAGCGACTTGTGTCTGCCGCGGGGAACATCATCTTCGCTGTCGGACGATGAATCTTCTCCTTTCTTCAACAGTTCCGCGATTTTCCTGATGTCGCTCACTTGCAGGGATGTCATGTCTTAGCTTTCAGCCTCCAACTGCTAGCAATGTGCTGTGAACAGCATACTATATATATATATATATATATATATATATACTGGTACTCAGTTAATCGTTTCATCATCTTAATAATAACAATAAACGCAACTGGCAAAAGTTCGGCTATAGTGTCCCATCAAGAGCAGAGTCGCCATTGTTGATAGTATGGGGCTGAAGCTCGAAGGAGCCTGCTGTCCTCCCAAGACAGAACTGTGGTCCAACCAGCTTGAAGAATGCGTGAGGCTGTGTGGAGGTGGACGTAGAGCGGTGACGACAGAATGCAGTGGTTTTTTTTTTTTTTGGGGGGGGGGGGGTGAGTGCTCTTATAAAACCTGCTGGCTCACCGGAAACGTCCACCACGTTTCCCACTGGCAAAAATACGGGACGTAAACTCTCCGGGAACATAACCGGATCACGTAGGTAAACGGCAAGTGAGTTTACGACTAACCTACTGTGGCCTTTTTTGTTTCGATAAATGATGTCCATAAATTCTATGAAATATAAATCAAAATCAGCAAAGGTTTTGCAGTGGGTACACATTTGATTGCGCACCTCTGGCGACCGAGATTTTGTGTTGTGGTAGTCGAGACGTTGTCATGTGTGGTCGCCTGGCGATATGCAACTTGCCGTACACACACACACACACACACACACACACATTCGCGACCTTCTTACTGCGTATTCCCTAATTTAAACAACATTTATGTTTCTTTTTTATTTGCATAATTTGTACAGATATTTATTTTGTGTGGTATCAATATATTTGATTGTTTATGGGAGTTGTGCTAGGCTGAGAAAGAAGTAGGTACGTAATTGAATCATGTTAAATTTTGTACATTTTTCTTCGAAGTAAAATTATATGGGAGAAATGTGTTTGTCTGGTTTCCCCATTCTCACCACGTCAACTTTAACGTACAAGTACCTACTGAAAAATTACAAGTAATTGTTATGCATAAACACATACAAAACTACTAAAGGAAAGTCAAATCATAATCTGTAAACGACGCTTTAAAAACGTGACAGAATTACGAATAATATTGAAAAATATACGAAACTCCCACTAAACGCAACGTAGAGCCCGGGTGTGTTGACTACTAGCGCCGTTATTTCGCAATCCGCCGTGAGCTTAACTGAGCGGCTGGATTGCGCCGAGGATAGGAAGTTGCTAGTCCCAGTAAATGAGCCAGTTTTTCTAATAGCTCAACGCTAAATCTAACCTTGGAAAAATAAATCAATTTTTCAAACTGTTTTAGTCTATTTATATTTAACTAATTAAGTATTTTTTTTAATATCTTTCAAAATTCATGAAACTTTAGAATTTTTATTACTTTTAATTATGAGAAACAGATTTCTTATTAATTATTATCAATGTTGCGCGTGTTGAATCTTGGAAAAACATATAAGACCATATGTCGTGATAAGAGTGATCGGCGTGATAGCTGCAAGGAATTAATTTAGTGATCGACGTTTTTGGGAAATATGCGTAAATTTCATATTTAGGCTACTCTATAGGTATGTTATAATAAAAGTACAGTAGACTGAAAAACTTAAATTTGATCTTTTTCACCCTCCCATCGTTATATAAGCCCTAGAAGAAAACTTCAGGGCTGCTAATCAACATGATAACGAAAAATCCCTAGTTTCCTAATGCAAGTTTTATACACATTTATATAATTTATTGTGTATCTTCATACAAAGTATACCTTCGTACTCATATTTAATGAATAGCGCACATCATTATTTGACTTGCAACACGTTTATCGTAAATTAAAAGCGTGACAAAACCGCATTCATGTTTGTCAAGTTTGCGATCTTGTGGCACAATTATGAATAAAAACGCGAAGATTCAATAGCACTGAGTGTCCAACTTGTACGAGTAGTTTATTTACTCTATGGCCAGACCTATTATATTGTGATCTGGGGCAGTTTCGACTTGCTTCGACTAAGGGCGCGGTTACACGGGAGTCTGAACTACTTCAGGTGAACATGTTCAGCTGTTGAGTGCGGTTACACACAGTCTGAACATGTTTCGTTCGAGGCCATTTCCCATTTAACTTAAACAGGTTGGCAAAGTAGTTCAGATCGACATATCTTCTACATTAGCCTCTGATTGGCTGTTTAGAATATAAACAGTCTTTTGCAGAAATTCAAGATGTAAAGTGTTTCTGGCACAAGTTCGAGTAATATTTTACCGAATGCAACAAAAAAAATCAACAGATAATTATATATATTTTTTTAATTGATCCTGACCTTAATTTTCTTAAAACTTTGATAGGTACTTTCGCTCAAAAAATAATAAAAAATAAGTTTAAAAATGTTACTGTGCATGTTGTTTGCATTCCCGATTTGTAAAAAAAATATTGAGCAATATGTAAACACATTCCATTTCTGCTGATAATGCTGTATAAACAAGTGAGAAAATCCCGCGTTTTCTGGATACAATTACAAAATAGAGATCAACAACACAGTCATTCGTTGACAGTAGACAATCAGTTTTAGAGCTAAACACACTTTTCAGCAACTACCGTGTAACCGTACACTTTCGCGTTTGTAAACGTGTTTACTTAAACATGTTCACCTGAAGTAGTTCAGGGTCCCGTGTAACCGCGCCCTAAATTATTTCGCACACTGAAGCCTACGAGAAACGTTCGAGGTATGTTCGAATCGCGTGTAGTCAAACATACCAAATTTTCTGGGCCAAACTCGTGAGCCAGACTCGAACGTGTAGGAAGTTAAACATCCGAATTTGGGTGGTAAAGTTATACTCCTGGTATCTATATGAAGGTAATTTGTTTATGAAATGAAATTCGTAAATTAACTTTGATTATGTTATTAAAAGTAACTTAAAATCTTAATCATACATTATGATATTGGCCCTTAGTCAATAGGTATAAGAAACTATGGATTTACGTGGATAAAAAAATTAAATGCATTTTTCCTAATTGTTTTCACGCACTGGAGACAACACATTAATTAACCATGCTGAATAAAGCAAGTACAACCAGTAAGGATGAAATAAAATTCCGTACTTACAGAGTGTTTATTTTTGCAGTTCACTGACACTTTTTTTTAAAAGAGCATTAGCAATGAAAGGCGTAATTCAAGATAGCGAGTGTACAATGAACCAAATGTAGAAACCTGTTTTATCGTTTGTTGCTATAGCAACCGCCAGTGTAACCAACCTCAGGGGAACGAATAAACACGTAAAATAAACGTGAAACGAAGAACAATACAAAACGTTAACGTAAAATACGACAGAAATGTGTGTTGTGGTAAAGTTATGCAGATAGTGGTCGATTTGGGGCACTGAAATTCAAATCCAAAAGGTAATCTTGAAAATTACAAACTCTAATTTGTATTGAGAGATTTTTTTCAAGATAATGTCACTATGTGCGCATACTGAATATTAGCTAAACTATAAATATTCAGTGCCGTGAGATCAAACTAATAATTCATCTATATTTGAATATGTAATATTGTAGTAATTAAAATATTGTTGTGTTTATGAAACATGTAACGAACCAAATATAAAATATGATGCTCATGACGTGAGAAATATTCGAGTGTGTTTGTTGGTTATGAGGCGACGCATTTGATGCGTATTTCATGGTTCATGTGTTAGACACGGATCAATACTCAGGAAGAGAAAGGTGAGTGTCTCAAAATGATTCTCCCATCACCGTTTCTCTTCAGCCTACGTACTTCCAACTTCATTGCCCAATTAATTTGAAGTTCATGTTTCCACTGTACACAAAAAAAAGTAGATTTTTTTATGAATTATAAATAAATTATCGTCGGTGTTTGAGTATGCTAATGTGTAAGAGCTTACTACATACGCTTACATTTACATTTAGTCCTAACTACAAATAAATTGTCCCTTATGAAAAAAAAAAGTACTCCTGAGAAACAAAATAAGTTATTCACTCTAGGCGTTAGTAAATATCTAATATCTGTGTAAATTTGTTTATTAAATAAATAGTCCACGATTATTGAGTGGTCAGATAACGCACCTCCCTAACTCCTATTTTTTTTCTTCCATTGAGAAATATGGCGGATGTTGCAATGAGGCGGGTTTCCTCACTTCCCCTCCCCCACTCCACCACAACAGCTATATTTTGTAGTTGCTTCGTCTCTCTGTTTTACCCCCTTGAACTTTCCTATGTAAATGCGTAAAAACACTGCTTAATCTTGTTCTATATCTTTATAATATAATAGCTGACCCGGCAAACGTTGTTTTGCCATATAAAATATTTCTAGGGAATTTATAGCTGCAGTACCCGGCGTTGCCCGGGCTGAATACATGATGAAGGGTACCTTTTTCGAAATCAGATGTACCGTAGTTAGTAATTGTCTTCTTAATTTGAATGTCAAGTGTGCAAAATAATTTATATCACTTTCAGATCCCGACAGACGTTGCTCTGCCAGTTTATAGTTATTTACCTGGTCTGTATGTAATCTAGACTCTATAAAGTAATATAGAAAAAAGCTTAAAAATAAGAGATTACAAATATAGAAAAAATTCAATTATCTAGCTAATGCTCGACATGCATTGCAATGCCTCATTCAGCTATGTTTTGTAATATGTTTGAAGTAGTTACATATATACAAATCATCTATCCATCTCTATAAACATATATTTATCTCTATCTACATCTTTATATATCTATGTATCTCTCTATCGCTATTTATCTCTTTATATCTATATATTTACATATATACCTCACACTATCTCTATTCTATATATAAATCTCTATATAGCTCTATACATCTATATATATCTTTATCTAACCCATTTCATTCTCTATACCTCACTCTATCTCAACTTATCTCTCCGTCTATACCTCACTCTATAAATATATATCACTCTATCTCTGTCTGTCTTTTATATTTAAATAAATCGTGTCATGCGTGCGCACTTATACAACAAAAACAGACGAAGTGCCGCTATATAAAATGAAATGAACACATTTTTTGACACGATTCGTGCTCCAACTATTGAAAAATAGTTATACCGTCTCAGTAACCTTCATGGGCATGCGCATAACAAATCACCAAAATTTCATCGCAATCGGATGAATGGTATAGGAACGCATACGGCACAAACAAACGAAAATTAAAGACATGACAAACGCATCAAACGATGGTGCGTTTAAAATTCAAGGCAACTAACTCTATCTATTGACGAAGATAAGAACAAAACTGTTATGAGCGCCTTTATTTTTCTAGCCGCTGTGAGCTCCACTAAGCGGGCTGGTCTCACCAAGGAGAAAAATATGAATTTTCCAGACCTTACTATGTGTATGATCGTGTGGCAGACATAAAGAAATGACACTCACTCACTGTTTGTATGTCTATGACCTATGATTTTTTCTGTTATAAAATGAAATTATCACTTTTTACCCCCTTAGGGATGGAATTTCATATTAATATGTGGTATATGTGTTAATCCAGGTAATGAGCTCGCTTTAGGCAGGGAAGGTCATTCAAGTGTTAATTGATCAGCAATCGACTGATGTTGAAAAATATAAAATTCTATTAAAAATTAGGGGTTGGTGATAGAAGGGTGAAAATTTAGGGTTGTGTGTATTTTTTAATGCCACATTATAAAAAAATAGAAATTAAAAATTTTGTCTAAAAAATAAAAATAAAAAATTTAGGGGTGGACTACCCCTAACATTTAGGGGGATGAAAAATAGATGTTGGCCGATTCTCATAGATACCGGATAAGCACAAAAAATTTCATCAAAATCGGTCAAGCCGTTTCGGAGGAGTATGGCAACGAAAACTGTGACACGAGAATTTTATATATTAGATAAAATTCTTCTGTACGTGTGTAAGTGACTGAACTCCTCCTAAACGGCTGGACCGATTTTGATTAAATTTTGTGTGTGTGATTAAGTTGGTTCGAGAATGGTTAAGATTCACAATTTGATCTAATAGAAAATGTTTTTTTTTTTTTTTAGTTTATTTATTTATTTATGTTTTGTTGTTGATCTTTGGATGGTTTAGGTTCACAGTATATATATAGGCTATATATATATATATATATATATATATATATATATATATATATATATATGTGTGTGTGTGTGTTCTGTATTTATTTATGCGTTAATTTTTGGATGGTGTAGGTTCACAGTTAGATCCGGTAGGCAGCGCTGCGATCGTTTTTTAATTTTTTTTTTAATTTTTGGCATATCAGTTGGTGCTACGATCGGAATCTAGGAATTTTTTTTTATTTTGTTGCATTTTCGCATTTAATTTACTTGCGTCGTAACTTAGTGTTGTTGTTACATTAAAATTAAATTATAATTACGCGCTTATTGAGAATATTACATTATTGACGTGACAACGTCTTATAAATCGATGAACGCCGGCTGCACGCACGAAAAAGTGTCCCGTAACGCACATTGTCCCACTACGATATGTACCGTTACGCTCATTGTACGCTTGCGCGGCATCTATCTCTCTTCCACTTGATTGGAACAACCATCGATTTGACTTTTCAATTATGTTTTCGTCGTTTGAATTATTAATATTATGTAATTTAACGATCGTCCACCGATTTTCAGCACAATCGGTACGGTTATTTAAAAGTAATGTTGAATTTTCAAATAAGTTTCTGTACGAACAATGACGTTTTACAGTTACACATAATAATTCAAATTACACCCGGGATCTTTTGCACAATGTTTTTAAAAATATTGCAACACATTATAATTAAGTTTGGTGTATTTGGGATGCGTATTTGTTATAAAATCGTATTATAAAAACAAAATAATATTATTCCCCTACGGTGCTGCCATTAACGGTGACGGACGCGAACCGAACGAATCGCTCCATCTATAACCTTTCGCGGCAACCAGGCACTCGTTAATACATGTTTTCCTTTGTTTATCGCGAGGGGCGTCATTATTAATGAATTATAAATAAAATTTTGTGCCCGAGGTTACAAATGCATATAATTTTGAGTACTGGAAGACATAAAAACGTAAAATATTCACGACGAATTTTAATCTCGGCCCAGCGCACCACGAGCGTCTGGGTTGGAGATTAAAGCCTAAATTCTTTCTTAAACTTACTAATACTTATTTTTTTAACTGCAAGGGCATTTTTATTAAATTATACGTTTAATTTCACGACGAAAAAACTTCGTCGATAATGTGTAATTGCGAAAAAGCGTAAAACATTCTCGACGATCTTGAAGTTAAATAGCAAACATGTATAAAAGTTATAGTTAAATTAATCTCTTCTTTAAAGTAATAAACATATATGAATTAATAAGTGCAAATAAAAGTAAATTTATCAATTAAATTGTAGATTTTATTTCACTCTTTCTTTGTATCCATACAAAATAGTGATAATTCAATAAAAATGATTCAATTTTATTCATAAAAGTATGCAATCATTTCATCTATGTTTTGTTATGACGTTGTCACGTTAAACTATCGTCCGTAAACCGACTTTACAGACAACCAATTTTTTTATACTTAGTAAGAAATCATGAATACTCACTCCTTATACTCCTGGACGTTTTCATGGGAATTTTTTGAGGTTATGTTCCCGTTTGTATAAATTTCTTCATTAAAAATGATTTCATTAGTATTTTTTATAAATAATTAAAATTAATCAGTTATAATAAACATTTATTGATTGTTATTATTAAAATTTATCTTGTTTAATTTACTAAATTAAATAATTAGTTTTATTCGCATGTTTCTGTTAATATTTAATACTGAGTATTTTTTTTTTTTAATTTTATTGAATTTGTACTTTACAAACCATATTTATTATATCACTCAAGCCCTTTTATTATTTTATTTATATTAATTATTTTTATGCAAAATTAAGTAATTATTATATTACGCCAATCAAATGTAACTTCTAACGCGAGTACAGAAGTATAAACGCCCAATTTTTAAATTTATATTGCATAGTTTCTTCCAAACTAATTGAGGAGTAAATCGCTGTACTGTACATACATAGTCTATAGATAAATCTTGGATATTTGTTTATACGCAAAACGGGTATTAATTTTTAAAATATCAAAAAGTCAAAAATATATTTTTAATTAAATACCTAAATTAAACTACATGCACATGCGTAAGTGTGTACTGCTTATTTTTCATTGGATATTTTGTACTCAGGCTTCTTACAGCGCAGTTAAATGCAGATATTCTACTAATTAGAGTACAAGTGTTTGGTAATGATGATAATATTAGATTTTGGCTATGTCTTTTTTATATTGTCTTTCTTGGCCACCAAACTGTGTAGTTATGTTATTTTAGTAAAAATATTTTAATGATCTATAAACTACCCGATTTTTTTTAAGTATCCGGCTACGAATAGCAGTAAATAAACTTTGGCTCCCTTTATTTGAGTTTATTTTACGGTTTCGTTACAGTTATTTTTTAAGGCATCACATTTTTTGTAAAGATGGGAGGTTACACGCACACGCCATCATTATTCTTCCCAAAAAATTATGGAAAAATCAAAATTATTAATTTTAAATAAGCATGTTTTCGGCCGCTTAAAAGCAAAATTAATTGACACAGAGGAGTTCCATGTAATGACATCGGAATAGTTAATTACCTTTTTTTTAGTTAACACCCCACGTTACCGAAGTGGATCGGTTTCAAAAGATCTTTTACCAGTTACCTACTTAATTCTCGTAGCGGTTTGATTTATATACAGAGACTAGCTGCCCGGCCCGGCTTCGAACGGTTGTATTAATGGGGGGGGGGGGGGGGGGGAATGAGACCAAATCTCTTATTTACAGTTATAATAAATGAAATAAAATGAAAATTAATTAATTTTGACAAAAACTTAATACAATGCTTTGTAATGTACCGAAGAAAAACCGAACAGCACCGATGGTTTCCCGACTCTCGAGCACGCAACGTTGTCATGGAGACGAAGTACCCACTGTTTCCCGGGCTTAAACACCAATCAACATTGATAATCAGTTTATCTTAATATATATAAATCCAGTGTCCTGATGTTTGTTTCCAGTGAACTCTTCACCAAGTCAACCGATTTCGATGAAAATTGGCATTTATGTGTAATTTTTTCCAACTTGAGAGTTAGGATAGTTTTATTTAGATTAATGGTCTTAATAATTTATAATTAATAATATTAAGACCATTTATCGAAATAAAAACTATCCTATATCTCAAGTTGGAAAAAATTACACATAAATGCCAATGTTTATCGAAATCGGTTGACTTGGTGAAGAGTTCACTGGAAACAAACATCAGGACACTGGATTTATATATATTAAGATATATCTTATTACATTTTAATTTTGAATGATCATGCAACGTTCACTGGTGCTGAGACAAAACTAAAAATGGAGGTATTATTCTTAGAAACGAAAAGGTAGGCCACAACCTGCCTAAAATAATTTTGAGCGTGCGTGGTACTATAGAAAAGCCATTAACTGGAATGTTTCTGTTATCAATGTAGGTTAAACTAGCGTCATCGACCGTGAAATCGATTTAAGTAAGGCATTTCAGGAGTCGCGTTCAGTTGGTCACAACAACTTAGAGATTTATGCAGGAACCATAATAGTGGCAAATATTTCTGACCACGCACGTTTGACACATCTATGACGTTAGCACAACAAAAATGGCGGACGCGATGGACTTTCCCATTAGAAATTTCACACTGGATCTAAAATGCGTATTGGATGTTGTTTTTGAAAGATGGCTGAGCTGATACATTGGTAATACTATTAATTATTATTCTTATATTTTTAAGTTTTTTTACTCAATTTATCTATGATATCTACGAAATGGTCTACGCACATTAATTTTTACAACTAAGAGTTAAATTTGAATTCAAAGAAGTTAAGTTAGGTACTCCCAAATATGTCAGTTCAGGCCCCGTCGTACTGTAAAATATTTGTCTCCAGTATATTTGACAATAGAGTTGGAGAGGAAGTATTGGACGAAAAATAGCTTCCGATTTTCTCCATAAAATATATTTGGACTAAAAAACCACAAATATGTTCTTAATTATTATTTTTGGTCTGAGCTATCTCAAAATTTTCAGTCGTTTCTTCAATTTTGAATTAAATTGCTGGATGGAATTTTTGAATTTGTTATTATGTTTGTGCAATTAAAAAATTTTAACATCAATAAATTTAAATCACAATAATATTCGTTGCATAATAAAATTATTTTTTTAGAGATTTTTTCGAGTTTTAAAAACATAATTTCATTTTTACGAATAAAATGTTTTCGCATTCGACAGTTATATTAACCTTATGTAAGTTATTTAACTTTTTTAACTTCTTTAGTCAGCCATATACTCTTCGCCATTTTAAAGAATCGTTGAGACGGAAACGGATGTCATTTCAGTTTTCGCTAAGCACGATTTGATTGTCCGATCGCATCCAGCATCCAAGTTATGTTAGAACCCGTCTTATATGCGAAATATTAAACGGAAACTCAAGCCATCTAACTTGTCAAACAGATATGGTTGCGGTAGTGACATTTTCGGTGACGTCATAACTCTCCGACTTTATTTGGCACAACATATTGAAAGGTGTTGGAAAGGAAAATTTGACAGTGTGACAGGGCCTTTATAAACACATGCATGTACTGGTGGCTATCGTATGTTTGGCGCGTATGTAACAGCAAGAAACAATCTATATATATACAATAATTATTATTTTGTTTCGCATGGGTAAAACCCGGATATTCGCAATAACGCAATATTTTGCTTCGCATCGCGATATTTCGATCCCAGCATATTACAGACAGAGAAAGACAGTGTTAGTTGCAGGACCGTACTAACAAAAATCATCCACCCTACTTTCCTTCACACATTTGCATTTATATTAAATTGTATCTATAAAACACTATCATAAAAAAATTAACCATTTTTTCCATTAAGAAAAACATTGAACGAGATCGATTTTTGATAAATCCAGTTTTTGATTGTGATTATATGATAAATTTTTTACCTCATTGCAAAACCTTTGTAAAGAAAATGTCCATAATATATAATTCAAAATCTCATTTCACTACAAAAAATTATTCAAGGATAAAAAATTATATTTCCCCATTCCCTTCCTCCTGGGGGGGGGGGGGGGTCGCACACACACACACACAGAATAGCTAACACATCCCTGGTTGGTTGTAAGCGTACTGGGATACCGAACGGTGAAGAGGGGAAGGGGACATATGGGGCAAATACACAGAAACTCAAGCATCCACATAATCAACAATTTTCAGCTACTTATCTTCTAAACAAAATTACTTAAATCTAAATTAGTATTAAATGTCAAAATCTTACTTTGTGTTGATTTTTGTTGTTAGTTTTAATTATTTTAGAAATCAATGAATATATATACTTTCATTTGTTAGTTTAGATAACTTATAATAAATAAAAACTTTTTTAGTGTTTTGATAGGGAACACTTCAGTAAATAGGTTTTGTGTAAACGCTTTTATTCTTTCATATAAGAGCGTATGATATATATAGTGTCGTATAAATGTTTTTTTTATAAAGCATGAAACATTTATAACAGTTGGTACTATCATAATTATTTACATCCGACTCGCGTCTACAAAGGAGCGTTCTTATAAAAAAATATGAGCTAGTTCCAAAGTTACATAGGCCGCCGGCAGTCAGACTACCTAGGTGCCCAAGTTCCTAAAATGTCTCTCAGTGGCACTGTCTGAGTGTATGAATTTGTCAAAGCAAAATATTTTATTGTCTGAAAATCTTTTCATTAAAATTTTGACAGCAAAATAACAGTTATTACATATTACATTTTTCTTTCTGTCCAGGTTCGTGCATGAAGAACGCGTTTGAGAAGCAAGATGAATGACACAAACAACAATACTGCTGATTTGCCAAATTCAGCTACTGCTGATTTGCCAAATTCAGCTACTGCTGATTTGCCAAATTCAGCTACTGTTGATTTGCCAAATTCAGCTACTGCTGATTTGCCAAATTCAGCTACTGCTGATTTGCCAAATTCAGCAGCAGATGAGAAGGTAGCAGAGGAAAGCACGAGGGTACCAGTAGCTATTCCTAGGCTTTCAGACTTATGCGTAAAAGAAATAGCAAAAAATTTCCAGTTTATGCCAATTTTGGACAAAATACCTAAAAATTATGTTGAACCACTACTAGAACTCCTGGAAACAGATTTACCATTGACCTTAACTGTTCCTTTACTAGAAGAGAGTATTTTCTGGAAGCGGGCATGCGAAGAAAGATGGTCGACGATGAATTATGTGGCTGACTATGGCAGCTCCTGGAAAAGAATTTACTTGGAACGACATCTTCAAGAGTTTCTCGAAAATTTGGATCCTGACGAGTACTCTGAAGACCAGATGATGTCTGTGGTACGACTATGTGCGCCATTCATTCTTCGTCTAAGGCTGTGCCAGTTAGTTCATTCCAGGAAAATGGTACCTAGAAGGTTCGGAGGCAAACCTGAAGAAGGAGACCCTCTCTCTCACGACCATATTAACCTCAAAAGCTGTTTGTCTGGTTTGCCTAAATTAGAAGAGTTGGATGTCGTTTTTGGCATGCGGAAATTGGGTCTTGAACTAAAAACAGAATATTTTATGTTTTCGAAACAAGATTGTAACAATATCGGATTGGGAATGACTCAGCTAGAATCTATCAAGGAAGTGCATATTCATAGAAGTCTTTTAGATAATGGCCACCTAGCAAGTTTAGTCCAATACATAATTTTTGTCAAAACCCTAGAACACGTCGATTTTTCTAACTGCCTTATTTCCGACGATGGTGGGATGATAATCGGACAACTCTTGCGTGTACATGAAAATTTGAAGAAGATTGTTCTGACAAATAACAAAATTGGCATGGACGGTTCTCACTTCCTAGCATGTGCACTGACAGAGACACGATGTAAACTTAAATTACTCGACTTCCGGCTCAATCCAATAGGTGATGCAGGAGTAGCATATCTATGCTCTGCTCTTGCAGTCAGTGAGGTCCCGGAGGAGCTCAATATTTCAGGTTGTGGCATTGCAGAGAAAGGCGCTAAAAAGGTCTCTAGAATGCTGATGTATAACAAATGCTTGAAAGTTTTAAATTTAAGCAATAACTCCATCGGGGAACAAGGGGTGGAAGCTGTTCTCTTAGCACTTTCCCGCAACATTTCTCTAGTTCAATTGGATATGAGAATGACTGGCTTATCGGGCGATCAAGAACTAAGACTGTCTGAGTTTTTAAAAAGAAATCAAGGCAAGCTTGAAATTAGTGACTCATTTTAAGCAACAATATCATTTGATAAACAAAATAAATATTTTAAATTTTTTATTAGTGAATTTGGTGTATGCTCAAAATAGTGAATACTGTATAGTTTGGCCCAAGGGCGTAGTCAGGTAGAGGCAGGGCGGTGCGGCAAGAATTTGTTACACAGCAACTGTTTCAAAAATTTCAATAATCGTATGACTGTGGTATCTGTATCTATGATTCGCTCGCTAAGCACTACATGGTCAAAAATATGAACTGCATATTGCACTGGAAGAAAAATGCTCTGAAAGAGATATTTCAAACTTTTTGATCATGCCCTACTGATATGTATTCCATTTCTCTACTTTCTTTCCTTCCTGCTTACTTCCTATGCTCGTCTCCTCATACACATATACATACTTACGACCCTCCGTAATTTACTGCCCTTCTGGTTTACTACAGCAGTTTGGATGTATATAATTTTTGATCTCTACAAATGGTATCAGCTATTTAAACATGTTAACTATTTTTTTATAATAAATAAGTTACATTCCATGACAAAAACTGCTGAATAAAATATATATTTTCAAAAATGCATAGGTATTTATTACTATCTAATTAATTTTTTACGTGTTTCTTACAGAAATATATTTATATAAGCATGCATTTGTTGAAACTTCCTTATAAACCTATCATATATATGATATGTTAATCTCTTTAAATATTAAAGTGAAAATTATTTAAGCCTTACAATATTACTAAAGTGTTCGTCTAATATAACCTATAAACCATTTTTCAGACTTGTATTTACCTAGAAGTGTGTGAGAAGCACTAAAACCTGTATATTTTACTTAACAATTCGGACAGCCCTCGAAGTGTCACTTTAAGGTGACCGCCTAGCTAGGTCATCAAAGCATACACAGTGCCGGGTGTTAACACGCCATTTACAAACCACTCAAGATTTCTTATAAGTATCTGATTACAAATAGCATTTAAGAGCCATGACATTTGTCTATTCCATGGTATTGCCTACAATGTGTACTTTAAGGAAAGTGAAAAAGGCTACAGTGAGTGTTTTCATGGAAGAGTTTAGGTATTGTAAATGGTATAGGAAAGTGCAAGGAGCCTTTATCTATAATATTGCAGCATAAAATTATAGGGACAGTGCTTAAAACCATAGAGGTGTGTTACCGATGCAAATACTGCATGCCAGTTTAGTGCCTGGCGCGTAGAGGCTGTAAGGCATGTGATGTGCTAGACAGTGTCACCCTTAGCATTGTCCAGCCAGAAAAAATTAATAAGTAAATACTTCAGGCAAATTTTGAGACCACCTAAGTTTTAAAATGTGTGGGTGTGTGATTTTTTGATAAAAATATTGATGGTAAAATAATATACTTTTATGTGGCTACATTTCCGGCTCTCATGGAGATATGGCAAACATCTCCAGGTGGACGGTGGTTGAGGTTAGCTTCGCTCAGTGCCAGACCTGTTAGAACAACCTCCCTGGTGGAGGTGGGTGCATGGACCATTCGACCCACCCTGACCTTCAAGCAGTTAATGCAGATGACAAGAAATGGAGGACACGACTAGATGGCTCGCGTGTTTGAGCTCGGAAGCATGTCCCTATACCTGCTGAATACTGCGCCTGTCTCCCCTAATCCAGTTCTAGGAAATAAATCAATGAAAGTACTACTCACAGTTCTGAAGGTAGAGATGTTGGTTTTATTGCTGCCATGGTGCACTGCATGCACTACATGACCGCCCACAATGAACCTGAGAATTTTGGAGATCATTAACTACGCCACACTTCATTCCAAAAAAAAATGGTAATGCACAACCTGTGGTCATAAGACAAAATCAAAGTCTGGAATTGGCCATTACCGAATATAACCCACTCAGCCGAGTCCCATGCACAAGAGAGGGATTAGATCCCCCCCCCCCCCCTAAAAAAATGTCGTGGCACTTGTGGTGATCGAAAACAAAATATTTTACAAAGGATAATTAACTTTTTTAACTAACAATCAGTGACTACAAAAGAACTGCTGAAAGTTCCCAGGAAAGGGTCCATCCCTGACATTGACCCGAGATGGACTGAAGGGACACCACTTCTGCGTGCAAGGCGGAAAGTAAAGTCACACAACTAAATTAAAAATATTTATCTGCCAGTCTGTCTTGCTATTCTTTACAAATACATAAACTACAATTGTTACTTGTGCGTCCATCTTCCTTCACAAAATAAAACTAAACAAATAAGCACACTAGCATGGTAACACTTAAACGTCCGATGCCAGCGATTTTTCTGGCAGCAGACATACAGGCGACAATGGTATTTAGTTTTTCCCTCTCTGCAGACGACATTTTGTAGACTACGCCGGTTTCCCTTTAGTGCAAATCACTTGTACAATTTTGCTTTGAACTGTTGTGATGCCAGTTTCATCCACATTAAACATTCTGGCTGGGTTGAACTTAATTTTCTCAAGTTCTGCTATAAGAATAGTGAAAAAAGCTTTCACATTGTCTTCAGTGAACCCTAAGATTCTGGCTCTAGACAAGGACTGTGGGGGTTTTTTTAGAGAAGGGATAGGGAAGATTGTTTCTTAAGGCAAGTTGGAAGGCCATCAGCTTGACGCCACTCCCACTGCCTGATTAAGTTTTAAATAAATACTAAATTGAAAAATGATCTCAGGGGTGGAAAAAAAGGGGGGGTTCGACCTCGTGTCTGCAGGCAAAAGTGCGTCGTCCACATGAACTACCTGGGCTGTTCAGGCCACCCATGACGCCTTGAAATAAAAGGAAACTGACTGAAAAGACACTGCACTTTATTAAGCTTAATACACTTGCTTGTCCAACGCCTGGTCGAGTCTGTTGTCAGACCGTCGCTTCACGATTGTTTCAACGCATTGACGTTGCGCGCGAACAGAATAGGCTGCAAACACGTGTATAAAGTACTATCCTGAAACCGATACTGACAACACGAAAGCTGTGGCAAATTATTGTAGAACTGATAAATTACAACTGTTTATATGGTAATTGAAGATAGACATATAATGGCAGCAGTCTACGATCAACATTCTTAAACGTGATTGCAATCTAACCCACCACAAAGCGAATGTTTCGAATTATGCGTACACCCGGCTAGATGAAAATCCTACGAGAGTCACAGTAGCTCCTTGAAGGTTGACAAAGTTATTACTAGGTTAGATTGCAAATACATCTATCACACAGTGACATTAGCTAAATCGAAGACACTTATATTAAAAGTCAGTACATCATGAAACTAAAGGCTTGCCAGAAGCTCTTATCAAACAACGATTAACTGGCATCGAAGCCTGGAAAAATGCGTAAGGTTCAAGTCCGCTGTCCGAATACTTTGAACACGAAAATTACGTAGTATGCCGAAATATCCCTGTAGGGATTTAAATGATTAAGCGAAGAGCCGCACGTAAGAACGTACGGCTAAGTGGGGTCGGGCGCAGAGCTAATTGAAAAGATTAGGTAAACTTACGACTATGGCAATGAACTGAAAAGTGGCGCGAAAACTGTAGGATCTGCGTTCGCAGAGCTATCGACCCCGGTGAGCTTCCGACGGTAACTGGCGCTGGAGCGCCGCGCGACCTCGCGCCAAGAAGCGTGTAGCGCGGGAAAACAGCCACGACCAGTTATGGACTTAGTTATTTAATTTGATATTACATAATTATTTTACAATTGTACAGAATTTTCATACTATTTTAGTTTCTTTTAATTGTTATTATTTTGGTTTTAAAAAGAGGAATTACTTATTTAAATACACCTTAGCGCATTGCCACACCCGGCCGGACGCTGTAGTCGACTTGCTGTTCGTCGCGGCGCACTTTAACTCACATGGCGTACATCACGCGCGGGCGTGTTCATTGCACTTACGAGTAAATGTGTTTGGTACGTAACGGCCTGTGCGACCCAGAGGGAGCATCGGCAGCTGGCGTCAAGCTTTATGTAATTTCGAGTCAAACCATAATAATTCTTTTCCATTTCCTTGCAGTACTCAACCAGTTCTTTTTCTAAATCGGATGTCAGCACAGGTTTCCTGCCAAGTTGTTGTTTAACCACTGCACACACTTGATTTTCACCTTGTACATTTCTTTTAATGTAGTCTCGAATTGTTGTTCTCGGTACTCCAAACGTTTTAGATGCTCTCTGTGTCCCCATTTCTTTGTTCTGAACAGCTTGACATGCAGCCTCAAGACTTGGGGCGCGGTTACACGGGACCCTGAACTACTTCAGGTGAACATGTTTAAGTAAACACGTTTACAAACGCGAAAGTGTGCGGTTACACGGTAGTTGCTGAAAAGTGTGTTTAGCTCTAAAACCGATTGTCTACTGTCAACGAATGACTGTGTTGTTGATCTCTATTTTTTAATTGCATCCAGAAAACGCGGGATTTTCTCACTTGTTTATACAGCAGTATCAGCAGAAATGAAATGTGTTTACATATAGCTCAATATTTTTTTACAAATCGGGAATTCAAACATGCACAGTAAAATTTTTAAACTTATTTTTTATTATTTTTTGAGCGAGAGTACCTATCTCAGTTTTAAGAAAATTAAGGTCAGGATAAATTAAAAAATATATGTAATTATCTGTTGGTTTTTTTTTTTGTTGCATTCGGTAAAATATTACTCGAACTTGTGCCAGAAACACTTTCCATCTAGAATTTCTGCAAAAGACTGTTTATATTCTAACCAGCCAATCAGAGGCTAATGTAGAAGATATGTCGATCTGAACTACTTTGCCAACCTGTTTAAGTTAAATGAGAAATGGCCTCGAACGAAACATGTTCAGACTGTGTGTAACCGCACTCAACAGCTGAACATGTTCACCTGAAGTAGTTCAGACTCCCGTGTAACCGCGCCCTTGAAGTGCTCCATGTCTGTCGTTTCTTATCTTCCCTTGACATCTTAGAGCCCTGGCCTACAACAAATATAAACAAAGCATTTTAGAACAAACTAAACTGCAAATAAAAAGAAAACAGGATTGACGAAAGTTAGAGGTGGATTGGTAGGTATATAAAAATTGTTGTTCCAAATATCGTCTATGTGCGATATTAGGATCGTATTTATAGGCGATATTAGGAACATAGCTCAGTCAACACCATGGAGGTAATAGTCTATGGAGTGGAAGCAGGCGTACTTTTCAAGGGTAATCAATGAAGCCTGTACTGGAAATAAAATCTTCGGACTGCGCATACGCACGACGATTGTTTACAAGTACCACCACATCGCGGGTGGCAAAAGAATAGCAGACGGCAATGTAATTTGTATGACGCTTTAGGAAATGTGCGTGTAAAAAATTTAAAAATGAAACTATTCTTTTTATATTATTAGTAATAAAGAACCATGCAGGAGGGCTAGCATAGCTTTCACATTTAAACGGTATTATAAGTGCTTAATTAGGAACGATTTAATTACAGACTAAGAGTGTACGAACTGCCAATACCACATTCAAGTATTTACGATTCTGCATGTTTGTTTAATACAATGAGCAACTATAGGTAATACTTGGTTTTTAACATTGTCTTGATATTGTTTTTTACTGTGAATATTATTATTGATGTATGTACTGCGACGACTGATGCGAAGTGTTATGAAATCGACACTATACTTTAGATTACAACTAACGAATGTTCAATTCAAACGAGTTTTTGGATTCCACGAAATACTAAGCTGCAAACTGTAGTCAAATAAAACATGTTTTAAAAAACAGTTAATGAGAAAATTGTACAAAGGTTGCGAAAGTGTAGAGTAAGTCACAGTGTATTGACGCCGCCGTCAGTGCTCCCTCTGAGAGCACAGGCCGTTATGTGTCCTCAACACCCGATCAGTGCCGCGCCTCGAACGCGCCCGCGCGCGCAACATAGTGCAGTGCCCCGAACGGCGTGACGTCAGTCACGGCCTCCTACGTGTGCAAAGCGCCTGGCCGGGTGTGGCACTGCGCAAGGGTATTATTTATTCATGCATTTGATAAGATAAACAGAAACTAATAAGTCTAAAACCATTAATAATTAATGTTAATTTAATAATCATTTTATAAAGGGTTATCATTCACAAAACTGGCCGAAGTCATCTTCCCGCGCTCCGCAGTTTTCCCGCGGAATTTCCCCCCTCCCTGGCCCCGGCGGCCAGGGAGGTTAGTCAGTCGCCATCCAGCACTCGCCCGGGCCGGCAGCCCACGCACGGGGAGCTCTCAACTTTCGCGCCAACATCACCAGTCACTGCAATAGGTAATTATAGTCAAACCGTTTAACTCAGCTCCCCGGTCGGCCCAAATCGGCCGTTCGCGATTACGCACGGTCCTTTAATATAATATGTAGCCCGCCATCGGGCTTTTTCGTGTGATACGTAATCAATTAGGTGACCCCTCGTGGCACCTGCGCCTCACGCCAGTGAAATCCCCTCTCGGGGAATAGTTCTTCGCCCACGCGGGGCGGCACTGCGCCAAACGCGTACCTAAGTGTAAGGACGAGTCATTAACTGGGACGTGCCACGGTCGTGCGTGTGATATCCTGCCGGATTCCACCGCGCCCGTACCCAGCATAACGTGACCCCAGCCACCACGCGGAGTAGCCGCCTTTGTATACCCATCTGTGCGGGACTAACCACAGTGATTATAGTGTAGTGTGTTACCTTAAGTAATTTTGCGGGACCTATCGCCCACGCATTCCACATTGCGTCCACGGACTTTCACATAGGCCGGAACAGGTCCATAATGCACCTGAGCACCCCACTCGCAAGTCGCCGGGAACAGCCCCCTTCAACGTACTTGCCACCGGGTTACCGTGTGGCCGTAAGAAGTCCGCCAATAGAGGGTGGCGTGCGCGGAGCTTAGGTCGACGATGAAGCGGCCAGTTACGTGAGCGTGTAACGTGTAAATTGTGCGACGGAATAAAACAGCTAACAGTACATGTGTGTTTTATTAATAAGGCGTCCTGGGAGGCCATAACAGCCCGGGGAGCCCTTTGTCGCCGCGTCCCTGCCTGCAGCCACGAGGCCAGGAACCCCGCCCTTGAGACCCAAAATTGATTAAACAGTTTAGATTCACGTAAAATTCAGATCAGGCAACGGGGACGGCGTCAGTATGTTGCTGTTTACATGTAGATACTTCTCAAGATTCGTGCATTGTGAATAAATAAACATGCTGTTTTAATATTCCTTAAAATTTAATTTAAATCAACAGTTGAAAGTGCCCAGGGTAGGCCAACATGATTATATGCATAATTAACATTGTTCATGCGCACATTTTTTTGCTAATAAACTTACTTAGTCCAAATGTTTAATTTATGAAGCCACTGAATTCATTTCAATTCTTTGTTTTCCAGGAGACTACACTTTTACACAAATATGGTACAAGTAGTATAGGACTCGTCAGCAAAGTTATATTTCACAATATAAGTTACCTATTTGATTATATATAAACACTTGACAAGTGACAATAAACAAAGGATAAAATTCATTCGTTCGCGGCTTTTCCGTAAATAAAATAATAAAATTCTGATAATACATTTTTTAAACACTAATGACGTTCCTCTACTTACCTTTGAAACGGCGTTTCTAAATTCCTACTGGTTTCCGAGATATTGCAGTTAGATATTACAGGATCATGCCATCAGGACCAAGATAATAACTTGGATACGTGATTATGGAAATTTTACTACTGATGCCGCCGTCGGTGCTCCCTCTGAGAGCACAGGCCGTTATGTGTCCTCAACACCTGAATCAGTGTCAGTGCGCCGAACACGCCCGCGCGTGTAGGTTAGCGCAGTGCCTCGAACGGCGTGACGTCAGTCACGGCCATCTAAACACTCAAAGCGCCCGGCCGGGTGTGGCAATGCGCATCAGCTATCTATTCATTTAACAGACAGAAACTAAAACTTTTAATATGTATAAAAATTGTCTCTAATTAAGTAATAGCAGTGTCAAATATTTCCGCTCACAAAACTGGCCGGCATCGCCTTCCCGCGCTCCGTCGTTTTCCCGCGCGTTTCCTCCTCTCCCTGGCCCGGTTGCCAGGGAGAGTCGTCAGTCGCCATCCAGCACTAACCAGGGCCGGCAGCCCCGCGCACGGGGAGCATCCAGTTTTCGCGCCAGTTTCCACGTTTAGCATCAATAGGTAATTATCTCCGAAACCACTTTCTACAGCTCCCCGGTCGGCCCTAACCGGCCGTACGATGTGTCGTGCGGTCCTTAGATAAAGTGTGCAACCTGACTACGTGTCTTTCAACGTAATACGTAATCTTGTGTTTTAAGGCGGCCCGCCGAGGCGCCTGCGCCTCACGCTATAAAACCTCCACACGGAGAATTAGAACGTTGCCCACGCAGGGCGGCATTGCGCCGAATGCGTAACTGAACTTACGAACGCTTCAACCCCTGGGACGTGCAACGGACATGAACGAGAGACCACGTTGGGTCCCGTCGTGCCAGTTTAAACGTGGCTCGCGCCACTGAGAGAATCAGTCTCGCATCACGTGATCCTTAGAAGTCCGGGCACCGAACCCACTTCGAGTCCGGGACATACTCGTAATTATTTAGTGTCAATTGCCATGTCTAGATTAGTGTGTGTCGTCATCATCATGTCCATGTATAAGTCAGTATTAATTGTTAACCCGCATAGACAGTAACAGATCCACGTAGTACGCATATCACGAAATACCACGTGTTAGGCACCAGACTTGCCGCGCCACGAATAGTCATCACCGTAGCTCAGGTTAGCCTGCACCCCTCGGTGGAGTAGTCCTCGGAGCAATGTGAGACGTAATCAGTGCCGCCATTCGAGGGCCGTGTAGGCGGAGTGAAGGTTGACGACGATACGGCCAGTCACGTGCCAGTGCCTCGTGTAACGTTCTGTAACGTGTGCTACCGGAATAAAACGATCAAAGTTACGTGTTTATTTCACTAATACGGCATCCAGAGAGGCCTTAACAGCCCAGGGGGGCCCTTTGTCGACACGTCCCTGCCTGCAGCCACGAGGCCAGGAACCCCACCCTTGAGACCAAAATTTCCATTATAGCATTTTAATTAACGTAACTTCAGGACAGGCAGCGGGGATGGCGTCAAATTGTCGCCCGACTTGTGTGGCTAAAACATCAACAAACTTTTTCGACAGACAATCCACGGAAAAACGAAACAAAATACTAGCAGACAAAGGGCTTGAGTAGGGACCAGTGCAACAGCGCGCAACGTGGCAACACCGCGCGATGGAGCAGCTCCGCACCAGCAAGATAAGCCGGGCCGAGACCAGACAACACCCCTCCTACGCTCTCCACCCACGCTGTTCACTCGCCTTCCACCCCCGCTCGTCACTCCCGGCATCCACCCCGCTCTTCACACCTCTTCTCCCCTCACCCGCCCGCTCTCCAACCCTCACCACTCCGCACCACCTCGCTCTCCACCCCTCATCTCTTCGCTCTTCACCCCTCACCAACCGCTCTCCACCCTCGCTCTCCAGCCCCGCTTCCCCACCCCGTCTACTCCCCGCTTCACCGACTCATCAGCTGGCGACGGATACGTCACGCAGCCATGCCGCCACGGGCTCCCGCGAGGCAGGAAGCGAGAGAGCATGGCAATGAACTCGGTTGGCAAGGGGAGGCGACCCCCCTTACCTGCTCGCGCCCTGCCATCGACGCCCCCATCCGCCGCTCGGGTAGGACAGCCGCGAGCTAAGCACGGTGGAGCAACAAGGTCGTAAGTCACCACGAGTCTCTAAAGATCAACGACTTCCAGGAGGTCTACAAGGCATAGGCAAGCGAGGGCTACCCATGCCCAGGGTACAACTGGGAGTACGAAGAACAGGACGAGTGGGAGGATGACGACACCGCAAAGTACACAGAGGGGCCTGGAAAAAACTAGTTGCCGCTACGACCGTACCACATAACACAGCACGCATCGCCGCTGCCGGACGCGGCCAAACACCACGCCGCTGTTACGGCCGTAATGTCGCCCGCGTCACGAACAACCGAAACGCCCATCCGCAACTCGTCGCCGCCCCCGACGCCGTCGCCGCCCCGGATGCCGATGCCGCCCCCAGTAGATGAAGCCGCTGCCAGAATGTGGCGTCCGATCACTGACGAGTTAGTGGCGCATTCTTGACCCGGCGCGCCGCCACGGATGCAGACGCCACCACCATCAACCACTGTCAGCCAGTCATATGCCACCATGCCATGCGGGGATCGGGTGGACACGTCAGGCCGACGCATACGTGCCGCCTCCGACGCCGCCCCCTGTTGCCGCACAGGTGGCAATCGAGCCAGCGGACACAGCCACAGGGAGATACAGTCCGGCATACCACCAGGTGGAGGATCACACGCAGCGCCACTGCGGATCCCGAACACCACCTCCGGCACCATCGAAGATGCCGCCCCCAGCCACCGAGAGCGCAGCTGGCGGAGCCACGCGTCACAAAACCACCACATCGCGACCTAGTCCGGCAGACCACCAGGTGGAGGATCACACGCAGCGCCACTGCGGATCCCGAACACCACCTCCGGCACCATCGAAGATGCCGCCCCCAGCCACCGAGAGCGCAGCTGGCGGAGCCGTGCGTCGCAATACCACCACATCGCAACCTAGTACAAGAGAACTCCAGGTGGCGGATCACACGCAGCGCCACTGCGGATCCCGAACACCACCTCCGGAACCATCGAAGACGCCGCCCTCAGCCACCGAGAGCGCAGCTGGCGGAGCCGTGCGTCGCAAAACCACCACATCGCGACCTAGTACGGCAGACCACCAGGTGGCGGATAACACGCAGCGCCACTGCGGAACCCGAACACCACCTCCGGCACCACCGACGATGCCGCCCCCAGCCACCGAGAAAGCACCTGGCGCGGCCGCTCGTCTCAAAAGCGCCACATTTCGACCTAGTCTGGCAGACCACCAGGTTGTCGACGCCGTGCCACAAGGCACCGAGGCGGACTTGACAGCCACGACGCTGCCGCCGCCCCCGACGCCGCCCCCAACTGCCGTGAAGGCTCACGGGGGGTGGGCGCGGTACAATCCGGCCATGCTGCCACTCGCGCCACAGAAGGCACCATACAACCGCCTGCCACGCAAGCCACCTTGGGCACGCTGCCGCCTGCTGCTGAGGGCACCACCACGTGCGCCACCTTGGGCGTGCCGCCGCCTGCCGCTGAAGGCGCCACCACGAGTGCCACCTTGGGCGCACCACCGTCTGCCGCTGAGGGTGTCACCACATGCGCCAGCTTGGGCACGCCGCCGCCTGCCCTGAGGGCGCCACCATGCATGCCACCTTGGGTGCGCCGCTGCCTGCCGCTGAAGGCGCCACCACACGCGCCACCTTGGGCGTGCCGCCGCCTGCCACTGAGGGCGCCACCACGCGGGCCACCTTGGGCGCACTGATGCCTGCCGCTGAGGGCGCCACCACGCGTGCCACCTTGGGCGCGCCGCTGCCTGCCGCTGAGGGCGCCACCACGCGCGCCACCTTGGGCATGCCGCCGCCTGCTGCTGAGGGCGTCACCACGCGCGCCACCTTGGGCGCGCCGCCACCTGCCGCTGAGGGCATCACCACGCGATCCACCTTGGGCGCACTGCCGGCTGCCACTGAAGGTGCCGCGACGCCGACCGCCGCTTGCGCCACCTTGGGCACACCACCTGCCAGGCGCACCACCGTGTCCGCGCTGCCTGCCTCTGAAGGCGCGTGACTTGATGCGCGCCTTTATCGTGCCTGGCGCGTAACTCGACGCGCGCCTATCGCCAGGTGCCTGCTCCTTTGTCCATCTGCGCGTCGCGTCCATTTCCACGCGATGCCTTTGTTCCTAAACGAGCCCATACTGGTACACTAATTTTGAAGCACTGTTAATTTAGAAGATTTGAAAGTTATTTAAAAAAGAAAGCCACACTAGTCGGGTGCCATTTTGATGCCGTCCCCGCTACCTCCTATGATATTTACGTGATTTTGGTTTGGGTTCGAGATCTCAGGGAGGGTTCGGCCTTGTGGCTATAGGTAGGGGTTAATGCAGTAGGGCCCCCCGAGCTGTTATGGCCACTCGGGACGCCTGAAGAAGAACACAAAGTTTCTGGAGAATAGTTGATGAATTTATTACGGCACAGCCCTATACATAGTGCTGCCCGTTCTGGCCGTAACGGTTTTCCCGACGCGACTAGTCACACGCGCAGCTCACTTCCTCAGTGGCGGCTCACGATTTTAAAGTGCGTGAGGGGCGGACTTGTACACACGATGCGGCGGTTACAAAATACACTCTAACATGACGAATTATATCTTGAAGAACAAAACACTTCACTATTACCTAACACTTAATATACTGGGCTAGTGGCACGTAGGTCCGTGTCTCCGGCGACTCTACGTGATACCTAGATGTGTACCAGGGACTGATTCGTTAGTACATTTGGTGGCACGATACCGTGCAGCAGTGGTAACTAAACTCTAACATGACAAATTATACTTTGACGAGCAAACACTTCACTACTATATAACCCTTATTATACTGGGCTAGTGCACGTAGGCCCGTGTCTCCGGCGACTCTACGTGATACCTAGATGTGTCCCAGGAACTGATTCGTTAGTACGTTCGGTGGCACGTGTCGCCTTCTGGCTGCCCCGTGTGGGCCAAAACTAAGTAGCCGGTAAGCTAAGTTGGGGCGTGAAGCCCGACGTAAAGTCTCGTAGACTCCCCACAGTACTTACGTATTACGTAGAACACTCATCTTGGAGCATTGATTTAATTAAGTGAAATACCTCATGGTAGATTGAGGCCGACCGCGGAACTGTACGTAAAAGATTAAGAAGATATTATACTATTTAAAACTACATGTCGGTGAAAGCAGACGTTGATGGTTCCGCGTTGCGCGCAGGCTGCCAGCCTCACGGAGCTCCTGAAGGACACTGCCGGTGTCGCCGCGCGCGAACCCCTCCCCTGCCAGTCCTCCTGCGGAAACGTGTGAATTTCGCGGGAAACTGAACCGGCCAGGTTCGGGACAAAGCGCACAGTAAATTATGATTTTGAAAGGACTGAAATATTAATTGATGAAAAATAATGTTGAATAAAAACCTGTGGAAAAATATACATAAATTAATTTTTGTAGTGCAGCGGAGGGATATGCCACATCCGGCCGGATCCTTCCGCCGGTGTAGCACTCGTTGCTTGGCGTTCGCCTCGTCGCACGAACTACACTTTGCTGCGCGCACGAGCACGTTCGGTACACACGCCTTTGCGAGACGTTGATGAGGCATAGCGGTCTATGCGACATAGAGTAGCATTGGCGGTCGGTGTCATGTGTTTATGAAATTGTCACATGCTTTTCCAACATCAAACAAATCGCTCTTTCCACATTAAACGTAAACAAATCGGTATCACAGATAATTAATAAAGTAGGTGAACATGTGAATGTCATGTATACCATTATAAATACAAACAATAACTGTGGTATGGAGATTATTGCTTACTAGTTGTGTTATGGCACTTACCTCTTTCTCTATGCCAACTGTAATGGAGTTACCTCATTGTCGCTTTACGACTAATTGAATACAAATAATGAAACGTCATAGGCACTTGCCTCCTTTTCAGAGCTATTGGCCTTGTGACTGGAAATAATTTCCTGGGTAAATGATATTTTGGTAAAAAAATGGCACTTACCTCCTTTTCAATGTCAGTGCCTCAATTAATCTAAATTTTGTTATGCATTATTATTATACGCCTTCCGCCAACTAATTTAGACTGATGTCATTAAGATACGAGTATTCTATAAATAATAATGACTAATTATAATTATAAAATTTGAATAACGGCACATTAGAAAGTTTTGTGCATCATGACGCTTCCTCCCTTCCCAAGTCGGCACAAAGCGGCAGAAGAGTTTTACTCACGGGCCGGAGCAGACCTGTGATCCCGCGGGGAGACTTCAACAGTTTGTGCTTCTGATTCGTCATTCTGGTGACTATTATAATTCGCTGAAACCTTTTACCTCCTTTCTCTCCCCACATGCCACTGTGCCCTTTTCCGGTGCAGGGCTTATCCCGGCCGCTTTAATTAATTTAATTAATAGAGGTTCGCGACAGTCATCTTACGGTCCGGGCTGACTCCCTCGAAAAGAACTTCATGTAATTCGTCGAGCATACGCCTGCCGATTGCAATCTTAAAGACTTTGCCATTTAATATTAACTTCATGGTCCCGCGACTCACACATGTGAGCCCGGGCACGAATCCATCTACAGCTTATCACAGGAGTGGCCGTTAATCCACACAAACTCTTCGTCGACCCACAAATCATTGTAGGGACCTTGTTTGCAAGTGCCGCAACGTAACAACCTGACGCCACTCCCGCTGCCTGTTTTAGTTTTTTAATTAAATATTAACGTTGTAAAAGATCTCAGGGGTTTTAACGGGAGTTCGGCCTCGTGGCTGCAGGCAGGAGCGCGTCTCGGTTCGGAAATTACCTGGGCTGTCCAGGCCACCCAGGACGCCTTATAAATGAATGGTAAACTAGTTACAGGACACTGCACTTTATTCAGTATTGATACACTTATTCGTCCCGATACTGGCCACGTCCGTTGTCGGACCGCTGAGACACGCGTATCCCTAAAAGTAACGGCGCGCGCGACCAAGATATATTGCAAAGTAATATTGACAAGCTGATACGGTGGATTCTCGTCCCTATGAAATGTTTGGCAGATAGTCACGGAACTGGCGTTGCCACAACTTAGGTTGACATGTAAATACGTAGAGAAGTTCCTATGTTCAGGATTGTTTGCAGTCTAGCCTGCGACGAAATATTAATGTCTCTAAAACTACGTGACACGCCAGCTGGAGACGTACACGTAAAAGTCTCTTGGAAATGAAAGTTATTTAGTTAAAATACACGTTACAAATTACATGTTTAGAATGATGATAATTAAAAAGCGAAAGTTAGTCAGTAGCATACAACACTCGTTACAAAAAGCCTACGGTAATAACGATTAACTGGCTATGAAGCCAAAAACTGCGTAACACTATACGCTGTCCTTAAACTGGACATGATATTACGTAGAACATGAGAAAATTCCCTGTCGTGATAAAAATTGATAAGTTACGAGTCACACGAAATATCGTGCGACTGAGGTGGGGTCGGCGCCGAGCAAGTTAAAGGATTTTAAAAGACTTACACTATTGCTGATATGGAGATGAAGCGCGAAAGTTGATGGCCCGACGTTCGCGGAGCACCCGACCCCTTCGAGCTCCTGACGGTAACTGAGCACGAGACCACCCTGCGGCCTCGCGCCTAACCACTTGGAACACGGGAAAACCGACCCGGCCAGTTTTGGACTTAAAGACAAGTTACACAATATATGCTTATAAAACAATTAGACATAATTTCCCTTACATGAATCCTCTTTTAAATTGTTATTAATCTAGTTGTTTTAATTTGACAAAATAATTATATAATTAATTAGGTGCATTGCCACACCCGGCCTGGCGCTGACGTCGCTTTGGTGTTCGTTGCGACGCACTTTCACACACTCGGCGGACATCATGCTCGGGTGTGTTCGGCGCACTTAAGAGTAAGTGTTGTTGTGGCATAACAGCCTGTGCGAACCAGAGGGAGCACCGGCGGTCGGCGTCAAATGCCCCCCCTCCAACGAGGCCGTTATGCTCAACAACACTACTCCTCACTCGCATGGAAGTGGTACACTGGTTGGCGCACTAAGCACTAACCTGGTGTGTCCGGCGGCGTCGTGATGTGCGCGTGGGCCGCTCCTGTTGCCATGGGGGCGGCCGAGGTGGGCGGCGGCGGTGTCGTGGTGCATTTGTGGGCCGCACCTGTCGCCATGGGGGTGGCCGAGGTGGGCGGCGGCGGTGTCGTGGTGCCTTTGTGGGCCGCACCCGTCGCCATGGGGGCGGCCGTGGTGGGCGGTGGCGGCAGCGTCGCGGCGCATTCAGCAGCAGGCGACGCGCTCAAAGTGGCACGCGTGGCATGCGGAGGTGGTGTGGCGCCTTCAGCGGCGCGTGTGGTGGGCGACAGTGGCGCACCCTCAGTGGCGGGCGCGGCGTCGGAAGGGGCACGCCCCCTGTGGCGTGCGCGGTGGGCGGAAGGGGCATGCCCCCGGAGACGTGCGCGGCAGGTGGAAGGGGCACGCCCCCTGTGGCGTGCGCGGCGGGCGGAAGGGGCACGCCCCCTGTGGCGTGCGCGGCGGGTGGAAGTGACACGCCCCCTGTGGCATGCGCGGCAGGCGGAAGTGACACGCACCCTGTGACGTGCGGGGTTGGTCGAAAGTGGCACGCCCCCTGTCACGTGCGCAGCGGGCGGAAGAGGCACGCCCCCTGTCACGTGCGCGGCGGGCGGAAGACACGCCCCCTGTGTCATGCGCGGTGGGCGAAAGTGGCATGCCCCCTGTCACGGACGCGGCGGGTGGAAGAGACACGCCCCCTGTCACGTGCGCGGCGGGCGTAAGAGACACGCCCCCTGTGTCGTGCGTGGCTTGCGGTGGTGGCACGTCCTTGGTGACGTGCGTGACGTGCGGTGGCAGCATGCTCTTGTTGATGTGCGTGACGTGCGGTGGCAGCATGCTCTTGTTGACGTGCGTGTTGTGCGGTGGCGGCACGCTCTTGTTGACATGTGTGACGTGCGGTGGCGGCACGCCCTTGTTGACATGCGTGATGTGCGGTGGCGGCACGCCCTTGGTGTCGTGCGTGAGGTGGCGTCGGGCCGACTATGAATGGCTCGGCAGGTGGCTGATCCCCCGGAGAGTGCCGCAAAATCGTCGTTTTGCGCCACCGCCCTGTGCCGGCCGCTTTCTCAGCGACCGTGGGCGGCGCCATCGGAGTGGTTCCTCCGGGTGATCCTCTGTCGTCGCCTCAGTGGTCGTTGTCGCCTCAGTGGTCGTTTTGCCCTCTGGCGGATGTGTCATCACGGCCGGTTTGCACCGCGTCAATTCCCCGGGAGCCTTCACGGCAGTTGGGGGCGGCGGCATCGGGGGCGGCGTGTTGATCATAGCCTGGTCCGTATCTGCCTTGGCGGCCTGTTGGCCGGCTGGGAAGTGCGGCGATGTTGCCAAGTTGAGACGCAGCGCCGCACCAGTAGCGTTCTCGGCAGGCGGTGGCGTCGGCGTCGGGGGCGGCGTGATGGTCATAGCATGGTGCCTTACTGCTTCGTTGGCCTGTTGGCCAGCTGGGAAGTGCGGCGATGTTGCCAAGTTGAGACGCAGCGCCGCACCAGTAGCGTTCTCGGCAGGCGTTGGCGGCGGCGTCGGGGGCGGCGTGATGGTCATAGCATGGTGCCTTACTGCTTCATCGGCCTGTTGGCCAGCTGGGAAGTGCGGCGATGTTGCCAAGTTGAGACGCAGCGCCGCACCAGTAGCGTTCTCGGCAGGCGTTGGCGGCGGCGTCGGGGGCGGCGTGATGTTCATAGCAGGGTTTTTGACCGCTTCGGCGGCCTGTTGGCCGGCTGGCAAGTGCGGCGATGTTGCCAGGTTGAGACGCAGCGCCGCACCAGTAGCGTTCTCGGCAGACGGTGGCGGCGGCGTCGGGGGCGGCATAATGGTCATGTTATGTTGTGCATCTGCTTCGGCGGCCTGTTGGCCGGCTGGGAAGTGCGGCGATGTTGCCAGGTTGAGACGCAGCGTCGCACCAGTAGCGTTCTCGGCAGGCGGTGGCGGCGGCGGCGTCGGTTGCAGTGGCATCGGGAGTATTCTCGTCTCAGGCAGAGACATTGTGAGATGCGTGTCGGCGTCCGCACAGTGTGACCACTCGTCTTTCGTGGTCGTCTGGCCCCCAGGAGTTGTGGATGTGTGAACTTCCGGGGCCGGCGTCGTGGCGATTGCGGCCCCGCCTGTACACTGGTTCTTTCGGCAATGTTCACACCTCAATCCAAAAATCTCCGCCTCTTCTCGAGCGATCGGATGTACACACTCATTGTGCCATAAACTCCAGCACGTCCAGCAGAACCACCCGTCAGATGTCCCGCCACGGCATGATGGCATACAGCACATCGTCATGCCATAAGTCCGGTACTCGTAACAAAATCCGCATTCATAATTTGAGTAGTGATAAAAACTCTCGCCTGGCTCTGGGAAGTCCGCTTCGGCCCAGGACTCATATGCCTCCTGGAAGTCGTTCATGTTGGTAATGACGTGCGGCCTCTGTCACGCGGTCGTGGCAGACTGATACGAGCGACGGATCAGGACGTCGATGACAGGGCACGAGCAGGTAGGGAGGACCGCCTCCCCTCACCACCGAGTCAGTGTCCCGTGCTCGCACGCATCCTGTCCCGCGGAAGCCCGGTGATGCGTGCGCGGCTGTGCGCGGCTGTGCGCGGCTGTGCGCGGCTGTCACTCTGTGACGTCACTCTGCGCCGCGCAGCTGTCCCGCGGTTGCGGCGCGCAGTTCCCGCGGTTCCGAGTCGTAACCGAACGCGGTGAGACGCCGTGTAACCGATCCCGGCCGTATCTCGCGGTGCCGGCGTTATCGCGTCGCGGCGAAACCGATTTTCTTGTCTCCCGTTGCTATCTCGCCGCGCCGTCTCCCGTCGCTATCTCGCGACGCCGTATCCCGTGACCTGGCGCGCCGGCTTCCGCTGCCGCCTTGGCGTGAGACTGTCGCGTCGGAGTTATGAAAATAAAATTAAAACTTTTAAAATACAAATGTTCCTTAATGAATAGTCCCAAAATGATAAAAATGTCAATAAAACTGAATGCCACTTGCCGGCCTTAACTCACTCGTGCTGAATTAATTTTGATGTACTTCAAAGTTTGAAAAACGTTCAAAAGTTCGTTTTTCGAAAGCCACACTAGTTGCGCGCCAAATAACGCCACTCGCGCTGCCTGTTTTAGTTTTTTAATTAAATATTAACGTTGTAAAAGATCTCAGGGGTTTTAACAGGGGTTCGGCCTCGTGGCTGCAGGCAGGAATGCGTCTCGGTTCAGAAATTACCTGGGCTGTCCAGGCCACCCAGGACGCCTTGTAAATGAATGGTAAACGAGTTACAGGACACTGCACTTTATTCAGTATTGATACACTTATTCGTCCCGATACTGGCCACGTCGGTTGTCGGACCGCTGAGACACGCGTATCCCTGAACGTAACGGCACGCACGACCAATATAGATTGCAAAGTAATATCGACAAGCTGATACGGTGGATTCTCGTCCCTATGAAATGTTTGGCAGATAGTCACGGAACTGGCGTTGCCACAACTTAGGTTGACATGTAAATACGTAGAGAAGTTCCTATGTTCAGGATTGTTTGCAGTCTAGCCTGCGACGAAATATTAATGTCTCTAAAACTACGTGGCCACGCCAGCTGGAGACGTACACGTAAAAGTCTCTTGGAAATGAAAGTTATTTAGTTAAAATACACGTTACAAATTACACGTTTAGAATGATGATAATTAAAAAGCGAAAGTTAGTCAGTAACATACAACACTCGTTACAAAAAGCCTACGGTAATAACGATTAACTGGCTAAGAAGCCAAAAACTGCGTAACACTATACGCTGTCCTTAAACTGGACATGATATTACTTAGAACATGAGAAAATTCCCTGTCGGGATAAAAATTGATAAGTTACGAGTCACACGAAATATCGTGCGACTGAGGTGGGGTCGGCGCCGAGCAAGTTAAAGGATTTTAAAAGACTTACACTATTGCTGATATGGAGATGAAGCGCGAAAGTTGATGGCCCGACGTTCGCGGAGCGCCCGACCCCTTCGAGCTCCTAACGGTAACTGAGCACGAGACCGCCCTGCGGCCTCGCGCCTAACCACGTGGAACGCGGGAATACCGACCCGGCCAGTTTTGGACTTAAAGACAAGTTACACAATATATGCTTATAAAACAATTAGACATAATTTCCCTTACATGAACCCTCTTTTAAATTGTTATTAATCTAGTTGTTTTAATTTGACAAAATAATTATATAATTAATTAGGCGCATTGCCACACCCGACCGGGCGCTGACGTCGCTTTGGTGTTCGTTGCGGCGCACTTTCACACACTCGGCGGACATCACGCTCGGGCGTGTTCGGCGCACTTAAGAGTAAGTGTTGTTGTTGCATAACGGCCTGTGCGAACCAGAGGGAGCACCGGCGGTCGGCGTCAAACCATGTAATACGTAATTAATTATCAGTGCGAATGTATGTAGTGCTAACGTGTTTTTTTTGTCCAGTGTAATTGTGTAACTTGTGCCTACATCCAAACTATGTGAGATGCGAGATTAAAAGCCAGCACCTAAATACCATTTCTTTATTTCGCAAACGCCTCCTGAACAATTAGGAACCAGTCCTCTATACTGTTTAGAGCCGGTGCTTATTCGAAGTAGGAACTCCCTCCCACCATCAACAGCCGTCGATCCTTGTGGAACACGCAGGGGCAAAAACCCACGACCACCTTGGGTAATCCTCAAATTAACCTGGCGCCCGCTGGAGATTTACTTTAGAGCCACTGAAAACCACTAGGACCGCCCTGGGTATTGATCCCGAGACCGCGGGTGATGGCACCATATGTTAATGTAAATTTTAGTAAAACTGTGTTAAAAATAATATGAGGGATGTGCATAACTTTGGTTTTTAAATCATTAAAAATGAATAACAGTCGGGTAAGTCGTTTCGTCCAGGCCAATGGTGCAGTTGAAAAAATGCACATAATTAATACCATCGAAAACATTTATGTATGAAGGATAACCCAAACAATTCTTTTTTATTTTAATGCTTGGCATGACTGAGCAATTTTTTTAGCGAGTTATAGATACAGATTCCTACTAAATAATTTTATATGGAAGTGCAAGTATAATTATGGGTGACTATGAAAGAACATTATTTTTAATTACTGACGCCGACCGCCGGTGCTCCCTCTGGTTCGCACAGGCCGTTATGTCACAACAACACTTACTCTTAAGTGCATCAAACACGCCCGATTGTGATGTCCGCCGAGTGTGTAAAAGTGCGCCGCGACGAACACCAAAGCGACAACAGCGCCTGGCCGGGTGTGGCAATGCGCTTAATTAAATATGTAAATTATTTTTTTAACTCAAAAACAACCAAATTAATAACAATTAAAAGATGATTAATTCAAGGGAAATTATGTCCAGTTGTTCCATAATCATATATTGTGAAATATGTATTTTAAGTCCAAAACTGGTCGGAGCTGTTTTCCCGCGCTGCACGTGTCGAGGCGCGAGGCTGCAGGGCGGTATCGCGCTCAGTTGCCGTCGGGTACTCGCAGGGGTCGGTCGCTCCGCGCACGCAGAGCCTACAGATTTCGCGTCTCATACAAGTCTCAGCAATAGTGTAAGTTCTTCAAATCCTTTTATCAGCTCTGCGCCGACCCCACTCAGTCACACGTCATTTCGTGCGACTCGTTAACTAATCAATTATTCCCAACAGGGAGATTTTCAACTCTTTACGTAATTTTCATGTCCAGAGTTTAAGGAAAGCGTAATTGAGTTACGCAGTTTTCGGCTCAAAGCCAAGTAATCGTTATCATCGTAGACTCTTAGCAACGTGTGTCGAGTTCTCACTCGTTAATTTACGTCTCTTAACTTTCATCATATGTAAATGTGTAACTTGTAACATGCAATCTAACCGAGTAATAACTGATTAATAAGTGACTGGAACGTGTATGTTTCCATCTTACCGGGTCTACGTACTTTTCGGGACTTTAATATTTTGCCACAGGTTAGATTGCAAATAACTTTAGGGCATTCGTTTGTATGTGCCGTTTTCCATGTTAACGTAATTGCCTGCATAAGCTGTTGCAGCACAGTAGCTCCGCGACTATCCGCCACATCTTTCACGTTGATAATCGCCCACTGTATAAGTCCGTACATTCCACGTTGCAACCTATCCTGGTCGCGTGCACCGTTTACATATAGAGACTCGCGTGCCGCAGCGGTCAGACAACAGACGCGGCCAGTACTGGGACCAGTGAGTGTAACAGTTCTGAATAAAGTGCAGTGTCGTGTCAATCAGTTTACCATTTATTTATAAGGCGTCCTGGGTGGCCTGAACAGCCCGGGTAGGTTTCGAACCGTGACGCGCTCCTGCCTGAAGCTACGAGGCCGAACCCCCATTAAAACCCCTGAGATCTCTTTCCAAACTAATAATTTCTTAAAAAACTTAGACAGGCAGCGGGAGTGGCGTCATTACAGTGGGCAATATTTAAACCACCGGGTGAAAGCCCAATATTGTGAGCATAAGACAAATTCAATTAATATTGAAGTAATTAATCATATAAATGATGCGTCGGCCTGTGCTGTCACCTCTGCCCTGCCTGGCAGTAGACCCGTGCACCACAAATTGTCCATGTCAATCGCTACATCTCTCCTTTGCATCGTGACCATGGCAGGTCGACCCGTTCGACGGGTCGTGACGTCGCTGACAGGGCGCGAGCAGGTAGGGGGTTCGCCTCACCTCACCAGCGAGTTGGTGCCCATGCTCGCTCGCTTCCTGCCTTGCGGAAGCCTGTGGTGGCATTGCTGCGTGACATGTCTCTGCTGTCGGGTGGAGCGGGCAGAGGGGGATGTTGGCAGGTCCTGGCCCGGCTAATCTCTCTGGCGCATCGCTGCTCTGTCGCGCGCTGTTGCGCCGGATCCTACAAGAGCCCTTTGTCTGCTAATTCCACTTTTGTTTTTCGTAGTTTTGTCCGTTGAAGTATTCAGTTGAAATTTTGGCCACACAAGTTGGTAGACAATTTAACGCCGTCCTCACTGCCTGATTCCTCTTTTAATGAATTTAGAATTTTAACTTGAGGGCAGGGTTCTTTGCCTCATGGCCGCAGGCAGGGACACGTCGATAAAGGACTCCCCGGGCTGTTTAGGCCACTCAGGTTGTCGTGACGAATAAAAGGAAACACTTGAGTACAACTGAATTTATTAACACATCACATGGTACATGGCACCGTCACGCAACTGGCCGTATCATCGTCTACCTTAACGTCGTCTGGCCGACGACCACCCCAGAGCCCGACCTGCACCCGCCAGTATATGCTCCCGCTAACGGAACACACCCCTGGCCATGGCCCACCCGAGTCAGGCGACCCGAACAGCAATTAAAGACAAAGCCGCGGAAACCTGAGTAGACAAGAGAAGAACCGTACCCATTCCTCCTGAAACATTAAATTAGGATTTTAGCGACAATAAAATCTCTTCCAGACACACCCGTTTGGAGTCTAGCGTAATGAGGTCACGCCTGGCGCGAGAGAGGCCGAGCCTCCCTCGGACGCCATGCCAGTTCGGCAGTTCAGCGCAGCTCATGGACCGGGGCAAACCTACGTCCCACGGAGAGGCAACATCCTTTGTCTACATTGAAAGTAACGTCCGGTAAATAAAGTCACTAATTAACCAAACCCCTTTTATTACTTAACCTCTCCGTGAGTACCCGGTCCCTTTTTTCGGTCCCGGACCTAATCCGGCCGCATCAACTTAAGGACACCCCGCACCACACTTGGTCAGCGGGGCTGCTCTTCAGCATACGGCACGGGCCGTCTCCCGCAATGTACAGAACTTTATTTAAGGTCACGCGCACGGCGCTGACCACAAACCCGCAAGGGAACTTGGACAAACTTAATTGCGGTGCGTGTTTCACCACAGTGGGCACAACACCCGCGCCGAGACATTTGCATACGGGATTGGCCGTCTCCAATCGCCCGCCCCTTAATTCAGTGTATTTTTGTATTCCGTATTTTGTACTGCTAACTTACGTTACCCGAGTAACGAGTGCCACGTAACTTGTGCGCGCCCCCTTAATCCAGTGTATTTTTGTATCCCGTGTTTTGTATTGCTAACTTACGTTACCCGAGTAACGTGTGCCACGTAACTTGTGCGCACCCCCTTAATTCAGTGTATTTTTGTATCCCGTATTTTGTATTGCTAACTTACGTTACCCGAGTAACGAGTGCCACGTAACCTGTACGCGCCCCCTTAATTCAGTGTATTTTGAGTCCCGCCTTTGTGTTACGAAATTACGTTACCTGCGTACCCAGTGAGACGTCTGAGACATAACAGCATCCGAGGCCACGTAACGCGGAACACAAACAATACGGCGCCACGGAATAACAATTAAAACCCCCCGGGGACCTCTGTAGAGTGTTGTATTGTGTACGACTCGCTCCTCTGAATAAAAGGTACGACACCGCCACCTCAACTCCACGTCTCTTATTTAAAATCATCTCACGCAACACCGCCGCCGGCCCTAGTGGGCCACGCAGGGGCACATACATCCACGACCCCAAATTCACGACTAGAAACGAGCTAGTCTGGCGCCCACCCGGACAACACAGATCAAGAACCGCCTTTTCCCACTAGGAGCCACACCGGGACTCGAGCCCGAGACCCCGGACGACGGCAACCTTTTCATCTCTGCACACGCAGCCCTCGAATGGCGGCACTGGTTAATGTTGTCGTAGGCTGGTTGACTAGTCCCTGACATGCTGCTATCCTGCCGGCTACTCAAGGATCAGTAGAGGGGGGTCCGGGCCGTGTGGCCGAGGGACTTAGTCTCCAGAATTGAAATGAGAACAACTCGAATAGTTTCCTGGTTCTTTATCCTCCAGAAGATGAGCACTTTACATGGGGCTGCCGCGTTTCCGCCTGTGACTATTTCTATATTGGGCGAAGCCCGGTTCCGCGCACTAATATGGTAATAAAAAATACGGGACGTCCCGCCCGTAACGACTGTTACTCACACAGTAAGGAATAGAATTCTCTATGACCCGCGCGCGATAGGATGTCTGTCTGGCTGTGCACCACAATGACTGGAGAGAAATGTAAAAGCACAGAACATACGACGGCGAATGTCCAGTTTGTAAAAATGAACCGTGGCTCGCAAAAATTAAGAAAGGAACACTCGTGTGTGAAAATAATAAGATGAATGCACGCGACTGAATAGCAAAGTAACACACTCGACTGCAAAGCTGAAAATCTCTTCAGCATGGGAAAGTCTAGAGCTACTGCAAATACTGCGCCCGTTCTATCTCACCGTCCTGGAGTGACGTATCCAACACGTCCGTTGTCTCTCGTGCCAGGTCCATGACTCTCCCCACTAGCGCGGAGCGGCCCGCTTCCGTGACCGCTGCCTCTCGCATCTGGCTGACGACTGCCCTCCCCGCCTGGCGCGCCCAACCGCCCGCAACTCTCCCCTCCGCGCGAGCCCACGGAACACGCTGATTGGTCACAGGTGGAAGCCACGGCCTTGGCGCCCGGTGAACAAATAAAACTTACACAATTACATAACCCTTCAATACAAAATTAATTAAAATCAAATATAAGAAAAATATATACAAAAAACATAAAACAAAAATATATTTACAATAAAATATTATGTCGAATCCTGTACGTAAACAAAACGTCGCACGTCACCTTCACTTGCGTCGCACTTCACATGCAAGAGATGGCGCTAGCGAGGCATAACGGCCTGAAGGAGCCGGGGAGACACTTGGGTCGACATCAATGTCATGCGGAAAACAGCGATATACCCAACCACGGTGGTACAGGCCATCCTGAGACTAGTGATATGAAAGGTGGCAGCGCGTGATGTGTCAGCGGGGTAATCTTAATAGCTCGCCAGACAGCAGAGCAGATGAATACAAGACTAAATAATTAAAATGTCTACAATTTACCCTAGAGAATCATGAAGTTACAAAGTACACGTGGCGGACATTTCCACACTTAGCACGCCCTTGGCACAGACGGACACCAGACACAGCTGATGGCCAAATATAACACTAGGATTATCACCGTATCACTAATCCTGCCAGGGAAACACTCAGAGGAGCGAAATGAATCTGTTAAGATGTAGAGTTCAGGTCGAATTGGAAATAGTTACTAGAGTTCTGTCCTCGCTGTGATGTAGCAGGCATGAATGCTGGGCGCGGATGCGGCGGAGTCGGTGTCATGGAAAACTCACACGCGACCGCTGCACATACCCGAGGCTGGGTCGTTAGTAAATGTCGGTGAATGCGTTTAGTTACAAAGCAGCCCCGCGTGGGCAAAGTTCAAACTCCTAGCAAATTTACTAAGGCGTGAAGCGCGGGCCCATCGGCGAGTACCCTTACAAAGAGAAATTACGTAATATGAGAAAAATGCTCATGGCTGAGCCATAGTTAATTAATTAAGGACCTCGCGAACTCTCGCATGGTCGGTTTGGGCTGGCCAGAGAACGGATGAAAATGGATTAATAAAATGTACCTATTGAACACTACATGTTGGTTTTGGCGCGAAGATGAATGCTTCCCGTACGCAGGGCTGCCGGCCCTGATGAGTGCTTGACTGCCACTGCCTCAGCTCCCTGCCAACCCAGCCAGGGAGGGCTCGATTTCCCGCGAAAAGTTACGGAGCGCGGGAAGGTGGTGACGGCCAGTGTTGTAACCCAAAAGCACCTGGATCAACATGAATTAAATAGTGTTTTTAAAGAATTAAAAAGTTTAAGTTTTTCTCTGAAATAAAATTACATGTGCACTATGTTTTGATGGCGCAGCACCACACCCGGCCAGGCGCGTCGCACAACACAGTCGGCCGTGACTAGTGTCACGCCGTTCGGCGCACTGCCCTAACTCACCCCGCTTGGCACGCACGGGTGTGTTCGTTGCACTCGTCCTAATCGGATGTTGAGGACACACAGTGGCCTGTGCGATCAGAGGCAGCACCGACGGGCGGCGTCATAACTTCCAGACTTGTGTGTGGCAGCTCTTTTATGATTATTTCAAATACGAATACATTACCTGTATGCATGCTTGGTATGCATTATTAGACCTCTGTTTAGGTAACAAAACACGATTTGCCAACAAATAATTGGTAGACTTATTTGCTGACGTAAGTCTGAAATATTTGTGACTGTATGTGTCATTGTGCACTCAGTTGGGACTTAGATCAGTTAAAGAAACATTATTCTTTGTTGGTGTTTTGATGTTTTCAACCAAGAAAGTTTTCATAATTCATCAGTAGTATTAAAACATGCACTATAAGTATACTTATAAATTAAGTTGGGTCTTTCGATAAATCAGCTGACTTAAACCGTTATAGTGACATAAGGTTGACTAATGTCATTGACAGTCGCAGAAGACAACTTTGTTATCTTTACTCTTTGAGAGTGTTCGCAAGTTTATATTTACGTTTTTAATGTCCTATTAAAATTTGATTCAATTAAATATTTTATGTGCTAGGTGAGTTTATTTACTAAATAAATTTTAAAATATCTTCATAAAAGTGGTTTAAATAAGTATTTTGAATTTTTGAATTTTTTTTCTGTGTGAACTCAATTTAAAGGTTATGTGATGAAAATCATTCACTAATGTATAATGAATAGACTAATAGCTAGCAAAATGGTCGAACAAAGTTGTAGCTCTATCCAGGTAGAACAAATATCGAACAGAATCCTTTACCTATATAATTAATTTAACCCATACCTACTGTTTTCATATTTTTGTAGATTTTCTAATCTTACGCAAATGTTGCATAATCATTTGCTGAAAAAGAAGCACTGTTTATTCAATAATGTAAAGTTTGGTAAATATGTATTGTACGGATTAGCGCCAAAAAAAATCGTACAAAAATGAAATAACTTTAATTATATGCTATCTTATGTCCTCTTTTCAGAACCGCCTGCGGAGATAAAAAATTCCAATTACTTTTGGAGATATGGAATTTTTTAATATTCATTTTTTGGCGATTTTTTTAAAAAAAAAATTTAAAAATCCGAAAATACCTTTATTCTGTGCTCTTTAACTTCCTCTTTTCAGTAAACCCGGCGGAGATCAGAAATTCCAAATACTTTAGGAGATATGGAATTTTTTAATTTCCATGCTGTGCACTGATGCGTCCCTTCAGCGGGAAGCCTACGATTCACACGTCCTTCTGGACATACCCGAATACTCACGTTGGCAAGCCTTCTTTTCTTAAAATTAGCAAGAAGTAATTAAAAATACTTTAAAACATTGTGGATGGTTGGTTATATTAGGTAAGTATAGCTTCATTAAAAAAAACTGTAAAATCATTTTATGGTTGCTTAGCCAATAACTTTTTAATGTGTAGCTATCCAGCGCTAGGAAACCGTTTACATGATTTCACAGTATTTTTAATGTAGCTATCCTAACCAAATCAACCATCCACAATGTTTTCAAGTATTTATAATGTAGCTAACATAACCTAATTGACCATTAGTTTTCATGAGTTGCATATTTATTTACAATAAACAAAAAAAAACCGAAGATTTACTATACAAGTAAAATTAATTGATATTATTTTTAATTTCCGTTTATTTTGAAGTATTTATCATGTAACTAACCTTACCTAATGGAAAATTTCTGTTATTTATGCATTCACGCACACACAGCAAAATATAAAATGGCGTCTGTTGAATGATTACATAGGGCTTGTATTGCAAAATAAGAACGGCGATATCTCCAAAAGTAATTGGAATTTTTAATCTCCGCAGGCGGTTTTGAAAAGAGGACGTAAAAGAGCATTTAATGAAAGTTATTTCATATTTGTACGATTTTTTTTGGCGCTAATCCGTACAATACATATTTACCTAAAGTTTTTTTCTGAAAAATTAAAAAATATAAAAATATGCCATTTTGCTTCCCAGAGCACAGACATTGCGGGCGAAGGGTACACACATCTAGCTGCTGAGTTACATCTTTTGTTAAGTGATTTATAAGGCAGCCCGAATTTGCCTGAAGTATATACTTAAGTGTACTTGTCCTTGGAATTGACATCACAAGGGCTGTCCGAACTTGAATTGAAGTATGCATGTATTCAAATAAACAAATCTTTGTATTTCTCGTGTACTTTGATTTAAAGAAATGTCACTATCTTAAAAATATGTTTTGAAGTTTATATGTGTTTTAATATTTAAATAATTTAAAAAATAGTTGGATAACTTTTTCTTTATATTTTACTGTAATGAATAAAATTTTTAAAAAAATATCCATATTACATGTTATACACATGCATGCACTTACTGAGCGTAGCTAAGAAACAAAGGTTGAATAAATTAATGGCCGTAAATTTATGGGACAGTAATAAAATTTTAAAAATCACTAATTTCAGTTTAGAAAAATTTTTCAAAAAAAGATATTAATGCAAACAACCTGTTCAGCTTGTCTAGATTCATCACGTTTGCCATAAGGGCAAATAAAGCACACAAGGTCGCAAGTACACAACTGTTACTTGAATAAACACTGCCTAAAACATATTGGCACAGATTTTTGCTAGAGGGGATGGAGATCAGCCCTCATGCAAAAAGTGGTGTTGGGAGAAAATTTACAGAGATCAGCAAAATCTAAATACAATATTCTTTGATATAGGTAATACATATTTTATTTTTTTAAAAGCCCCTACCACTGAAATTTTCATTAACTTCTTTCAACCCCTCCTTCCTACTCTTTTCCCATCCCTCTTCATCTTATTATATAATAATTTGAGGATAAAATGGCTTATTAGATTATGCTTTTGAAAGCACAATTAGGCCTAAATGGGTCATTATGCTTTATATTATTTTAAAATTCTTGATGTAACTGACCAAACTTTAATTAAATAAATATTAGACATATGTTGCTGGTTCAAAACTAATTTGCTTTGAACTTAAAATTACTTGCAAGTCAAAGCAGTATTTTTAATTATTTCACTAAAAAAACTAATGACTTTGGCATGTTAGAATATTTGGAGGCCTGTGTGTTTGTCTAGTAGGTAGCCTTAGTGAAAGTTAGATTTCAGCAGTTTGGTCAGGATAGAGTAGCGTGATAATTTTCACTGATTTTGTGAGCACATTTTGGTACATTAGCTGCAGTATGTTTGTTTCATCTACGAATGTATAGACAGACACACAGAATCTGGTATGTCGACGACTAGTTCCACAGGCATGGTGAAATTGGGGCCAGCACAAAAAGAATGAGCCAGCCAGATAATTTTTCAGTTGAGTGTTATTAACAAGTAGGCCTACATCAAAATTAGTAACAAAAAATGATTTGCCTTATCAAAACACCATCGAGTTAGCAGTTTTTGCAAAACATGCGCCTAAGTGTCAGATGCTTCATTTGAATTGCCTGTCAGTGTTGTTAAGTAACGTACTGTGTATGTGTAACCCACCAGGAATGGGCCCTGGAGTAAATTGGCAAACCAGGCTGTATGTATAAGATGATGCACAGTGTTGACCAAGGTCAAGAGAACATTTCAGACATTAGAGTTAAAATAATGACTAGTTTGCACAGTAAATGAACCAACTCAGAGGCTGCTGATAATTCTTCTCTTTAATGTTGAGTAATATATGTAGTTGAGTTCATACATCTGATATTTTCAGAGACAAAATTTGACAAGCTAATCTAATGCAAGTTATCACCCACTGTGCCTGTTACATTAGGTGTATTATAGTGAACAGTGTTATGAATGATATGTTTTCTGATAGTTTTGAGTTGTGATTTCTTAATTTTGTATTATATTACACAAAAAACATTTTCTCAGAGTTCAGTTTATAATTTTACATTGCTATGTGTAATTGTTATTGCAAAACCTTAATGGCTGGTCAAGAGTCCTGGGTTTTATTTCATTGGCTAGGTATAATATTATTCAAGTAATTTTTTGTAGGCCTACGGCAAGGGATTGTGGGTAACCTTTTAACATTCGTACCTTCTTTGTTAGTATAAGGGATGCATGCACTCTCTTCTTCATCATAATTATGGTTACATGTTCAATACAAATTTATTGTTTCACCAGTGTTGCGATGTGCTGGTAGCTGGGTTGCATTATGTATTCACTAATAACTAATTTTAATTTTAAACATAGATAATTGTTACTTAGGTCTACTTGTCTGTTGAACACTCAATAATTGTTTTTCTAGTTCATATATACTACACTATAAATGGTTAACCTTTTTCATTCTTGATACCAAAAACAATATATCAGCTCCCGCAGAATTGTGGCATTTGTTATTTACACTATCAAGAGAAACTTTACTAAAATAAATGGTTTAAAATGAACAGTGGAAAACATAATATGTTGCATAGATTTTCCTAATGTTGTTAAATTTTGGGTAAGTTTCCAGAATAAATGAGTAAGTACTCAAGTGATTCTGACTCAAGTCGATGGAGCGAAAGACATAAGAAGAAAAAGAGTAGTGGCAGAGTGCGAGAAAGGTAAGGAAATACTAATGTAGTACCATTACTACACAAGTAGGTAGTAGATTTCCTTGTGTGAATTACCTTTCCTTAAGGTATAACAGGAATATTTTGTTGTGCAGTGCAAATTAAAGCATAGTTGTTTTAAAATGCACAGAATGTGTTCTGAGAGCCAAGACTTTTCTTCTCACAATATTTGGTTTATTTCTTTCCAATAGTACACACATATATTGCAGATGTGATATTTTAACATTCTACTATTTTATAGTTTAACATCAATGGTGTCAGAAATTTAACTTTAATAATTTAAAATTAAAAGTAGTTTTTGTTGCAATACCCTTCTAATATATACTTCTTCAGTATAATTATAGACTTACAAAACTCAACGTGAGATATCATTTAGTGGTAGATCCAGAAGCTCCCACTTTCTCCTTGAAACCATTATTTTGTGCAGTGGTAGTTGTGGTCAGAGTGAGTGGACTTGCCCCTGATAGCACATGGTTCCGGCTACCAGCGGGAGGGAACACCGGCTACTAGCGGGAGGGAACATACTTAACTTCAAGCCGAGAAAAGTTGATAGGCCAATTAATTATTATGTTTCTGGATCAAAAATCCATAATGGAAAATTTTTCGGTACTTTTTGAGTTATCTCAATTATGCCAAATAATTACAAATCTAAATTTAAAAAACAGAAACTAAAAACTTGTAATGTTTAGTTATAGGCATTTTTTGAGTTATATACTTTTTTCCTAAGTTTTATTAAAATCCTCAGCATGCGCCAAATAATTAAATACTGCAACTACAAATTTTGACTCATGAATAACCCTGCTACTGATAATATTCTATACTTTTGGGGGAAAGATTTTGGTAGGCCCTAATTGTTCTTTATTGCATATCCAGTTTATATCAAAGTTTTATCATTTGTCTTTTTTAACTCAAAATATTTTGTTATGCTAAAGTTTTGCTTCGTAAACACATTTAACTACTTGCTTTTTATTTATAGATATATATATATATATATATATATATATATATATATATAATTTTTTTTTAATAAAATTGTGTTACACGGAACTGTTGCTCCTGAGGACAAAGTCGCTTAACAAATACCCAGTTTATATCAAAGCTTTATAATGAATGTCTAACAATATTTTGATAACTGCACAGTTTTAAATCTCAAACACATTCAACAGAATTACTTTATTTAAATTTGAAACATTAAAATACAATGGGATATAGTACACAGAACTGTTTGTTACTCCCAGGAACAAGGTTCCTCAAAGTTTTTTTTTTACATATTTTCAAAATTAAATATATTTTGGTAATTAAACAGCTGTGCATCACAAACACATTCAATTCCTTTCTTTATTTTCTTATTGTATGTAAAAATGCAACTAGGTACTATGCTAAGTTAGCATAATAAGAATTTTTACAGTATGAATAGTTACTAGATTTGAAATATTTGCCACAGAAGTCGCACAAAGAATATTTTTTTCCCATAATTATAGTATTTTTTAAATTTTATTTTGAATTATTAATTATATGGTTATTCATGATTGCACTGCAAAAAAATTTAGTCACAGTATCAATTAATTGTGTGCAAGGAGGATATAAAAAATCTTTGGGGGAAAATGCCTATAACTCAAAATTTATGTCTTTTTTTAATTTTTATTTTTGATTCAGAACAGAAATTAATTATTGGCCTGTGAACTGTTCTCAGCTTGACATTGAGGTCTGGCACATTGTGTGTGTGTAACTATATATGTACTGTATATATAATTTTTCCACCCTTTGTTGTGTTTGGATTACATGTTTCCAAAGTGAAGTGCATAAATGTTATATCACCAAAAGATAGATGCAAATCTATAATTTTAGCTTTGGTTCAGTGAGGCAGTTCATCTTACTTCCCAACCAGCAGATTTGTGAACTACCCCCCCCCCCCCCTCCCTTTTTTTTTTGTACAAATTGGAATTCTGCATGCACTCCTAATAGGAGGTGTTGGGAAGTAAGAGCTATTATAATTTTTGCCTGAGAGTCATAATATGAAATACATATCATTTTTGCTTTCTGTCAGAACTTAATGGAGGTACGCGAGTTAATAAAGGTGACAACGAAGGGCTGTGAGATGGGCCGTGGGTGTGTGGAAGAGCAGGGAAAGAGGAAAGGGAGAGATGCATGGACCATCCATGATGCTCAGAGATCTGGGGTAGAGGGGATACAGGACGGGAGGCTGGTGTTGCTGTTTAGGGGCATGAAGGGGAGGTAGTCTGGGGAAAGCTGGGAGACTCCACACTGCACAGAGCGGGCTGAGGACCGGGTGGGAGTGGAATGGCCTTGAGGGTAGGGTCATTTCCGGCTGCAGGGATTGTTTTAAATTAAGGCTAAAATTATATGTACCTTGTTGCATTGGTTCTTTTCCTTTCTCCCCTTTCCCCTCATTGCACTTTAACAATAACAAAATTTTGATATACATATTTTTTTTTTTGTCAGGTCAAGAAGTTCGTCAGAATGTGATTCAGACAGTGACAGTAATTATTCATACAAGAAGAAGTATCACAAGCACAAACGTGGCAAAAATCATCGTTCTCGTAGCAGGGATCGGTACACTTCGCGAAGGTGATCCTTTTTCTCACACACACCTTTAAACATCTGTTTTGAAAGTGGAACTTAGTGAAATTTTTATAAACTACAGTGTGACAAATTTTTACTTTGATTCTCATTTGTGTGGCCATTTAAAAGGTTATTGGTTTACTCTAATGTCTCAATTTTATTTAGTTTGAATATACATTCTGTAATCATGTGAGGGATTATAGATACAATTTATGTACTTTAATCTAGTTCAGCATTTTCTAACATTGGTTTATTGTACACTAATTATTATGATTATTGTTGTTGTTCTTGTTATGTTTAAAGTTCTATAAAGATTTCCTTTTCTAATTTTTAGACTGGCTCTACTGTGCTTTAGAAGTCTGAAAACTCTTCTCTCGCCGAGGCTTTTCTGGAAGGGTCGAACTTGACTTTTTTGCAAATTGGAAACTTTTTGGTCATCAATGCTCCATTAGTATCTCATTGCCTCGTGTCATCTCTGATGACTTGGATGTTGACAAGGTGTTAACTTCAATGTATCAAAATGTGAGCAGTATTTTGTATTTTTTAAAACCTTCAGTTTGTGCCCAACAGAAGCCATCGAGTACGCATACAAGATGAACGGTCTCACAGCAGCCTGAGATCGCGGTCCGGCAGCAGGACTCGCAGTCGCAGATCGTCAAAGTCGCCCGTCAGGGGCCGCTGCAAAGGCAGGTCCCGTTCGTCGTCGCAGGGCAGGGGCAAGGACCGCAAGCACAAGAAACAGACCAGGAGGAGGTCCCAGGAGAGGCCGCAGCGTTCGTCCTCGTCCTCGTCGTCCAACGGCGACTCGTGTTCCGAGTCTCCGTCTCCGTCCCCGGCGCCCGAGCCCGGGAACTCTCCGGAACTGGGCGGGAAAGAGCGCACGGTGGAAGAGTTGCGTACCAAGCTACAGCGGGCCATCAAGGCAGCGCAGTCCGCTGACAGCCAGCTGCGACAGCAAGGGCTGCTGAACGCTGACGAAAACAGAGGTGACTGTTTAGTGCGTACTGTATTTAGTTTTATGTTTTGATCGTCGGAAGGGGAGGATGAATCGGTGATACTCCCCAAAGAGAGGACAAATATTTTTGCATTAAAATCAAGTTGAGTTGGAATTGCTTGCATAGGTAACTGTTAAAAAATATATCAATTCAACCCAAATTTCAATTTATATTTCTTTGTGGGGTAATTATGTTTGTAAATTCTTTTTATACTTCTCTAAATTTAATCCTCACCAGTTTTGTCACACACTAACTTAATAACTCTTATAAAAATATTTTTTTTTTTTTGATGTAGGATAAAATTTTGATTTAGTAGTAAATTAGTAAGAAACATGGTTGAAATATTTCTTACATGTAGGAGAAAGTAAGTAAAGCTCTATGGAAATAAATAACAACATTTAAGTTTCATTTACTATTTTCAAATTATTTTTTTTTCTAGATCAGTAACTCTTAAAATAAATACCTCAAAAAAAAAGTTAATATTGAACCCAAAAACCAATCAGTAGTAGGGATACTAATAAATTCTAGTAAAAATCTGTACCAAATGTCTTGGCAGGAGAAGAGTTGTGGTATGGTGCTTGTATCACTGCAGTTAAATTTCTTGGCGACCTGCAGTCGTTTTTCATACCAGCAGGGCTATGATAAGCATTAGGGCCAGTGCACTGTCCTATTCCAAGGACCATTGAGAGGGTAACTAGGGAAGCCGGCCACCAGGACATTTGGTTTTGACTGTACTTTAACTGTACAGGCTGTTCAGAAACTCTCACCCGAAATATTCCAGAGAGTGATTTAAACCACGTATACCCTAGCTCAATTTGTAAGGGTTTTATTTTTACCCTTGAAGATCATGTTTGAATAGGTTTTTGTGCAAAACATCAAAAACTATCTTTAATTAGTGTTTCAGGACAGCCGTATATGGTGGTTATAAAATATGTATGTGCTTAGAAAAAAAATAGCATGTCTCCACACATAATGACACTATATTATATTCAAGTCCATACATAGAATGTATATTTTAAAATAGTGTTATATTTGAAAATGAGAAGTTGCACAGAGGCCAAAACAACATTTATTTTTTTTTTTTTTTTTTTTTTTCACTTTTTACAGGCTTATGCAAAAAACTATTTACTAGATATTGATGAAATTCAGCATGCAAATAATATATATATTGTGAAGTAACATTTATGAAAATTTTTTACCTATAAAATGATAAATTACATCATTCCTGCAGGATGCACAACTTTGTTTTTGTACACATCATTCTAAAAATTTTCAACTTTATTACAAAATTACATGCAAACGAAGTCGTGGACAGCTAGTGATCATTGCAGGTAATCAAGCCCCTCATTGCAGAAAAAAAACAACAGGAAATGTGGGTATCTTGTTTGTAGATCTGGTCGCTGAAGTCGCGCAGAGAAGCAACACCATAGATGAGATCAACGACCTGAAGGAGTTTGTGCCGAAGCAGTTCACGTCCTCCAGGTCAAAGCCCAAGACGGCCGCCGGCTTGCCAGCGGCCGCCACGAGCGTGGCGGTGGACCCTGCGAGTCTCACCGAGGCTAAATTCTCTGCTTTGGCCATGGACACTTCTGGAAGCATATTCCACGCCAGCGTGAGTCGGCACTTGTTTTCCTTTGCATTTTTTATGTTTCACTCCAGGTATGATGGACCATTTACCAAAATTTTTGAAATGGTGAATGCCTGTATTTTACGTACATGACACAAAAGGCTGAGTTCTGTTGCTTTATTTATTTTGTTTATGCATCGATTCTTAAAACTCTGTCCACAAGCCACATTAATTATTTCATTTCCTTTCATTTCCTTTATGTGAGGGCTCTTCCTGTAAATTTGTATTTATGGCTCACTTGCACTTTATATTTAAACTCAAGTTTTCTCAACAAATATTTACCAAATACTTACATCTGATAGCAGTAAAAAGTTACGCAAAGTTAATTAATAATTATTTTTACTTGTGTGAACTTTTGCATCTCAAAAAAAATTAATACTGTTTTTACCTGAATATTATAGGTAATGATTGTTTACCAAAACTGTTGAAACTAAAAGTTGAGGTTGCATTATAATCACAAACTTATATAGTGCCATTGGGAACAGCTTAATTGAAAAATTACAGGCTATGCCTGTAAACTGCATCACTTATGCCCCTTTAGTCTGGGGCTTTCCCCGAACTGCTGCACAGGGGTGGCAGAGTGGCAGATGAGAGATGCAGGATGAAGGATATGGTGCAAATGGAGTTTGTCACTGGGTTTTTTCTGCTTCCCTTCACTGAGGCATCTGGGGAAGGCACCCCTCCCCCTCCTCTTTCATCCTCCCAGACGACCACCAACTGACTGATCAGACCACCATTTATCATCACATTCTTTGCTTTCTGAACAATGGTCAAAAAAAACAGTTTTTTTTTCTAACTGCGGCTTGGAGTATCATAAGAGACCCTGTAAATCACTCTTCTGATGAACGTTGCACCAGAAAGGGTATAGTTAGATTTAGTAATTTAAATAATTTTTAAGTGATATGTACATATTTGAATCACAATTTCCAATCAATGAAGTCTTTTTCATAAACTCATATTCAAAAAGGTTGTAGTCAAAACAAATACTAGAGATCTATCACACTATAAATTTCCAGGAAAATCCCTTAATTGTTATTGATGACAAGAAAATGGCGAGGGGGTAAAAAAAACTAACTTGGCACGTGAGACTGAGCTTTAATGCGATGGGACTTCAAAAATTATAGTGAGCTCCGAACCACTTGAATTCTGACGTGTCTTGTGAATTTAGGTTGTGTAGTTCCCTTACTATGTATATTTGTGCACTAAGTACGAAGAGGTTGCTGTTTCATAGTGCAAGCCAGGGCATGGCAGCATACATTATGAAGTGTGTATGTGCTTAAATTCTAAAAATAAAAGGCACAAAGTAATTTAGAAAGGTCATAAAGTGACACATGATGCGCACTGCAACTGCCGGCATATGTCAGTCTCTCTTCACAGGGGGCAGAGCCTTCTTTCTGTGCCTTCTCAGCATGTGCCCATATCGACACCGTGCTTGCTCCCCATTGGTTCCCCTCCTGGCCAAATATGTGACAAAAGAGGGTGCGGTCGCTGTGTCGCCACCTCTTGGGACTCATCGCCGCAACTCTTTTTTCCCAATGCTTGCCGAAACTGCCTGCTCTTACACACCTGTAACCTCCAGTTTCGAGAGCCTGGGATTGACTGAGGAAGACATCTGGACACTTTGTACCTCCTGCTTCTCACGCATTTACACATGCACTGTCTTGAAAGGTTAATTGCTCTCTATCATTATTTGTTTCTGGACACTTGTCCCCTAAGTCTGTTCGCAGACGTCTTTCAACTGCGTTGTGCAACCAGCGCAACCGGAAGAAGACTGCAAGATTATCTCATGATATTCCACATACTGTTTGGTTTTCCCTTAATACTGTTAGCACTGTAGGGGCAGTTGTCAGAGTGTCAAGGGGACCACAGTCAGCTGTTCCGTGGGCTCAATTAAGGGCCCTTGCACTGGACATTATCATGACTTATCTTGTACAGACTTGCGACCTTGTGCATGTCCTGACGGAGAACCTGTACAAAACTCGAAACAGGCAAAAGTGTTCTCTGCATCTGCACCTCTCGCAACTTTGCTGCTGTGTGGCGAGGTATCCACTAAGACCCTAACATCTTCTCAACCCCACATCCTGAGAAAGGGAGTTGGGGAGCAAGCATTGCAGAAAGCATCTCAAATATTACTCTTTATAACCAAGTTATTTATACACACACGAATATGCATACCTTGAGTAAGTAAAGGAACGCTGCTTTGACATGGTTTAGTATTTTATAGGATTTTATTTACATCAGCTTTGCATGTGTTAAATGTTAAAATAATTGAGTAAAACCTTTATGGAATCTTTAATCAAGCTTGATTTTTTTTTGACGTGACGTCTAATAAATCGATGAACGCCAGCTGCACGCACGAAAAATTGTCCCATTACGCACATTGTCCCATAACTCTGTGTCCCGTTACGCTCATTTTATATTGCTCTTTGCTAACCTGAACCTCCTAGCATTGCGACAGAGTCCGTGGCGTAATTCTGTTTTCATGCATTTCAATGTAACATTTTCAATGCTCTTTGCTAACCCGTTCCTCCTAGCATTGCTGCAGAGTCCGTGGCGCAAATATATTATTTTTGACTGCATCTTGGTGTTGGCTAAGCCATTTTCCTTCACATCATCCTTGAAACACTCCCGTTAGTTTCCTACTTATCCTATCATCGTCCTATCCTTAACAGAATAACACAGATTGGAAGAAGTTAAATAGCAAACATGTATAAAAGTTATAGTTAAAATAATCTCTTTGTTAAAGTAATAAACATATTTGAATTGATGAGTGCAAATAAAAGAAAATTTATCAATTAAATTGTAAATTTAATTTCACTCCTTCTTTGTATCCATACAAAATAGTGATAATTCAATAAAAATTATTCAATTTTATTCATAAAAGTATGCAATCATTTCATCAATGTTTTGTTATGACGTCACGTTAAACTATCGTCCGTAAACCGACTACAGACAACCATTTTTTTCTTTTAACAAATGTCGGGCAAACACATTGGTATCTGAGGAAAGTAAAAGTACCGCAAGGTATATAGTGAAGTATTACATCATAAGGCACAAGAAACTGTAATGTCTAATGAACATTGAGATGAACTGCTGACAATTACAATGCGCCATTGCCTGAGGGAAGCTTGTGTTTCTATTGACACCAGGTTCTGTATCTGTCAAACAACTACCGTATTTACTCGCATATAGGTCGCGGCAATTTTACCAGATTTGATGGGGAAAAAATGAAGTGCGACCTATATGTGAAGAAAAAATTTTTTTAAATTTTTGAGAAATTTTTTTTGCAATATTTTGCTTTAAAATGCGAAAAAGAAGTCTATATAGGTATAAGCAAATTTATTTACAATGTACACATACAACGAAACCCCTTATTTACGTTACCGTTATTTGCGTTTTCCCGTTATTTGCACTATATTCTTCAGGTCCCATTTAGTTCCCATTTAGTCCAATACAATAATTTCAAGCAAATTACGACTCAAAAATCGAATCCATCCCGCTATTTACGTCACGTAACAACCATAAACAACCAGAAAATACCGTGGGTACTTTAAGAGTAGATAAGATTAGTTAGTAGGCCTAAAAACACTAAAAACATTGTGAAAAACGTAACGTTTATAGTCGGCAATGAACATTTTAAATCGCAAAATATACATATTTTATAACATGAAAAGTTGCTTTTATTTCTAAACGTGTAATAATTTAAGCCTAGGCGTGTAAAAGTCCGAGTAATTATAGCAGGAGACAATCTAAAATGCACGAGGGAAAAACGTAAACTCACGAATGTATGAACGTGGCTGATTGTTAATTTCTGATACTGTATTTATGTCACAACTTAGCCGAAATACTGGTACGAGACAAACTTCACAAGATAAAATGAGCGGAGTCTTGGTAACTGTTTTATACGTATTTTATAATTTCGGAAGTATTGTACAGTTGACGCATATTTTTTAAACTAACAATTTATTTCTGGGGATCGTAATTAATTAATTATTGGTATCAAGACATCAAGATGGACGTAAACTTGAACATGTCACGGCAGCGAGAAAACTGGTGCGTATACCAATAAATTGGTATTAGAACTGGATAAAACTGGTACACGGAAGGTGGAGCTTATATTTTTTTCCGCTAAGCTCGCATCTATTGGCTGGCTGCTGAAGGAACGTCACGAGTCTGGGCGGAGCGTTGAGTGAGTTATACTGCGCATGCGCAGCTCAGTGAACAAAGAGCCAGCAGGCGCGCCGTAACAGCAGCTGATCGAGTACAATGACCTTTCTCCGCGCACGGCGCGGTAATGAATTACCGGTGCGACCTATATGGGGGGAATCTTAAATACCAAATTCAAGACCTCAAATTATGGGTGCGACCTATCTGCGATGGCGACCTATATGCGAGTAAATACGGTACATACATGTATTGATATTCTATCATTCTTGCAAAATTGATAATCCGCAACGGTTTTGGTCCCAAACATGCCGGATTAAAGAATGCCCCACAGTATTAACATTCATATGTACTTTAGAATTATGTAATTTAATATTTTTTTTTTAACATTAATTATATTTCCAAAGAAAGCAGACCTCCCTGTTAATATTATAGTATCATAAAACTGGGTGAATAGAAACAGTCCGTTCAAAGAATCATAAAAACCCAATCCTTCAATATAAATCACTCTTAATAATGTTAACAAATAACCTGGGAAAAAAATTTATTATTTTATTCATAAAGATTTTTTTATCAGACTGTTTCCATTCACCCTGTTTTACAATATTCTTTAAGGTTTTTTTTATTCAAGCTGACACAAGCTGGCCACCATGGTACAGTTGGGTGTCTGTACGGGATCTGGATTCAAATCCCAGTTATGGGATAAGTAAACGGAAAACATTTTTAACAGGACTAAGTTGTTTAGCTTGTAGGCCAATCAGGCGCACACAGAAAAAGTCAAAAACTCGTCTCTTTATTTCCCCAGTTCCCAGATGTGTTTCTTGTTGCAGTTGATGGTGGATCCGCAGTTGAAACTCGACAGGTGGGTCAAGAAGTTATTCCACCTTCGCCAAAGAGCACTGCAAGGAGAGCCGTTATAATAATTTTTGGTATAGATTGTAAATGGTCATACTGGATTAAACAACAGACCTAGTTTATGTACACATTGCCAAGTTATAAAAAAATAAGGAAGATTGGTCACTAGCAGATTAACTAAGCAAATAAATTAGGTAACTGTGTAATACGTGTCTGCTTTCTCGCCATTCCAATTCAGTTTGAGTGGTGTGGTGTGTACAGTTGAAAATGTTATGATCTTCTAAATGGAATTATGCAATGAAAAATGGATGTCATAAAAACAGTAATTTAATGTGTAATATACTTAAATTCATTGTTGTGTAGTTTCACTAAACACTGTTCAGTTTGTAGAATATGTGTATAATACTATTTTACCAACATTAATTTAGATACCATTGGGCAGGCTGTGTTCTGGGAGTATGCTCACCCCATTGACCCCATTGTTCAGATATAATAGTAGTTCTGCTGTTTTATGTTGCTTTAAAATATGTGACTTCACTCTGTAGCTAAGTATTTTGGTTATGCAGGTATAAATAAATAAGTTAAACCATGTTTACATTTTGTTAAACTGATTCCAGGAAATTGTTAAACTAAAGTAGAAGAAACTTTATAAACCTATATGTAAATAGTATTAATTAACTCATTTATACCTCAATTTTTTGTTACCTTTTTTTTTTGTCTGTCAGATTAGACCATGAAATCATGCCCAGTGTTATTTTGATTTTATTATAACCTTACTTTAGTAAATACATTACAGTCACACATTTTTAGTGTCAGTTAAAACATTATAAACAGTAAAATTTTGCTAACTGTGAAACAATCTCTTTTTTTTTTTGTTGAAAATACAGCTTTATTTGCAAAATGACAAAATGAGCTTATATTTAACTTGAAGCCCTTGTTATTCACCTGTTTTGGTTGTTAACAATGGCCATGAAAACTGTATTTTAGTTTTGACAATACAAAAAAAAACTTATCTACTGCAAATGCTTTCGAATCTGGAACCTTTATTTATGTCCATTTTATTATTAAGTTACAACCACCATTTCATCCATAGCAAAAGAGTGCACACATTCTCTCTTGTAGTCTGTGGTCGTAGACATTTATTTCTTTCCTGATACTCGCACACAAGGAGCACAGAAGAAAACAGATTTCAATCCCAGGTTAAAAATAATTTTTTTTTTTTTTTTCTCTCTCTCTCTCTCTCTCTCCAAAATTGGCTCCTTACAATTCAGACACCACCAGCCATACTGTATAAAATCCAGGAATTTAATTGTGTCCCACACAGTGTAAAGTTTGGTTACGGAATTCCTTGGGCTCAGGATCTAAGTCTACTAAATAAACTTTTTCGTTCTTTTAGATCTTTATTTTCAACAAAAATTAAGGATGTTTATTAATGATGTTAAAATAAGAATGTCAGGTTAATCTATTTGATTCACGATTGACATGTCTCCTTGCATAATTTTTAAATGATCAGACACATGCAAAACTCAACTATCATGGATGAACGTGGTTTCAATAAACAAGGATACCGGCCTGATGCTGATTTGCAACTTTGTTTAAAAAATTTGTAAAATAGTTTCCTTGACACTAAAATATTGTAGAAGTCTAATCAATCAGAATTAGAAACATTAGTTTGTTTACATGTCATATTATTAAAAATTATACATTAGTTTATAATGTGAATGAGACACTGATGGTATAAATTGAATCATTAGTTTTCAGTAAGAACTGTGTCAGATTTATCTATTGATGGTCCCTTGTTGGGTATGCATGAAGAAATAAATAGGTACAGTAAGTCCTCGGTTTACGTCGGGGTTACGTTCCTGAAAACCGCGACGTAAATAGAAACGACGCAAAATGAGCCATGTTTCATGCCACCGGCCGGCCACGGCCCCAAGGTCGGCCGGAAGCGCTGGCATACAGACGTGACAACAGGCAATTTTATCAGCAAATGACAACCGACAGCGTGGGAAACAAGTCCAACTAGTACTTCTCAGCTTTATAGAATGGTTATTTAACCAGCTGCTTTATTACCTTTATTGATTGAAATATAAAAACATATACATATAGTCATTTGGAAGACATCTTATGAAGAAAAAATCATAAATTGCAGTGAGCTGATACTGTAGGCCTACTACAAACGCATTTAATCACGATAAAGTTAACAACGGCACGTTTAAAACTCCGGCCAACTCAATGATATCATAGCGACTGAAGTGTAGAGCTGTAGCAAACCGTATGTATTCGTTACTGAGTAACGGGTGCGGCATCTAGTAACGAGTAACGAAACGTTACACACGAATGCATTTCGTTACTCGCATTTTTCGTATGTTTTACGCATGCGCGTGCTAATTCGTTACAAAGAACGATGTTTGTTTATTAAGAAAAGTATAATTTGGAAATTCGTCGTCCAAGTTTTTTACTGTTTATTAAAGGTATTGTGTGTGTAGACAAAGTTTGAGATTGGAACAGAAACAACGTAAGAAAGTATTTTTTACAAATTATAAATATGTATATTTTTGTTTTTTATTATCGTTTATTTTCACGTTTTTTGTTCTTATCTTAAAAGAGATATTATAATAAAGCTGCTCTAATGAGATTTTATTGTTTCTTGGTTAACAAAAGCTGTTAATTATCAAATACTTTTAATTGTTTATATTCGATTTATTATTATTTACGCGACGTCATACTGTACGCGTACGAAATACGACTCGATTCGTTGCTGTTACATAACATAGCATGTTATGCGGTATCAGAAGTAACGAGTAACGATACGAAAGTAACGAGTACTAATTGTTATAGTAACGAATACATACGGGTACACTTTTTTTAGTTACTTTTACACCTCTACTGAAGTGCCAAGGAGTTGGACGAAAAGGGGTAGGAGAAAATGCTGTGTCGTTGCGGGAAGTAGATAACACTTCTACGTGCGAGATACGTGGGTGGCCGAACGGGCGGGCTGGTAGTATTGCATCACCGCGCGGAGAGCAGCGGAGAGCAGGAAGCGTCCCTCATGATGTATGATAAGATAAGGCGGTGAACGTGTAGCTTACGCTACATAGCATAAATTAACTACCGAAGGAAACAAAGAATTATAAACGAATTATATACGGTGTTTTGGTTAAAATAAAGATTTACGGTCATTGTAAACGACGTTATTGTGAATCGGCGACAACTTAAATTGAAACATGAGTACTCAAACATTAGCGACGTTAATCCGAAACGACGTAAATCGGTACGACGTAAATAGAGGACTTACTGTACAAATATGTAAATAACTGTTAATTTTCCAGTTGATTATATCAAAAATAGCTTGTTTTTTTCAGTTGACCATGCAAATTTTTTCTACTTCCATACATTTCAAGACATGGTTAACAACTGGTTATTTGTAGGCCTGTGCGAATATCTCTGTTTTAGTTTGAATTGAATACGAATATCAAATCCAAATAGTAAGAATTAGAATATCATCATAACAAATACATACTGAAAGAAAAAATAAATGTGTAGTGTAGTAGCTTCTGTGAAATTACATAAATAATACTGAAGTGAAAGGTCGGTTAAGTTAGCTAAAATTACTTTAGATAATTTTGTTGACATATTCAAATTTTGTTGACATATTCAAATTTTGAAAGAAAAATATAATTATTTTTCATGGTAATCAAAATAGGATTTCCAAAAAAACTTTAATTAACAATGCAAAGCAAATATGAAAGGTAATTGCAGTATGTGTGAAGAGGGCGGGCTTAAAAGAAAATAAACCTTTGAATTATTCACTATGTGAAAATAAATTATTTATTTTAAAATATGTGTGTGTGTGTGTCGGGGGGGGGGGGGGGGGGGGGGGGGGGAAGACTGCACCTGTTAACACCCCGCAGTGTTTTAATTTTTAGTGACAGGACACGTATTTATTCTTATCAGTATGCTGTCGCTTGGCCCTCTTTAAAATACTTTATCTGATAACATGGGTGTTAATAATAGTTCCAATTTACTGTGTTATATTTCCTTTATTATTTTAGTCTTTTCAAATTTGTGGGGCCAGATGTAGCAAATAAAAAAAAACACAGCATGAAAAATTCCTAAAACATTAAATAAAACCTGTGGAAATTTTGTCCTCACCCAACGAGAAAATCATGTGATCCTAAAAATTTTTCCAGACTTTCAAGATACACACAGCCGCATTTGTAAATGACTGAATATTGTTTTTTCAAAGTGTTAGTATTTGAAATTGAATACGAATAATAAACTTTCATTATTTGAATATTTACAGAGACTTTGTTATTTGCCCTGGTAAAAACAAGTGGAGTGTATGATTTTTATTGTGCTTCTGAAGGTTAATACACTTTTTTTTTTCTTTTTTTTTTTTTTTAAATGTAAAAGGTTGGTTTTTGATCACATGCATGAATTTACTCGGTTAAAATACAGTGTTTGCTTCTTACTATATCACCTCACAGCCAACAACCAGTGCTTGTTAGGAAATTCTGATATACCAAAAATATATATACTCGCAGTTGTGTGTTCAAAGTGGACGGTTCCACCAGATACATAACTGAAAATGTTACATACCTTCAATACATATATTGAATACAGTGTTAGCCAGCATTAACACGTAGCACTAGTGCTCTGGCACACTTACCATTTTGTTTTTGCATACAATCCTATTTGAACAATCTACATACATTATATATCAATGATTGTAAACAAAAATGTATGTACGGTAAACTGTTTTGCCATGTTAAACTTCGCAGACACTATCAGTAAGAAATGCACCATTTATGAATTGTTACACACAGGAAATACCTAAATACATTTTTCTTATAGGGGAAATGTTGGAACTTAATATTAATGTTCTTTATTCTGAAAATATCTTGCTGTCCTTTACATGTCAAATTACTGTATTAGTTCTTTCTTCCATTTATTATTACTGCCTGTGAAAATCTTAAAAAGTAAAAGTATAAAGAAACATGAGAGAATAAAGAACTTAAGCAACTGGCTTCCCCTTCCATAGAGCCCATGCAAAATGTTAAATAAAACTGCCTGATTTCAGTAAATAAACTATAGGATTTCGGTGCTATATTGTGGTAAAAAAAAGTATTTCGGTGGTATATTTCAGTAAAAGTTTTTTAAAATGAGTGCATTTGTTCTACTAATTATTTAATATCATGATACACAAAGCTATACTTGATACAGCAATCACTAGATTCCTGCGTAAGCCTTACAGAAGTGGAAGTGTTTAGTAGATTATACACACATTTTCCGGCCTCTTTCCCATCAAATTGTGTTTATTAGGACGTTAGAACCGTAACACATTTCCTTGACTTACCTTTCATGTATTCATTTAACCATTCCCTCATAGCTGGGTGATCTAGCTTCTCTAAGGGAATATTTGCAGAAACAAATGCACAGACTGTATCACTTGAAAATTTGACTAATTTCCTTTGCTCACTTATGGAGAACAATATTATCCTCGAGTGTCACTTGCCGTTTGACTCCACAACCTGATGGTGATGTTTGACTTTTTTTTCTTCTCTAAATGAGATGCTCGCTGTTTGCAGTGTTTTTCACAAGAATCTTTCCTTTTCCAATCTACTACCGTATTGCAAAATTTACACATCATTATCCATTTTTCTTAATAAAAAACAATGAATCCTTCATGCTCGTATTCTTTAGCTCGTTAAAACACTGATACGACCATGGGCATTGTGAAGTATCAAGTAAACTTCAAACAAAACAAACCACAACTACCTATTTTCGTTCATATTTAACTATTTACTACATGGAACGTAGGATCTTTTCAAACCTCATTTGGTCATTTCACATGACTGGTGTATTGTGACGTTAAAATCCCATAACCTCTCTGTTATTATTCACAAGCAATATAACAATGGAAAAGAGATAAGTATCTCTGCAACGGAAACGAATATGGCCAAACGGCTAACTTCATCCACATCCCGCTAGGAATGCTGATAAATGGTTGCCGCTTTCAGGCCGAGTGTTTGGTATTTATTTTGATTCAACTTATCTATGGCGCATCTCATAATAAAGATGGCTTACCATGTTTTGGTTTACTAAACGAATACGTTTTTCGGCAAAAGTATTATTGTGAAACTTAATATTCATATGGGGCGATGGAAAAGTACCATACTGGAAAAGTACCATACTGGTATGGTACTTTTCCGTATGGCACAATTCCGCCTCTCTTCTTCGAAAAAAGGCGGAAAAGTACCATACTGGAAAAGTACCATACTTGAAAAAGGACGAGGCGGACTTGTGCCATATTTTTTTACTCACTCCATGGAATGACTACAACGCCTCTTTTCTCAGAATACTGTGGAGAATTCGTCTGTAGACAGCGCTGTCAACTCCAACAGTTTCTTAGGTTAACTCAAATTATGCCAGATAGCAGCACGTGTCCTTTTTTAAGTATGGTACTTTTCCGTCTGTTTCGAAGAGGCGAGGCGGAATTGTGCCATACGGAAAACTACCATATTTTACTACCAGATTCAATAACATTCGGGCCAGCGATAGATTAGATTTAAGTTTACAATATTTTCAATTGATTTCAACTATTAACTTTTTTTTAAATACAATAAACCATAATAACTAAAGTTAACAAAAGCCATGTTTCAGTTTTCCTTAAATACAATACCTCCTAAGACATACTACCTTCTTAAAATATTACTACTCCCAAAAAAAATCCATTTTAAATAACTCACTGTAATCAAACAATTTATTAGGCCAATCTTACAACTCAAGCAGCGATTGCTGTATGCTTTAACAAAATGCACTATCCAATTTTTCTATATGGGATGACAGATTGTTAGAATAGGCCTATGTATTTGGCAATACAATATTGTGCATCGAAAACTTGCATTAACCCGCGAGGGATCTGCTATAATTTACACTTACTTTTCAAAATTCTGTTATTTATTTTAATGAAAAATTATAAACCAATATTAATTAATGTATTTCATAATCAAAATATTTTTGCAAACATGCTTCAGGAAAGATGTTATAAAAGTTAAATTATTTTAATATAATAATATTTAATATAAGAATTAAATAATTGTTATATAAGTTTTAGAGTGCTAATGTTGATACTCAAAATTTGATAATGATTGTATTTTATGAAAAATAGTTAGATAATGTATTGTGGATCATTGTTCTTATTTATGTGGTCACCGTAAACATAACTTTGTACTAAATAAATAAAATATAGCATAGCCTACCAATGGCATGAGTTAAATTCTGAGTAAATATTAATTTTATATTATTAAATAAAGTCTTTATGAAATAAATTTAATTAATATTCATTTTCTGAAAGAATTTTAAATACTTTCAGAACTCTTGTAACGCTTATTGATACATACAAATAAAAATCCAAAGGTCTTAAAGAGTTTTATATATTGAAACTCGAAACAATAATCGTGGATGCGAGCATACCTACAAAGGTATAGTTTATGGGTCGTTTGGTGTTTGTTTTAGATTTTTTCCTCCGAAATATTTTGTTGTTACTTACTAAATACCTATATTACGTCAGCCAGTAAGCAATAAGTTTGTACTGGCACCACAAATTCCAGAAATTTCCAAGACATGGAAATCAGCTATTGCAGCTTTTAAATTTAAGTTCTTATATTTTTTGAACATACTTTTTAAAGATTAATGTTGATATTGTCTTTACAAAAAAAAAGGATACAGATATCTGTTATTTGTTTGAGATAAGAGATGGTGAATGAGTAGTAAGATTATTTGTTTCTTTTATGGCAAAACTGTGTCCTTCTCGTACATAACCTGATATCAGCACGTATCATATTGACAGTTTTAGTTTAAAACATTGAATAATATTTGTTTATGTATTAAAAATACATTTTCAAACAAGTCAAATAAAGAAGGTGTTAATTCGTTCAATAATTAATTGTAAAAATCATTTTCTTGCTACATAGAATTAAATTTTATTGTTATTGCTTTAAATTTGATTAACTGTTAAACGATAACAATTACTTTCAAATAAATCTGTGAATTTCAATATAAAAAATGCTACTATGAATCGTTGTATGGTCTTAAGTAATGAAATGCTTATCACATAGTTTGAATACTCGAAAGACATGGGTAAATTATGGCTGTTATTTGAAGAAGCTATAGAATTAAGCAGCAATCAAATGCTTGCGATTTTATTTCAAATGTTAACTCCAGGTCACTAGTTGAAATTCAATCCATTATATTGATCTTAGTCACGTGACCGAAAATCATGTCCCCGACAACCCATAAAAAATAAATTAAATATGTATTGCACGATTTAAATTATGTTTAAAATGACAGGACCTATTGTCATCCTTGAGGTATCAGTTCAATTAAGTTTTGTTTTTGGTTAATAAACTAAGTTACATAAAAATTACGATAAAGTGAAACTCAGCGGATCATTTTACAAAACAAAATATATATTACTACTTTATTTAACCTTCTTTATGTATCTGATGGGTTGTCGGGATTCACAGTCAGTTTTCTTGGTCTGAAATCTGGTGTGGTTCTGTTTTGGTCGTGTTGGGGCCGTTTTCAGCCGTGTACCGTGAAAAATACCAGAAGACTATTTTTACGTACTTAATATAGTTTTTGTTTCACAATTTTATCACAAAAATTATGTAAATCGCTTGAGTAAATGTATTACATTTAAATTACTATCCCACCACCACAATGAGTTTTGCTGATGCCCGGCCTTCATTATTTTAATACTATTTAATTTAATTTAACCGATAGTATATATCCAGAATATTTCCTCTTTTTAAGTTAGATGTAGAAATATTCATAAGAACTTAAACATATTATGTTTAACTAAAAGTATAATTTTGCCTTATAATTATCATAAACTGGTGTTACAACTTAATGTGACTTAATATTTTTTTTAAAGTAAAGTTGTTCCAATCAAGACAGTATACCACGTACATATCAAAGTTCTCATTTAATGTTAATGAACACCTCATAAAAAAAAATTTCTTTGTTAAAAAAAGTAGTAATATACTTAAATCTATGTCGTTTGAGCACTGTAAGTTTGACATGAATATATTTCTTTAATAGTTACATATCTTTTAACACGTTTGGATTGGTATCACAAAATTCTAAATTTCTAGAGTAGCCACTATACTTTAAGTTGACTACCACAGAAGAGTTATGAATGTTTGATTTATTTCTCAGGTTCAGTTTTAATGTATGTGAACAAAAAGTCAACCAACCTAATAACAATAAAAATAATTTTAATAGTATCGTTCACCAGTGCAATTGCAAGAGGATGCTACAAAGCATAACTGAAGCTTGCTGGACATACAGCAGTTGCATTATTTCTCAAATATTATAAATTATGGTAAAATACGTCTTCAGGGATGACATGCACATTTTTAGAAGCTTGACATATATTTCTAAGAGACAAATCTGACATAATATTGAAATATTAAGTGATTTTGCAGACCAAGTCAAAAAATACATGTTTTGCTGTCAGTCTTTTTTTTTGAATATGCTAATTCAATATTCCCAGCTAAATTTTTCAAAACGTTAGTCAATCATAGAAGTTACTCAAATTTTAAAGATTGACACATACTGGTTATGAATAATCACAGAATTTCTAGTCCATGGATACATATAGTATAAAAGCTAACATAATGTTTTACGCGAATTTTCAGTACAATTATATAAAATAAAAATATCTGACAAGTGGATATTTATTTACATGAATTGCACCTCAGTGAATTTTTCATTGTCATAAGATAATATCCGAAGAGGTATAATAAATAAAAAAATTCTGGTGTAGATATTTCATTCATTTTCTCTTAGTTTATGCAATATATATTAAATTTAAATTTTAGTATGAATTCTGTAGTGATGATGTATTATAGATTATACCTAGTAAATGTTTGTAGGCCTATATATTTTTTAAAACCTTAAAAATAAAAATGAAAAATCATAGCCAATCTATTGCTGGCCCGAATGTTATTGAATCTGGTAGTAAAATATGGTAGTTTTCCGTATGACACAATTCCGCCTCGCCTTTTCGAAACAGACGGAAAAGTGCCATACTTTAAAAAGGACGTGCTGCTATCTGGCGTCATTTGAGTTAACCGAAGACACTGTTGGAGTTGACAGCGCTGTCTAGAGGCAAATTCTCCACACTATTCTGAGAACAGAGGCATTGCAGTCATTCCATGGGGTGTGTAAAAAAATATGGCACAATTCCGCCTCGTCCTTTTTCAAGTATGGTACTTTTCCAGTATAGAACTTTTCCGACTTTTTCGAAGAAGAGAGGCGGAATTGTGCCATACGGAAAAGTACCATACTAGTATGGTACTTTTCCAGTATGGTACTTTTCCGCGCCCCCATTCATATCGCGTTAAAATTCTGACATTTCGCGGATATTTCGTGAAACAAGAATATCGCGAATAGTAATGAATTTCGCGGCATCACCAGTTATTTAGTGAAAACAAAATGCTGTAAAATGAAAATAGGCATTTGGGAACACATTTGTAAGTGCTTAGAATGTCGTTCCAAGATCGTTAGTAAAATTTCGTGATTTCGTCATTAACGAAATTCGAGTACCTCTACCCTTCCACTCCTCAATGGAAAATTCCATGGCAATTAATATATCACATCACATCCGCTGCTGAGGTTTGCCAGTGCAGTGTTCAAAACTGGTATAAGTGATGCAGTTTGTAGGCACCAGTGTGATTTTTTTTTCAACCTAACTCTTTTCAACTTGCCAGACAAACAGTAAATTCCCAGTGGCTGTCAAAAATTCCCTAGTTATGGATTTCCCAGCACCAAAAAAAATTCACAGCTAGTTAAAGAATTCCCTATTCCTGGTTATTTGGCCACTGCTACTGATGGGAACACTAGGGCCCGAATTCAGAGTTGACCTTCGAAAGCGCATCCAACTCTCATTCATCTGGCAGACTCTCCACCTCTCATACTTATAAAACGCCTTTCGAATGACTGCCAGCTGAAAGCTTGTTCCCATCCACTTTCAGTGAAGATCTGGCAACATGGCACAAAAATTTTCTTAGATCAAGTACTTGGTGTGTGTGAAAAAGTGCCCTATTTCATTTCGATTGTCTTTTGTTTGCTCTCCCGCTGAAAATAATATTTTGTTTGGATTGGACACGAGGTTAGGGTTACCAGACACTGATAATAAAAAAGGACGACATTCATCTCACAAAAGGAGGACATTTCACTAAAAAGGAGGACAATATATATATATTTTTTAAAAAAGCCATGAATTAATTACAATGGAGTACGATATTTTACAATGTTTTGGCATTTAATACAGTTTCAGTATAAAGAATCAAACAAACTACGCATATTAAAAACACGTGCTTCTGCATGTGCTGCTACCTGTCAAGCCGTCATAGAACTACTTACTAGTGGGATGACTCTGCGGACAGCGCGCGCTTTGCCCAGAGTGTAACTGCAGGAATTATCTCACTTTATAAAAAAGCCGGAAATTTTGGAGCATTAAGGAAAATCCGGCCGGACGCAAAAAATACATAAAAAGGAGGACATGTCCTCCTTTTGCCGGACGTCTGGTAACCCTACACGAGGTTGAGAAATTTTCTTAAGATTGATACGTTGCCTAAAATTATAGTGTTTTCTCCAGATGAAAAAGCGATTATTTTTGATCTCGTGAGAAAGCACAAAACCGTAATCAAAAAAAAAAAAACAGATGCAGTTTCGAACTCTTGATCCCGACTAAAATCAAAAACTGGATTTTCATTTTTAAGATCATCAAAAAATTCAAAAACCTCGTCAATGTGATTTGGAAATTCATCCAAATCTTCTGCCATCGCTACAAAACACGTGTCTGATGCACACTTTGCGGGCGAAACTATTTCTTTGAAAACGCATATTTAATTCCAAAACATATTATACATATCTGCCATTTGACAAAAATGTTTTAAACAATTACAATCATACATGAACACGTTTTTATGTGGGAATTATATATTAAAACCATCAACTGCTCCGCCGATTTTCAACTGAACAGGCATTCGAATGAGCTTCAGACCACATTCACTTTCAAGTGGTTGGCTCTCCTTATCCAGCAGTCAACCAACCACTGAAAAACGCTGCCGAGCAGCTTCAATGGAAAAGCCTTTCGGTGTGTGAATAACCGTCGAAAGAGCTCTCTGAATTCGGCCCTACATGCTTGATTTTGCTTTAACCAAGCCAACAATTTTCCTTTGACTTGATAGTGTTTTCAGCTTCTATTTTCTTCATTTTAAAAGACACTCACATTACTGTAAAACAATTCACAATAGTATTTGCAATGGAAATGCCTATACCCTATTCCTTCCCCACTAGGAAATTTTTTTTGTGGATTCCTATCCAACTCCATAAGCAATATATATATAAAAAAAAAATCTTTTTTTTTTTTGTGCCATTGCGGACCAGTTGACAAACTGACATTTTGTAGAACTATGTTCGTACACCTTAAAACACACCAAGATGGCAAGGAATGGAAGGATTTTTTTTTTCTCCCAAGCCAAAGGTACGAATAAGACATATGTACCTGCAAACATATGTACCTTTGATGTTTAGAATACACAAAGGTTTTAAATTATTTTTTGCATTTCTTGAATTTTAGGAAACAAATATCATAAGCATAAAGTGTAAATTGTCATACGTTATATACAGGATGTAAATACATTGTTCTTATGGTGATATTGTTAAGACTCAAGGAATGATACAAGCAGGAAAACATAGGCAGTAAGATTACATCAAGGTTCTAAACACAAAATAAGCATTATCAGTTTAAATCATATCACTGATTTGTTAAATATAAAAACACTCAATGAATAATATTGAAGAAAAAAATTTAAATTTCTCAATAAATCTTGGCCTCATTCATGTTATATTTCTTTCAATGAACTTTTTTTGCAAATTGAGACCCACATTGTGTTTGCCTATCTATTTTTAACCAATTATTTAAAAAATATTAAATTTGGAATGAATCAAATAAACTATTCATGAATACTGAACATCAAATATGCACAAATACCAAATATTTTTTTTTGAATAAAGGACCCCTGACAAATACTACCCCAGTTACTGATCAGCTTAACAAGAATGTTTTGCAACTAATTACGTATTTCAAACTAACCAAAATCAAGACCATGTGAAATCCCATTCCCACACTTGAGGACAGGGATGTGAGATGAATTTAATAAGAGTTTTCTTTAAAACATATCCTGAGTTTTAATTAATGAAATTTTACTTTCATTTGGGAGATTATTTTTAGTTTATATTGAAAGTAAAATTGATTTAAGAAGTCCAACTGACATGTTTCCTGATCACATCTAGTTTTCAAGAAGTAATTAACTACTGTTATCATGCATTTAGATTCAGTTTTAAGTAGCTTACATTATGTATAAATTTAAGTTTAAGGTCACACTAGTCAACTGTCAAATCATTTCATTCTTGTGAGTTTTATATAAAACAAAATATTTTCGCATTTAAAACAGTTGAGCGGCTCTGTGAAGTCGTCGTCGTCGTTAGCAACACAAATGCAAAATATAATTCAGTCTTAAATCCACCATTTCTTAACATTCTTCAAGATTCTAAACTTAAACGTGACACATTTAGTACTAATACTACTAAAAATATTAGTGATGGGTCGATTCCGATTCCGGAATCGGTCGGTTCCACCGATTCCGGTATAATCGTGGGATTCAGAATACAATGGTTTTGGAATCGACCATGACCGATTCTTGCATTGTTTTTAAGTTTGCAAAATACTTCTCCTACACAACGTAAGAAAATATTAAAATGCACGCAAATATAATTTTTAAACTACATAATACAATCTTTTTTTACGGAAGTGATTTACAAAAAACGGTGATTAACGTATTTATTTACTTGCACCGCCACTTTCCCTACAGTACAAAAATAATGCATTATCTACTTTCCCGCTTTAAGCAAGAGCATTCTTCGGAAATTACGTTGCAGCAGCGCTGCATTTAATAAATAGTAAACCTTCAAAAATAATTAGACAAAACCATAAATGTTTAAAGAAAATTATGTAAACATAAACGGCAAGTAAAATAATGTAAACGTTTAACTATTTGATCATGGGAGCTACATTTGCCATTGTAAACAACCTAATTTTTTTTTGTGCTACCTGCCATGGTAAACGATACGGCCATGAACAAAATCTTTGGTGACGTGAACGTGAAAATTAAGATGTTTCACATCTCTGCACTTTAACCTTTAAAGAATTAAAATTATATAATTTTTGAATGAGATTTTACCCAAATTCACAGTGGATTACTGCGACCATATTAAAATAAGTTTAAAAGCAACATAACCAAATTGCTGTAAATCGGCGTTCTCGTGCGTGTTCAGCGATGCTCGTTTTACGTTAGATATATTTTGGAAAGGCAGTTGGCTAATCTGAAATTCCAAACATTGCTGCTGAAACGTTCGTAAATTGTTATTACCAAACATAAACAATTTTTTTTTAAAGTAGTTATGTTAGTTTAACAGAATTGTTTCCGATAAATTTCTGAAATGAATTAAATGTTAATACGCGATTATTTCAAGCGTTTAAACATTTTGTGTAAGAAAATCTCACCATAAAATGTGGAAATTTTGAGATGCTAAAAATGCACAGAACTTTCTTACTCAAGAACCGAAAATTTATTTTCTCTTTACGGTTGTGAAGAACTGCAAGACTGGATGGATTTATTCTTTTCAACAAGTGAGATAATTAAGATCTAGTTAATATATTAAAACGTAAGCATCTCTGACATTTTATTTTAGTGGTGTGCATATTTGTTTCTTGTCATTTCATTTCCATCATAATGAGATAATAAAGTTTTATTTTTAAATTGCCCTCTTTTTTTTTTTTTTTTTGCCCTGGTCCCTTGAAATATGTATAAACGAGGTTATATTGTCATTTTATTTGGATTATTATTTAATTGTGCTTGAAAATAAAATTCTTAACCTAACCGTACAAACCTCTTTTTTTACAATTAATTAATTAATTGAGTTGATAATGTAAGGTATCTAAGGTTGGTTAAGTTATAACATTATTTACAATTTACGTCATAAGACATCTTTGATTATTGGCAGTGTTTGAACACGTGTTTTGTCTAACTATATGCAAGGTTAAAAGGCCAAATTGTGCTAGAAATTCAAGGTAGCGTAACTTGATGGTAATGAACATACTTTTTAACATTATATAAGCTGTATACAATGTTAATTTCTGCACAGAAAATGAAACACAACGCAATTACATTTTTAAAATCATAAACTACCTTTTTTTTTTCTTAGTATATTACTCTGTTGAACATTGTCAGATAAAAATTAAGGAATCGGAATCGGATTCGAAGAATCGACCCTTTAATTTAAGAATCGAAAATGGAACCGGAATCAGTATATTTTAGAAATCGGCCCAACACTAAAAAATATTGTAACATTTATCAAAATAAAATATTTTTAACACCATTTTTCAAGTATTTTTATTGTCTCAATATGAAGACAATTAACAAAATATATGTTTAAATACATGGAGATACAAGGTGAATACATTTTATATACCCTTTGGTTTGTTCTTGCTAATGTGACATCTACAATTCAAACAATCAGTATCTTGCTGAAACCACAATAATAATTCTCAAGTAAAATGCCTGACTCCCAAAACTGTTTAAACTATGCAACCCTTTGTCTTCCCCTACAATTACAAACGCATTGATATACAACAAACAGTCTTTAATAATGTGTCTAAAGTCAAAACATTTAAAGTTTTATATGGCTTGTTTTATATACTGAGTGGCCATTAAATCCTCTGATAAAAACACCAACAAGGTATTTCTGGCATATACATGCAAGGGTCAACCAATAATAAATCACAACTACACATTCAACAGGATGTCCATAAACACCAGCCTCCCACTCTAAGAATGTTTCCTATAAAAAATGAAGTTATATTATCAGTACAGAACTCTGGGGTTTCCCCCCTCTCCCCATGAATATTTTTTTTTTCTTCTTTTAAAACGAAGCAAACATCTAAGCCTCTTCTATTTTCTTCACTTCAGCAGCATCATCATCTGGTATGCCCAGTATGTGAAGCTGATATATGTTGTTGCCAGCAAATCCTGCATATTCCGTGCTCTTTCCAGGCACACTTCTCTTGAACACTAAATTGAAAGTAAAAAAATTATAAGATCATTCAACTCGCATTACTAAACAGAAAACAAAAACACTACCATCAGAATTTACTTCCCTGTGATATCTTACAAAGGTCAGTAAATACGTCTTCAGTACGTATTTGACTTCAGCAACATGTATCTAACACAAACATACAACCCCATGTGTGTTCCACTCATCTAGACAAATTCTAACCTACTTACAGATAAGATAAAGAACTTTCAATTTTACAGGTTTATAGCTCTTAGCCTGTAAACAAAAAAAATCAAATTTAAAAATTTTAATATTCGACCCCGCCAAAAAATTCAAAATCACCACACTGCTTTAAATGTCTGCCTAATTAAGACTGAATCTGTCCCATCATTGTGAAAAAATGTTTAGTACATGTATTAAAGTAAATATCCAAATGACATAGGTGTGAAAAATATTAAATTTATTCATCAACATGTAATAATATGTATACAGGCTGATATGTGACTCACTAACTTACTCATCTATACAAATCCTACACCACTTTCAGATGAGCTAGAAACATTCAAAAGTATTGAGCAAAATAATTTGATATGAAGGTAGGGTCATTCGAAACATCAGTCACATTTAAAGATAGTTGTTAGTAACCATCTTTCATAATCTTGAAGGTACCAGAATTTTTTTGGTTTTTATATTATTTTGTCTGCTCAAACAACCAAGTTAAATCTGGCTGCTTCTATACGTCCACTTCCCTGGACAGGTGGCTTTCATTCCTAACCAGCCCTAATGAAAATCAAAATTTACCAGTCTCTGGCATTTATATTATTGATTTAATCTTGATAGCAAACAGACTAAAAAATTTTATTAAATAATACTTTGTGAATAATTTGCAATTCTCCCAAAAATTTGATTCTAACTCAAAATTTCCTGATTTGTAAATGTCTAGTGCCAATGGTATTTTACTCATGCTAGCCAAACCATCTCACATCTAGACTTCACATGCAAAGGGCTATTCTCAAAACTACAAAAATTATATTAACAAATGAAAACATGGACAGCTAGTAGGCCAGTATGAACATTTAAATTTTCAAATATCAAAACAAATTTGTTTCAATTTGATTTTATATCAAATACTTATACTAAAAAAATTATACTTTATTCAAAGTGAAGAGAATCCCTAACTATCATCATTAAGGTTAAGATTTGTCATAGCAGAATATAAATGTGTACATAGCCATGCCTTATTTCAAGATGTTCACAATGAACACAAAAATTTCTGACATTCAGGTGACGGGATAAACTGCTATCAGGAATTTTAATATAATCTGAAAACAAGTGCAGTTTGTTTCACTGCAAAATAAATAACATTAAAAATTTTTTTAAAGTATACGTTGAAGCGGCCCGCCGCCTCATGTTGCTACGTCACAGCCTTCCCACCCCTCTCTACCCTCTCCTCTTTTCCTTGTGAGTTTGTTTCCCCCCTCCTTTTTTCAGCTTCCCCACCGATGCTCCAACCGCAGCGCGCTCTATGCGAGGCTTTATAAGCAGCCGTCGGCTATGCCTCGGCCTCTTTAGCTTAGCATACTTTGAGTTGTGATAAGCATGTGATCAGCTAGTTTGTTAGGCAGTGACGGCGCCGAGGGAGAGACTGCTGTGGTTTGATTTTTTTGTTTGCTTGCACGAGATGGCCGTGTGGTAAAGTAGCTACAGTTCTCTCCGAGGATCCCAGCGTTTAAAGTAAGGTAATTGTTTGCCATCATGCAGGTTTGTCTTTGTATGGCTACTGGGACCTCGATGGTTCGCCTATTCCAGGTTTTTTTTACTCTTTCATGTCGCGGTTTGCATTCCCGTCCGTTCATGCCTATTGTCTCCTGATGTCGCTGGCTTAAGGGTCCTGCATCCCACGGGGTTACCCGTCGACCCAGTGGGATGAAGAGCGGACCTATGACGTGTCGGAGCTGTAGTCGGCTCTAGTATCTGAATGATGCTCTCAGCAAGATCCAAAAAGGGAGTGTGATGCGAATATATAGCCTCTCCCGCTTACGGCAACCCATAGCCTTCTCGTGGCGCCAGTGTTTAAACAAATATGGGAAATGCCGGGGGTGCCCACTCCTCAGACTTCCTCGGTATGTCGGAACGGGAATTCTGGTGGACTAGTAAGCTGTGGGTAGGTGACTACGCCTTGCTCCAACAGAAAATCCACTGGGGGGTTTTGGACCCCCAAACCCTTCTTGGTGTCTCAAAGCATCGGATTCAACGTGAAGAATCCAAGATGTATATGGAATAGCGAAGGGTGGCAGCGCGGCGGAGGTTCGCTCCCGGTCCGGGCACCCGGGCTCTGGCACAGCTGTAACCTTCAGGCGGGAGATATGCTGATATTCAAGTTCCCAAGGACATCCTTGTCTGGATTCGGGGGTGCTCTGCCGCCGTGAGGCTGCCCGGGAAAGCACTATACCTGAAGATGAAGGGTGCCACGGGACTGATCCTTTACTGTGATAGTTCCCTGCTGAGATTTTCTCTAATGGCTCAGGATCAGGATTGGAGTAGGAAAACGTGGTGGTAGTGGTCCTCCTATGCTTGGAGAACACTCCGAGGGGTCCCCACCCTGCTGACGAGTGGAAGTGTTGAGCTACTTAAGCTCGGGTACTAGCCTGCTGAGCTAGTGGAGGTTGGATAGGCCTCAGCTGGATCACGAGTATCTGGGTGACCGAGGGGTCCCAGGGATGTGAGAGGTATGGTTCCGTGTCATAGCTACTCAGATCCCACAGAGGGGGCTGGCTCTGTAGGAGGTCTGGGGGTGAACGACGGAGCTGGGGGCGGGTCGGTGGGGCCAAAGTTGGGATGGGTCTCCTCAACCTCTCGACCTAGCCGGGCGCTCTCCAGTAACATGCCGCAATTGGAAATGGCGTATATATTTCCCGGTTCTTGGAACCCATGTCAGGCACTGGTAAGTGTCTGGCATGTAAAAGACCCATCATTCTCCTAACCAGGATCATGCCCTAACGGGATCAATTGCCTGGGGGAGTTTCGATGTCAATCAGAGGTGTGAACCTAAGTACATGTCTCCTTATGTCGTTGTCCCTTATTTTTTTAAGCACCATAAGTTCCGGTGTCACGAGTTGCCTGCCTGAGTGACTTTGCCTTGCTGTTGTCTTTCCTATCTGTTTCTCGCCACGTCTAGGGTAAGTGCTCCCTCGGGCCGTGCACTTGTTACGTATGGAGAGCTCGTGGTTCGTAGGAACCTGTAAACGGCCATGCCGGCCTTGATATCTGGTCTACATGTTACGATTCTTTAAATATTAAATTTTTACATATTTTCTTTTGTAACTTGCTTGTTGTAGCTCCGCGCGGAGCATGTTGGTACTCTATGTAATATTTGGTAAATGCTCGTACAATTTCTAAAGTAAACCTAAATTTCTGTCCTGTATCATGTATGGTTGCTTCATATGCACATAGCTTGTTACATATTAAATGAATTTTGCCTGCTGCCTTAATGGAGCATATGTTGGTGAAGAAATTGTCTGAATTATTGTCCTCTTTTTGTGTCCTTGTGGACCGGCCTAATCTCATTTTGTATTTTGCGTGTATTTTGTTAACGTTTATGGAAAACATTATTAAAAAGAAGACAATTTGATTAAACGTATTAATCTTGTTCTATATTAGGTAATCTGATTTTGCAACCTCTGTTGTCTTAAATCATTCTATGTAGAGCACAAAAAAAAAAAGTGTCATTGGTCACTATTTTAAAGCAACTGCCTTCAATAATGGACAAAAAAAACTATAATTTCCCATAAAAACATGAAAGCAGTGAAGTGTGTAGATATTTACCTCCAGAAACATACTTCTCCAGCATGTACGTTGGTTTCTCTTCACACTCCCGGGCAATGTAGTACCCAACTGTCTTGAAGTCGGTAATAGCGGGGGTAACCACTCGCATTGTCTCTCGCACAACTTCTGTGTTTACTTCGTAGTATCCTAATAACAAAAATAAATAAAATCATCACAATACTTTGATGAGACATAGCTTATCTAGATAAATTTAACAATGGCATGAGAAAAGTCTAACGTTAAAAACGGACACTTGCAACAAAATGCTAAGGTTAAACTGGTAAGATGCATCTCCAAAAATTGTTTACATACTAATAAGGCATTTTGCAGAAATCTAAAACTTCACAAAATGAAAATTTTTAATAATTAATTAAATTTAATAAGTAGGATTCAGTCAATAAATCAGAAACGAATCTCTCAAAAAAATCTTTTCATGTCACGTATCCATTTTCACAAAGATGTGTAAATAAAATTTTACACTTGCATCACAGCCACATTATTTGGCATCATTTAAATCCATATAATTTTTTTTATTTTTTTTAACCAAAATACCAAATTTAGAAAATTGTACTTTGTTTCTCATTTCTCAACTGTATACATTTGAGGCATGTACTAATAGAAAAGCTACACGTTAAAGAGCTCACATCACACACAATACGCTTTCACTACGGTAAAAAAATATTTGCTGGCATCAATGAATTTTCAAAACTGCAGCTTTATGTGAAAGCCATTTTTACTATAAGCTCACCGGACAAAAAATTAGTCACCCCAGTGCGCTAGCACAGATGGATCGTTAAGCTGTACAAATGGTGCAGCAAACGAGTCCCGAGCTCAACAGCACGTGCACTGCCTCTAAGTGAGCATAAGGCAGCAGCGATCAGCGAGACAGTGTTTCAAGTGGACAGTGCACATCAACAAGGGTAGAAGCGAGGATGTGGCTGAGTGGAAAAAAGGGGCAGTTGTGTGTGCCCAAGGCCATACGGTGCCTGAAGCCGCGGGATTTATTGGTGTTTTGCAGCGGACTGAATGTGTCTACAAGAAGTGGTGTACTACACGTGGCCACGGACCGGCAGAACATAATGTGGACTGAAAATCACTTTTCTGCCCGTATTCCAATGATGCATGTCATCGAGAGCACCAATTAATGAGTTTATCCTGATGTTTGCAAGGTCAGGTCTAAGTCGGAGGTGGGTTCGAGTTTTGTCATATCATGGATTGGGCTCTCTCACTGCAGTGACCACTAACATGAACCAGCATGTTTATTTAAACATTCTGGATAATCAGGTGTTGCCTTTAAGTCAACATCTGCATGATAAGTATACAGGGTGGCCACTATATTTGTGATAAAAAATTCCAGGTTTTTTCCAGGTTTTTCCAGGTATTTTCCAGATTTTCCAATATACACTAGAGTCCCGTTATAGCGAGGTGTCACGGTTCCGGGTTTGATCCTCGCTATAACCGTGTCCTCGCTATAACCGAATTGGACAAATCATGGCCCCCAAAAAATAAAAATTAACCGAAAATAGCATTAAAATTGTGTTTAAACCTGTATAATTGGAAAATAACAGGTTATATTAACGAAATCTTAATTTCTGTGAGCAGATGTGTGAATTCTCTTTAAAACGATACCCCATAAGTACGGATGCGATCACCGATTGCGTCAAAATAACCAGAATACCCTGCCACGCCACGTAAGTATAGCATCTCAGTCCGTGGCCGACGCAGCATTGTCTTGCTATCTATCGTCGACGCGGGCTGTCTGCTGGCGGCCATGTTAGTTCGGGATGTTGCTAACAGGTGGTGCTAGTGTAGCACAACAATTTAATTCCTTACAAAAAAGCAGGAGTGTGGCTGCGGCAACGCAGGTACGCCTCAAACGTAATAGTCGCCGGAAAACCATACTTTTTTCATTTAAAGAAACCTGTCAACTTTTTTAGAAAATAAATTTGGGATTAAACTCAAACCATCACCACCCCTTTCTCGGACAGATACCCCAACAACTGACCGAAACAAAAGTTACAAGAAAAGTGCCCTAGCGATTCGGAAATAAATACGGTAGTGCCGACTAGAGGTAAAAGTAACGAAAAAATGCGTAACCGTATGTATTCGTTATTATAATAATTAGTACTCGTTACTATCGTTACGTTACTCGTTACTTCTGATACCGCATAACATGCTATGTTATGTTTCAGCAACGAATCCAGTCGTATTGCGTACGCGTACAGTATGACGTCGCGTAAATAATAAATAGAATATAAACCATTAACAATATTTGATAATTAATAGTTTTTGTTAACCAAGAAACAATTAAATCTCTTTAGAGCGGCTTTTTAATATTATCTCTTAAGATAACCAAAGAAAAACGTGAAAATACGCGATTATAAAAACAAAAACATACATATTTCTAATTTGTAAAAAATGCTTTCTTACGTTGTTTCTGTTCCAATCTCAAACTTTGTCTACACACGGCACAGATAACTAACGGAAGTTTGATAAAAGAAAGAAAGGATGGGATTCTATTTTTAAGCCACGCACTTAGGTGGCGACTGCACGGCTGAAGAATGTGACGCGTCAACGGCAAGATGTCTAGTGGCGAGCGAGAGGGGTGGAGATAAAGCAGACAAATAACAAAAGCGCGCTACAAGCGATCACGCCGTAAATTCCTCAAAAATACCTCGTTATAGCCGTGTTCTCGCTATTACCGTGCTCGCTATAACGAGATTCTACTGTATATACAAAATGACATGTTTTTATTTATGTAATACATTTTAAAACACGGAACTGTATAGTACTAAATATAAAACAAAAATGCACAAAATGTGATACATACCCAACTAAAAAAACAGGTGGCAGTTTACTAAATATATATTTGCCACATAACTTTAACCTTTTTTGTGTTTAAAATTTCTTCGTCTATGAGAGCGGTCTGTTTTAAGGCATCACTCATTATTTTGACTTTTTTTGCCTTAAGTTCCCTGAGGTTCTTTTCTGCTTGTCTTGGATCAGGCTGAAAACATCAGGCTATATGTGTAAGTTATAAGGAATCTTATTAGTATCATGAATTGAGATATGTTTTTCGAGTAGATATACACATCGACCTACCGGATGCTCGCCCGCGTCTTGTACTGTCGCAGCGATGTTTATTTTGACAGCTCAAGCAATTATCTTTTCCCGTGAGTTGATAGAAAAAGGTCGCTTCACACAGCATAAAAAAAGGAGCAACGCCACTTATTCCCCACGCAGGAAACACACTGGCTGCTGTCTGTCATCCCCCGCATTTCCCCCTTCCTTCCTTCTAACATTCCACGTCTCGCCTCTCGCGTGAGCAATAACGAAGTGATGTAGCAGTTGCACCACGCATTGGGTCATGTTTATGCTTTGCTGGTGACCGCAGGAGGTCCAACATGCTTTTATTCGGTATACATGATCTTTCATTGCGTTTTTTTTTTAAATATTTTTTTCTGATTTTCACATTTTGGTCAAAATTTCCAATTTTTTTAAGGTTCCCGAGAATGTACTCGTAAAATCACTGCTTCGTTAAATCGGGGATCTGGTGTACATAATAATTATATGTTTAGTATTATTATTTTACAAATTTTAAGTGAACATAGCATTACCGACGTTAAAGGTAAGGTAATGCGGAAGGTTTATCGGCCGGCCTCAACGCACAGCTGTGAATATTCATAAAAAAACGTGCAGTGTAGTTAGTTACTGGACATATTTGACAGTTTATTGATAAGCGATGGATTACAAGACGTCGTAGTTTATAACACCGATAAACCGTTGGAAGCTACTAGTATAAATTAAAGTACTAATAAAACTTTGTTACAGGAAGCGTGGGCTTCATCCTGAGCAGGTTGAGTGGAAACAAAATTCTGTAACTTGCAGGTTTCTTGATTGGTTATTTATAACTCTATTGTAATTCTTAGATTTGGCATGGCTTGTAAATGCTCCCCTACCCATCGTATCGATCTTGAAACTTTTATTGCATATCTTGCATCTCGCACAAGTTCTGTCTTTCGCATCGCATCGCCCATGGAACCTCAAGACTCATAACGACAGAAATACCTAGTAGACATTGCCGCAATAGCTTCCTAACAAACTGCACAGCGTAAGACTAAAACCGCTCGAAGACTTGTACTGAACAGAACAAATTAGAACAACACCCCGTGTTGCACGCCGTAGTGCGGTTCATATTCCCCCTCCCCCTCCCCCCTTAGTGACGTATTGCGTCTATGAGGAAAGAAGAAACATGACATGCCTGGGAACACTACAGTCTCTGCCAACATGAGACTGTACAGATTTGCCGCGTGATTATCAGACGCCGCGATGTACGTCTTATATAAGTTGTGCGCATTTACACCGCAGCATTTGCCCAGGAAAGAAATAAAATTCCAGACAGTTTCCCGGTTTTACCCGGGCCCTTTCAAATTCCCGACATATTCCCGGTTTTTCCCATTTTTCCGGTTTGGTGGCCACCCTGAGTATACCCCGATTTTGACAACAGCAAAGTTCATCGGGCTGGATGCATACATGACTGGTTTTATGAACACTCCTACACCCTATTACATCTCTATGGGCCTGCAAAGTCACCATATTTGAATCCCATTGAAAATCTGTGGGACATGGAAAAGCAGCTGTATAGCAGACATCAGCATCCCCGCAATTGGTGGAATTGCACGATCAAATCCTCAACGAGTGGCTTAACCTGGAAGCGAAGTACCTGTAAAACCTTGTGGACTAACTGAAACCACGCAGTTATTAAGACCAGAGGCAGAGTTACATGGTATTAAATGATGCTCGTAATGATTTATCCAGGGGTGACTAATTTTTTTGTCTGGTGAGCTTATGTTAACATGATTTTAATATTAACTATCACAAAAGATGGAATTTAAATTTTGACAGACAAATTAAACTTAAAATTACTTCACCTTCCCACATTTTCTTGATGAGATCAAACAGAGATCTTGGGGCCAGCACTCGGTTTCTGTCCAACGGCATCACAAAGCAGCGGCTTTCATCGAGGTCAATAATTCCAGTCTTGTTCTGTGCACAACCATTAAAAATAAATTAAACCTTAACCATTGTCTACATACAGCTATGTACAATAAATATTTGGATGTGATGTGACATACCGCATTGAAATCGTGGATGAAGCGGCCTCTTCGTCCATCTCTGAAGTCTGGCACATCAATCTTCTCAAAGTTCTCATTCTCAAGATCCAACTCAAATTTTTCATCAAAAAACTGAGGTTCACTATCGTCAGTTAGGCCATTGTCAGATTTAGCTATGCTCTTGAGGGGGGAAAACACAATAAACCACATATTAAATGGACTTCCATCATGAAAAACTACAACAAGTAAATACCTAATCTTCTATAAATAGTACCTAAATTGTTTAGAAAAATGTAAATGCTAATGAAATATGAGTGAGACAATGCATATTACCAAAAACCAAATGATTAAAAGAGTAACTGATCAAAAAAGAAAACAAGAAAAATGTATATGTTGATCAATTGTTTGAACAATTAAAAAAATATGTAGTTTAACAATCACATTTTAAATAAGAAGCAATGAAAAGAATGTCACAGAGAAACCAACAAAACTAAATGCAAAAAAACAACGCAGCTAAGTAGTGACTGGCAGTGGTAAACTTGCACTTTATACATGTTCTAACCTGACTGGTTTACCATGGCTCTCCAAAATTCTAAAACTATTTTTTTTATCCCTGAACTGCTAAATTCAAGTTCTTATTGCATTTGAAAATTTGAAAATGGCTACATTACTTAAAAGTAACAAATTCAAGTTACAAGTGGGGCTTCAAATATTCGATATGCACAAAGCAAGTAAAACCAAGAATTAAACTGCCGGAGTACACTGTTCAGTTGTCATCATGATCGATGACGTTAAAAATCGGGGATAAAATTGAAGCTGCTCATAACATTTCTTCTGTGGTATCGTCAAGATAACCATTGTGTGTATTGATTGATTGGTTACACTCACCATTGGGCTTTCACCCGGTGGCAATGAGTCCTCCCTTTTTCTTATAACACCCCTCCCCCCCCCCTTTACTTTAGTCTTCCTCTCAGGTTCCTTGCATCTCACATCGCCAGCATTCCTTCCTCCAGCCCATTCCACTACCTCCCTGTCCTCGCTAGGGCAGCATGCCTCCCTCTTTCCATTCGCCTCCATTCCCTCTGGAGCTTCCACCCATCTCTCCGTCCTTTATACCCACCTCTGTGTACGCTAGTTCCCAGATGTCCCCATTCCCCCTCATCCTTTATCACCTTAAGCAGCCTGACTAACCATTCCACTCTTCTCCTCCCCTGTAATGCTTCCCATGCCAACTCTTTAATCATCTCTGATTGACTACACATTTCATCCTCTTGCCCTTAACCTCTCCACCACATATCCATCACCCACCTCACTGTTCTACGCTGCACCTTCTCCAGCTCCCTTACCACAGTCACTGGGTAGGGATCCCAGATCACAGCCGCATTCTCCATCATTGGCCTGACCAACGTCCCTTACCCTCCTCCCTGCAAGGTCCTGCCTAGCAGCCCCAGCACCCTCCTCCCCTTACTCAACTTCCCGCTGAACCTGTTTCACCCATCCCAGGTTATTGTGCAGGGTCACCCCTAGGTACTTATACTTGTCGGCCTCCTTTTATCTCCTGTCCCTTCCAGTTATACACTTCCCTGCCTGATCTCACCCCACATCACCTTGTATGCCACGCAATCATCAGCAAACATTCTCATCCTTGACTTTCCCTGCAAGTTTTTTGTACAGATTACCGATGTTTATTTTAAACATTTTAATATTAGCAAATCCTTACAAAAAATGCATTGTTACAATGTTCTGCACAATGCAATCAATTCAAATATATTTCTACATATACATGTTAATTCTTAAAATTGTTTTTAATTTCTTGAGGTTTTGTATTACGTAGTTTGATGCAAACCTCATAATTTAAAAATGACGGTCCTTTAAAGTTTGTATTAAAGATAATTGACTTAATACATATTTAAATTTTTCCAAGGATTCTACATCAGATTGTTTATAGGGAAACAAGGTTAGATGACCTGTTACATATAAGTCCAAGAAAGAAAAAGAAAGGGAAAAGATGGTGAAATGGAGGGGTAAAAGTACAGGAAATGATGTGTAGGTTAACTGGTAGTCTGTGTACAGCAACACAAACTCAAAAGTGCTATGGTATAATCCCATGCTGTTGCCATCCACATTTCAATTAGCAATGATGAACTTCCAAAACAATACAGCAACACAAAATGTAAACCAGCAATTCAACCTATAGGACTTTTCACATCAAAACATCACGACCCTGCCCAGGCCTACAACGAAACTCGCAGCTGTGCGAGTGCACTGGCACGTAGCTTGTTGGCTCCGTGGTTTGCTTCCTACACTTTCAGTCATGTGCAGTTTGAAAAAGGTTAGCAATTATTTTACCCCCGAGTCCAAACAAACTGATGCATATCAGTAAAGATTAGTATAAAACCATAATTTATGCACGTTTTTGAAGAAAGGTGCTTTGATAAGAGCATCGTTGTCTTACATATCAAGCAAGCATCATTTCGAAATCTATATTAGTTAATTAGTTATAAGCAAAATGAAAATAGCATTGAATCTTATGAGGTTAACGCGGGTTGCGTAGTGCCCCTGAAACACTGGAGTGGCCTCTTAAGTGAAACAAATTTACTTGTGTTCATACAACACAAATAGTAAAAAGGGAACAGAATACTTTAAAAATCATAACAGGTTTTTTCAAGCCATTAATAATTGTAAAATTATGTTAAAGTAGTACTACTTGACACTGACCTGAAATGAGCGAGTGTGTTATTTTTGAGTACATACTACAAACATCCATCCAATACCCACCGTATAAATTAATTGCTATAATATATACATATTAACTTTAACCGATCTAATTATAATTTTTGTTATAAAATATTCATATAGGTAGCAATAAAAATTTTTTAACTGTCAGTTTCTATAATTTTTTTCAATCCTTAACGTGTGTCACTTGAATATGAACTGTAATTTGCAACACTGAACTTTGTAACCTACAACACTGTGCCTGTTTTCGTATCAATTATTTATCGTTTCACTGATATGCATGTGGTCTAGATCATTTTTATCTCCTGTGGTTGTTTGTGCCTATTGACTTCCTGCCGGGATAGCCAGGGCCATGTTAGGACCCCAGAAAGATCTGTCTCAGCATATGAACAAATGTACTTTTTAGCATGCTCATATTTTCTCCGTCAACAAATGAGAGAAAAATGTAAATAGAATATTTAGTTGCAGGATAACCAACCTACAAAGAAAAGAATATGGCTACTTTATCAGGGTGTGTTCCATTACTTTTAACTGCCTACAATACTGAAAGAAAAAAAAATAGCTAAAGGAACACACCCTATGGATATTTATTCCTCTTGGTGTAGTTCTTTACACTTCAAAATATTTTAAATCTTAAACATAACGTTTACCTCAATGGTAAGAATATTTACCCATTTGTGATTGTGACAAAAAATGTGGCACATATGAATCTAACATTCCTAAACAAGAAATAAACTCTTCTGTTTGTACTTACAACTTCAGAGTTGTACACTATGCCAATATGGTTTATGAGAGAATAATGGAGAATAATGTGTGATAGCACAGAATGTAGAAAAACAAATGGATGAATAAAAATGAGTTGGTGAAAGTGAGACAAATTATATTATTTTTTGGTGAAGGGGACATCCAAAAGTAGGGGTCAGACTGATTTCCAGGTCTGCCTCTATTCCGGTTAATACGGAACCTTATTTCTTCCCGTGTAAGAAATTGCCCAAAAACTTAGTTCCCCATCTACAACTCTTTTTTAAATGTTAAAATACATTACTAATTAGTATATTATATTTACTTATTTAATTAACAGAAATACAAAGCTGCCTGATGTGCAAATTTATTTTCAAACATTATAATCTTTATCTGTACCATCATAACTGTGTTGCATGTATCAAAATGTAGCCAGTGCTAGTTGGCATGTTGAGGCCTGTAAAGTGCACGCATGTAATCAAATAAGGATATCGATAACTCTTTAACTCCATGCAGTGCGCGCACTGTCTAGTGCCAAGTAAACTACATTAGATAGCCCGCACTCTTTAGTGGAGTGTGTACTACGATAGCTATGAGTATTGTGTATGCTATATTAGCCATCTCACATTCTGGTCAGTTTTCATTGTCTATTATAAGTTGATACAAAATATATTTTTGTTTCATAGTTATTTATTTACTAGTACTATGTTGTCACCTAACAATTCAACCATGTAAGATTTTTTTTTTCAATAAAGAATTTAAACTTTTCGTTGTTTTATAGGTTTAGGCCATAGTTATGTTATCATAGGATAACATTACCATTTGTCAACTTATTCATGTATATTTTTAAGCAACTCTAAAGAAAAGTGTTTCCTCTTCCCATTTAAGAAGTTTTCTCATCTAAGACATTTTTTGAAGTCAGTCCCTTGAAAAAGTCACAACAGAGTTTTACTGTATTTGCAATCTATTTTAGAACTACAGCAATTATAGACAAAGAGTGAATCTTAATTTTCCGTGGTTGACTAGAGAAGTGAGGTTCGGTTTAGGGAAATTTTTACAATTAATAATAGGTATTAAAATGTAGTGCAATATCATATGAAATCAAAGCAATTACCTTGAACATCTTAGAATCTGCCAATCCAGAGTCTTGCTGGAGGGAGTGATACATCGATGCCTTGGTACCATCGTACGGAATACTGCACCACCCACGAAAACGATGCATCTGAAGAAATAAAATCTAGTTCGCTGCACTGTCTAAACCATGTTCTCAGTCTTAAATACTTCTTGTTTGTATCAAGTTCAGTGCTCATGGTGCAGCAATTAGCCTATGCACTCACTTCCTATCACAATCTGATCAGAGTTTGATTAGAGAGTCAAGCCCAATGATTTTCCCAACTTTTTTTCCGGGTTCCTCAGGTTAGCATTCCATCACTTCTCCATTTCTTTATTTCAGGTAACTCTTGAAGTAAAATGGATGAATTGATGGAGGAATGGGCTTAACTTATCAATATTTAGGTCAATACAAATGATCAGGGTTTATGAGAATAGTCACACAGCATGTTGAGTTTTTCATTTTCTCATCATTGCTATTATCTAAGGGATATTTCTGAATTCTTAACAAGATACCTCCCTTCAATTTGTTGTTCTGTAAAAATTATTTGCAACAGATAGTGGGTGTAAAATGTTGCGCAAATGTTTGTGATTACCACTTCCACACCTTTTAATACGTCCATTACATTACACTTGGTGAATATCTGTTGAAAATATTTGTGCCAGAACAACAAATGCAAGGGTGGTATTATGTTAATACTCCAGAAATATATTTTAAATAATAATAATATAAAGAGAAAATTATTAAAAAAATCAACATGGCATAACTACCACGTTTTCCAATTGCGTAAAATTTTAGATTGACCCCGCTCATAATCCAACCCAGGTCTGACCACTCAAGCACTGTGCATCAAAATTATTTATGACAACATGATTTACTTGTCTGTTCCCCCTCCTTTATTATTTATTATATCAATTTTCTTGTAACTGGCAGAAAAAGGTTACTGTACGTATTACACATAGAAAAATAAATTTGCTTCTTAAATGGACAAAGTATTATTTGGTTATAGAAATAAAAATCTATTTATAAAATTTTGAATGTTCATAAAATTTCTCTCCCGTGAACTAATCAGAAAACAATTTTTTTTTTTAAACATACAATTTTGCTAGTCATTAATAAAAAGTAACAGTGTGTTAACATTAATGAATGATTAACAAATATTTAGCTAAACTGGCTAAGTCACCAACTTGAATCCATTAATGTTAACAACTCACATGCACATAAACTTAATATGGAACAACAAGATTACAGTGGACCCCAAACCACTTTACCACAATGTGCTTGAAGATCACGACACACACAGAAAACTGGGCTTGAATCATAGGTCCAGCCTCATCATCATAATTTGCTAATATAGTGTCTCTACAGATACCTGGTGAATCAATTTCAGGACATATTCAGAACCTCTTAATAACTTTTTTTTATAATTTTTTCATACCACAAAATAATTTCTACAAATGGTAGTCGAAATTAACAGAATACAAAGTATATACACTATTTGCAGGACCGTTGCGACTTTTAAGTTAAAGAACCAAAACTTTTTCAGAGATTATTTCCATACGATTTAAGTGGTTTAGTCTCCAACTATTTATATTTAATGTGCAACACTCTAAAGTGAGGTGTAAACAGACAAACTTCAAGTCAACAAAAGACTGCTGGACATTTAAGTTTCATGACTTCTAGCACAGTTCATGACTTATTCATGACTTTTGTGACCAGCCTTTCGGTTTCTTTAATTTTCCGTGCCTTCCGTGACGTGCAGACACTGCCACTCACCTCGACCTGGGCGAACTGGCGGTACAAGTACATCCCGCCGATGATGCCGATGCTCATGACGAGCAGGGCGGTGAGGAAAAGGCATATCGTGGTTGCCGTGGATATGCGGCGGGCCCTGGACCGCAGCACCAGGTAGTGGTGATCCGGCTCCGCGGTGGCCTCTATGTCCACCTTGGCAGGCTGGCAAACACACACATATTGCTCATGCTCCACGAACGAGGCTGCACGTTTCAGTTTCACAGCTCGCCTACGACATCGTACGAGACTAACACACTCATTAACAAACCAAGGTAAATTGAGTAACGAAACAGCCATGGCCTACAAAACAGAATGTAGCCAACCTATCCCAGAATTTTCCAGGAGTAATTTCGAGAAAACATGAACAACCGAAATCACTGTGGATGGACTGTGATTTTAATCCAGGAGGAATTTATTTATTTATTTATTTATTTATTTATTTATTTAAAAGGTGTGGCATGTCTACCAACAGCTATTGGCCAAGATAGTAGACACCATACATAAACAAAAACAAGTACAAAAATAAGAGCTCTTATAGTTGATACTCAGAAAATTGTACTTTTAAATAAAATCCATTCCAATAAAGGCTGTTTAATATATTTAATCTAGCTAACCTAACCTAAACTAATGGTAAACTTGTAGGAATATTGCAATGTTGTTGAACTGAATCAAATAGAATGAGGGGAGAAGTTTTAAGAATTTTCTTCTTATTCTTCTTCTCCTCCAGAAGTGATCTTACTCCAGATAATTACCATTCTGTGTCTTCCTAAATGAGAGTCCAACTTTCTACTATTGTGCCAAAGAACATGTTGGAATAGGTACTCTAAGCAAAATACATATATGGAATTAAATAAAAAACAAACAGTACTCTGAAAACCGAAGAGTGGTAACAGCACTCATGTTTACTTTGTTAATGTGATTATTTTTAAATACAAATAAATGATTGGGGCGAAGTGATTCCAACATCATCATTTGACCTTCCCGGCTGCTGGGACAATCTCCCATCCCTTCCCTCCCTCTTTCAAGGTCTCCACCCCTCTCCTACTGCACAGCTGCGCCTGTACACGGGAGTGGACCCAGGGCATAGATGAGCCCTATGCATTCATGTCTTAAATTTTGAGCAGAGATCGAGGACTTGGTGACAGCGACATAGAACATGGCTATGTGAGTAATGGTGGTGGTGTTATATCAATGGGTGAGAGGTGGTCTTGCCCCTTAAATGTAAACTCTGTCAAATATTTCTAACCAAATATTTTCTAAATTCTTTTTCGATAACCACCGCTTAAATTGTGGTTTAGCTTTCATGTCTCATTGCTGTCTGATAGACCAATAGTAGAGACTTAATGATCTTTCATAAAAGCCATGCTACTTGCTATGTAATGCATTCGCCAGGGAATACTATATTTTGTTACCATTAAATGTTTCTTTCCATTCAGTGCAACAGTAAATTTGAATTTGAGTCTTTGCACTTAGTAACCAGTAGGGTAGGGTCTTGATGTTTGCTGATGAGCTGTGTTACCGTGTTAAAAGGCGTCAAGGGCCTACTCATTACTTTTACGTTAGTCGCGTCTGCATGAGTGTAACTTTTGGAGATTACTCGATTTTCTCTGTCCATTATGAAGTAGTTAATTTCTATAGGGTTTGTAACATCAAATATGATGCATGTTGTAATTATGTGGGATACTGTTTACAGCATATACTATTTACAGCGTATACTATTTTTTCTTAGCGTATTTACTCACTTCACGGTGGATTTAAGAATCCTTTATGCTGAATTTGTGGAGAATTAAGCTTTTTGTAACAGAATTCTAGTTTTTCTATGCTACACTTGCCCTAGTCAGATTGAATATATACACTTTGAGTCATTTTGTGTTATGGCTAAGCCTTTCGCTAATGTGCAAGGAACTTATTTATTGGAAGTTTGGGGCTTTCATAAATCATAACTGCCTGGTAGTATTATATCAGTTGGGTTTTATATAAACACAGCTGTGCTCTGGCTGGTATGAGCAATTTTATGTATGCTAATAATTATGTATCTTTGCTCACGTATTTTTTTCAGCGTGTTACATAATGTGTGCTTGTTTAAAAATGTAATTGCAAATATACCATGTTTTGCTGTTGAAGTAATTTTTGTGGAAATGTCAAATATTTGTTAAACCAAGTCTAAAGGCCTGTTCACTATAAGAAATGCTTCCATATCTACGAAATTAAGGATTTTCCACATGTTATAAATAAATTGTTAAAGGAAACAGAACCCTGATATGTTAATTTAATTCTCTTATACTTCAATCACAGTGTACATACACACATTCATTGCGTTTCCTCCTGATACCAGAACCGAGGCTTGTGTTCAATGATTAATATTTTTTCCATGGTGTTTCGTATCACGTATCAAAGTTTATCCCTTGATCCTGATCGCATTATCCTGTACATTTTGATTCTGTGGTACATGATGCTTGCTGTTGTAATTTTGTGCGTTGAAAAATCCTACACATAACAAAAACTTGTGATACAACAATAAATTATAATCTTAAGTTGAATATAAAGAAAAATATATTTTTTATTCAACTTACGCTCAAGTTTTTGTGTGCAGGATCTTTTAATGTACCAAATTAAAACAGCAAGGATTGTGTACCACAGGATCATGACATCAGGATCAAGGGATAAACTTGGATATGTGATACGGAACTTTTACCTCTTCCATTATATTGCAGGATTTTGGAGGCTTTTTGGAGCAGCGTTGAAAATCCAAGGAGGATTCAGGGTGAAAAAAAGTAGTGATTAAAAGATAATTATTTACATCAAACCAATGTTAACATACAAGAAACTAATAATAAAAGGTTAACTACAAAGTTAATGACATAAGTGAGACTAATGAAAATTATATTTCTACAGGCTGGGTTGAATGCAACCAACAAACTTTGACTACAGGTACATCACGATAAAATAAGTTGAAAACCTCTATATGAATTATGATCCGAAGTGTTTCCAAGACTGGTATACAGCTTTGAAATTATGGCTGAACTTCATTTTTATTGTAAATAACAGAGAAAGTATTTTTAAGATTTAACACAGAGTGTCTATATTATGTTTATTAGAATGAAGTTCTGCAACAATCACAAATCTGGCCACTGTTCAAAATTATTTCATTGAAATAATTGGGTGTGTAACATGTCACAAAAGAACATGAAAAATAAAGGTTTGTCTTTTTTTCCTCCAAAAACTACATGTTTTAATGTCCGACGTGTTGTGCCGGAAATTAGTTTTTCGGCACTTTTTTTAATTGTTATTATAATTTTAAATTATTTTTGGAAATTTTATTTTCTACATAATTTGGTTACAATTGGGTGATTTACACTTTGTTAGGCTGGTGTACTCTACGTAGTTAAACTTTTCTGCAGTAGCCCAAGGCATCTTTTCTCAGGGACCTATCTGATCTTTTGCATGTCTAAGACATCGTTGGCAGCCCGGTTGACATTTCTCCCGCTTACAGTCACGTCCAGGGTTTGTAACATTATTTCCCTGCATGACTAAAACTGCATACAACAGCTCTGGACAAGTTGTTACCATTTCTCAGAGACGAGCTTACCATAGCTATTCCCGTCAAGCAAACGTCTTAGGTTCACTCCTAGAAAGTCACGTCAGCATGCTCGTTCCCAGCCTCGTTGAGTTTTTTGTCCCCCCTCACCACAACAGCTACCCACCTTGATTCTCAGAATTTAGCCCAGGATCATTGCCCTAATGTGAACCCCGCCAGCCATTGGCCGACTTCAAGGACGATTTGCCATAGAAAAAAAATATGCAAAGATGGACCACACACGACATCTAGCGGCAGAAAAAGTTACTTCTTCTCTTGTCGCCAGCTCGTGGAGCTGACGCCCGCGACATCTGGTGGCGACTTTGCTAACCTCCCAGCTACCTTCCCCTGTAGGCCACCAGCGAGCAGCACCGACTGCGCCATTAGCCCCAGGCTGTAGCAAACGTCTCGGGCGAGTCGATCCCTATTTGTTTCAGACACCCCTTAACAGGTAGCGCTAAAATCGGCCAGTGCTACCAACTTCGAGATATCGAAGTCAAGAGTTTTTTGTGATTCCCACTCGGGGAACTTCGGAACCTTTCGGTCCGGATGCCCTAGCATCCCCCACCAACTTTGGATTGAGCATTACTTTTAATTACGAGACGCGGCTCCTCCGCGGACACTTCGCGTCGCGATTCGAGACGGACTGTTTTGAGATTATCGGCTTATCAACGAGATGCACTACAAGACTTCCATTCGGCCGCAAATTTACAATGTAGTCGATTAGACAAGGGATGCTATCCCTGTAAATTTCTTTAAGTAGTTTAGTCCGTCTGTACAGTACTCAGCATAATAGTTATTTCTTTTAAAGATTTTTTTTTTTTAAATAATGGAAACGTTCGAGCCTCCCGCATTTTCGCGAGCTCCAGATCCGGACTGGCGACGTATCAGAAACTAGAAGCCAACTTCCCTGTCTGGTGAGTTACAATCTGCTGTATTCCCCAACCTCCCCTTATCTTTTTGCTGGCATTTTCTGCCCAGTTTGCTAACTGTCTTTGTACGAGTTCTGATCATGTTTGATTCGGACTGTTCACAGACAGGGTCCAAGAGCCGGATCCAGAATTAAAATTTTCACGCTCTTCCTCTTCAACAAACAGGCGCCCTGGCACCATGTTGAATACTGATCTCCGGGCAGCGAACCACCGACCTCCGGTGCTACAGTATTTATAAACCTTTTTTGGAACATTCTTTAAATTTCTACGTTCGAAGAAATTAATCATATAAAACATCCATTCTGGACTTTAAGGATATACATTGGGATTGTTATACCGCTTCATATATTTTCTTTTCTTTAATTTAATTGAGTTGGTTTATTTATAATAAGTGAAACCTTTAATAATTGATTTAGGACCGGCCCAAATTTTTTTTAATATATCAGAGAGCTCTTTATTTATTTATTTATTAAAGTTGCGAGATGACTACCAAGAGCGATGAGCCGGGGTGGTAGCCACCATACATAAAAACAAACACAAAAAAATGACAATTAACAAATACAAAACAAAAAGAATTAGAACATTGACACAGACGAAGGACACACCATCTGAAGTTTTACCTAGTGTAAATAATTTAAACACAAAGTAAAAGATAGTACAAAGGAAATATAATGCATTACAACACTGTTGATTATACTACAAGTAACTAAGGTAAGTAGGCACAGAACATATAATATTATGTAGATAATTAAAGTTGGTATCCATAGATTGAAATAAAATTTTATAATAATATATTTAGTATTAAATAAGTTAGGAAAAACACATTAGAGCATAAAGATGATTAATCTTTGGATTCCGAAAAAATAATTTTTTTAACAAGTTTTTTCTCTCTGATAGGTTGTAAGTGATTAACATACAGAGAATAGAGTCGATATTTGAGGTGTTGAAGGTGATAAATTTAATTAGACCAAGTATTATGTTAGATAACGAGATAATGTTTTCAATGTGAAGATGGAAAAATAATTTTTGATCAAGTAAAATTCCTAGGTCATTCACATGTTGAGATTTAGTAATAGGTGAGTTATCAAGTTTGTATTCATATTGCAACGGGTAGATTTTTCTAGAGAAGATAATGATAGTAGTTTTTTCCATGTTTAGATTAATCAATTATTTTTGTGCACCAATTAGCAATTTCTGTTGTATCACATTGTAGTAGATAACTGTCATGATATGAAGTGATTTTTCTATATATCTTTAAGTCATCAGCAAAAAGAGTGCCAAATGAGTTCTTTAATCCAGATGTTATATCATCAATGTAGTTATTGAAAAGTAAAGGAGATAGTGTGCCACCTTGAGGGACGCCAGAAGGAGTTGGGTGGAGATCTGAATTTATATTCTGTACTGATACATAAAAGTTTCTATTATTTAAGTAGCTTGTTAACCATGATAAATATTTATCACTTAGCCCAATTTTGGAACATTTTCTGAGTAGTATTTGATGATTAACAGTGTCGAAAGCTTTAGCTAAATCAAAGTAACAAACATCTACTTGACAATGTGTGATGACTTCAGAATAAATGGGATTAAGAAAAGAGACTAAGTTTGTCATGGTTGTTTTACCTGTTCTGAACCCATGCTGTGAATCGGACAATCTATTATTTACATTAAACGCTAAGTGTTTAAATATTATTTTATCAAATATTTTGGCAAATCCATTTAAAAGGGACATAGGGCTGTATTTTGAAACAATAGAAGTTTTGCCCTTTTTGTGTACAGGAATAACCTTGGCAATTTTCCATTTTGTCAGGGTAAATGCTATTTACAATACTGAAATTATATATATGCTGTAAGAGAGGAGCAAGGATTAAGGAGCAACCTTTGATAATAAAATTTGGTATGTTATCAGGTCCTGTGGACAATGAATATATTAAGGTTTTTATACTCCATAAAGGACTAGACTAATTGAGATACATAGGGATATTGTATGAACTACAAGTGGAAATATATTGGTTATTTTTGTTTTTAGAAGTTACATAGACACTTGAAAAATATTCAACAAAGCAATTCGCAATTAAATTATTATTATCCGTAATTGAGTCATTAATTTTAATTGAGGGATGCTGACTATAACCCTTTCTCATTATTTTAACATAATTCCAAAAATTTTTAGGGTTTTGTTTAATTTTGTTGTTAAAATTACAAAGCCAGTTTGTTTTATCTCTACGCAGAAGTGATTTAGTTTCCTTGCGGTAATCTGAGGATAATGAATAGTAAAATGGATTCAGATTTTGTTTATATAATTTATGATAGTGCAATTTCTTCTTAAGAGATTTTATTAGCTGGTTAGAATACTATAGCATACCTGCCAACCTATGAAAATCTGAATTAGGAAGATTATTAAACACAAATAAAATTACCAATTTCGACAAAAAAAATTACATATATGGCTACAATGCAGACTTGTACTGCTAAAATACAACTAAATTACACAAATCACCCACTATCAAATAAGCTATAGCTATATTAAAAAAAATTTGTGTGTTGTTACATTTTGACTGTGATACTTGAAGATCAGCACAATATTTCACACAAGAATACAACTCACAGAATCTATCTTGGCTTCCGATAAGAATTTTGCCAGAAAACTAGTATCGTTGCTACCATCAGTTGCGACTGAAAACAGCCAACTTTTTAAGTACTGCACTACTCCGGATTTTGCATCCGAAGCCATCTCTTTCATAATAGCAGAAGTTTTGGTACGCCCACATCCATATTTCTTGGCAATTTCCAAGTCTGGAAACATTTTTTTGACAAGCGCACCTGCATGATCTGCGGCCGCTAGAGGAATGTTATGCTCTATCAAAAACGAAGTAAATAAACACTCAGATCGCGTAATGTCTAGATCTGCACCCCCAGATTTAACAAAGAACCTTGAAAGTTTGTGATTATCTTCTTGGCATTTTACGTTGGATAAATGCTTCGCACTTTTGATGTGCACGCTGATGTCACTTTTACCACCATGCGATATGTTGATGTCGCATCTGCATATCTTACAAAAACCAAACCTTTCCCCTTTGTCAGAATTTAAAATGCATGGAAACTCTGCACTATATGTATCACGGAATGTCTGGTAATAATATTGTTTTTTCCTACTCATCTTTGAAAACATAATGCAGAAAGTTTGTGCTTCATAACCTGTCACAAACGCCTAAACGAGGCAACGGCAATAGCCCGTAACAAAGTAAACAAATTCGTAAACAGTTGTTTCACGTTGCACTCGTTGACCACAACGTATTTTGCCAGTTTAAATGTATTTGAAATTAAAATTTTAATACGTAATAGCAGCTCGTAAATTATAAATCAAAATCACATATCTTAAATAACCGTCAAACAAGCGACGACGTACTCTCTGTAGAACTGTGTAATCAAGAGAAAAAACAATCAATAGTCATGAGCACAACACGCGATACATCGATCGACATGAATGTTGAATCGATTTGGAAGACACCGACTTTTTTTTACCGCGAAGCTATTTTAATTACAAAAATAGGAAGAATTCAGACAATTTCGGAAAATCGTAAAGAGCAGTTATAATTCGGAAGACTTCCGGAAAAATCGGAAAGGTTGGCAGGTATGCTATAGGGCAGTGGTTCCCAAACTTTATCAGCTGGCGACCCACCTTTCCTTTCGCGACCCCTTTACAAGTTGAAAAATTCAGGCGAACCCCTTGTGTCACAGAAAGACAAAGAAATTATTTAATTAAAAGACTACGTTAATGGTATTTTCTATTTTGGTACAATTATCTATTATTCGGATCTACACTCTGCAGGAAGCCGCAAGAGTTTTGAAAGTACGAGGTAAGTTGGTAAGGCTACGTGCGACTACTTGGACGCCAACTCGAGCGGGCCAAACTGCGTCGGCGACGGCCACGTTGCCACGCCGCATTGTCGTTGCGGCGACAGGAAGCGACCCGCGCGCGCCACCCGCCGCCGCCCGCAATGTTCTTTTGTTTCAACTCTCATCTCACCCAGTTAAGCGTAGTCACAGATGAGTACGGACGTCATTCTTTTGTTTTTCACTTGCTCAGCGCGTTTGTAAAATGGATAAGTTTCTAGATCGCAGCCTTCAACATCTGGTATGAGTGTCAATAGCGGTGGTGGTGAAACAAACCCAAAAAGCCATTACAATGACAGTTATTTGAAATACGGGTTCACAGTCATAAATAATAAACCTCAATGTGTAATTTGCGGCGATGTTTTATCACATGAGAGTATGAAACCATCAAAGCTTATGCGGCATCTCACAACCAAGCATAAAAAAGAAGCTGATAAGCCGTTGGATTTCTTTGAACGAAAGTTTAAAGCTCTTAGTCGGCAGCAAAATACTATGATTCATGTAATAAATATGGTTTTAAGAAGTCGGCTGTTTACTTTTAGTAAAAGTACTTTGTTTTTGTAGTGTTAGAACCTTGCCTTTTTCTTTCAGCCGGCGACCCCTCGAGTAAGGCTTCGCGACCCCCCTCGGGGGTTTTTATATGAAGACGATGTATTATCGTTTATTGACATATCATCAAATTGGAAGGTTATCTCTAATGCAGGATGAAAACTATCTTCTTTAACTAGTGGTTCCAGAGTTTTGCTAACCAGACATAATTCAATATTAGTAAAACATAGGTCCAAGAGTTGGGCCGAAGGTTGAGTATGATTAAACCTGAGTTAAACCTCTTGTTGATACAAAGTTGATTAATGATCTGGCTTTCAACTTAATATTTGATTGAACTATATTTTGGGTATGCAGTTGAGACCAGTCAATGCCTAGAACATTAAAATCAACAATTATTATTAAAGGGACATCAGGATTCACAAAATTATCTTCAAAGGCTTCAAAGTATGATGCATAAACTGAAGGAGTTGTTTGAGGGGGAATGTAAATATTCCGAATTGTTAAAGGTTTATCATGTGTTTTTAAATTTATCCAGACAGCTTCTATTCCTGGGTAGTCATATTCATGCGTAGACGTTACATTTTTGAATTTATGTTTATTAACAGCAGTCAGGACACCACCACCTCTACTCTTCAAAGTTAATACAGGGTCCCTATCAGTTCTGTAAATAAGGTAATTATTGTTGAAATAATGAGAATTTAGACTATTATCGGTGAACCACGTTTCAGTTAGACATACTAAATCATTATCACTACGTGAGATGTTTTCAGAAAATTCAATTGCTTTCGTTCTTAGGCCTCTTACATTCTGGTAAAATAGATTAAAATCCTTGTTGTTAAATTTCACACTGAACTAGTGAGACGCCCCTCCAGGCGCTAAGGAAGAAGTAGGAGCAGATGTAGCAGTGGAGGTGGATATATTAAGCACCTCGGGTGGGGAGCCAGCGATTAGGATTTGCTCACGGTGCAGTTTACCATAGAACAGGCTTATCAAACAACCACTTGGCCAGAATACAATATTATTTATACGCCTAAAGTCTTCTTCCAATTGCAATTGTATTTTAACACATTTTAATATCTGTTATAAGTTTCCTTAAATAAATATGGAGTAATTATATTCAGACGGAATCACACCTTGTTTCTGTTCATTCCTCATATCCTTGTGAAACTTTAAGATCCACCGTTACAGCAGAGTTTATTGTTAATACCTACTATTATTTATATACTTAATCTGATTTACCTATACTGCCTCAATGTAACAAAAATGGTAATTAATGAGCAATGCTGTAACAGTATAAGTTTGGTTAGCTTAACTCATGTGCATTTAAAAAACTGTTAAATTGTTCAAATGTATAAATTGTTGCAAAACTGAGTTTTTAATTTCTCCTGGATTCTGGGAAACTTTTTTGATACGAAATGTTTTAAGTCAAGGCAAATTGTATCGTTTTAGTTCAATAAAAACAAGCAAATTGTTTATATTTATCATATTCCTATAGCGATTTAAATATATTGTGCATTTATTTTCTAATTTTATATGACTTTCATACCACAATAACTATATCTCATGAACCTTCAGACTATTGAGTTTAAGAATCCAGGCAAAATAAAGGTAGGAAATTGTCACACATCCAAACAGAAAATATAACAATTCAAAATTTTTTTTTTTTCTATTTTCCAAATTTTTTCTGATCAAACATTAATAGGGCATATAGACATCACTTCCATCGCAAATTTTTGGAAATTATTAATTTTTTTTAAGAATTTCCAGATTGTAAAGTGTTTTTACCACATAATTTCCCTGGTATTCATACCCCTCCTCAAAATTGAGTTTTTCTAGGTATCCCATGTGAATTTCAAAATGATGTTTTAGGGGATAGTTGAGGAACATTATAAATAAACCAAACAACCATTTTCGCAAATTCACTTTTTTTTTTTTTTTTTTTTTGTTGTTCCTTGAGAAGAGTGCTTAAATTAGGAATTTACCTCCAAAATGTTTTTAGTATAATTATTACATATATGATGGGTGAGATGGAATATCTGTAACATATTGTTTTAGGGCTGGTTACTAAACTTATCTCAGATGCAGCTAAGATGGCTGAAGTAATGTACCTACAAGCAAATGTAGGTAATTTAGGAAAGTTCAGCACTAACATATTCTGCTCTGCAAACTACACAAGTGTAAAAGGGACAATAAAAGTACATCACAAGTGGTGATAAATTAGAGCTAACATTTTGTTCATTTTGAAGTAGAGGTGTAAAAGTAACGAAAAAAATTGTACCCGTATGTATTCGTTACTATAACAATTAGTACTCGTTACTATTGTATTGTTACGTTACTCGTTACTTTTGATACCGCATAACATGCTATGTTATGTTGCAGCAACGAATCGAGTTGTATTGCGTACGTGTACAGTATGACGTCGCGTAAATAATAATAAATAGAATATAAACAATTAACAATATTTGATGATTAACAGTTTTTGTTAACCAAGAAACAATTAAATCTCATTAGAGTGGATTTATTATATTATCTTTTAAGATGAAAACAAAAAGAACGTGGAAATACGCGATAATAAAAAACAAAAAAAATACATATTTGTAATTTGTAAAAAAATACTTTATTATAAACAGTAAAAAAACTTGGACGACGAATTTCCAAATTATACTTTCCTTAATAAACAAACATCGTTCTTTGTAACGTAAATTCATCAAATATGCGCGCGCATGCATAAAACATGCGAAAAATGCGAGTAACGAAATCCAGCCGTGTGTAACGTTTCGTTACTCATTACTACATGGCGCACCCGTTACTCAGTACCGAATACATACGGTTTGCTACAGCTCCATTTTGAAGTCATTACAGATGAGGGGTGATAAAATGAGCATTGACAAGGAACACCTCACAAAAATCCACTGGCTTATTACTGGGCTACATTCGCAACAACTCACGCACAGTTAGGGATGGGTAAATGTCCAAAATTTTATCTATCTGAAATTTTCCTGGAAATTTTCATGGAAACTTTCCAAAAACCGAAAAACATAGGAAATTTTAGGAAACTTTGATGTTGGTTTATAAATAACCATTTCAGAGAATTAGACATGTGACTGTCTCTACTGTATGAAATTTTAATATTGTAAAATACAGTATTCATAGTTGCAGTATTAAGAGGACATTAAAATATCTTTCGTTAGCGATGTAGAATTTACTGTGGGTGCTGTTCTAAATTAATTTCAACATTTAGGTGGAATTATTCTTTTTAAAAATACAGTTCACAAATTCATTGCAAGTAGGCCTAATCAGTTTTTAAATCTGAAAATTATTTAATCAGCTGCTTTCAACATTACAAAAAGCTAATGTAGTGGAAGAAAAATTAAGGTAAAGAATACTTAACTGCAGATTTAAAAGAAATGATTCCTTCTGAAAAAACAATTACCTGGTCAATAACAGTTAAAATATTTGACTACATAGATTTGAAAATATTAACACTATATTATTACAATTTATCAACTGATTGGAAATATAGACAAATAAGCTGTAACAAATAGAACACTAAAAAAAATATTGATCAACAATTAGTTGCATTCATAATAAGAAATCATACATATGTTACAGTTTTAACTGAATTGGAAACAAACATGTCCTTATTTAAGTCATATTGGGTCTTAGAAACCAATGAAATCATCATTGTCCTCATAACTGAAATCACTGTTTTCTTCCTCTTCTGTTTCATTGTTAGAACAAGATGCACTGTCTTCTTTTAAAACACACTGTGGTAGTTTTTTCTTCTGCTATACTTTCTCACATTTGTCTTCCACAATGACAGTAATAGAATCTTTCCTTTCCAATTTTTTAATGTCCTCCAGGATGTGGTGACACAATTTCCAGTTGTGGGCAATGAATGATATTTTACCTGCTCTTTCAGTGGTCAAGCGGTTTCTTAGTTTTGTATGTATACTACAATGTGTACTGAAAGACCTCTCTGTAGCAGCAGAGGTTACTGGCATACCTAAGATTCTGTTTGCTTCTTTTGACAGCTGTGTATGACCACACAGACCTTTCCACCAAGTACAGGGTTCAATTTTACCTTTTTCAAGCGCCATCCAAAGAAATTCTTTGGCCCACATACCTTCTCTACTTCGGTACTGAGCTAACTCTGTTAAAACTATACCTTATTCAATGTGTTCCATATCGGTTGAAATTTTGCATATATACTCAACAGCACTCAACTGTTACAGCTAAAAAAAATTCAATGTTTCCCAATGTTTCCACTTTTTTTCAAGGTTTCCATGAGGTCTGTAAATTTTCCATTTTTGAAAGTTTTCGGCAGGAAATTTCCGACTGGAAACTTTCCACTACCCATCACTACGCACAGTACAGATGCATGGAAATTAAATGCACATAAATAGCAGTAATCACATTGAAAAACAGCAAGTGCACTGTGCACAGAAAGTTGAACTTATAACTTTTCTTTGTACTGTGCACAAATTTCTGTTTGCAGCCTATCAGCGTACACTACATCAGCAGCATAGATTAACTGACAGCTGTTTTAATATATGTGCATTTCAAAAATAATGAGTGAAACCAATTTGAATATGTACTTATCCAGATTTAAAAATAAATTTAAAGGGACTAACTTCTTTCACCCATTGTAATAGGTGCCCAAATATTGTTCTTTCATTCTATTTAAGGCAACCATAGTTCTGAAACAGACATCGCTGCTTTATAGAACTAAAAGAAAAGATAGAAAAACATTGTTTTTACACACTACACATGTCCCTAAATTTACTCCAAAGGGATGGTTTCGTAATTATTCCTACTAGTTTGTGAAAAAAATTAAATTTTTATATCTTACATTACAATACCTGTGCTTTTACACTGCCAGCACCGTTCACTGTTTACCCGCGATAAATAGGAATACATGTTTTCCATATACCTGAGACGTTCCAGAATCAACCCTGAAAGGAAGGTTTTGTAATTCCTACTGGTTTATGAAAAATAACAGTTAACAGCTTACATTACAAACATTCATTGTTTACCAGTGTGGGTTTTTTAAATTGTTTTTTGCAGAACTTAAATCAATGTACGTGTTGTAATGAAATTTTTATAAATAACAACTGTATTGCAATTATATATTGTAAAAAATTTTAATGCTAATATTTCATGTTTGATGTTTTATTAGAATAAGTAATTGTATTACGAAATGTTTGTTTTGTTACATTGCATAAAGTAGGTACGTACTATTTTGAGTCACATAAGAGACGAGTCTAACGGGAGGCAAAAATTTGTATAGAATAGTTAAAGTCCTCCATTTTCTGTGAGGAATACGTGCTATGCACTGAAGTAGCCGACACATTGAATTTTGCAATCTTTCCAAGGAATTATTCGATTACGGCCATCTTATATTCTGTTTGATGTGGCTGGTGTTTCATGTATTCCAGTTTATCGCTGAATCCTGAAGGCTTGACCCTGATGGCATGGTCCTGTTGGCTTGATCCTGTGGTACAAGATGCTTGCTGTTTTAACTAAGTTGCTGTTTTAACTCAGTATGTCGGAAGATCCTGCACATTAAAGAAATTGTGAAATAAGAAAGAATTTGGATTGTACATTGAAAAAAAAAAATCATTTTTATTCGACTTACGATTATAATTATTTTATGACAAATTTTTTTTATGTACAGTATCATTGAATTAAAACAGCAAGCAGCAAGTAGGTACCCCAGGATCATGCCATCAGGATCAAGCCTTCAGAATCAAGGAATTAACTTCAATGTATATGAAATGAAAGAATTATTATTTTTTTTTTACTTTCCATAGTTGGCTATAGTTGTGCTAAACGAACAGACACACGATCGCAGGTCAACGATGAATGGCGGCAGCACTGTGAAAACACAGGTTTTGTAATGTAAGCTTTAAACTGTATTTTTCATGAACCAGTAGGAATTAAGAAACCAACCCTTCAGGGTAAATTCATGGATGTGTGTAGTGTGTGAAAACCATGTTGTCAGATTTTTTTTCTTTCTGTTCTAAAAAGTTTAGATGTCAGAGTACCTATTGCCCGGCGCTGGGTTCGTTATCTTCGCACTTGTCGCCTGTTTATAAGGTATTTCAGGAGAAAGTCATAGTGTCCTTCAATTAATACACCAACAGGTTATTACAAGGATATTCCTATTTATTTGTTGTGTCTGCATGCTCAGCCCTGTACACGAAGTCTAGTCGCTCCGGCTCTATTCTCCCCGAGGGTTGAACCTAAGCCCTCGCTTGCAAGCACCCACAGTAAGCTTTTGGTTCCTTACAAACTCTACTCTACTCCTTAGTTGCTTCAAGCTTTTCTAGTACACTTAGTAACCTAGCAATACTGCACTGCACTGCACTGCACTGCCATTAACTCTCTACACAACCATCTTGTCCTGACCTAACAAAATAAGAATTTCAGAACTCCCTTCACCTCTGCCGTTCCGCCAAGCAATATGTGAGTGTTCTAAAATACGATGCACGCCAGGACATACATAGCTGAAGGCAGCGAGATTCAGCGCACGATAAACGCACTTAAACTTGCTGACTCTACAACAGGGCTTCAGAGTTGAAACTAAGCAAATTCTGGTAAAGTATTTGGAATTTCTTATCTCTGCCGGGTTTAATGAAAAGAGGAAGTGAAAGAGCATATAATAAAAGTATTTTCGGATTTTTAACATTTTTTTTTCGTAAATACTGTTACACTACATATTTCCCATCTTTACCCAAATTCTCTAAAATTATAGTCCCTAACAAATATGAAATGAACAAAACCGTAAAATTAAAAGCGTGGATTTAGAATAACAACTGCTATCGTAAACAATAGCTGACAAAATTCAAACATTTTAAACTGAAAATTATGAATAAAGTAAATGAGTGAAAAATATTGGATTGTTTCGACCTCTGTGCTGTGTGCGAATGTAGCTACAACTTCTGTGCCGTGTCTATGCAATTGTACTATTTATAGGCTGTTTGCATGCTATTGCAAAATACATAGGCTTTAAGGAATCTTCCACTTTTCCCACTTGCAAAGACTCCAGGTATGATACAGACCAATAATCAATTCAGAACTGGAAGCAAAGACGGCATAATACCGTCTAGTTGTCTTGAGTCCTTTAGAAAGAACACTTTTATTTTCACACATAGCTCAAATAAATTTCATTAGTAACTCATACGACCAACACCAATCAAAAGTTTAACAAGTATAAACCCACCTATATACAAATAATTCATTTTATTTTAATAGAATCTACACTTCAAGAATACCACGGGGAAAAACTAATAAAAAAAAAGTTAAAACATTACTAAGTAAAACAAATAATAGTGTAGAAACAAAGTTAATAAAAAAAATTTAACAGTATCATTCGGTTTCCAAGCGGCGATACCATCTCCCATTTTCTTTGTCATTTAACTTCCCACATTGAACTACGCAACATCTAATACTACTTAACTTACAATTGGTTCAAGTTCTTCATTGTCCACTAACGGTTCTTCCAAGTTATCTGCTTTCTTTTCAGAAATTGGTTTGGTAACAATCGTCATCTTGACTTCAAATAAATGTAAATATATTACACAAGCTCCAACACAAATTCAATCAATGAAATGGAATGGTTAAATCAGCAGCCCTTTTGCGTCTTCTAACAAAATATAACTAGCCTTTTCAATGTTTTCAAAAGCCTTTAGGATTTCAATGCACGACAAGAATCATATATAATTAATCAATAAATATTTTATTAAACTGAAATTGTTAAATATTAACTTAAATTCAAGTTGTCAGAAGAAACGTTTTTCTAATTTATTCTAATTTCATGTTATAATTTTAAAAAAATTTCAATTAAATAAAATAAATTGTATTTTTTTTTGTAGAAAATATCACTTAGGATAGTAAGTTCAAAATTGATAGCTACCATTACATAAATTGCATTTTTAAAACATCTCTCTTCCTTCAGCAGCCAAACAATATTTTTGTATCAAAACTTCCTTAAAATTGCATATTAGTAACTCAGTATTTTGTAGTGTTTGCTGGCAGGAGACATGTAGTAATAGCTTAAAGTAGCATGGTAGAAAACCAAGTAAAATTAATTTAAATTAATTCTATGAGAGCTTATAACATTTGTTAAATGAAATAAAGTGGTTTGTGAATACATTATTTGCTTATAAATTGCAAGTACTAGGTTAAAACCTTCTTGCCATTTGGTTCTGTCAAAACATTTTTTACATGTCATCTTAGCACAACTTTATCTACAATATTCTTTTTCACCGACACTGTAAAATTTTATCTCACCATTTAGCAAGCTCCAACCTGTGAGATACATAGAAGCAGCACTCTGGAGCACACCTTGGAATACTGTAATATTAAGCCTGCATCTGGTTTCCACCCGCCTATGTTTGCATTTGGTGGCACTGGTGAACTAGCTTGGTAACACATTATGTCTGCCAACCAACTATAGTTCCAGAATACATGCATTACAGGGTTCGGGGCTCAAAGTGAGCTATCTCTACTGCTTGGTTAGACCTAGCATAGTCGCGTGTAGGTGTCTCCCACAGCTGAGTGATTCCCATTTCTGGATCACTAGTCTATGTATCGTTTACTATATAGTCGAGGATCGGTGCCCCTGTATGTTCTGCACAATGGTCTGGCTGGTGAGATGATTCTCCTGCTAAGGTTAGTGGGTGTCGTTGGGGATTCGGTGGGGATGAGATGCAGATTGTCTCGGTGGATTTTGGTGGTATTGTTCATGGGCAGTCTCCCCAAATATGTGGTAGGCCAGAGGCACATCACTACCTCGCTTAGTTCAATCCATTTGTGGGCAAAACCTACACAAACATTATTTTTTCTTAACTGGTCAGGTTTCATCAAAAGGGATATATGGCAAAACTGGGGGTCTCTGGTGGCCATAAACTATGCCTGTTGGCGATTTTCATCCATAAGGATCTCGTTGAGTGGTGCGCATGTGCCCTGACCACCTCCGAGACATGGAGTTAGCCCAGCAGGGCAAAAGTGTGGCCCTGGAGTAGCTCATTAGGGCCATGGCTGGTGGCCTAGTTGGTGCACCACTGCAGATAAAATAAGAGATTAATGAAGTGGGTGTTCCATTTGGTATGGTCTTCGCCAAGATTGAGCCGCAGCTGGAATTTCACAGCCTGGTGCGGCGTTCAATTTAGTTTATACTGGGGTGGTATGTCAGGGAGGTGTATTATAGTCCATTCCCCAGCGGTGACAGTCCACTTACCAGCGACAACTTGGTACACACATATACCAAATACGTTTACAAATCAAAGGCTTGTACAAAACATTATTTGTGTGGTCGAGCCGAATAATAAGGCATTGACACTGGTACACATAGATACATAGCCATTACTGTACGATTCATTAGTTCTGTACCTAAGAATCAGAGTATGATAACTCCATTATCAAGGCATGGGAAGTCCGCTTCATTATTGTCATAAAATCAGCTGAGTGCTTACATGACAATTCCCTTAACATAATATACTTTACACTCTCGGGTAACAAACGCCTTCATTCCATGTTAATTAATTACATCAAGCTGCACATGCTTGTTTATATCCTCTCAATAGAAGGAATAACTTTGACATCGACCCAAGTGTCTACCTAGCTTCCGAAGCCCGTTACCCCACGCAAACGCCTTCTCTTGACCTCTGTCGCGACTGCGCCATATTATGCAGTGCAGTGCGGCTAAAGCAGGGGGGAGAAGACTCGCGCGCCAGGGGGGCCAACGGCCGAAGAGGAATTTCCTTTTAGAAGACTCGGAGGTTGTGTAAATAAAAGTATTCATTAATTATTGTTATAGTGCTGTAAATATTATTTGTTATATCCCTTTTAAAGTTTGACACCGCCATCGGTGCTCCCTCTGTCAGCACAGACCGTTATGTGTCCTCAACACCTGAATTACGGCATGTATAACGAATACGCCCGCGCATGCCGAGCAGCGTAGGAAGTGCAGTGCATCAAACGGTGTGTGACGCTAGTCACGGGTGGCTGTGTTGTGCAAAGCGCCCAGCCGAGTGAGGCAATGCGCAACTGAGCCATAGGGCACATGAATTTCTAATTAAAAGAATTAACTAAAACTTTTGATGTAACTAATTTTCCTAAATAATTGATTAATGTTTTGATATCACAAACATGGCCGTCAACATCTTCCCGCACTCCGTAGCTTTCCGCGGGAAATCACCCCCTCCCTGACCGGGTTGCCAGGGAGATTCGTCAGTCGCCATCCAGCACTCACCAGGGCCGGCAGCTCTGCGCACGGGGAGCCTGCAATCTTCGCGCCAAATTCAGCATGTAGCTTCAATAGGTAACTTTCTAAATCGTTTTTCATCCGATCCCCGCCCGGCCCTAAATCAACCATACAATGTGTCGCGCGGTTCTTAATTAAATGTGTGTGACTCGACAATGAGTCGTTTGAGTACTACGTAATTTATATCGTTTAAATGTTAGTATTAGTTCCAGCCATCAGCCATGTGTAGTGTATAATTTCAGTGTTACATCTAGAGCATTTATAAAGTGATTAGCTAATTAGTCTTCCGTTTCACCGTCCGGACTTTCACTTTCCGTGGTCGCTAGGTACGCCACGCGCCTTCGTCGCCACCACTAGCCATCTCAGGATAGCCTCCGACTCTCGGTGGGGTATCTCTAAGGAATTCCACTAACCATGATTCAGTACCGCCATTCGAGGGGCGTGTGTGCGGAGATGAGAAGGTTGATGATGATATGGCCAGTTACGTGAAGATGTACTGTACCAGGTGAAGTACTGTATCGTGTGATGTGTCAATAAAACCAGTTATGTTTACGTGTGCTTTTAATAGTTATGGTGTCCTGGGTGGCCAAAACAGCCCGGGGAGTCCTTTGTCGACGCGTCCCTGCCTGCAGCCACGAGGCAAAGAACCCCGTCCTCGAGCCAAAATCCTTGTTCACGTAATTTTAATATAGTAATTTTAAGACAGGCAGCGGGTACGGCGTCAAGTGTATTTATTAATATTGAAGGGTTTTTGTTAATCATTGTTCACTGGGTGACTGCCTCACCGTCTCCCACCTGCAACACGTCAGGAGTGGCGTGGGACGCGAGGGAGGGGGGAGAGAGTTAGTCGCACACGGAGCGCAGAGCGGCAGTCGCCGACAAGCCTTCAATGTGGACAGACGTGCCACGCAGGATGCCGAGACGGGCAGCGCATAAGTGGGCGCGAGCGTTGTGACATGGGGAGCGGCAAAGGCTTTCAAGACTACTGGGTACAGTGTCCTGGTCAAAGGAGCGAGCTCGGTCGGGTAAAGAATTTAGCCCAATAGGTCAAGCAGCAGGCACGGGCCAATCGCGGCATGCCGACAGCGACAGGATAGACTGCAAATTACCGCAACATTAGCGTGGGACGGGGTGAGACCAATGATAGGACCGCACGCTTTACCAAGGAATAGTCATTTCTTTTCCCGCTAAGTTTGTACATATATGGGTTTAGAGTTAGATTTTCAGTGTTGCATATAGTTTGTGCAGGACAGTGTGTCAGTGGTGGAGTAGATGAATAATACTCGCGTTACCGTGCAAAGCTTCAGACTGTCGCAGGCGGAGCCGAGCCAGCCCCATGTAAAGAGTCTCTGTGCGAATAAAACAGACATTCTGCTAACACAGACTTTTAATAATTACATATTCGAGCTGGTTCCTCCTGGGCCAATCTGGCCGAACCCTTCTCTACCAAGAGCAGCTGGGCAGCCAGGCATAAATCAACGAGGGAGGGACAGCCTGACAACGTCATATGGCGCCCTACTAGTTGGCCTTTTTCAAACTTTCGAACTTTCAAAGTCTAAGATGTTTTCAGATTTTGGAAACATTTGACGCAGAGTGCGAGATAGAGAGTCACGTAGGCCACAGGACGGGGAACAGAGGTGAGCAGGGTTAGCGGAAGTCGGCGCGATGAAGCGGCGCGGAGCGCGAGATAGCGAGTCGGGTTGCGTTACAGCTCGTCCCATGCCGAGATCGGTTGTACCGAGCGATAAGGCGACAGGAGTTATCATGTAACTTCGGCCGGGTGGAAAGTGTCGAATGAACATGGAGGACAGCGATAACAGCCGTGGGAAAGTAAACGGGTTATCGGAGACAGTGAATATGGGGGAATCATGTGTGTGTTGTGACTTACCGTTACCGACGAGTGATGTTGTAGGCGCGACTCTAGAGACGTGTTCGTTTCCGTGGGGCACGGGTGTCAAGGAAAGAGGAGACCGATGAAAATCACGGACATTTCGCAGGAAAGCACGACTGACAGTTGACACGTCACAGGACACTCACAGACAAGTGCCAGTTGACATGCACCTTGTCCAGGACTCGACGTCATTGCCAGAGTTTGCCGGGGAACCGCACGAGAATCTGAGAGCTTTCGTCAGGGTGTGTAAAGCCAGGCTGCGGAACATGTCAAAGAAAAACTGGATGGACAAAGTGTGTGGACAGCTACAAGGCAGGGCACATGCCTGGTGGATGGACACGGGAAGCTATTTAATAGAGTGGGAGGAGTTCGTGCATTTATTTAAAAGACGTTTTGACGGACCGTCAACTCGAGTCAGTTGCCAGCAAATGCTGTACAGTGAAGCGCAGGCAGAGGGCGAGGGCGTCGATGCATTTATTCATAAGAAGGTGCGCCTGTACCGCCGCCTGGATCCAGAGGGCTCCACCAGTGTTATTATGCCAGTGATATGTGAACTTATAATGGCGGACTTAAGGCCATTTTTGCGAAGTGCCACGGGGCTCAAATTTTTGAGTTTTGTGGAGAGGGCGCAGAAAGTAGAGATTACAGACCTACAGGCGAGCAGACACGGAAGGCAACGACAAAGGGCCGGCCACGAACTACAAGTGACCGATGTAGTGACACCGAAGGAAGCCTGGGCAGGTTGGGCGACGGCGGCGCGGCACTTCTGTGGGTGCTGATCCACATAAATGGGCGACCCATCCACGCACTGGTGGACACGGCGGCGATCCACTCGTACATCGCGGCCCAACTGGTGGAGGAGGAGAGCTTGCAGCCGGAACGAGAGGACGTCCAACTGGCGACGGAGGGAGTCAGCGCCCCCATGCCTGGACGTATACAGGTAACCATCGAAATACGTGACCAGTGCAGTCAGACTACATGCCTCGTGATGCGGAGCTTACGGGAGGACATAATCTTAGGCCTTCTGTGGCTAATCCAGGAGGATGCGAGCGTTGACATCGCGGAGGGTAAGCTGCACATGGGAATTCAGAGCCAAAGGACAGTGTACTGAGTCGGCCGCCTCAAACCCCAGGTCCCACCTACCCCGATTAGACTCGCGGACATCGGCAATGATGATTTAAAGCAATATCAGGAGCTGTTCGAGGACATGCTGGCCCAGCAGCTGGAGGTGTTCGCTACCACAGACATGTTAAGACGAACTATCGTAGCCGATCACAGCATACACTATCGTAGCCGATCACAGCATACTAACTAGACCACACAACCCAATTTTTGTCAAACCCCACGACTTTGAGCCCATTGAGAAGCAGGCCATACAGGAGCGATAGCGGAGATGCTCCGAGACGGGGTTATAGAGCCCAGTGAGGGGACCTACAACAGCAGTGTAGTCATGGCTAGGAAAAAGGACGGGACATTGAGGTTTTGCTTCAATTTTAAACCTATAACTTCTGTCACCATTCCAGCAGCTCCTCCGCTAATAAACATTACTGACGCTCTGGTGGGTCTCGGCGATGCCACCATCTTTTCGTCCCTCGACTTAAAGTCGGGATATTAACAAGTGCCTCTCCGCCCAGCAGACTGCCCAAAGACTGCCTTCACTGCCCCCGATAGGCACAGGTTTCAGTTCTGTGTCATGCAGTTTGGACTCATGGATGCCCCCTCGATATTCCAGGCTTGATCGTCCGCATCCTGGACGGGTTTGTTGCCAAGTTTGTCACGGCCTACCTGGACGACGTGATCATCTGGTCACGAACATGAGAGGACCATGTACGTCACTTATCCATGGTACTCGAGCGGCTGGCGAGGCACGGTCTGACCTGCGCACCGCGCATGTGCCACCTGGGGGCGGCGGAGCTCCAGTTCCTGGGGCACCTGGTCAACACGGATGGGTACAGGCCTCTCCCAGAGCATCTTGACATAATAGCCATGAAACCAGCGCCGAAGACTAGGAAGCAGCCGCAGTGACTAATGGGTCTACATAACTGGTTGAGGACTTTCATTCCAGAATTTGCGTCAGTCACTGCCTTTATGACAGACTTATTGTCCCCTAATACCAAGTTCCACTGGACGACGGAGGCCGACCGCTCTCTGAACACGGTCAAGCGGCTGTTCAGAGAATGTCACACGCTTGCCAGGATGCGGCAGGACGGACCCCTGTATTTGCAGACAGACGTAAGTCAGGTCGGTATGGGGGCTGTCCTGTATCAGCTAGCGCCCGATGGCGAGCACCAGGTCATCGAGAATGCGAGCGCCAATTTGGGGCCCGCCGCGCGCAGGTATGACGTGATTGAACAAGACTGCTTGGCCGTGGTGTGGGCGGTAGGCCGCTACTGGCACCATTTGGAAGGCAGGTCTTTCACATTACACACAGACAGTCAGTGTTTAAAGTGGCTTGACACAATGCAGGGGAGGAAATCAAAATTCACAAGGTGGACCATGACATTACAAATCTTTGACTTCCACGTCAAACACATGCCGGGAAAAGCCAACCATCTAGCTGATGAGTTGTCCCGGCACCCCGACCCAAACACAGAATACGAGGACGAGGGGAGCTGGGAGGACCTGGTGCCTCCCCAGAGTCACCAGGCAGCAGACGAGGAGGTCCCCGAACCAGCTACCCTGTTGGCGACAACTTAGACAGGTCCTGCCCCTGATCCAAAACCCGCTGACACACTGGGCGCCCTCCTTTAGGCAGTGTATAAGGCGCAGAAGGATGATGCAGAGATGCGGACAGCATTGGTGAAGTGCCTGGAGGGGGTGCTACAGACCCAGGTACCAGCAACATGGGGACATGGTGCACTCTTGTGCCAGTAGGGGTGCGGACCGAGATCATCAGTTTTTTCCATGATAACATGCTCGCAGGACATCATGGGGCTGAGCAGACACTGGAGACCTTAAGGCGGACATTTTATTGGCCCAGAGTGACAGGTGACGTTAGGAGGTATGTTAGACAGTGCCACACCTGTCAGAATCGGATGGCAAGGAGAACAGACGTGGAGGAACCGCAACGCCTCCACCGGCCCCAGAAGGCCTTTTAAACCATAGCCCTTGACATAATGGGTCCCTACCCCAGGACAGCGAGAGAGAAACGCACTGCGGTGGACTCACGCGAATCGCGACACGTGGTCCGTACTGTCCAGATGCTGCCCTTCAAATGTTCAAAAATGGTGTCAGCGTGCCTAATTAAAGAAAGTTACAGCACCCATCCAAGAAGGGGGGGGGTGGTGATGGCCCGAAGGTATCCGAAGATGCCCGAAGGGGCCAAGCAGACTTCAAAAGCGCTCGCCGCGCGCTCACCAGGGTCGCAGGTGATCTGAGGTCGCAATCGCACCGCGACTGCTTCCAAAGTTGACTATGACAAGCTGTCTTTTATGGGAGGGATGAGTAGTGCGCTCGGGCGGCCAAGATGAGAAACTGGCTGGAGGGTCACAGAAACATCCGCTAGAGTGCACTGGGCGCACTCGCAACCAGCGGACAGAGCAAGGTTAGGGATTTTTGCCGCCGCCAGGCTTCGCTGACGGCTCTGTTGGACAAGGGCATATGTCCTTGGAGAGACCAATGGAAGTCGATGCTCCGGGTTGAAGTTCCCGAGAAGCCACAGTTGGGTGATGAGGGAAGGAGGTTCAAAACTTGCTAAGTCGCCTGGTAAAAGTGTCGTATCGGCCGTCCCGAGGCGTCGCCGAGGACTGTAATATGCTCCTCGACGTGCTGCCAAACAGCTTACCTATGCTTGCCTCCAAGAAAAGAAACATGCTAGCGCTGGGTTTAGGTTGGAGTTCGCTAGCACGTAAAGTCATACTGTTACAGGGAGAAAACGTAATGCAAACAGCGGCCGAAATGCTGCTTTAACCAATCGTCAGTAAAAGTATCTAATTGGGCCTGAGAACAAGTGCAGGTGCACTGGGTTGCACAAGATCACGTCGGAGAGTACAGTAATGGAATCAAAATTAAATTAAATTAAAAATCCAACTTTATTTTTTGGTTTCCTTCTTTAAAAATGAAAAATTAAATTTAAAATTCAAAACTTGTGCCCAAAAATTATGGTAAATGGCACAAATTAAGTGGTGCATACACCTGCTGGAAATAAATGTAATTCTTTTCAGCACAGACTATGTACAATCACTGCTTATGCTGTAGAATCCGATCTACATTTGTTTTTAACTAAGCCATTCACATGGTTAGCCAGCTCCAATCAGAACTAACATGTCCCCTGCCAACTGCAGTAGAATAACAGGCCTGTGTTTGCAACTAACGAGTTTGTAATGTGTTTTGCCTTTTCAACTTTCACTTTAATTTTCCCATTGCCGTCGTCCGGGGTCTCGGGCTCGAGTCCCGGTGTGGCTCCTAGTGGGAAAAGGCGGTTCTTGATCTGTGTTGTCCGGGTGGGCGCCAGACTAGCTCGTTTCTAGTCGTGAATTTGGGGTCGTGGATGTATGTGCCCCTGCGTGGCCCACTAGGGCCGGCGGCGGTGTTGCGTGAGATGATTTTAAATAAGAGACGTGGAGTTGAGGTGGCGGTGTCGTACATTTTATTCAGAGGAGCGAGTCGTACACAATACAACACTCTACAGAGGTCCCCGGGGGGGGGGGGGGTTTACTTGTTATTCCGTGGTGCCGTATTGTTTGTGTTCCGCGTTACGTGGCCTCGGATGCTGTTATGTCTCAGACGTCTCACTGGGTACGCAGGTAACGTAATTTCGTAACACAAAGGCGGGACACAAAATACACTGAATTAAGGGGGCGCGTACAGGTTATGTGGCACTCGTTACTCGGGTAACATAAGTTAGCAATACAAAATACGGGATACAAAAATACACTGAATTAAGGGGGTGCGCACAAGTTACGTGGCACTCGTTACTCGGGTAACGTAAGTTAGCAATACAAAACACGGGATACAAAAATACACTGGATTAAGGGGACGCGCACACGTTACGTGGCACTCGTTACTCGGGTAACGTAAGTTAGCAGTACAAAATACGGGATACAAAATACACTGAATTAAGGGGGCGGGCGATTGGAGACGGCCAATCCCGTATGCAAATGTCTCGGCGCGGGTGTTGTGCCCACTGTGGTGAAACACGCACTGCAATTAAGTTTGTCCAAGTTCCCTTGCGGGTTTGTGGTCAGCGCCGTGCGCGTGACCTTAAATAAAGTTCTGTACGTTGCGGGAGACGGCCCGTGCCGTATGCTGAAGAGCAGCCCCGCTGACCAAGTGTGGTGCGGGGTGTCCTTAAGTTGATGCGGCCGGATTAGGTCCTGGGCCGAAAAAAGGGACCGGGTACTCAAGGAGAGGTTAAGTAATAAAAGGGGTTTTGTTAATTAGTGACTATATTTACCGGACGTTACTTTCAATGTAGACAAAGGATGTTGCCTCTCCGTGGGACGTAGGTCCGCCCCGGTCCGTGAGCTGCGCTGAACTGCCGAACTGGCATGGCGTCCGAGGGAGGCTCGGCCTCTCTCGCGCCAGGCGTGACCTCATTACGCTAGACTCCAAACGGGTGTGTCTGGAAGAGATTTTATTGTCGCTAAAATCCTAATTTAATGTTTCAGGAGGAATGGGTACGGTTCTTCTCTTGTCTACTCAGGTTTCCGCGGTTTTGTCTTAAATTGCTGTTCGGCTCGCCTGACTCGGGTGGGCCATGGCCAGGGGTGTGTTCCCTTAGCGGGAGCGTATACTGGCGGGTGCAGGTCGGGCTCTGGGGTGGTCGTCGGCCAGACGACGTCACCGTACAAATTCTGTAAACGTACAATATGTAATGTGAGATTAAAAACACATTTTCTCAAAACATTTTTTTTTAGTAGTTTGTCACCTAATATAGGCAGGAATCAGCCCCATGTGCTGCTTAGGGAGAGTGTGCCTGTTTTAATAGTTAGTTAACTCATTCAGCATCTTCCAACAACCTTGAGCTTAGAGTACCACACTGGGGCTACCACAATTATTTTAGTTTGCAAGCTAGCCTGTAGCGCACCCGAATAGATTTCAACCATCCAGCTTCAATCACCCCACTATGCTCACCCAAGTTTTCAGTCACGAAACTGTAGTGACTGCAGCTATTATATACTAGATTTCATTTTAGTTTCTATACTAATATTTTTTTGTACATTGACACCATTCCCGCTGCCTGTTTTAAAATTAGTCAATATAAATTGTGAAAGCTAGAACTTCGACTCGAGGGCGGGGTTCTTTGCCTCGTGGCTGCAGGCAGGAACATGTTGACAAAGGACTCCCCGGGCTGTTTAGGCCACCCAGGACGCTGTAATGATTAAAAGAACACGTCAATATAACTGGATTTATTTGCACGTCACACGGTACATTACATCACCTGGTACAGGGCGCTATCATGTAACTGGCCGTATCATCGTTTACCTTCTCATCTCCGTACACACAGCCCTCGAATGGTGGCACTGTTTTACGGTTTGCGGAGTTCCCCGGAAATACCCCACCGAGGGTTGCAGGCTATCCTGAGAGTAGCAGTAGTGGAGATGAATGCACGTGACGCATCTGGAGGCGGCGAATAAGGTTGCACCGGAAAGCGAAACAAACGAATGACTCTGATTAACTAATTGTTACTGACCTAGGTTAAAAACTGGAATTACAAAATTATATGTGGCGGCTATCCCCGCACCTAGCACGCCCTTGGCATAGGTAGGGAACACACGTGGCTGATAGCTTGAACTAAGACTAGAATTAATACCATGGGATAAAATCTAACATGGGAGAGTTCCGCAGAACGGCATGAATCTGATGCGAAATTACAGTTCAGGTTAGCATACATAATTACCAAGAGTCCATCCTCGTAGTGGTGTGGAGGCCACGAATGCTGGGCGCAGGCACGGCGGTACGGGGGTACAGAAAACTCGCACGCAACCACGGCATGTCCCAGAAACTGATGCATTATTAAATGTCACTGTACACGTTTGGTTCAATGCCGCCCCGCGTGGGTAAAGTTCAAAACTCCTGGCCAAGGTCTTATGGCGTGAAACGCGGGCACATCGGCTTGCTGCCCTTAACAATATTAATTACGTATTAAAGGAAACTGCTCATGACAGCCACACACAATTATTAAAGGACCGCGCGACACTTCGCACGGTCGATTTAGGGCCGGCCGTGGAGCAGATGAAAACGGATTCCAGATTTTTACCTATGGAAGCTACATGTTGGTTTTGGTCAAAGAGTGAAGGCTTTACGTGCGCGGAGCTGCCGGCCCTGATGAGTGCTGGATGGCGCCTGACTACTCTCCATGGCAACCCGGCCAGGGAGGGCTTGATTTCCCGCGGAAAGTTACGGAGTGCGGGAAGATGGTGACAGCCAGTTTTGTGACACAAAAACATCTAAATCAACATGTATTAATTTTCCGTCGTCCGGGGTCTCGGGCTCGAGTCCCGGTGCGGTTCCTAGCGGGAGTGGCTGTTGCAAATGTAATGAGTCCGGGTGGGCGCCAGACTAGCTCTGGTGCTAGTCGGTAGTTGGGTCGTGGGGTCGATTGCCCTGCGTGGCCCACTAGGACCGTCGGCGATGTTGCGTGGGTTTAAGGAGTTCCCTACTCGGCGGTGGTTGGGGATAGCAGGTTTAAAGAAGCATACACTGAAATGAGGTAATAAATGACGGGCGTCATTTATTCAGGCGACAGTGGCTCTGGTGTAACGTTGTTGGTTACACGCCGCGTCGTACAACAGGTGACGTCACAAGATACAAAAACTACACAATTACACGCAACTAAGTCTGGAAGTTACTTAATTAACGTGGCACAAGTTTACAAAAGGAATGTTACACGAGGTTGCGTTACACAAGTTTACGAATGTTACGTGGAGAGATGCGTCGCACAAGTTTACAAAAGGAATGTTACACGAGGTTGCGTTACACAAGTTTATGAATATTACGTAGAGAGGTGCGTTGCACAAGCTTACAAAAGAAGTGTCGCACGAGGTTGCGTTACACAAGTTTATGAATATTACGTAGAGAAGTGCGTTGCACAAGTTTACAAAAGAAATGTTACAAAGTCACTAATTATTTCGTATTCTCGTGTCCCTAGGCGTTTCTGAGCCTGGCTGCTCAACGAGGGGTGAGGGTGATTGGAGGCGGCCAATCCCGTAAATCTGCGTATCGATGCGGTGCTCGTGTCCACGGCAGTGGAGCGCGGACCGCAGCTAAATTCGCTCAAAAGTTTCCTTACGGGGAGTGTCAGTGCCGGAGCGACTGAGTTTAACAAAAGTTCTGTCCTCGGGAGACGGCCCGTACCGGATACTGAACCTACCCCGCGGACCAAGTGTGGTGCAGGGGGGTTTCTTAGATTTATGCGGCCGGATTAGGTCCTGGACCGAAAAACTGGACCGGGTACACACGGAGAGATTATTAAAAAGGGGTTTTAAGAATGACTATATTTACCAGAAGTGAACTCGGTGTGGACAAAGGATGATGTCTCTCCGTGGGACGTGCGTCCGCCCCGGTCCACGAGTCGCGTTGTACTGGCGTCATGTCATGGCGTCCGGCCGAGGCTCGGTGGCCCTCGCGCCAGGGTTGACCTCATTACGTTAGTTTCTGATCTGATATGTTAATAAGAGAATTTAATGATGTTAAATTCTTACATTAATTATAAAGGCTGAATCAAGGTCATTCGTCTCTTCTACGAATTGAAAGTTATTATATTTAAGAATTATTATGTTTGAATTTTTACGTCACACCAGCGACTGTTCGTCTCTTGTCGGATTGCTCTGGTGTGGTTAATGACGCAACACAAGGTTTGAATAATTATGTCATAAGGTCTGATTGACTGATTCAGGCAGAAGGCCGCCAGGGGAACACTCACACGCGTATTGCTGTAGTTACACACGTGAGTGCCCGGGCACTCCTACGTCGCACTTTCGTTGACCAACTTCAAATAAATACGTAACACTGTTTAATAATCTATGTTTGTTTTTTAATGTGGTTGGTTTTAATGACGGTCTGTTTATTTTGGGGGGGGTGGGGGGCCGGGTTCTACCTTGGTTGCTGGTGGCTCGCCTGACTCGGGTGGGCCATGGCTAGGGGCGCGTTCCGTTAGCGGGGGTGAATACTGGCGGTTGCAGGTCGGGCTTTAGGGTGGCCTTCGGTCGGACGACGTCAAATTATTTATGAATATTAAAGACATAAAATGTTTTATTTATTTCTCTTAATGATAATGCATGTGCACTATGTTTCGATTGCGCATCGCCACACCCGGCCGGGCGCGTCTCACAACACAGCCGGCCGTGACTAGCGTCATGCCATTCGATGCACTGCCCTTACTTGCTCTACCTGGCATGCGCGGATGTGTTTGTTACACTTGTCCTAATTCAGGTGTTGAGGACACATAACGGCCTGTGCTCTCAGAGAGAGCACCGACGGCGGCATCAACATAATGTTACGAATGTGAGCAAGGCCATGACATGCGCAGGTGCAGAGCTGGCTGGCGGCTGCCGTAACATGAGATGTTCCATGCGCACCTGGGTCGTCACTTTATCTCCCTCCAGCCTTCCGCTCCCCCCGCGCAGCACTGTTAGTTTGACATCCGAAATCTGCCAGCTGCGGAGTTATGCGAGCCGCCGACACGTGGTTTCGAGAGATTTCTGCCGTCGGTACGGCTCGCGATGACGCGACTGGCCCCGGCCGCTCTCGTGTGTTCTGGAATTGTACCAGGGCCTATATATTTGCCCAAGGACATCAGGGCAAACGGTCAGTTCTGAGTGTTCAGTCGGGAGTTCTCCCGTGGCGGAGTTTCCAGGCGATAATGCCGTGGGTGCGGCAGAGTGGCGAAATCCTTGGACAAAGTTTCCAGGGCAGGGAGTGAGTGAGTTCAGTGGAGTCGGGAGTTTTCCCGTGGCGGAGTTTCCGGGCCATAGAGTCGCGGGCGCGGCGTAGTCCCGAGCGAAGTTGCGAGCGAGGCGTCGAGCGGATGCGAGCGAGGCGTCGAGCGGATCCTCGGCGAAGGGAAAGTGCGTCGGCGGCGCCGGAGTGTGGCGACGGAGTCCCGCGGTGGAGACCCACGAGGGGTGCTGCGGCGAGAGTTGCGCCAGAGGTGCGGCCCAGCGAGGTGTGTAGAACGAGTGACTGGGGAATAGACCTTTCTTTAAGTTGTCGTGTACCCGTCCCGTATAATTTGTCGAGACGTGGCGATCGTCTTTCGGCCGTTTTCTTGTATTGCCCGGCGCCAGCTCTCTCGCGTAGAGCAGCCTCCTGCGGGGAGGCAGGGGTGGACCATCCGGCCCATGTAGCTGCCGAGGGACATCTCCCACGCTGGAGAAATGTGTGGTGCAGGCTAGTTGTGTTAGTCCACGTGTTTTGGCCCGCGGACACGCCAGATACAAAACAACACTCATGCACACGGTAAAGAAAACGATAAAAGAGATTATAACACACTATAGAACAGAACCTAAAAGCGATAATAGCCGCGAGTTTATGTAGCGTCTCGCGACCACATCTAGCCTCGAAGGTGGTACACATTATCTGTCACCATATGTAAGCGACAAAATTGGCAAAACAAATATTGTACATATGATGCTGTGACACTATATGGTGCATTGGTAACATATTCACAAGATTTTTAGCTAACATATTTACTTTAGTGTGGGTGTAAGTGACCACTGTAATAAAACCTACTAAACTGAAAATCCTGATTGTATGTTAGAACACGAATATAAACCAGTAAAATTTACTACTCAGTGTACTGTACAAGGATGTAACCAGATCTATCTACTTATTCCTTTTCGTCAAGTTAGATTTGAGTGCCTTCGGTTCTAGTGAGTCACACTTGGGCTGACAACCCACAATATCAAAAACTTTGGTTAGACACCGAGCTAGCTTGGCATCATCCAGATACATCAAGCAACCAATTAAGCCAGTAATCTCATTATGCCCACCCGTGGCTTCAAACACGAGACCGCAGGTGATGGTAAACATTCCTGCCAAAACCTCCTGCTGGCTTTATGTATTGTGCTGGCAGCAAACCTACTGTAGTCTGCTTCAAGTACTTTGTAAGAACACACAATGTGAAAGTTCATAGATCTATGAATGTACTATCATGTGGCAATCTTCCACAGTATTTATCGTTTTGTCCCTCTTCTTTTTGCATGATATGCCAGTGAGTGTTTGTTTCTGGAACCAGTAGTTTTACAGCCACATTACAAGCCCCAGGTTTAAAGGAGCTTTAATTAACAAACGAAGTAAATTTGTCTGAAAAACCGATTCTTACTTAAGAAATTATTAAAACTGAAGTTAATTGACTCATTTTGTAAAGTTTAATTTTTCTGTAATCTAAACATTTACCGAAGCATAAATTATTTAATAAATAGTCTCATCAGACATTTCATTTTATATTGAATTACACTTAACGTAAATAATTGTAATCTTTTAACAAAAATCATAATGTTCTGTTTTTTAACTGACTTCATGTCCTTTCTTAGTTACAAGTGATAAAAATAACTCACTTTCTCAATTCTATTCCCGGTCAAGTTACACATAATGATTAGACGTTGAATATGTCATAGTGTCAGCTGTCAATATTTACTCTTTGTGATTTCTTTCTTTTCGCTCTGTCAGATTCACGCCCGTTTATCGATATAAAAATATTTTTATTTAAATAAGTATATATTTATGTGACAGTATATTCGAAAAAAAATAAGTACGGCTTTTGACATTTCAAGTAGTGTGAGAAACGAAATTATTTCTCTCTTGTAAATTTGTGAAGGTACTCTGAGGTAATGACATCCCGGTGAGGGTGGAGAAATTGTTTTGGGTTGAAAACTTTCTATCTATGCATCTTCAGAGAATATGTCAAGCCTGAAAATTGGTAAGTTTTATTTAATTACTTGAGTTAAGTTATTTGTTAGTAGATGTAAGTAATAATGTTCTTTTGAACCTTTAGAAGAAGTGCATCGTTTTTGCGTCAATACGTTTGAACTTCATTATTTACACTCCACAGGTTTCGTAAAGAGAGTTAAATGCATGGCCTTTTTTTCTAATTAACATGGGAGTTTAATAGTTGAGATTTATTTTTAAATTTTTATTGTAACATTATCGTATGTTAAGTTGGTGTTACCTTTATCGAAGTACTTCAGTCGAGAGGTTAGGTCAGTAACTCTCAACCTAAACAAATTGTATTTGGACTAGGATGGTTCGACATAATGCTCGATGTTTATAATACCTAATGAATCAAAATGTGTTCTGTATAAGAATATGTTTACATGGGTAAAACAAGTATTTTAAGTTGGGCCAAAAATGCTGCATCAATGTTTTATTTGTACTGAAGTTAGCCATCATAAATACGTCTGTTAATACGTTAGTACTGTTGTTGAAGAATGACCATAGACCTCAAAATTCATAAAATATCATGAACATACCCAAATGTTTCAGTACACTCAAATTATATGACAAAACCTTCACAAAAGAATAAGAACACATATTACTTAAAATTAAAATGAATACAATTAAAATTATATAAATGTTTATTGTGTATGTAAAATATATGAGAAAATGCAATGTTGTACGAATGTGTTTTCAATGCACACTTGGTTGTGAAAATTAAGATTCACGTTAATAAATGGACTTCAGTGTGGTGGCAATGGTAATATGGGTAATTCTGCAGAGTAGCAGCTTCTAGAAAAAAAATAGTTGTTACTAAAATGAAAGATTGGTTGGTTTATCTGCTTATGTACCACATAATATTTATTTATTAAATACATAATATCAAGCTGACCTAACATACCCAACCTTTAACTTTAGTAATTTTTTAATATAATTTTTTCGCAGAACTTGATGCTCTGCAGAATGGATACTAAGAATGGCTAACACAAACAAATCAGTTGAAAATAAAACAAATAACAGGTAAAAAACTTATTGGATTATCGAGTGTTAGAGGTATGAAGGGTTGTTACTGGTTAGTTACAGTCACTGTGTTAATTGAATACTGTTTGTGTACTTCCCCACCAGCTATAGTGCCTAACTAGACTTATAAAGTGTAGATGCATTGCATGGGAGTGGGATTGTTTGAGGATTCCCAGTGTGATGGACTGCAAGATAGCAAGAGTATCCTGTGTCACATTTTCCCAGCTTGGAAATTCCGTGGGACATGCGACAAGTTTGTGAAGCCAAGCATCAGGTGGTTAACTGGTAGAACTCACTGTATGTGTAGCTTTAATAGGGTGACCACAGTATGGAAAGTCAGGGAAGACCCGGAGAAGTTGGAATTGGTCAGAAAGAGTTAAGCATTTTACTAAAAAGCCTGAAAAAGACATGGAAATTCTTCAGTGATGGTAATTTCATTAGAAAATGTCATGCTCCAGTCTTCCATCACTGGGGACAAGATCATATGGTAAATTGCGATAAAACCGAAATAACATCGAAAAGCATGTTAAAACACAGAATATCACCGAAATAAATATACCTTATAGCACCAAAATGCAAGTTATATCATAAGTGGCATTAACACTAAACTTAATTCCAAACATTAAAAAAATGAAATCTTTTAATGCTTGAAATTCAAAGAATGTCATTATTTCCAGACAAAAAATTGTACTAAAGTGTATGAATCAGAAAAAACACTAATTCATTTTTTTATTCATTTTTATTGTTCTGAATGATTCTGTTTTAAACCAATTTACTAAAAATTAATGTACTATAAAAATGTAGAATATAAATTTTACCCCTTTTTGGTGTAATAAGTATTACAAAACATCTTTTAAAAAAAAAACACAGAAATCATCTGTTTTAAAAACAAAATTGGACTAAAAATATAACCATAAAATATTGTCTCTAACCATCACCTAGAAGATAAAAGCATTATTTTTTCAAATTGTTATTATTTATTGCATAGACATAGACAAAATTGCATATTCAAGGATCTGTTTAGTTAAATAAATTGGAGAGATAACTAGGCCAGCTATGGTGATAGTAGAGGCTTTGTTTTCTTTATCTCATTCAGAAAATTGCCAAAAAGGTAAATAATTTAAAAGAAAACAAGTAGGAGATATTGGAAATTATGGTCTGGAATCAGTCGGGGAAATTACATTACAGACTTGTGTGGGCACATCGTTTAATAAATTTGGATTTCAACTCACTTCCAGATTATTTATATTTCCTCTGGTGCAGAAACGTGTACCTAGTTGCAAAATATCTTTTAATAATATTTATACATCTTTTAGAAAGCCATCTATAGAAAATTACACACTGTGTCCAATTACCAAACCTTGCATGAAATTGCCAGTGGTTTGCTGAAACTAGGGTAGAAAATACTACACAAGCTGTCATAAATGCTTGTATGAACACTTTCGAAAAATCTCTGTGTTTTATTGATAAACAGTTCTACTTCACAGTCATGCAAAGAGGCTCAAGAGGACAGGACCTCCAAGCAGGGTTGGTTGATTTAAACCATGGTTTAAACCAAAAAGGTTTTTTTTTTTTTTTTTAATATATTTTCAAATAAAATATATCTTAATTTTTTTAACGAAAGGTCTAATTACGCTCTAATAAAACAAAAGTTTCCTCAATGTTATTGTACCCAGCTAAATACTCCTCAAAAATTAAAAATAATAAATAGTTAATTCCTATTCTGTGGGAAATCCCAAACTGTAATGCAAATCCCCATTCTGTGGGAAACACAATGTATGGACAATCCTCCTCCTGTGGGGAAACAACCCTTTTCTGTGGTTAAGTCCCAGTCAGATGTGCAGATTTGTTGAACAGAAAAATTAAACTTTACAAAATGAGTCAATTAACTTCGGTTTTAATAATTTCTGTAGTAAGAATCGGTTTTTCAGACAAATTTACTTCATTTGTTAATTAAAGCTCCTTTAAACCTGGGGCTTGTAATGTGGCAGTAAAACTACTGATTCCAGAAACAAACACTGACTGGCATATCAATATCTGTGTGTGAAAATTTAACAAGTGATAATCTGATGTATATTATAAAAAAAAAAGTATCCTGGCCTTCTATACACATATCTGCATATTTAAAGTTTTTTGGAACACTTCACCTCAAATATGGAAGGGTGGAAACACAAGACGAAACGCAAGAAGTTAAAAGTTGACTATGCTTACGTTGCAGTTTTATGTTTTTGCATAGTTTGTAAACAGTAATTTGAAAACTTCATTTAAATTTTTGTCTGTATTATATTTCTTGCGTAGTTGAATTGTTTTAAATACCTGGGAGAGTCTCTGTGGAAGGATCTGGCATGGGCGGTGGAGGGGGGGAGCAGTGCAGTGAGTGGCGTAGAAGCGGTGTTGGGTATTGGGACTGCTAGGAAGAGTCCTTAAGGGGCCCGCCTACCTGGTCACACACACGGTGTGCAGAGCTTCAGGAAAAACAACGCGATTTCAAAACTACTCAAGATATCCGAGTGGGGTATGTTTACGAAAAGCATTTAAGAGTTCGCTGAGGCCCGAAAAGTACTTTTAATTTTGGATCATGTTTTTAAACTGTATTTCTAGAAGAGTTAAAATGGCCGAAACGCATGTTTTCAGAGTAATTTTTAGGTGTAAAACAAGTGGTACAGATTCTTGAAAGCACTTAAGGGACTTGCATTACACCTTTATCTTCATTTCCCCGTAATATAAAAATACGGTCACCGCACAAATTTCACAGTTATCAATTTACGACGAGAAGACTGCGCGCCAGTTCAGAACCTTGAGCTTAGAGGCGATACCGCGCTAGAAATACCATCGAGCGTCGCGCTTATCATCCCGCCTCACTAACACACATACACCCCTGACGAGGCGGGCCCCTTAAGGGGGCTTGATATTGAAAGCTAAAACTTACACCACGTTGTCAGGCACATACTGCAGCGTGGGATCCATACTTGGGGATGGAGGTATGTTAGTTGGAGAAAGTCCAACCGAGGGCAGCAAGAAGAGTGACATTTGCGAGGGGAGGGAGAGAAGAAAGAGAGGGTGAGGGGTACAGTACATCTGTGATGGTTTCCAACCTGGGGTGGAGCACATTGCTGGGTAGGAGGCAAATGTATTCAGTCATGCAGTACCAGTGGTACCCATGTCCCAAATGTCACTTCCAAAGCAACACATGATGTTAGTTTGAAATGAAGTTGTTTACAAGCACTGTTAACTGAACAACAGTGGCAGAAGGATAAGAAGATCATTGGTTTAATTTTGAGAACTGTTATATTTGAAAAGGCGCAGTTACATGACACATGTTGTTGGAAAGGTGGGTGAGGCTAATTTAAAGTTGTCGGGGGGCAGGGTGTTTGGGGCAAGCTGAGAAATTTACTGTAAAGGGGTGACTACATGGGGAGGAGAGACCATTGGTGGAAGCTTAAAAGAGTTTGGAGAAGAACAGAAAGAAGTAAGTACTCCATCTTGGTGAGGTCTATGAAGGAGGTAGAGGGGAAAGGGGCGAGGGAGTTAAGTAGCAGATTGAAAGCATTTAAATGGAATTAAACCCCCCCCCCCCCCCCCCTGCCACAGCACTGATGCCCAACTGCAAGAATTTCAAGATTTTTTGATTTCACATTTGTTATTCTGGAAGAATATTGTTGTAGAAGTTGAGATTTTAGCTTCCTCATTGGCCTGATATAGTCAGTTTTATTAGCAGCATACAAAACATATATTGACAAGCAATGTTTTTTTTTCTTGTATATATGCAAAAAAAATTGTGAATTTTGTTTTGTCAAGGTATAGGATTTTTTGGTTGTGATTTCATCTTGATTGATTTAGTATTAACACTCAATTTTATTTCATGAGATATGGAATACACAGAAATTGCAAAAAAGAATCTCTTAATGCTATGTGAATATTTAAAAAAAAACTTATTTTTCTGCTGTTAAATTCTTTAACAATATTAGTGACATCAACAGAACATGCAAACTTAACAGTCTTCCCCCTCTGCATCTTAAAAATAGTTAAAGTTTATAAATTATATTATTGTTTCAAGATGACAAATTTTTATATTCAAGTAGATCTATAAAGGTTAATACTTTCATATAAGAATAAATAAAAAGATCAATTACATGAGTTATGATCACCTGGACCTTCTGGCTTTTTTATTTTATGATTGAAGTGACAATTTTGGGGAAACAACACCACTATCTAATAGATAACAGTAATAGTGATTTTTATGAGTAAACTATGGTTGAACACAAAACAAAATTAATCGAGATGATTTGTCAACTAATCAAGAGTAAATCATTTAAACATTGTTGGTGAAACTAAATGTAAGACACATGCCTTGTGTTAATTTAAACTTGACACATACAAAAATATAAAATAACATAACTGGAAATGAAAAATATTTACAGATTTATATGTATACTAGATAGTACCTTTCAGATAACTGTATAACTTATTGAGACACGTTAATATAAATACCAATCGAATAAAAGCATTTGCACACAAAAACCATTATGTTAAATTTTGAATACTTTGCTATGCTGTTTCACTGTTAAGGCTAATTCACACATCAAATTTGGCTTCAAATCTCATCCAGATTATGTTGAATTCAATGCTTTGAATGAGACATGATTAAAACTTCATAACCACTGCCATCTTTTTGTTCCAGGAATTGAAAGTTCCAGTACCGTCAGAGATTTTAGTTTTGAACTTGTTATAAGATTTTATTGAATGCAATCATGTGTCCTAATAAATGATTAAGAACTTTTTAGAAATGATTTGAAGAAATATTATCTATACTAATATTATAAAGCTGAAGAGTTTGTTTGTTTGTTTGTTTGTTTGTTTGTTTGTTTGTTTGTTTGAACGCGCTAATCTCAGGAACCACTGGTCCGATTTGAAAAATTCTTTCAGTGTTGGATAGTGCATTTATCGAGGAAGGCTATAGGCTATATTATCAATAACATTAGGGATCCTTACTAAAAGTCCTATTTAGAATCAAATGCGTTGGAGGGGGTTAGATACAACATGCAGTACACGTACAAAGTGTGTGTTGACAATGTCGCAGGCGCTAGAAGTTTATTTCCTATTGCCTATTAACAAACTTTTGCATGCTGGTCTGATTCTTGTATGATATACTTTACCTTTTTGCTTGTGTTGCTTGCTCGCTATAAATGTTGGTCTTTCTCAGTTTTTTCTGTAGTGTTGATTTAAATTTGAAAGTGTTTTGATTTTTACGGTGTTAATTTGTAATCTGTGAAATTGAACAATAAGGTAGTTTTTTGCATTGTAGATCTTGATGTTGGAAAGAACATTTATGAGAATGTTTCATTAATGTGTATTTGTAAACTGTAACTTGATCTGTAGGGTAATGTTTGCATTGTGTTTTGATGTTCCAAAGTTTGTTTGTTTTTTTTGTTAATTTTATTTATGGTTGTGCAATTTAAATTTTTTTTATTTTTTTGTATTGGAACTGTGTAATTTCTGTAGACATTTATTCAGTTTCAATTTTAATGTCTTGCCTTTTTTTTTTTCTCCCTTTTGTTGTAGTGTTTGGTTTTTTTGTTGTTTGTAGTCATGGCATTGTAGAGATGGCGCACGGTAGTGAGCGGGCGGGCGTCGCCGGCCTCTGAGGTCGGGCTGTGGAAGGCATGCTGGAGGCCAGGGCGGCCGGCGGAGCGGAACACGGCTGGCAAGCCAGGCACATGGCCGCGATGAGGCACGGTACGGTCACCACGGGAACCGCTGCAGCATGCCGGCGCGGTTTGCATGCTCCTGCCGCTCCTTCTCGCGCCTCTCGAACATCCCGCCCAGCGAGTGTGTGTGTCTTGTGTGGCTCCTTCACGTAGGATGCTCGCCTGCATGAGTACTTTTACCTCGGCCGTGGTGTTAACTTAGCGCCGGAGGCTTCCCGCATCATGTTGGGCTTGTGTAGCGGTAAGTTGAGCTCGGTCGAGTTGCGAGTCACAGTCGCATACAACTTGCTCTTGTAGTGTGTTATGTGAGCCTGCTTTTGCGTTGAAATGTAACAATATTTTTTTTAAATTAATGGTTAATGTTTTATGGTGAACTACTTTACATAGCCTACTCAGTGGCATATTCCAAGGGTTAGCATGATTTGTATTAGAATTTCAAATGTATCAAATTTTGTTGTGAAATTCTATTTATTTATAAACTGTTAGTATAAGCAATGTAATGTTTCTACCCCTATCATTATTTTTACTGTCAGTAAAAAAAATATATAATAATTTTAACTTATATTTAAAATGTATAGTTGTAAATACATCCACATCAACATGAAAAATATCATGAATCCAGCAAATATTATTTTGTCTTATTAAATATGGGATTAATTATTTAGTTTTGTTTTAGTTTTGTTTTAGTTTTATCGTAAGAAACTTACATTGCGATCTGAATGATGAATGCATTATAAAGACTAGTTTCATAGTTTCGTGATTTCATAGCGATAGTGTCATAAATGAAGGGATATTATTTATGTTTTAAAATGCTTACTCTTGACAATAAATAGTTTAATACTAGCCTAATGTGGATCATTATAATTTTTTTCTAACACGTAAGTATTTTTTAGTAGACAAATAAATGCTTTGTTCAGCCATGATAGGAGAAACATCTTTTTGGCCAAAACAATAATTATGTTGCTGTTAAGCCCTCAAATATCAGTTTTCTTTAAGTGCTCCGCCTACCTGAACACAGATATGGTGTATATATCTTCAGAAAAAATCATGTGATTTAAAAACTGCTCAAGATATCTGAGTGGGGTCTGTTTAAGCGGTTACACTCCAAAGACCGCCGGACTAGCTCAGATATTTCACGTTTTGGTCTGTGAAGGGTAACTCACAGGATACACTTGCATACACGGATGCTGACAAAGTGAGGTTATGTTTCCCTCAGAATATTAGTTATGGGCGATTGTTGAATTTCAATGATGTCTCTCGTACACAAAATGTGTTTTACTGTTTATTTACTTATACCTTACGAATTCATGAGAATTTGCCGCCATCTTGCGACCACAACATTTACAAGTTGAAAACAGTATTTTCCTTTCTCACATCAAATAAGCTTCATGAATTTGAATCACACGCTGACCGGCCGAAAATTGAATATTAACAACAGTTCGAAGTTAAGTCCCGCAGTTGCATTCAACTTTTCGGTACAATGCCGAAAGACAATGTCCCCGGAAACAGTGACGAATTTTAGTAAGTCCTGTTTTTGGGCGATTACCGACGACTGTAGTCACTAAATTCTAATTGTGTCCAAAAAAACGAAAATAAGGTTGATTATAAACCGGTGACGCCCGAACCACAGCCGCGAAATTTACTCTTTAATACTTAATAATAATAAGGTTTTGAGCCACCTACTCAACTAGCCACCTCCTCAGTCGCTGTTCAGTAGATGACTGAAAAACCAAAATGACACACTGGTCTCAGGAGAGACCAAGGATTGCACCATTACATAACTTTCAGCCAATCACAGCACAGTATCAAACACTCCCTCCAACACCAGCCAATCACAGAACAAATTACAATACATGAAAAGACCCTGTACACACATAACCCGGGGCTTCCCTTGATCTGTCTCTTTTCAACTTCACATCAAAATCGGGGACTCCCAGAATATTTTCTCACGCTAGTTGCTCTGTCTCTGTCTTACACCGGATGCATCATTATCGTTTTATCACCTCGGCGTCACTGTCGACGCACGCCATTCTTTCTCACTCTAACTGACACGCAACTGGCTCACATAATTTTAACATCCCACGGACAAAATTACAAAAGAAAAATATGTTACAGTGCATTTGCGCATATAAACAATTAATATTTAAAGCTTAAAAACCATTTAGAACACACAACGTAATTATGTAGGTAGAATTCAGTAAATTTACAGTTACATGGCTGTTTCATAATAAAGCAAATAGGCTTAAACAATACACAAATATTAGAAACAGTAATTAATTGAGAGAGTACATTAATAAAACATAAGCAAACATAAATATTGACATGGAAAACAATTATAAACGGTAAAATATTATAATCAAAGTTATTTGAAAAGATTCATTGTAAGTTTCAATGATTTTTTATCACATGTACCTCAGTTAGGTTATGATGCCTGAAAATTATTTAAACAACTTACATACTGTATTACTGTTAAAACATATTATTCATAAAATCTTAAAGAAAAATTGGGGAAGGCACTGTCCTGCAATGCTACAAAGCAAAGCACTTAAGAGTACGCTGAGAACAGATTCATATTTCTGTTTTCACATTTTGTTTTTAAACTGTAGTTAGGAGAGTGAAAAGGGCTAAAACGTGTGTTTTTAGAACACATTTTTGGCTTGAAACATCTGGTACATATTATTGAAAATACTCAACGGGCTTGCATTACACCTTTATCTTCATTTATCTGCCTTTCAAATCTCAGTAGTTGAACTATTTACTACTGTGTGCCAGTTCACAGCCTTGCACTTAGAGGTGATACCATTCTAGAAGAATCAGTGAGCATCGCACTTATCATCCCGCCTCACCAAAACTAATATACCTCTGACTAGGCAAGCCTTAAGCACTTCTTTGTTATGAGACACTTTTTTTTGTGATTTATTGAGCTTTACATTTTTTTTTTTTTTGACGTGACGTCTAATAAATCGATGAACGCTGGCTGCACGCACAAAATTGTACCACTACGGATGTGTTTACGCATGTGTGGCATCTCTCTGGTATGTTGCGGACGGTACAGAGAACTCGGCTGGCACGTGGCGGCGTACTGGTTTGAGGTTATTGTTGTGCACCGCGCCACGGGAGTATATTCGCAAGGAAATGGCGTTCTTACAAGTACGTATTATTTTAATTACTAGTGTAAATCAGTATATTTAAACAGTGTTGTATGAGTATTGTTTTAGCTGTGTAGCTAAATATTTATTGCTGATATGATACTTTTCATGCTTTAGTTTGAAATTGGTAGTTATTTGTCATGAGTTATTATTTGATCAACTAAATCACACACCGTATTATAGTTATGAGCCCACGAGCTTGTAAATATTTCGAGTCCAACAGAGAATATGCTAGTTAAAAGAAATTCAAACAAATATCGTGCGTGGAATATATTTAATTTAGACCATCTGAAACGATTATCCTCAAAATGGACTCGTGGTCGTTTGGTTAGCGTGGATGACTTCCAATCCAAAGGTTTGGTTCGAATCTCGGCAGCTGCGATTTTTTTTTCTACTTGTAAAAATAATTAAATTACACTTCAAAAGTAATAAATATATTTGAATTAATGAATACAAATAAAAGTAAATTTATTAATTAAATTGTACATTTCATTTCACTCTTTTGTATCCATACAAAATAGTAATAATTCAATAAAATTGATTCAATTTTATTCATAAAAGTATGCAGAGGTAGATTTTATCATACAAAAGATAGAAAAATTAAAAAAAATTTCTTCCTCAAAGAATATAATATTTTTAATGCCTAAATGGTTTTCTTGCAAAAACCTATTACGGCTCAGTCTCAGGCCAAATATGATATTTCATTTTCTTCTGGATCAATAATTTCATCGATGTTTTGTTATGACGTCACGTTAAACTATCATCCGTAAACCGACTTTACAGACAACCAATTTTTTTTGTGAGATTTTAAAATGGGATATGCTTACAATATTTATTACTCCTGGCCAATCATCAACTTTTGTTACAAGCATGAATATGACTGGTTATTTAGTAAGATGGAGTTTCATGACGTGGCTTCATTTTTCACTTAAAGGTAAAATGCTGATAATCACAGGTGCACTACTGTGTAAACAAGTCTCCTGTTTATTTCTGCACAGATTATGGTGGTTAGCATTTACGGATTAGATAGTAAACATACGTAAAAGTATTTCTATGTTCACATTTTTCAAATAAATACTATATTTGAATTAAAGTGCATCTCATACATGTAGGTAGTTTTTATTTTTTTTTAGGAGAAACTAATACTAAAAAAAGTTTTTTTTTGTTAACATTTGATAGTGAGTATTATTTGAAGTTACTGCAGTTAATGAGTTTTATTTTGCACAGAAACTAAACAAATGCAAGAACCCTGTACATACTATTGATAATTAACTATTCACAGCTAATTATAGACTGGTGTTAAATTATGATATGTACTTCTCTCTCACAGTTCATTTGATGTTTTGTGAGCAATGTATGTTCACGCAGGTATGCATGGAAAAAATATTTTTAGGGCTGTAGGCAGAAATGGGACCTATAATACATGAAATTTTTAAACTGTATTATACTTTCTTATATTAACGTATAAAATGTGCCTGTTTTGAACATTTTATTCCATTATAATCACTTAAAAATCTAATAATAATTAAGAATGTAAAAGAGAACTGAAGAATTATTATTTTTAATTGTATATACATTGCATATAATTACATTATTGAAATCATGTATATACATATTAATCATTAGCTTACTCAGCCAGTTTGTAAAACTCTTGAATGTTAATAATAAAAAGCTTTATTAACTAACACATGGGTGAATCAGTCATAATTTTTAAAATGGTAAAATAATAGCAAATTTGTTAACTTCCATATTCATAAACATATAAAACTATAAAATATTTGGAAATTATACTGTGCAGTAAATGTGTAAAACTTTTGTTTATCTCTTTTGCTGCGGCTAAAGTAAATGAAATTTTTGTCTAGAAACAGTAGCATTCAGTGCCGAGCAGTCAAGGGTTGCTGACAAAAATAAAAACACAGAGAGGTAACACACAATATGTAAATACAACAGAAATTCATGGAGAAATAATGGCACGCCACTTTGAGGTATCAATTTTTCAATGGCAGCACCAAATTAAAACTAGTGCGACCACAGACGTGCATTGCAGTGTAGGAATACACCCCATTTCGACAAAAGTTGCATGTCGCAAGTTTTCCAATATTTCATGCATTCGAGATAAGTCAAACAACGCAGTTGAAGAGTTAAAAACGAAATTAAGTCTAATTGTACTATAAAAATGTGCACTACTAAGAATGAGGTAAACTGAATGATCTAAAATGTTAAGACCTCTTGCAGTCTAAGGTAAGTAAAATCTAAAGAGAAACTCTGCAGGTTAATCAAATGACAAAATACTCTTTGCCTCAAGTCATGACTGTGCAAGCCGGCCTTAAGGTTATTAGGTAGGTATATATTACTATAGGTGTCACAAAAAGATAAAATTTTTAGACTTAAGCCTTTTCTGTTTCCAGAAATAAATATCATCCATAAATAGGATTATTGGTTTGGCAATGTTTTGAAAGAATAAAAAAAATCTAGGCATCTATGTAAGCATAAATCATGTCACAGTCTTGACTTTCCTGGGTTTTTATTTTATTTGTTTTCATATCAAATCATTAAACAGCAATATGATCCAGAAGAAAAAGCATGGTTCTCTTTTTCACTCATCCTAGGGACGACGTGTCATCGGCATGACGCTTTGCCACTTAAAGCGATCATGGATTGAAAGTCGTTCATTAAAGGCGTCGTTGGTATGTCATGCCCGTCGTACGTATGCTGTTCATTTAACCCAGTCATACAGCTGACTACGTGTCTTACTTTCATTTAATACTGGAAATAATTATTTCAGATGAGTCCAATAATATACTATCATCAAATTTCAGGTTTTTCCTCAATCCTATATACTCAGAAATGATGTAGACACAATATATGATGTATAAAAAAAAAGTTATGATGGTGTCTGAAAAATCTTCCACTCTGTTATTCTCGTTATTTTGAATAGTATAATACTCATTTTCCCCAAATACGTCATATTTAAAAAATTATAAAAACAGGCAATCCGTCTATGTTTTTCATATTAAATATTAAAAAATAAAGGTTAGAACAGAATCACGAAATATTTCAACAAGAAAGTCACATTAGTTATTCTTTACAGAAGTTAAGTGTAATAAAACACATACAAGCATGTGGTTTGTATAACTTCTAAAAACAGCATATTTTTCCTTGAGTTTTCCTTATGAAAAAAAAAATTCACTTTTAAAAATTATGCGCACTGATGAAGTTGAAAATGCACAAAATTCGGCTGATTAAATACCTAGCAGTCCGCTGGTTATTTTACACCATTGTTTTATCACATTTTAAACAGAAAGCATTTCCTGTGACTTTCAGGTTAGCCTACTCCCCACTCTTGTAGGTGGCTAGGTTTGTTTCTGTTGTATAGAATATTGCCACACATTTTATACACAATGGCTTTCAAAAAAATACTTTGAAGTATGATGAAGTAGAAACAATTTAGGAACAGTTTCACATAGAGTTAAGAGGTTTCGTGTTTATCTTTAATTTTGAAATTTGTAGTTTTCTGGAGTAGTGGCTTCTATGAAAAGAAAGTAATAACATTCAGAAAAGGGTATTTTTAGTTCCTCTAATTTTCTGAATGTTATACATACATATAAAAAAAGTCACAATAATGTCTACCACAGTTTCCTCAAAACATATTCAGGCATTTTGTGTTCTACCTTTTTAAGCTTGCAAGATGCTAAATAAATAAAATATCAGCATCATATTGGCCCGATTTGTATGCTGGGGTGCAAAATAGTGCTAATAAAACATGCAGTGGACTGATAAAATGTGATAAAAAGTCTAACTACATAATGTAATTTAATAAAATAGTACAATTTTTAAACAGTTTTTATGTGACACATCGAGTTGTTTCGGTTTTTAAAAATGGGCAAGCTAACTTCAACTGGTAACGAAATTAACCAAATATTGATATAAAGCAATTGTTAGTCTAATAGTGTTTCACATTGAGTAGCAAGGATTTTTTATCATAGTGTCTTTAGAAACAACTGACCATCGAAAACAAAATTAATAAAGACAGGTGACATGTTCTACAAGATCTCTGCATATTATCAAATGCTGAGCCGTCATAGGTAAGGTGCCTTAGTGATGATGGGAGAGTTATAATGATGGGATCCATGCATCATTTCTCACAGCCATTATAACTCAGCTGTCATACTGGTGACGTGTAGTCGCTATGACGGTGGCGAGTAAAAGAACCATACTTGACCTGCAGGTTGTTCAGGCACTAAAGTCCGTCATTTCATCAGAGGAGAATAGAGGAAAGGTCACTCTCGCCTAAAATTGAATACACTGCAATTAGTAATCCAGAAAGAATTGTTTCTTCTAGCTGATATATTTTTTTATTCCAGTGGTTGTCTAACATGTTATAAACTAGATATTTTTATGTTAGATATTAATGTTTAAATGATATAATTTTATGTTGTAGGATTTATCAAGTTAAAAGTTTTTTTTTAATATAATATGTAAACATGATGTTTTTAGTCTGTCATCAATAGAGCCAAGATTTTACTGTGATTTAAAAAGGATTATTTAGTCATTAAAAATGGTAGAGTAGAGTATAGCCATAAAATATTAACAAATAATAACATATGTACTTACCAAGCACAGTTATGTTGAACAACTGATGCAAAAATTCTTATTAATACAGTTATTATAGGTGTTTGGTTTTATGTTTTGATGAACTTTTTGTGTAACATTTAAGAATTTGTTTTTATAATGTTTAATTTTATGAATATTTTACATCCAGCCATCCAGATTTCAGTTTTCCAAGATTCTCAAAATCACTCCAGGCCATTTCTGGAGTAATTCCTTGATATGTAGCAAGGTTCGTACCCTCTCATGCAATAAAAAATTAAGGACCCCCTTTATTTCACTGCCTTCAACACTTTCATGAGGAAGAACACTATAATATCACAACATCCCTCAAGAAAATAACAATAATGATGTTAAATAATTAATGCAAAAAAGAATTCCTTGAATATTTCAATTCAATAAAAAATGGCCCTATTGTTCATAATTATAACACATATATTACCCAAACCCTAGCAATTAATTTGAAAAGAAAGATGGTAAAAAAACACATTTTCAGTTTAAAGGTGAGATACAAAATACAAAAAAAAAAAAATGATTAAAAATGTTTTTATTTTTTAAATCTAATCATGTGGCCTGAAATCTGCCAATTGTGCTATGCACGAGAAAGCTGTGTTTTCTGCCTAGTCTGAAACAAAAGAACATTAAAATTCCAGCATTCATCCGTTACTTGCAGACTGTCAGTCTTTATTGAAGAATTTTTTTTTAAGAATTCTTGATGAAATGTAAGAATTTTTAAGGGCCCTTATTCCATTAGAAACAAATTAAGGATATTAAGGAGGCTTACGAATCCTGTATAAGCCATGACCAGTTCCTTTTCCGATATTTCAGGTCTGTGTGGTTATAGTCTCTAATGCCTTCCTGTCAATACACTGTCAAACTAAATGAAAAAAGAAAGAAAAGTAAAACTATCTGGTGTTTGTGGACCGCAGGCAAAACAAGCCAAGACGATGTTTGCTACGTGGTGGCGAAGTACGACTACGCAGCGCAAGGGGCCCAAGAGCTGGACCTGCGGAAGAACGAGCGGTACCTCCTTCTGGACGACTCGAAGCACTGGTGGAGGGTCCAGAACGCCCGCAACCAGGCGGGATACGTGCCCAGCAATTACGTGAAGAAGGAGAAGCCGTCGCTGTTCGACAGGTGACTTCTTGTGCCTTATTGGGACCGCCGGTGGAGCTGTTTCACAAATTGAAATACCCAGTACTGGGCTTTTTTTTTATTTTTTTTTTATTTCCGACAAAATTACGTTGGACATATGTGCGCCAGTGCTGCAGCTCAGAGCTGGTTTGGTCATATGAAGATTTGTTTGACTCCCTACAATGTTCAAAAAAAAATGTAAATTCCTTGCTTATTTTCACTTGCAATAAGGATTAAAAATGTATGGTAAACAGATAGTCAAATCTTTCTCTTCCCACCAAGGTGATCTGCTTCAGTTCCCAGTGAGGATCGAATCCCCACAAATGCAATCCATCACTGCTCCATCACAAGGGCCACTGATAGAAGTCAAGGGCCCGGAGGAAAATAATTTTTATTTCATGGAAAACTTTTCAAACCCCATGTAACCATTCAGAATGTTTACATGTTGTTTATTATGGTTATTTTGCAGATATTTGTTTTTAAATATTTGTGCTGAGTCTGCGCAAGGCAAACATTTCTTCTTTAATTTACACCTGATCACAGTTTCCCAGGCAGGAATTATTTCATCTAATATTACTTTGAACGCTGTTTCTCTTTAGTGCCTTACCTAGTTTGAATTGAAAATTTCTGGCAATAATGTAGTACAGTAGAGCACCCCTCAACCGGAATCATTGGGGGGAGGTCTATTCCGGTTATGGAAAAATTCCGGGTAAGGGGAGTTGCGGTAGAGCCGGCCACTCGGACGGTTGAATGACCATCATTCAAGCAAGCTGGCAGGCACGTGTTTCTTATCTCTGTGGGTGGGTGCGTGCGTGAACGAAGAGGACAAGAAGAGGGTTCGGGGGAGGTAGTAGGACTACAGCTGCAGTGTTGTGTTACTTCTGTGTTGACGTGCTAGTGATTCACACTTCCGGAGTGTGTATAGTCACTGCCACGCACAGTTTACATTTCACATACACAAGAATAACACTTCAAGCATCTCGTTTAAAAACACAGAGATAGAGAAATACAGGTAAATGTAGCCTGTTTAACCATATATTAACGTATAAATATGTACATAATACATATTTGTACACTAAATTATTGTCTACAAACTGAAAGCATCATACGTTGGAAGTAAATGTTACAGGCTATCACGTGTGTCAGCGTGTGTAGTGGGAGTCGGTGTACATTCTCAGGCCGGTCGGAATTTTCCGTTTACTTGACATAGTGAAACAATTAAACTACTTATAGCATAAACATCTTTATAGTAATTCACGTCCGACGCGAAAACCAGCTGTGTATTTACGCAATGCGCGGGAAAGACTGGCTATAATTAGCTCTCTGACAGACGTGCGCGCGCGCGCCTACAAGACATGTACAGTCAGGCAAAAGCAAAAGAACCTTGTTCCAGTGCGGAAATGTTTTGGAGATGTTTTGTAATGTTTTAATTTTTTTTGGAAAATTAGTTCCGGATATCGGGAGTTCCGTTTGTGGGAATTACGGTTGAGGGGTGCTCTACTGTACAAGAAAGCATAGAGGAAAGTCTTGTTTTATTTAGACATCGGGCAAGACGTCTTCTGTGTGACGGGCGGTCCCTACATAGTGTCAAGAAGATCTCACGACATATCATCCACATAAATTAAAATTTCTGGATGTCTGTCATCTTTGGTGAGATTGTCCCAGTTTTTAAGCAACCTGGATGAGCTACTCTCGCTGAGTTCCGGATGCCTGCAGTCGTAGCTTTAGCTGGTTCTACATTGCTATAGCAGATGTTCCTGGATGCTGTGCTGTCTGTCTAGTGGTCCTGCAGAAGAAGACCTATAGCTCTACTGACTGAATCCTGAGAATCTTACAGCACGTTAGTGTGGTGAATGTATTCCCAAGTGTTAATGCACATAGCTCGGAAATTAATCCATTAGTCGTGAAACATTGATATTTATTTTAGGGTTCGCGGTAGCTGATACAACTCGTACATTTTACATAAATTGAAACTTCCGTAATTTTCAAAGGTTAATATAAACATATTGATCTTTTGACTAGACAACCTTAATATTGTATGAAATTATATTTTGGTGTCCTTCTTGAACAGTCAAAGTAATGGTTTTGTTTCAGTTGAAATAATAATAGTTATTTTTATTAATATTTACTTCATTTCTTGCTATATTTATAGTAATTCAAATGTAATTTTGATTTTCTGGGTTTGCATACCTTCATGATATGGTATTGAAATTAATACTGCAAACATTACATATTATCCAACACACTCATAACACTAGTTTTGAGAACACATTCTGTGGACTGGTACAGGCACCTTGGTAAAAGAGGCTACCTAGCACAGGCTGTGCCAGTGTACCTCCACACTTACAATTTAAAAAAAAAATCTAAAGACTGAATGTTAGTGTGGGTTTAACTGAAAAGTGATCTGTGTGCATTGCATGACTTGCAAGGTTTTCTGTGAATTATACTAACAATAGACTTGTAATTTTCATCCTATCAAGGTAAACACAAGCATGAAAAAGAATCTCGAAACTCAATTGGGGTGCCCTTCCTGGTGCCCGGGCCCCAGAGATTTTGCCTGCCCTCCCCACTTCTCCCTCCCCACTTCTCCCTCCTCACTTCTCCCTCCCCACTTCTCCCACCCCACTTCTTCCTCTCCACTTCTTCCACCCCAAAATCCCCCATAGTTTTGAATGACCTCAATGTCAAGGAGATATTTGTTTTTTTCTGTTAATATTTCAGACTGGTAGACCAGGGTCGATAATTTTTGAAACCAAAAAAAATAATAGTAGGATGAAACCCGTTAAAAAAGGTCGAGAATATAACAAAAATGAAAGGAAAAATAATTTACGGGCGATCTGAGGTCGGGAAGTGGAAGGGGGTGAGTTTTTAAGGGTAAAAAACTGTGTATCTCGATTTCTGGTTAAACTACAAGTCCTATGAAAAAAAAATTATATGACAAAGTTGTAGGTAATAAAGAGACCTACAACTTTTGTAATTACACTTTTTTCACATAACCTAAAAATTTATGTGAAAAATTGAAATAATCAAGTTTTTGGTTTTTTATTTTTATCTTATGAAAAAAAAAATTCTTTTTCACGAAATTTGCTGAAAACTTGCCTTTTTATGTCCTAAAGACACTGTAATTTTTTTTGATTTGAAATATTTATTTTTTCACCTTATTTAGATTTAATATCGAAAAAACACCCTAATTTTCAATCGAAAATTCTCGCGTCAAAATATCAGCTTTTTAAAAAAAGTCGGAGAGTTTTTTGTTCATTGATATCTCTTCTTTCTGATAATGTAAAAAAATTAGAGATGTACGAACCTGCAAATTTTTAAGTCGAGTCGAGTCAAATTTTACAATAATTAGTTCGAGTCGATTCGAGTCGAGTTTGTAGATCATAAATTCAAGTCGAGTCGATTCGAGTCTGAATTTTTATTTGAATCTTTGACACTTAAGTCGAGCTTGAATATTTGCACTTTACTGCTAAGAGTCCTTAGATGGTTGTCTTGTTATATCATGGCCCACTTAATCAAATATATTTAAAATACAAGTATTAATACAAACAATTCATTTAGAATAAATTCTTAACTGATATAATATAATACAATTCAATAATTGAGGTATTCTGTAGAGCATCATACTACTAGTTACATTACTAATCACAGTAAATTAACTCATTATAAAAATTGAAAAAATATGTTATGTTAATAGTTATACAAAAACTGTTCCAATAGTGCAGTTAATTATTTACATGGTAAATGAAATCAATTTCAAATAAGCAACAAATGAAACTGTAAAAAATTAAAATATTGTACAGTAATCATTTTGATTATTTTATACCACCTATAAAAGAGAATATTAAAGACTGTGGTATCAGCCTACAAAACATAATGAAAAAAATATATTCCTAGCAGTACATATTTAAAAATATTTTTATGGAAAGCGTATAACTATAAGAAGTAATATTTTAAGGTCACAGTCACAAATTTTTAAAATACAATCTACCATGTTATCTGCAGAAATAAAATGAAAAATAAAAAATCACAAATTATCGTGAAGAAAAACCAGTTTTTCTACAAGGCTCGAGGACAAGTTTTGGCGTCGTGTGGAAATGGTGAGTCCTGCTTTAGAGAACAACCTTTCACTAGCTACTGAAGTAGCTGGAATGCCTAAATAGTGCATTGCTAGCTCAGCTAGATGGGGGTAATTTCTGCACGATTTCCACCATTCAAGTGAATCTTCATCTCGACCAATTACTGCACCATCCATAAAATCATTAACCTAAAAGAAAAAAATATGGTGTAGCTGTAAAATCAATAGGCCTACAGAAATAATACAAATACAGTAAAACCACATTCCCTTGAATTAAACTTCCTCCTTAAATACATAAAAATATGGAACTACCTTTTTTTTCCCCATTAAGCCACAAAATTTTGTTCTTGCATATTGCCATCTATGCTGAGAAAAAATTTAAGGTAAGGCTTGTATTGAAAAGAGATACCTGAATGTTAAATTACTGCCTAATATATTATTAATGTATTTTTGTTCTGATAAAAGGGTAACACAGGAGTTCTACTATAGCTTAAAAATTTATTTTTTCCTACCTCTTTCTTCACTGAATCATCATCTTCTTCTGCAGGCTGTGTTTGCTTTGATTTCAAATCAAAGATACCCCAGAGAGAGTTGTTTGTTGAAGATGATGATGCACATTTTTCTTCCATAACTTGTTCTTTCCTAGAACATTTGTTACCAACTTGTAAAGAACTTTTCTTCTTTCTTATTTCTTCAGTCAACAAATGTTTTGCAAGAACAATTTCGTGATTTTCCATTGTGATACATTTGAATCTTGGATCCAAGGCAGTACTTAGCAGATGTGTATGAGAGTCCCTTATGTATTGAAATCTAGCAGTCAATGATTTTTGCAATGCTCGTGCCAATGTAATGCCACTTCCTTGTACTCCAGTTTTCGAGGTTACATAATTCTTCAAAAATCCTTCAATGCTATAAATAATTGGACGAACCATTGAAAGAGTTGGTACACTTTCTTTGCACAGTTCTTTCGTAGCTAAGAAGAGAGGTTGCAAAATTTTCACGTACGCTGCAATCAAGTTCCATTCATTTGCTGTCAAACTTTCCTTGCTAGAGTTAGGCAAATCTGCAGACACTGCTTCTTTTTGTTCATGTAGGCGTTCAAGCATAAGATATGTACTGTTCCATCTTGTGTCTATCATCTGAATCAAAGCATGCTATGGTAAACTTAATTTTTTTTTAATTGATTGTAGCCTCTCTCTTGATTTTGTGCTATGCTTATAATGGCCTACTATGGACCTGCATGTTTTCAAAACGCTGTCCAATCCAACTTCTGCAACAGCATCACTAATAGCTAGCTGTAAATTGTGAGCAACACAATTCAAATGAACTAAAGGCTTCCCAGTTAGAGCACTGCTCAAATTTCTGGCATTGTCACTAACTACGTAGATGGGAATCTGAGTTGAAGACATACTAATACCCCAGTTGGATGTCAAATGGCACAACTTCTGATATATAGCTGTGCCTGTATGTTGACCAGAAAAGTGTGAGCATTCTAATGTATGGTTCTGCATTGTAAAGTCACGAGTAAGAAAGTGAGATGTCACAGAAATGTACCCTTCCTGCTTTTTTGAAGTCCACAAATCTATTGTAAGAGACACTGATTTCACTGTTTCAAGATCATGGCTCAACGCTTGTTCCATAATCCTGCGAGTGTCACTGTACAATTTTGGTACTACAGACCTTGAAAAATGGTTCCTGCTTGGGATATGGTATCGAGGTTCAAGGGTTTCAATTAATTCTCTGAAGCCACGATCTTCTACAACAGATAATGGTTGATAATCAAGCGCAATCATGCGACCAATTTTATTTGTGATACTTTGCGATTTTGGACTGTCAGATGAAAGCATTACTTTTTAATCCATTGCTTGTGTAATAGGGGATGAAACAGGCCGCTTCAATAAATTCATAGCCTCTTTTTTAGCTACACACTTTTCCTCATACTTGCGTTTCAAGTGAAAATGTGAATCCAAGTGTCTGATCAGGCTTGTGGTAGATGATGATGGTGTCTTCAAATGTTTTTTGCAACATTTGCATATTGAATACTGTTCACATTTTTCAAAAAATCCCAAATTTTTGATCTTCCTGTATTTGTACTAGGACTGATAGTGCTTTCATGAACCTCCTGTACTTTAGTTTCCTCTGTTTCTGTTTTTAAATATCCTAAGATACCTTTAGAAGATGAATTTTTGCCTGACATTGTGAGTGTTTGCTCAGTAAACGTACGCCAGCTGCGGCCTGCAGCATTCACGAGTCAAAAAACAATGAATATAATTTAGGCTTGTAGGCGCGCAGGTTAGGTTAAGTTTCACACAATCATTTAGAACATTTTTGAAAACTTTCACTTATGGGAAGTGTAAGGCCGTGCTACAATTGGCGCAACAATACAATAAACGTTCCCATAACAAACATAATACATTTAAAGATGATTGCTACAACACTAACGCCGTTGGAACACTACAACACTACGCCGCTACAACACTACGCCGCTACAACACTACGCCGCTACAACACTACGCCGCTACAACACTACGCCGCTACAACACTAACGCCGTTACGTTGCCGGCCAATCGCAAGCTAGCATTTCCAACCAATCCAAGCTTTTGTATTTGTATTGAATAGTTACACTTTATAAAATACTTTATACTTCATAATTAATTTTAACTTGCCACTTAACTTGGATAGCAAACAATTATACAAAATGCAATCTCGCCGAACGTAATAGTGTAAACAAACACTGAAGAAAAAAAATTCATGTTCGCCAACCTACACTTCCTAAAATTAGCGGAGCCATTAAACAAAGTTTTTTTTTAAATGCCATTTCGTGATTGGTGGCGTATCGGTCGCAAACATGCGCTCTGTAACACAAATATAACGCTACCGTTAATTTATTATTATAACGTTGTGCAGATTAGAGCACGGATTTACTAAAAAAAAAAAAAGTAAATTTTGTGCCGATATTATGATTATAAAATTTAATTCGTGTTTTGTTTATTAAAAATTTGTTCGTCTTCTTTGCTATGTGGTCACACCTGTTAAGTTGGCAATATGTAAAACTAAAATATAAATAATATGGCCGATTGTCATCGTTGTTGGTAAGTACGTGTTTCGGTTTTACGTACGTAATTTTTAGTGTCGGCCGAAGTCACGTAAGGAGATATTAAGAATTGTAATTCAATTTTATTATATTTTATCATCGAGTTTTACCCTAATTTCCTTTCGAGTTTCGCCCCGTCGAGTAAAATAAACTCGAATGCCGAGCCGAGCCGAGCTGATGCTACTCGCTCGACTCGACTCGAATTTTCGAGTCTCTGCCCATCACTAAAAAAAATACATACAGTAAACTCTCGCAAATCCGGACCACGAGAATCCGTAGTACTCAGAAATCCGTGGTGTTTTGTAACTGAAAAATAAATGTTTTTTTTATAAGCGTTCTGCAGTGTTGTGGTGCGCTGTGTTCCCACGGTAAAAAAAGTGTGTGTGCCGCATCGTGTAACTACGATACACGCACTCGCATCTCTGTTATTTTTTTCTGCCTGTCAAAACGCGTGACATCTGACACGAACAAAATAAAAGACGTGCTGAGAGTGTAGGATATTTAGATAGGAGGAAAATAAATGTCTCACGATAGAGAGCAACTGCTTAGTGGAGCATTTCCGGTAGCTCAGAGTAGAAGTGCACAGCAGTTGATTGTACATATTTAAAGGTTTTACTGAGTGTGGAGAATTATGAAGGTGAAAAGAAAACACGTAACACTGACATTTAAACAAAAGCTTGAAATATGTGACAAGTTGAATCGTGGTGTACGTGTTGCAGCAATCGCGCTTGAGTATGGTATTGACGAGTCAACCGTGTATGACATAAAAATACAAAAGGAAAAACTCAAAGCTTTCGTAGCAGAGAGTGAGTCGGAAAAGAACTGTTTGAAACTAAAAACTCTTCACACGCCCAAACACGCACTCGCATCTCTGTAAACAAAAGATTACATCACTGGTTACAGCGCCGCGTGTCTGCCGTCCGTGCGGCCGGCTGGCTGTAAACAGTGCAGTGGGAGATGCTTTAGTACACAGTGTCAAAGAGACGTGGCGTTATTTTAATTTTAAGTAATTTTGAATCTTTTTTAGCAATGTATTCTGTTTTATGTAATTCCATTAGATAACTGCTACCGTGTCATTTACCTACACGAGGGAAGAGAAAAAACATGTTTTTTAACAGTAAAAAAAATAAACAATTTTTTTACCTCTCAAAAATCCGGAGTATTCACAAATCCGTGGTCTGTAAATCCCCAAGAACCCCGGACTGGAGAGAGTTTACTGTACATTACTATGGTAAATGTTCTCAGAAAATGCAAAGAAAAGAAAAAAACTCTAATCCGAATTTTTTTTAATCACTATGTACAATTTTGAGCTATTTAGTAAAATTTACACTTTAATTACTTGAAAAACGTAAGATTCTATGTTACATTGATAAACAAAAAAATTACAAATCCATTAATAATAAAGATTGCAAGAAACATGCGAAAATAGTTGTTCTAAATATTAAAGATAGAATTTAAAGGGGGGATTTCAATTAAAAAATGTGATTGCTGCAATTTTTTTTAGTCAAAAAGTTGATTTGTTAAATTCTAATTACATTTATGCCATAGAAAATCTCATAATATGTGAATTGAAATGTAAATCGTAATATTGAATTTAGATACTTTATACTGATTATTATTATTCATAATAATATTTTAAAATGCATTAATCTTCTTATTTATAAATCTTATCTTGAACCCTAATCACTTATCCATTACTTTTAGTCTCTTCAGTGGCATTTCTTCATCGTTAGATTCGACAAACCTTCCCGATTCTAGTAGATCTTCGAAATCTTCAAGACCATCACCGTCTTCGTATCCAATATTATTTTTAGTCTGAATTGGTCCTTCATCCACAATTTCATCTGAATCACTAACTTCCTCGTAGGTTTTTTTCTTCCACATTGGTGCATTTTTCAGAACCATGACAATTTGAGCAAAAATTTGTGCATTTTAAGCCATGTTTTCGGCAGCCACATTTTAAACTGTTACATCCAGTTTCACAGCTGCAGCAAATAGTTTTGAGCAATATTTCCGGAATTAACTCCTTCTCTGTAAATTTGAGCATAATCCCACGTTGATGTTGCTTCCAGCCCCAATCTGTTGCTGTCAGTGCGTTACCTAGCCAAGTTTGAAGTTGATAATATGCCCTGTAACAATGTTGTTCTGCTGCAACTTCTGTGGGTAACTCAGGTATATAAGTTATCTTAAAATAGCAATAAATAGGCATCTATGCACATAATTTAAAGAATATTCTACAACTTTCTCAAAATATTGTAGATGTCTTATTAAATATTAACTTATTTGGTTGTTAATTATAGTAGTATATTTCGATTTGTATTTTTTTGTTTATCAATGTAATATAGGATCTTACGTTTTTCAAGTAATTAAAGTGTAAATTTTACTAAATAGCTCAAAATTGTACATAGTGATTAAAAAAAATTTCGGATTCGAGTTTTTTTTCTTTTCTTTGCATTTTCTGAGAACATTTACCATAGTAATGTATATTTTTTTTTTACATTATCAGAAAGAAGAGATTTCAACGAACAAAAAACTCTCCGACCTTTTTTAAAAAGCTGATATTTTGACGTGAGAATTTTCGATTGAAAATTAGGGTGTTTTTTCGATATTAAGTCTAAATAAGGTGAAAAAATAAATATTTCAAATCAAAAAAATTACAGTGTCTTTAGGGCATAAAACGGCAAGTTTTCAGCAAATTTTGTGAAAAAGAATTTTTTTTTTGCATAAGATAAAAATAAAAACCAAAAACTTGATTATTTCAATTTTTCACATAAATATATAGGTTATGTGAAAAAAGTATAATTACAAAAGTTGTAGGTCTCTTTATTACCTACAACTTTGTCACTTAATTTTTTTCCATAGGACTTGTAGTTTTGCCGGAAATCGAGATACACTGTTTTTTACCCTTAAAAACTCACCCCCTTCCACTTCCCGACCTCAGATCGCCCGTAAATTATTTTTCCTTTCATTTTTGTTATATTCTCGACCTTTTTTAACAGGTTTGATCCTACTATAAATTTTTTTTTCACTTTTTACCATTTTCAAAATTATCGACCCTGGTCTATGGCTATTTAACACCAAAATAATTACAGTAAAAGTGGAGTGTAAGTTTTGTCATTCAGTTTTCATTAATATGACACTGCATAATGAAATTTAATGTTTACAATTTAAATTATGTGCACAATTTCTCAGAATTATTGTGTGTGTGAAATAATTTTATAAATAATTATTTTGTTCCTAGAAAAAAATATTAAAAATAATGTATTTTTGCGACGTAGAAGTATCCCCAAAGAAAATTTTTTTTCTATTTATTTTTTTAATTTTAAAATATAAGAATATTTTGTAAAATTTTATTTACTTGTGTTATATGTTTTTTGTCTCGTAAATTTATTTTGATATTTTTTTTTATTGTTTGATACAAATATTACTCCTTAGTAAGTAATATGGTACACATTTTGAATATATTATGTAATTTTTTTTTTCAGCATTAAAAAGAAAGTGAAAAAAGGATCTGGCTCTAAAACTCTTCCCTCCAGCAACTCACCTTCTCGGGCCATAGAGTCTCCAACGATGGGTCGTAGGCTTCCAGCGGATCCTGCGGAGGCAATAGGGACGGCCATTGTTAAGTACAACTACCAGGTACGCCAAGCTGCGTTCAAAACAAAGCATACTTAGCATATCTCACAAAAAGAATAACGTGATAAAGACAGTACCGGAATTGAAAGATCATTCTTAAGCTCTATGTTAATGGGTGTAAAGATCAAGTCTTGGTTGTTATTGCTGAAATCCCTTTTCATTTGAAAGTTTTTGAGGTGTGAAGCATATTACATTGCACTTTAGGTGCAATTTAAATTAATATTTTTAAAACTTAATTTGTTATTTTGTTCAAGCTATGCCCCAGTAAAAGCATGGAGCTATTGTAAACATTTTTGTGAGGAAACTTGGAGATAATTCATGTGATAAGAGCATTTTATATTTCTGATATTTATCTTGGTTGAATGAACATTTATATTTATCTATTGTAAGCTTTCTGTGTCCCAAAATTATTTCATTTATAAATTTTATTTTTTTTTGTTAAATGCTTGTCTAGTTATCAAGCATTGGTAGTTTGGGGGAAGGGGGGGGGGGGAAGCTTCTTGTAGCAGGTTCCATAGCAAAAAATTTTTTATAACTCTTGAATTTATTTTGCATTGCTTTCCACCTGTTCAATGTTTTCTTAACAATACTATGTGTTGACTTTATCAATACAAACACGTCCAACCATCTGCCATCATGGCGCCTCTTACAGTCTCGAAAAAAAAAAAAAAGAACTCAATGTCCATTTGCCATGCTTCAATGGTAATTTGTTCAAAATTGAAATGCCCTCATACAGATTTTTTTTTTTTTTTTTTTTAAATTTGTCTACAACATATCAATTGTCCAGGAAAAATACAGAGCTTTCAAAGTATTATTAATAATAATTTTCACGAGGAGTGAACTGGGTCACCTTACAGGACGAGATGCACTATGTGTGGTTGAAGGCCCAGCAAGGGGACGAGCTGTCCCTGGTGAAGGGCACCCGCATCCTGATCCTGGAGAAGAGCAACGACGGCTGGTGGCGGGGCCAGAGCGGCTCCGCGGCCGGCTGGTTCCCCAGCAACTACACCCAGGAGGAGGGGGACGCGGACGATACCCTCCACACCTACGCCATGGCCGAGAACGTGCTGGACATAGTCGTGGCCCTGTACTCCTTCTCCTCCAACAACGACCAGGAGCTGTCCTTCGAGAAGGGCGACCGGCTGGAGATCCTGGACCGGCCGCCGTCCGACCCGGAGTGGTACAAGGCCCGCAACGGCCAGGGCCAGATCGGGCTGGTCCCTCGCAACTACCTGCAGGCAAGTTCCGTCCTCTTAACCTCTGCACTTGGAGGATTTTACATTCAAAAATAAGACTGTAGAAGCTATTTTCATGCGTTACCCAGTTGTAGATAAACTTTTAGTGAGCATAGCTGCCAAGTATCACAGATTTTCCTCCATAATTATTACTTTTTAGAATTTCTCTTATAAAACTAGGAGGTATTATTTATTTACAGCGGAAACACCGAAAATTATTGACGTTTGAAAATTGTGTGTTTCAGTGTTGAGTACTATAAGTCTCGCTGATGTAGATCATGTAATAATAAGGTAGGGGTGTGCAAATATTCGTAAATACGAATAGTTATGAATAGCAATGAACATACTATAAGCATTCGGAGGTTGAATATCAAAAATAAAAATTGTGAATATTTACAAGCACATGTGTTTAGTTTCTAGTGGTTTAAAGTGATTCGTTTTTCCACCAAATTTTTTTTTTTCTGATCTACCAATATAGTCGTATTAACGTGTACCACAATACATGTTTTAATAGTATATTCAGAGAAATTTAAATTAACACTATCTTAATTAAATTAACATGACGTAATAAATAAATGTGACACCAGTTCCAAATGAAAGAGAACGTTAGCAGGAATGCCAACACTCACAGTGTTGTTTTATGAATGTTTGCTATAATTCATAAAATGTTTAAAAAATATTCATAACATTTAATTTGAGTATAACTTTTTCTGAATTTCTTTTGATTATTACAGTTAATCACTGAGATTTGTTTCTCACAGCTATTTGAGGTTACAATAAAATTAATTTCCCATTTCTGCGCTACTTTTTTTTTTTAACCAATTGATATGTTGATACCTGAACAGAATAACAACAATAAAGTTTTCCATCTTTCATGTCATCTTTATGATGGAAATTTGTACCTAGTTTGCTACCATGTAAAAATTGCAATGAACTGAGCCTTTTCTATTAGTTTCGTCGATGACAGAAAAAAATATCTATGAAAATCAGCCACCGTACATGGGTTTGGACGTAATTTTTATCTATGAGTACCGTGTTTTCTCGCATAATCGTCGCACATTTTATTCTAAAATCAAGTTAGAAAAGTAGGGGTGCGACGATTATGCGGAAAAAAAAAAAATTTTGTTAGATAAAGTTATTCATTCTGTTCGTTTGCGTTGCTGCGGTGTACCACTTACAAAAATGTAGCCAGCGCTAGTTAGCATCATTCATGTTTGGTTATGTTTCTTCCCGTATAGAGCGCGCACACGTAGTCAAATATTGATATCTCGCCAATTACATGCAACGCGCACTCTCTGTCGAGTGCCGGGTTAACTACATCTGATAGTCCGCACTCTTTCGTGGTAAGTGTGTACTACGACGATAGTTATGCGTTCGTTCAGGCTCGCATTTGGGTCACAGATTTTGTTTTTCTATTTAAAGTTGAAGAAAGGTTTTTATTGCATGAATTATCAATTTTAATTGTTTGGCGTGCTCTTTTATACTTCACTTTTTAAATAAATGTACTTTCCATGAATAAAATTTTTTTTCCTTGCATAAATGTCGCACCCCTACTTTTCAAACTTGATTTTAGTATAAAATGTGTGTTATGCAATAAAACGCGGGTACTTGTTTTAGACGTTCTAGTTCAATACAATGTCTTATCAAATATGATCAAATGTTTCTGTCCCACCATGTTCTCCATAAGATGTACGATGTAAGTTACAATTTGTTGAATGTCGAAGTTGTCCAACCCTTTGATTCCTGTATAAAACTTTCTTTTTTTTTACATTGAAATCTATTATTTTTTACTTATTTAATTAACGGGTATACAAAATGGTTTGATGTTTAAATTGTCTTTCAGACACGTTTTCAATCATTTGTACCATCGCCGCTGTGTAGGGCATATGAAAATTTAGCCAGTGCTGCTTGTTTGGTTAGGTTGATGCCTGTATAGAGTGCACTCACGTAGTCGAGTATCGATATTGATAGCTCACAGTCTTTCATTTTAGTTTATAGTAGGACGTACTAGTGTATAGTATGCTATGTTAGTTCCATCTCACATTTGGGTCACAGTTTTTGTTATCAGTTTATTTTAAGTTAATACCAAATTATATTTTTGTTCCTTAATATTTATTTACTAGTTGTATGAAATCAATCAAATTGAGTTGAATCTCAAAATTATATTTGTTTAATGTATAAATTAGGTAAACTAACTTAGCACAATTTGTAATGAAATATTTTATTTTATGAACATATCTGTCAAAATTTTTTAGCTTCGAACTGAACCGAACCTTGGAAAAAGTCTTTTAACCGAACCGGACTAAACCCATGACAAAATTCCTTGGCTTGTACTTTAAACGAACCTCAATATTTGCATACACAGCAAGTGTTAAGAAACATTTTCCACTTAAATCATGACCTTAGATCATATACCTGTGTGAATTTATGGAGTTCACATTTAGCCTTGATACTTGAGCATTAATTCACCTCTAGCAACAAAAACCCAAATCATTAAGTTTATATTATTTCAAACACACCTTAAATAATTATGTTTGGTTACTTATTTACGTGAAAAAAGCAGCGGGATGTGAATTATTTTAATATTGTGTGTGCCAAAATCCAAACATTTATATTACACACTTTTAGTAAAATTAACCTTAACCTGTGCCCACACATGGTTTCAGTAGCAGTGTAAATATATAAGCATGTTAGATTTGTAAGACATGGTACACACTACACAAAACATACCCCTTGAATAAACGAGGATGCTGGAAGCCATCAATATATCGCTCACAGAAGAGAGCATCTTTTATGTTGTGTTCATTTGTTGTTGTAGTCCATGACCATGACTTATCAATATACAAAAATTGGTCTAGTTGCGAAAACAAGCGGGAAAAAAAATGACTTGTCACGGAAATTTGTTTGTTAGTGATGATATACCCTATTTACCCGCAGAAGGGTTGCCCCCTGCATATGGATAGCACCTTTAATTTGGGGCCAAGAAATCTAACATTTTCACCTTAGGGGTCGCCTTCAAATATGGGTCGCACCATATATGTATCTGTCTCCAGTAGAATCAAGTGAAGTCTTTATGGCTGGCCCATGTTTCAACTTATTGCTTCGTAAGAAACACTGCACTGATATTGACCCTTGGTCCTTTGTTTTTCCCCACTGTCTAACAAAAAATACAAAGGAAATGAATACTATTTTTTATACCCATATTATCCTTTCCGGCTCTTCCCATCCCCCCCCCCTCCCCTCCCCGTCCTCTTCTCACCAAATTCATTACCCTAGAGAGAAAAGACTAGGCGCATGCTATTTCCTTGTCAATTTTTTTTGTCACTTCCTTCAATAAAAACAAGCATTCCCTGTACAACAGTTTTTTCATGGATAAAACACTGTTTGGACACAGTTGCATCACAAAAACCTGCCTGGATAGAAACGTAATGATTGTATGTGGTGTTAGTTCACTGACATTTACAACAGTGAGGAGGAGGGAGCATATCAACACATAAGCACTCAAACACACTGCACTCACACACACATACATGCAATCCAGACTCCTCTTTTCACTCTCTGGCTGGTTTATTTTTAGATTTTCGCCTCTTTAACAAGCGACATCCCGGCGGCAGATGGCCACATCACTTACCGGCGACCGACACAGCACAGTTCATGATGTTTCACACGCATGTCCAAGATGTTTTAATTAAGTAATTTATTCTTACCCGTATCATACTTATTAAAAATCAACACAGGTTAGTTATTTAAGCACGTAGTCAACCGCAAAGATCGATGTGTGCGTGTGGTTTTTTGTTTCTTTATTATTATTATTATTATTATTATTATTATTATTATTATTATTATTATATACAGAATGAAAAAGATAGCATATGGGTTACATGTTATTAAACAAAAAATCATAAAATGACGCATATGCAGGTAAAAACGATAGTGCTGTGTCACTAATAAACGTGTTTAGTATAGCATTTATACAATCATTTTTACTTATAGGCAGTTAAAGTTTGAGGCTGACGCAAATTTGCTGACGAACATTGAATTTTTTTTTAAACTTATTATTGACACACAGAACGGAACCAAACTTGGCTTGTTCTTTCGGTTTGGAAATTTCAATCTTTGCCCAGGAGTGAATTTGTTATGACCAAGAACATTTGCAACCACAACCTAGCATATTTAAAATGATAAAGGTGGGTTTAAATCACACGAGGGTGCAGAGTTAATAGGACGTTCCGCATCGCACACTTGTATTTCTGAGTTGAAGGTGTCGGTGTTTGCGGGGTGAACAGTCGCGGTTGTCGTGGACACAGGAACTCAGCGAGTACCTGACCCAGCCGTACCGCAGCCGCGACGGGACCGGGGACAGGCAGGACCCGCTGGACAAGAGGCCGGACGGCAGCGCCGTGGGACCGAGGGTGGCGGACCGCCCCCACCTGGTCGGCAAGCCGTGGTACTACGGCAACATCACCCGCGCCCAGTGCGACACACTTCTCAACCAGCACGGCCACGACGGAGACTTCCTCATTCGCGACAGCGAGACGAACGTACGTTTGCGCTCTCCCCTCTCGATCCTGCTTTTACATACAGCGAAACCCCTTATTTACGTTACCGTTATTTGCACTATATTCTTCAGGTCCCGTTTAGTTCCCATTTAGTCCAATACAATACTTTAACGCGAATTACGTCTCAAAAATCGAATCCATCCCGCTATTTACATCACGTACCTAACAACCATAGTAGGCCTAAAAACATTGTGAAAAACGTAACGTTTATAGTCGGCAATGAACATTTTAAATCGCAAAATATACATATTTTATAACATGAAAAGTTGCTTTTATTTCTAAACATATAATAATTTAAGCCTAGGCGTGTAAAAGTCCGAGTAATTGTAGCAGGAGACAATCTAAATTGTACTAGGGAAAAATGTAAACTCACGAATGTATAAACGTACCGGAAATGTCGTGAATATTACGACTTTACGAGGCTGCTTGTAAGTTGTGATACTATATTTATTTCACAACTTAGCCGAAATACTGGTACGAGACATAAACTTCACAAGATAAAATGAGCGGAGTCTTGGTAACTGTTTTATACGTATTTTATAATTTCGGAAATATTGTACAGTTGACGCATATTTTTTAAACTAACCATTTATTTCTGGAAATCGTAAATAATTAATTATTGGTATCAAGACATCAAGATGAACGTAAACTTGAACATGTCACGGCAGCGAGAAAGCGTATACCAATAAACTGGTGTTAGAACTGGACAAAACTGGTACACGGAAGGTGGAGCTTATATTTTTTTCCGCTAAGCTCGCATCTATTGGCTGGCTGCTGATGGAAGGTCACGAGTCTGGGCGGAGCGTTGAGTGAGTTATACTGCACATGCGCAGCTCTGAGAACAGAGAGAGCCAGCCGGCGGCTACGCCGCGCCGTAACAACAGCTGATCGAGTACAATGACCTTTCTCCGTGCACGACGCGCTATTGACGGTAAATTTCCAATTTGCGGCCTTTTTTTTAAATTTTTTTACTGTGGTGCATTGCGTATGTGTAATGTAGCCCGTATTTCTTATGAACGCTGCAGGATGCGACTGTATTTTAATTAACTTTAACGTATTTCTTACTTTTCCCTTTATTTACACTTTCCCGCTTTTTACACTTTTTTACTTTGTCCCCATGAAAAGTGCAAATAAGGGGTTTTGCTGTAGTTGTGAATTGTGTGAATCATTATTCTATCTGTATACAATAAAACTCTCTTAAAATATTCTCGTTTAATACTATTTCCGTCTAATGCTGTCAAATGTTTCAGTCCCGCCATTTTCTCCACTAGATGTGCATTATTATTTCTCACGTAAGAAGTTACCCAAAAACTTTGTTTCCTGTTTTAAACAATTTTTTTTTTTAATTGAAATCCTTTATTTGTTAGGAAATTACTGTTTACTTATAGAATTAACAGAAATATTAAGTTTTCGGATGTTTAACTTCTCTTTCAGAAAATATTTTATAATGATACCACCTTTATCTGTTCTGCCTCCACGTGTGTAGCATGTATGACAATGTAGTCATGGGCTGGTTGGCATTATGTCTTGTTAAATTGATGCTTGTATAAAGTGTGCACACGTAGTCAAATGTCCATAATGATAGTTTCCTGTGTTTAATACTGTTGTTTTATTGCATAATCATTGTACTTGCATAATGATCACACTATTATTTTAGAGCATCAAAAATTAAAAAAAAAATCATTCTCAGTTATATGTTGCATGTCAAGTTGCTGTCAGGCTGTGTGGTAGTTATAGTGGGAAATACATTAATTACAATTATTGTAAAACTTGTTTAAAAAGCGGTGAAATGTTTCGGTCCCGCCATTTTCTCCTCAGATGTGTGTTCCCCCCCCTTCCCCCTCATCTTTAAACAATGTATTTTAAAGTTGAAATCCATTATTCTTTTGAATATTACCACCTACTTATTTAATCAACAGAAATACAAAGATATCCAATGTGTAAATTTTCTTTTAAATACATTTTCAAACGTTTTGACCTTTGATTTTTCATCATCGCTATGTAGCACTTATAAAAATTTAGCCAGTGCTAGTTGGCATCATCATGTTTGGGGACAATGCCCATATAGATTGCGCACACGCAATCGAATGTCAATATCGATAGCTCGCTGATTGCACGCAACACACGTACTCTGTCTTGTGCCGAGTAAACTACATTTTATAGACCACACTTCCATGGTTAGGGTGTGGTTAGTGTGTACTACAACGATACTTAGAACACTTTGTTATTTCCGGCTCATGTTTTTCTTTTAGTGGAAGTGTAACAAAATATGTTTTTGTTGCATGACTAATTCATTTAAATTGTTTGTCAGGCTTTTCTATACTCTGCTTTTTAATTGAACGTACTTTCAATCCAACATGTTTTGTTTAACCTCAACAAAAATGCTTTTCTCACATAAAAGTGGCACACCTACTTTTTAAACTTGATTTTAGCATAAAATGTGCAACGATTGTGCAATAAAACACGGTACGTCACTTGTCTCGTACCGAGGGAACTATATTTGACAGCCCAAACTCTTTCGTGGTCAGTGTGTAAAACAACCATAGTTATCTGTATGCTACGTTAGTTCCATCTCACGTTCGGGTTACTGCGTTTGTTAATCTATTTAAAGTCGATACGAAATATATATTTGTTTCTTAATATTTATTTACTAGTAGTAATATGGTGTCAACTAACAGTGGGATTCATGTTCTTTCAGAAACGTTTTCAACCACAACCTTAATTGGTATTTTTTTATGTTGTTATTTAACTATATAATATGCAAGTAAGAATTAATTTTTTCTATAACAAATATTAACTTTTTTTTTATAGTCCCGAGTTATCTTAATAAAATATTACCACTTGTCAATATTTTTATGAAAACTTTTAACAAACTATGAACGAAGAGAATTTTTCCCATCTAAGAAGTTTTCCCACTCAGTTGCTCGGGACGGACAAATGATAAACATAGAGTACTGTAATAAATGGTTTAAAATAAAGGAATCTTTGTTTGGTTGTTTTTATCTAAATAAAATCTGAAGTAAAATTTTGCACAATTTACCTTGGATAAAAATATGAGGAAATCACTGTCTACCTGAGATTTTGAAGAAAAAAAAACTTCTCCCAGTTTCCTAAGTTAAACCATGACGCCTTTTTACTTGCGTAAAGCTCAGACAGTGCCATGATGTGAAATGATAATCTGTGTGGACGTATGATGCATCGTGGTTCTTACGCAGCAGCGATATTTTTTCATGCCATTGGTACTGTTTTGTCTAGGCGTACGAGACTGTAAAATCATTATAAAACGAAACAATTAATAATGATTCACTCGCAAACAACTCGATTGGCAGCAAGCGTGCACGATAGCACAACTTACCGCCATGATGGTTCAACAACAACTGTTGCTTCGTTGCCGGAAGCTGCAGGGCTACCTGCCTTGGCAGGCAGCCAACTTGAAAAACTTGGCGCTGCTAGCAAGCAGCGCGGGAAGTTCAAAATTCAAATGTTTCAAACACTATACACTAAATTACACACAATATTTACAAGTCCAAACATTACCGCCCGCCTTGAAATGTCCCATTTCAACAATCATATGGTAGCGGGCAGAGCTTCACCACAGGACGCTTCAAAGTTCCACTAGAAGTCCGGATAGTAGCCACTCTGGCAACACCATCTTTCCCAGGATAGAGCTCCACGATGCGCCCCAAGCGCCACTGAAGAGGTGGGAGTCTGTCGTCTTTCAGGAGCACAAGTTGGTTGGCAGTGGGACTAACTCCCTGCTCGTTCCATTTCTGCCGCTGCTGGAGCGTGTGTAAATAATCCCTGTGCCAGCGATGCCAAAAGTCCTGTTGGAGGCGTTCCACAAGTTGCCAACGTTGAAGGCGGTTTAGCCGTACATCCCTCAAGTTAGGCTCTGGTAATGTGACCAGTGGCTCCAGGGTTAAGAAATGGCCAGGGATTAGAGCACTGATGTCATTGGGATCAGAGCTCAAAGGGCACAGGGGTCTCGAGTTTAACGTAGCTTCCACCTGCACTAGAAGGGTGTAAAGCTCTTCAAATGTGAGCACTTGTTCACCAATAACTTTACTTAAGTGAGTCTTGAATGACTTTACCCCGGCCTCCCACAAACCACCAAAATGGGGAGCAGCAGGAGGGTTGAAGTGCCACATGACACCGAGCTGGGACAACGCATCAGTGACAGCCTGCTGGTGTGGTGCCGACGACAGAAGTTGCTGAAGTTCCTTAAGACGATTGTGAGTTCCGACAAAGTTGGTCCCGCAATCACTGTAGATATCAGATGTTCTCCCACGCCTGGCAAGAAAACGTTTGTAGGCTCCAATAAATGTATCTGTGGACAGGTCTGAAGCTAGTTCTGCATGAACGGCCTTTGTCGCGCAGCAGACAAAAATACAAAGGTAAGCCTTCAAAACCTTTGCCCCACGGACCCGACCAAGCTTAACCATAAAAGGACCAGCATAGTCAACTCCTACTTTGGCAAATGGTTTAACCTGTTGCACTCTCATAGAGGGAAGATCGCCCATGAGAGGTGCGCTTGCTACGGGTCTTTGCTTGAAACATGGAACACAGTGACGCAAGCAGCGAGAGATGGCATCCTTATCTGCAAGAATCCAGAATTGTTCTCTAAGAATTCCTCTAAGAGTCTGAACTCCAGGATGATGATTCTTTTCATGATAATGGTTAATAATGAGATCAGTCAGATGGTGAGATTTTGGAAGCAGCACTGGGTGCTTCTGCTCAAACGGAACACTGGAGTGAGCTAAACGACCACCTACCCTTATCAGGCCACTGTCATCAAGAAAGGGTACTAGTTTGCGAATCTGAGGGGAAATGCACTGTCCCTTCTTCAGAGCACTTATATCCTCTTTGAAATGATGTGATTGTACCCAGAAGAGCCAAAAATGTAAAGCCTTATTCAGTTCATCAGGAGACATATTGTCAGTCTTGCGCTCTTTCAGTGACACGCGACAATTGTGGGCAAACCGCAATAAACAGCATGTGACACGCAGAAGCCTGGTTAGTCGACTGAATCGCATTGCCAACTGGCCAAGATCATCAGAGGACATTACAGTGGTCAAGGTGACAGTCTTCTTCTCCATCACGGCGGGATCCACTTCCACTGCATCTGGTGACTGGGAAGGCCACTGTCCAGGTGACTCTATTAACCACGGTGGGCCAGTCCACCACAAGTGATGATCCAATAGTTGAAGAGGCATGGTTGCTACAGGACTAGAAAACCGGGAAAACCGGGAAATGTCAGGGAAATTAAAATGGTCAGGGAATTCCGGGAAATGTCAGGGAAAATTCTACGAATTCTGGAAATTTTAAAGTTGCTTATAATTCAAACAAAGCTTGGTTTTGATGCGCTCATACCGCTACCGAACGACTCCGCTAAAAGCCTGCTGCTTAAGGCACACGGCAACTGCAATTTTTTTTTTACTTGGTCTACGATTGTCCGTTGCAATAGGCTGTTACAACCACCCACCATAATTTCTGGCCAATCCAGGCACTCCTTTGTTCACTAGAGAACCCGGCCTTCATTTGTTCGTGTTTTGATCCTTTTTAATTTGGCCTTGAGACTTTGTTTTTTGTTCCGTTCCATTAGGGATGGGAAATATAGTTCTTTGGAAAGAACTAGTTCGTTCGGAACCAGTCACTTCAAAGACTAGTTCTTTAGGAACCGTTCTATTGAACTACATCGGTCGCGGACTGTATCGCGGTTTCCAATGTTTAAACAAAATATTCCATACATGACACCAACACAATCGTTACAGACTTTTTGTTTTATGGGCATTTCTTTTTCTATAAATAAAAGAGGCACACAGTAATCCGATGCTTGTAAACAATATCTCCCATTACAAATGAGCGACTATCATATTGTTTTTCTTTCACACACTTCTTACATTTTTGAATGTGTATTAATTTATTTTCTGCGAGTAAAGTGCTTATTTTCACATGTGTACAAAACAAAATAATGGTATAGTGTTTTCTCATCTGTGACAACCTAAGCTGATTTTTTTCGTATTAGGTAAGTTTTATTATGTTTATTTAAATTTTAGTGTAGTTTTGTAATGTGTGGTCTATGTGTTATCAAAGTTTAATTTCAGATTGTATAGGCTATCTGAAATTTAACGTAATTACACTTATTTACGTGACACGTTTTTTAATGCCAATATGTAATGTAAATGTCTAAAGAATATTAGATAAAAATTTAGAGATCACGATCGTCAAACGATACATCATTGCGCAAGAAAGAACGAAACGAAAATAATGACCGACAGCCTAACTTACTGTGTGAACTATCTATGTCTTTGAACTAGCTAGTTCAGTGTGTATATGTACTCCCTTTCTCTTCGGTCTTCGTAGTTCAGATGAGTACTTGGAACGTCTCTGCTTGGAACTGACGAAGCGATGGGGAAATAATGGTAAGGGGGGAGATGAGACAAAATAAAGAACAAACGTAAGAGAGGGAAGAAAGCAAGAAAGAAAGACGGGGCATATTGGGACTTTGGGAGACAGTGTTTGGCTGGGGGGGGGGGGGGGGGGGGTAATCTTTCGCGCATGCGCAGTAAGGACCAAACAGAGTAGGAGAAGAGAAACACGCAAAGAACGAAAGAACGATTGTTTTTGGTAACAGCGAACTAGTCACCTAGTTCGCTCGTCAGAACAGTTCCAAATGAACTGGTAGTTCGCGAACTACCCATCCCTACGTTCCATGAAGTGAACTACAGAACGGGCATGGCGTCGTTTATCTTTTGAAGGCTGTTTTCACGTGGAATAAGATGAGTACAAAGCTTATTACGTGAATTTAAAGGCGTTGTTTCAGGTGAAGTTAGTTTTTGATGCGATCATAAGAAAATAAAGTGCATTTTGATAAAGAAGCAATACCAATTCTCATTTTGAAAACTACCAAGCTGATACAAAAACAGGTGGCTTTTGTGTGCGGTTATGTTTTTGCATTTTTTTAAACTATTTTTTTATTACTTTTTTTTTTCAACCGTTTAATCCGTGAGTTCTGTTGCGTGACACTTACATTGTGTATAAAAATATGCATAACTGAACATGTTTTTCCCCAGAATCGTTAGTTAACATTGTAAGAATGTAAGAGTATTGCATGTTGTAATGCTGCTATTGTAATTCTTTAAGTATGCCCGTTATATTGCTAGGTGTGAATTTGTAATAGTTTTTGTATTTGTGTAGTAATATTTTTTTTAAGAATTCATAAACAATAATTTTTTAACCTAACCTGAAAATGTTAATATGTACTTTTTTTTAGCTTAGAGATGTTGAAGAAAATTACTTTTAAGGAGAATTGGCTCAAGGAGTCACAGTTTCAGCATATCAAAACCCTCTGCTAAAAACATAAATTCTGCGTACTGCACTTTGTGCTACAAAAGTATTCAACTCAGCAATATGGGCCGAAGAGCTCTCACCAGCCATGTCAAAGGGAAAAAAAAACACATTCGCAATTCTGCCGTCAAAATAACACAATAAAAAAACCTTATTTTACCTCATGTTGAAATTTTTATATTACATTTAATCATATGCACGTTAATATTTATGGTATGAACTTCATAAGAAAGTCAGGGAATTTTTCTCTTAAATTTCTGGAAAACAGGGAAAAGTCAGGGAATTCTAAGATTCTATTTCTGTAGCAACCATGAGAGGGAAGAGACCACGAGAGGCACAGTCAGCAGGATTGAACTCAGACGGTACGTGTTTCCACCAACTGGGACGGGTAAGCTCTTGGAGTTCGCTTACCCGGTTAGCTACAAGTGTCTTCAACTGATGAGGAGATGAGTTAATCCATGCTAAAACCACTTGTGAGTCTGTCCAGGCTGTGATGGAAGATACGGGCAAAACTTCTTGGTAAGTCTCAATCACATGATTGAGCACATGAGCCAACAGTAGTGCTCCACAAAGCTCCAGACGAGGTAAGGTTTGGCTTTTGACTGGTGCAACCTTGGATTTACTGATCAGCAGACGAATGATGGTTCGATCATCCGGGCACACTATGCGCAGGTACACCACGGCCGCGTAACCAATCTCAGAACTATCACAGAAACCATGCAGTTGATAGGTAGAGCCTTCTGGACCTTTAATGAACCGAGCGACAGCAATAGAGGACAACCGAGGGAGCTCCCGGCTAAAATGATCCCACTGAGAAGCAAGATCAGGGGGGAGGTGATCATCCCAGTCAATGGACCGGACCCACATTAGTTGCAATAGATGCTTTGCAAACATTAACAGTGGAGTAAGCCATCCTAGAGGATCAAATATTCTGGCTACATTGGCAAGGATGCTCCTCTTCGTAACAAGACTTGAGTGGCCTCGGATTACATAGGAGAAGGTGTCAGAGACTGGGTTCCATTGAAGTCCTAAGACCTTGACCACAACTTGACTCTCAGGATCCAGATCAAATGATTGGGGCATATCAACATCTTCAGGCGGAAGCCAGTCTATGAGAGCTGTATGGTTGCTCATGAACTTCCTCAACTTGAAGCCACCTTTGGCAAGAAGAGCTCGAAGGTCCTTTTGGATGGCCAGAGCAGATTCAAGAGAGTCAGAACCGGTAACCACATCATCAACATACACATCGGATTGCAAAACTCTTGAGGCAACTGGAAAGTGGTCTTTCTCATCGACCGCCAGTTGTTGAAGAGTTCGAAGGGCCAAGAGCGGAGCTGAGGAGACGCCATACGTCACCGTCTTCAATCGATAATCCTGCACAGGTTCCGAATCACAAAAGCGCCAAACAATGCGTTGGTAGTCCTGGTGCTGGGGCAGAACAGATATTTGACGGTACATTTGTTTAACATCTGCCGTAAACACAAAGGCATGTAGCCGAAAGTTCAACAGTAGATCAAAAATGTCTCTTTGCAACTTGGGGCCAGTTAGCAGTGTGTCATTCAATGAGACACCAGATGAGCTCTTAGCAGACCCATCAAACACTACCCGCAGCTTCGTGGTTGAACTCTCTGGCTTCACGACACAATGGTGGGGGATATAATAAGCTGGCGTCACATCAATCTGATCATCAGGAATCTTTTCCATGTGACCCATGGCAAGATAGTCTTCCATGAACTCTGAGTACATTATTTTGAGCTTTGAGTCACCTTTCAAGCGTCTCTCTAGGCGCATCAACCTATTTATAGCTTGGGGTCTAGAGGTGCCCAACTCAGGTCTCGAGTGGCGAAATGGCAGGGACACACTATATCGGCCTTCTTCATTTCAGACGTGAGTTTCGGCAAACATGGTTTCGCAAGAAACATCCTCAGGAGACTTGTGTTCTACCCGTGGGAATTCTTCAATTTCCCAGAACTTTCGTACAACATCATCTAATGGAGGGTAAGAAGTGAACAGTGTGACACAATGCGATGCCAGGCAGGATGGTGGAAGTTTGGTGTCCACCCTTCCCATGAGAATCCATCCCAAAACAGAGTCGAGAGCCACTGGAGACCCTTCAATCTTGCCTCCAGTTACGAGAAGAGGAAATAGGTCAGCACCAATAAGCAGGTCAACAGGACCAGGGGTATCGAAAGAATGATCAGCAAGCTTCAGATGAGCCACTGATCGCCGCACATCCGATGAGAGTTTGGCACTCGGCAAGTTATTGGTAATGCGTGGTAACAAATACATCCAGGGCAAACTGATTATCTGGACTGCCCACTGGGAAGATGACAACATATGTGTAGGACTTAGCCACATTCACAGGTGTACTGGACAAACCATGTATCGGAAGATGGGCCTGTCTGCGAACCAGTCGGAGCTTTTGTAGGCACTGTTCGGTGATAAAGCTGGCTTGACTGGCAGTGTCTAGCAAAGCCTGTACAACACAAGGCACACCAGAACGATCGAAAATCTGTACTTGAGCAGTTGACAACAATATTGTTGTTGTTGAGGTAGGTTTAGCAGCAGTTACTGCAACAGTGGCAGGATTAGAGTCAGATGATGGTGGTTCCTTGTCTGAGTTGGATGGGATGGAGTCTTCCTCTGATCGCTGACCCCCAAAATGCAGCATGGAATGGTGACGTGCCTTACAATGGTGACATGAGGACTTAGATGGACACCAATTTGATCGATGTGATGGGGAAAGACAATTCAGACACAACTTATGCTCCTTTACTATTGCATATCGTTCCTTGGGGCTACCCTGCGAGAAGATAGGGCATGACCTAAGCACATGAATGTCACTACACAAGAGACAACTTTGTGACTGTGGAGAACTTACTAATGTGTTTAAAGACTGACCTCGAGACTGCCTCCAGCTGTTTTGGTGCCCTTGAGCCGTCTGTTTGGGAACCTGATTTCCTAAACTCCTAGAACGGGAAGCTATCACAGCCTCATGCGCACGACAATGTTTTTCAAGAAACGAAGTGAAACTACTAAGAGTGGGAAACTCGTCTGTTAATGTCATTTCCCATTGTGTTTGTAAGGCAGCATCCAACCGTTTGCATAGAATGGGCAGCAGCATCAGATCCCACTGGTCTACAGGGACAGACAAGGCCTTAAGAGCAGACACATTCTCTGTAACAGTGTTCAACAGTTGGCGCAATGTCTTGGGAGAGTCAGCTGATGCAGAGGGTGCTTGAAGTAAAGCCTCCACATGCACAGACACAATGAGCCTCTTGTTCTCGTACCTACCAACAAGTAGTTTCCAAGCCACATCAAAGTTTACTTCAGACATGGGCAAGGCCTGAATCATGCTGAGGGGTTCACCACTGAGAGCAGTCTTCAGATAAGCCAGTTTCTCAACAGATGAGAGGTCACTATTGTTAGCAACGAGAGTGCAAAATAGGTTGGAGAAGTTAGGCCAATTTTTAATGCTACCCTCAAAACTTGGAAGCGTAATTTTTGGTAAAGCTACCCTAGAATTGCTCACCTTGGGCCTTGACGATGTTGAGCTCTCCATCGAACAACCCTCCAGGGCACTTACCGTCGCCATGACTTCAAAATATTTCTCTTCGAAATCGTCCATTCGTGCAGTCAGTTCTGAGAGATCGATGTCAGAATTTTGTGTTGCCCCAAGAACCACAAAATCCGCCTCGAACTTATCACGAACTTGGGGTAGATCACGAACTGTGGCACGAAACAATCCTTGCTTAGAAACATCATCAACAACACTTTGAGACAGGTCGACAGCACGTTTGAGCCGAGCCTCTGCTAGTCGGATACGCACGAGTGCCGAGCCTATATCTGCCATGGTCACACACAGACGCAAAGGACGAAATAACCAAAAAGACACAACAAAGAAATAAACACAACGAAGACCAATATAACCAAGATTAGACACTGCAAATCAAAATTTATATCCAGCAAAAACACCTAACGCAACGAAAAACATGAGCAGACGCCGATAAATAATACAACATAACCCCAACACGAAATATATTCCACGAAAAACAAAGAAGATATAACAGTTTCTTAGATTGCCAAATCTCTGCGAATTTCTTCTAAAACACGTTGCCGAAGAAATCTTGACCATGAAAATACTCTAATTAACGAGAGTATAGCGCACAAAATAACGTGAAAACGAAGTGTAATTGTTTACCACGTGCACACGAATCACGTTTAAAACAACACCAGAAAAAACCGGAACTATCCGGCCCGGAGGACCAAATGTTTTGTCTAGAGACGTACGAGACTGTAAAATCCTTATAAAACGAAACAATTAATAACGATTCACTCGCAAACAACTCGATTGGCAGCAAGCGTGCACGATAGCACAACTTACCGGATGGTTCAACAACAACTGTTGCTTTGTTGCCGGAAGCTGCAGGGCTACCTGCCTTGGCAGGCAGCCAACTTGAAAAACTTGGCGCTGCTAGCAAGCAGCGCGGGAAGTTCAAAATTCAAATGTTTCAAACACTATACACTAAATTACACATAATATTTACAAGTCCAAACAGGTACTTTACTGTCGAGAACAATTTGAATGCGAGTGCTTTTTTGTTTTTGTTTGCGCGTGCGCGCGCTGCCACGTAGCGGAACTCGGTTTTTCCAGCTGGGAGACTACTCGGTGTCGCTGAAGGCCCCCGGTCGCAACAAGCACTTCCGCGTGCACGTGGAGGGGGCGTTGTACTGCATCGGCCAGCGCAAGTTCCACACGCTCGACCAGCTGGTCGACCACTACCAGCGGGCGCCCATCTACACCAACAAGCAAGGGGAGAAGCTGTACCTGGTGCGGCCGCTGCCCAAGGCTGCCAACAGCTGCTAGGCGCTCCACCCTTCCTCCCGTCTGCTCTCTGCGTGTTCTGTTGGGTAGGGAAACTAGTCATCGTGGGGCGCGTTGTACAAATATTTTTTTTTAACATCATTGCCATATATTGCGGGGCTGCTGTAAAACAAAATTGAGAGTGCTGACTTTGTAAGACAATTGTGCATAGTGTGTGCTGTTAGTGAAGGTAGGTCATACAATTTTTTATTACGTAGAAGTTCAAATGTACCATGTGAGTTGGTTTTTTTTTTTTTTTTTTTTTTTTCTCCTCTCTGCATTTTCCAAGTGCAAAACTGGAGCACTATTGCTGATAGTGCTGTAGATATTTGTTAGTAACAAAATGTGAAGTTTATTTTATCGTTTACAACAGGAGACCGTTTGAGTTGGATGTCAGTACTGAGTTGTCCTATCGCTGTAGTCTTTTTTCAGGATCGCATCTGACCATGATTATTAAGTTTGGTTGCCATGGTGAAAGTTCTCTCACAAAAGTAGTGGTAATGTGAGTAAGTGATAGTTTTGGTCAATTATAATCTGTTTATGTGTGCAGTGTGGAAGTTACTGTTGTGTTCAAATTTTTAAACATAGTATATGATGTCAGCATTTTTTTTTTAATTGTTGTGTTTTAAAGGGGGTAAATCCTGCAAAGGAAGAGGGAATTTGTTAACAATTGGTTTGGTAGATAAAACAGCCTTGGGAATCGTAAGAACTTTGCCGATAAAGCGAGCAGGTACACACAAACTGCCAGGTTTTATTATTATTATTATTATTATTATTATTATTATTATTATTATTATTATTATTATTATTATTAAAACACTGTTTAACTTTTTAATTGGCAAGCAGATTAATTTACCATTTAAGCTCGTATTCATTAATTTGAAGAGTAGGCAGTTTGACACTAATGTTGGAACAATGTAACACAGATGGTTTTATGTCACAAAGTACACTAAGAGTGGAGTCGTGATAGTAACTTATTGCAATAGTAGCCACGAATGTAACAATAGCGGTGTCAGTGAGGTTTAAGGTGTCTTGCTCAGCTTGAGAGGCAAGAGACTGTAGTTTGTGCTCAACTTTCAGCAAGCTCAGTGTGTGTCTAAGTGGTCCGTAAACAACCTTGGACATTTGCATAAAATAGCATCTTTAAATCCTCCTCTTACAGTTGGACTTTGCTAATATGAGTACAGGATATTAAGAGAGGTCCAAAGGTACGAGATTATTGTAATGCACGATCAGTAGTTAATCTGTGTGATACTCAATAGAGCTCTTGTGGTGCCATTTTTGTAAGTACGGGTTATTTACACTGCCTCTTTTGAGCTGCATGGAGTTATTGAAAGAGAAGTTGCTGGTTTCTGCAGAATAAAAGACGAGAAAGGAGGAGGAGTGGATTGTGGATTGGGGGAAATGAAGTGGGACTGCCTGGGGTGGTTATCTGCCACTATCTATATACACATGCACACGGTCATTCTGAATTCAACAGACAAACTTTGGTACATCACAAAAGTTTGTGAAAAATAAAGATATTACCCCCAATTATTTTAAAGAAATAATTTTGTGACAGCGACAAAATTGGTGATGGTTGCAGTAATTCGTTGAATTAAGGGGGTGCTTCACATTTCAGGTCATGATTTATATTTATATTAATCACTGATCAACTTTTAGACTTTTTCAATTGTTTAACTTTCACGAGATGAAAAATATGTATATACAGAGCATACTTTTTCCATAATTAGCTGCCAAAGTTACATTTTTAACGTTTTTGGGTTGTACAAATAAGGAGAACTTAATTTATTGTTGAACAGAAACTTTTTATGTTTAACTGCAATGCCACTGGCTACTTCATGTAATGGTTTTCATTTCTATCTCAAAAACTCATTTCATGTTTTTTGGCTGTCAAAATCCAAACAAATTTGAGAATTTTTAAATGCCAGGTAAAATTAATTAATATTTTCTGATATAATTTCAAACCATTTCTTGAAGTAGCCAGTGGCATTGTAGTTAAAACTAAAAAGTTTCAGTTCTTCAATAAATAAATTTATCCTTATTTGTACAACACAAAAATGTTAAAAATGTAACTTTGGCATCTAAGTATGGAAAAAGTATGCGCTGTATATATTTTTCATTTAGTGAAAGTTAAACAATTGAAAAAGTCTACAAGTTTATCTGTAATTACTGTAGATATAAAATCTTGACCTGAAATGGAAGGCTCACTGTTCAGTCTTAAATACTTCAATTATTTACAATGCAAATGTTGTTCAAAGATATATAACAGCTTAGGGAAGCACATTATACCACAAGTTGTACACATATTTTCAACTTATTGATGAACCAGCAGCCAATTTTTTTCTGTTAAATTCAGACACTTCTGGTGCATCTTTCTCTCTCTCTCTCTCTCTCTACTTTTTATGTATAGTGTAATGTGCAATCTCATCCATTATGACTCATAGAAGTGATAGGTTTAACACCAATAAAATTCAAAATGTTAAAGATACAAAAAAAAATTGGCAAGGTTTTTTTTTATTTTATTAAATTTGCAACAATTTTTTAGTTTTTGTAATTTTAGTCTATGATGTACCACCATTTTGGATATTTGGTATGTAATTTATAAAAAAAATTTAAGGTCTGGCTATCCAGTTTTTGACTTAGATATTTCATCATTATTGGCTGTTACAAGTACCATATTCAACCTTAAATAAGATGAGAGTTTTTATTTGGAAGACCACCTAAAAAATCGGGGGTCGTCTTGTAACAGACAGCAAACTGTATCAACAACCATTTAGGTTAGGTACTTTGTTTGATTGAAAAAATTGTTTAAATTACAGAAGTTTGATTTATTGTTTTAATGAAAAGAAATATAGGTAAGTTAAGCATTTTTAATTCACACAGATTATTTGTGCAAGAAAATTAAAAATTGTTTATATTTTTGTTGTGATTCTGTTCAGTGACTTCCTACTAACCAGGAAAGGACTAAGGTGAGTTAATAATTTTTGTTGGAACCTTGACTTGCATAACTGGGGGCCGTCTTATTCAGGGTCGACTTATTTTCGGATGAGTATGGTAACTCAGTATTACAGAATGTTTTGCCGAGGTCATATTTTTTCAGTTCCCATAGTAGTGAGATTCCACTATACTTAAAAATTTGCCTGTACTTTGTCTTTCTATGTTTCGATACTTCATTTTTTCCTCGCTATCCTAACTTGTGTTCATTTATAAATACTGTTGTAGCTGTTGGATTAAGTTGTTTCATCTAACTGAATTAAATATTGAAAACCATTACTAAGCTTCTTTTAAACAACCTACACTTTTTTTTTCTTCCAGAAAGTTAGTGCTAAAAGTTAGGTGCAGGTTTTAGTATTTTTTTAAATTCATTTAACCCTTTGAACTCCTATTTTGAACCAGGTTTGCCGTATTAAAAATCCCGCTCAATTATTTTTCAAGTATAGCTCTCTAATTTCTTGAATTGTGTGCAATTGCTATGCAATGTGATTCCAAGGGAGAGGAGAGCCAGATTCAACAAGGGATTGGAACAGGATATTAAGGATGGCGAACCTTGCTCGACATAGGAGTTCAAAGGGTTAAAGTTTTTTGTTTGATGAAGGACTACCTTCGTGACATTATTTCTGAACTACCCTTAATACAGTTTATTTCTATTTTTGAGGTACTAATTATTCCAAGTTATCTTACATTAGAAGTTTCCTTATCACTATTCATGGTACTCTTGTATTTTAAGTAATCAAATGAGTCATTGTATATTTGAATGTTAATAGTGTTAAAAATTCAAGAATCTGAAATACAAAATTTTGAATTTTATACTTCTGATTTCTTGCACAGAAGTGTAGTGTCCTTATTTTAAAAACAGTATGCCTAAGTTACTGTTAATCTCCATGGTTAATACTGTTTACATTTTTATATTGTATTTTCATTATCGAAATATTTTTATCCTAAAAGTTTTGCTGTGTGCTTGGTAAAACTTGTATTTTCATGTGTTTTGGGAATTCCTATTGTAGTTCTTACAACACCTTTGTATTATGTCAAGTTAAATAGTTTGGTTGAATTTTTTCATTCTTGGTCTCTTTTTGTAAAGTTGTGTGTGAGTCTGGTCGTAGTATGTTCTGCTGATGGTTATTTTTACACAGTTCATAAAGACACTATGCGTATTATGTGCGTACATGTGCGTATATGCGTACATGTGCGTATTACAGGTTGTATCTGGAAAAGTAAGATTCATTTGCTTTAGGCATTATCTTATTGACATTATAAAATGTAAAGAAAGAGTTTTCCTACCAAACAGAACACAGCACACACTATTTGGAAATATACATATTTCTTGTTGCAGGAATCCTGCTCTGTGATTTAAAACAATTTTTGCTCCTTTTACTGTTGTGCGAAGAGAAAATTATATTGATGTGCTAACTATGTGAAAGTGTCAAAGGACATCCAATTGACTGCTGTTAGGTGTGCGAGCAATGCGAGAAGCAAAATGTCTTCTCGGAAGTAACGTGAGAGTAGCTGATGTGCTGACTGCTTATGGAACAGTGTAGTAGGGGTGACCAAAGAGCAGGCTCTGTGGCTACATGAACTGTTCAGCTTTTGTGTAATAGTTGAGTATAAATAATTTGCATTCGCTGTTTTGTATAAAATATCATAAGTAAAGTACCATATGAGAACCTAATACTCTTTAAATGATACCAGCTAATCATATCAAGCGATTTTTGACGAGTTTTTAACCTTTGAGAGCTACCATCCAGACACATTTTGGAGATTTTCTGTGGTTATGATTTAATGGTACTAGACTTTGGCCTACTTCCCGTGGTATTTCGAGAGTTCTCCATGCCCATCCTCGTGGAACTAAGGTTTTGTCTCGTGTTGGTCCTGGAAAATGGCTTTATTAGGCTGATGCGGCACGCTGCATGATCCAGCGTACATGTTGAACATAGGAGTCTGGTTGTGCAAGTGGACACAGTGTGAATGATGGACCTACTGTTTTAGTTTCTCTGCATTCAGATTAGCACTGTACATTCTTATAATGTTATAACCTTATAACTATAAAAATTTGCTTGAATACCATATATGTATGTACGTTTTTTCTTGTAACTACCTGTTATTTTGCAGCTCATCCCAGAAATTTTTGTGTTTAGTCACCTCTGTGCCCTGTTTAGGGTTAACATTTGAGTAGCACATTTATTAGTAACCCACCAGGACGGTCAACCGGTTCACTAAAAGGATGCCACCTGGTAACTTATCCTTTGTGTACAAATATGGTGAGAGTTAAAAAGGGGGCCAGAGTGTGGCGTAAGCTGGTTTCTTTCCTTCTGCATTTATTTCCGGATTGGTTTTATTAGTGTGTTTGCTTACGTAGACTCCTAAATGGCTTGTTTTTATTGTGTGGCATGGGCGTTGATAATTACAAGGTTGGATCGTGTAGTTGTCTTGAGCCACAGCCGCGTGAGGTAGCTGATAAACCTTCGTGGTGCAGTGTGCTTGGGGTGAATCATGAATTAGTTTGCGCGAGATGATGGTGGAGTGAATTTTAAGATTACGAATGTGACAGTAGCTGTAAATGTTAGTAGTCTCCGTAGAATGTGTGTGAGATGCTTCTCGTATAGCTTATTGGAGCATTAGCTGTTTGCAAATCAACTAATTCTTCAAGTATCAAGTGACATACTTTTGTAGCAGAACATTTGATTTAATATCCATGTAATTCACCCATAGTTTAATCAACTGCAGGTGTATAAAACATTTGTCAATACAGAGATATTTCTGCCCCTGCTTGATTTTTTTTCTTATTTAATAAGTTGGGAGCATTCTTATTGTACCACAAACAATTCCTTTTGCATATTTATTAAAATATTACGTGTAAAATATTGTAATAATATTTACTAGGTCACACGTTTTGGCTAAATCTGTGTTCTATTGATTATAATATGTTTAAAACATCTCTTAAAGGATTTATTTTTCCTTTCTAATTGAATATATGCTTGGTCCTCTGATTTTTTTTTTCTTCCACTTTACTTTTTGTGTCATCAATATGTAACTGCAGAAGTCTCTGAAATGTTTGACTTCGTGTATGTGTTCAAAATGTGTGTATATCTTTGTATGTTGGAAACATTTTTAAAGCTGGACTATAAAGATTTAATTTTTCAGATAAGGTTTTTTTCATTGCTAACTAATGATTTTTGGAAATGGATTTTTTTTTTCCAATTCAATCTTTGTTAGGTAAATTTCTATGTACCTATTTTAATGGTTCAGTATTGTAGGTTACCTCACCTTCTGCAAGCTTTGTCTAAAAAAAGTGTTTGAAAAAATATGAGTGAGTGATGATAACAGTGGAGCACATTAATCAATAATCTGTAGTGTTTTACTAGTCATCATTGTTAATGCTAGCACCGAAAATACATAATTAATTGCCTGTCATACATCAAGGTTATTAATTGGAATGTGGTGAACCAGTATCAAGTACATGTTGAAACAATTTTTTTTTAACTGTCCGCAACATTAAAAAGAAATTCCCCAATAAAAAAAACTTAAGACTATGGTCCTATTGAATTAATCTTGTGTGCACAGTGCATGAGGAGGTAACATGTTAAACCTTTTAGAGGAAAACTTCAGAAGGGGGAAACACCTATAACTGAAGTAAATGGAATCTTCTCTCTGTGTAAGAGAGTGTGTGTGTTTTTCCTTCCTTACTTACTTACACTAAATTCAGTGAAATGCTGCTTTGCAGTATTACAATTCAACGTTTCTCAACATCTCAAGATTACAATGCCACGGAACTCTTTTACAGGGGAGCTAAATCAGGCATGCCTGCCAGGTGGCTCAGCATTGATGAGCACAAAGCACATTCACATTTTAATAAAGTACTTATTTCTTCACAAGCATAATGTAATGCAGTTGGAAACAGCAAGTATGTTATGCTGCAGCTCTATTCTCTTTGTAATAGAAAAAATTGGCCTTTAATCCTGCACGTTAGATAGGGACTATGGTCTGATTCAGAATAAACAGTTTTGCTGAATTATGTGAACATTAGTATAGTTTTGTCAAAATAATGGCAGATTAAAGAGCGCCGGCAGTAATTATGATACAAGTTTGTTTACACATTTTGCATAGTTTATTTTAATTGGTAATTTACAAGTGTAATAGCTTATGTATTGTTATAAGTTGATATTTCCAATTTTCTGGATTTTTGATGTAATTATTTCCAAGCAATACTTAAAAAACAGACTCGTGAATAAAGTACAATTTTGTTTATTCAGATGTCACCCAATTTTCCATTTACGTGTGAATGGTTCCATAGGCATCTTTTACTCCAATGTTTTTGTAATTTAAATGTACTTGAAAGAAGTTGTGTTTGTTAAGTAGTCAAAGGCATAATGTGTATTGTGCGATGCACAAATATAATGCTTGGTTTCTTTCCCCCTCCCCGCTACATTTACCAAAAATCATTTTGATAAAGATTTCTCTTATGGTGTTGACTTTTACCCGCAAATATTGAACTTCTGGAAACTTGCTCCGTGATTATTGAAAAACGTTTTCGGTTTTGTATCAGTTATCGGATGTGTTTAAGAAATGTATCTGTAATTGGATTGATATCTGTTTTTATCCATAGTGGTGGCCCTAGACTTTGCAGGACCCTTTTACGGAGGCATAATGTTTTGAAAAGGTTACTAACTGGATTATTGGGGGGGGGGGGGGGGGGGGGGGGGGGGGGGTGTTAAGGAGTATGGAAACGACTCCACCAGGCTCTCCCGTGGAAAATTTGAAAAATAAACTCTTTCAAAAGTCATTTTTAAGCAAATTTTAATGATGATTTTGCTCATTTACCTTAAAAAATTTTGAAATTCTTTCCTAATAGATTTTCCTCCAATTAGTTTTATGAATTCTTATCATATCATGGCACTAAGGAGGCAATATAATATTTGAAATTTTTTCTAATGCGACATTATGAATTTAAATTGGTATTGATCAGTGCTTTAAATGATATATGCTAATGTCATTTTAATTTTTCTGTTCTCATTAATGTATCAATGTTGAACAGAACAATATAAAAACAAGGGAATTAAAAATGAAATGGGCCGGCACTGGGCCCCAATAGTCGCGCCCTGGGCGATTGCCTGGCCCTGTAGCTGCCCTTGTTTATCCGTGTCGCCCATCACTCCGTGTTCAATGTCCAGCATATCGTTTAGTCATAATCAGACTAGAATAATAATTATTCAATAGAATTGTTAACTTATTGCCGAATTTGTGTTCCATTATGAAAGCATAGGTATTTTGCCAAAGGTTTTGTCGTAATTGTGAATTACGGAGAACTTATTACAAATGGGAACAGAATATAAGTTTTTTTGTGCACTCAATGTTAAAAATTTTTTAATCATTACACTGTTATTTTCTGCAGTACTTACTGCCTTGTTGGTTTAGAATTTAATTGACTACATATACATTTGTAATGATTTGTAGCTCTAGTAAGATTGGATTTTCAGACAAGTTTCTCCACTAAATTTGTGTCAATTCAATTTTTGGTATTGCTATAGAACATTTGGAGTTCATGTTAAGCTGGAAATTATTCTTGTATCATTTAGTTCCTCTTCACGCTGTTTAATTTAAGGCCATATAGTAACTTAAATGTTGTTCGCATATGTAGGTTTTTTGAATCAAAATTTATTCCAGTCTTTTACAGGTTGAAAGGTTAGATTCCTTGTAAAATTTTAAATCCTTCCTCACTGCATATTCTTCACTTGATAATTTTATTGATTGTTGGTGCTGGTTCATCCTATTCCTATTCTAATCAATGTTATACTATTATAAATTTGGTACAGACAGCAAAATGGTTGAAAAGATTGTGATAATTAGTAACTTTTATATTTCACACGTCTGTTTTTATAATATCCCTTCTGTACTGTACCAGGCATCTTGAGATGAGTGTAAAAACTAACTGTATTTAGTTACAGTTTTAGTCCTAGTACGGCAAGTAGTCATCGAAATGAACGGTGCAGCGTGAGACAATGCACAACTGTTTTGTTAGTGAAATTATTGTGGAAATTTCACATAGGTTTTCACGGTCATAGTTTTCCATAACATCTATAACTTTAAATATCTATGTATATGTTTTGAGTGTTTAATGTAGTCCTTCTGCCAAGTCACTTTCATTACTTCCCTTGTAATGTTACTTGCTTGTAAATAAATTTTACTTTTTTATTTTATTTTACAGCAGTTATTTAATTTTTAACTTGTATAAACCACAGCCATTACTGCTCATGTTTTTATAATGCCAGGATATTTAATATGGTTTTTATGTAAGGTGGTCTCATCTTAAAAAAGTTTGCATTCTCAAGTCGGTTCAGTTTTAGGGGAACATATTTGATTGCCATTTCTGGATCTTATCTGCAAATGAAGTACATGAAACTATGTATATCAGATGTGGGAAATGGTCATTAGTGTACTTTTCAGTGAAGTACCAAAAATTATGTGTTTTAACATAATTTTGTTTGTACGTGGGTTGATTGACTTGTGATTTAGTTAGTAAATTACTAAACAATTTAACATGTAAGTTTTTGATGTGGCATTATATCCTGTGTATAAGTGTGTATGTGGTAATTTTTTTTTTAAACAATGTTACATTGTTGGGGAAATCTTTCAGTAGAATGTGTTTGCTCAAAAATAATTGATCATCTTTTAATTGTGTCATGTTTTATAGGGTAAATGCATTTTGATTGTGTGTGATGAACTTGGACGTGAACATAGTGCTGGACATTTTTGCAGAATTTTTCATTTGCTATTGACAAATGATAACTTATCACCAAAAAAAAGTAAATTGTTTGAAAATGTATTTAATTGTAGTACTTTAACGTACATTATAATTTTGTGGTGCTACAGACAGTTCAAATTGTGTTGTTTTCAGTTTTTTTTAATTTTTTTTTAATCATGTGCGGAAGGCTTTTCCTTCATCTGTTGTAGTGCCACTTTGTCTTTGTGACTGTCTACTTATTTTACTTCAGTCCTTTTCCATTCTTGGCTTCAATTTCTTTGTATCCTTTCTTCGTTTCATTTTCCAATTTAGTGGGGGGAAAAAAACATAAGAATTAAAATTTATGTCTTGTACATTAACTAAACTCTTAGTAACTACTAAAATAATGTATTTGTATTTGAGAATAAGATTGGATTTCTCAAGTAGATCAATCGGTTAAGCTTGTTTCTTCAGAAGCCATCTTGTCCCAGATGTTTTATCAGCTGTGTCCTGTTGCTGAAAGTGTGGTGGAACTGACTGCTGTATTTCATTTGGTTCCTTTCAAGGTCACAACTTTTGACAACCTCGAAAATGTTTGGTTGTAAAATCTTAGTTGTATAAAGTGTCACTGTTTTTAGTTTTCCCAGTAGAGAAGGGGCTTGTGATGTGTAGCTCTGTAACTTGTATAATATATTTTTAATAATGTATACAATGTGCAGTCTGTCAGAAAAACAGGCTTTATGTTGTGCTGTATTTACTCTAAGGTTTTATTTAATTTAGCTGTTTGCATGTACGTCTGTTAGTGTGTTATTACAGTAACTCATTATTTTTTTTTTTTTATCAAGATCCAACCAACAAACATGATGATATTGTAGCTCATTTGTCATGACTTTCTCACTTAATACTGTTTTGCTTTTAATGTTTATTCATTCTTTTTCACCCTTGAAATAAAACGTGATTAACCAAGTAAGATCACAATGATAAAATATTCCTATTACACAAAGCATAAGCTAAAAATTAATTAAATTTTAACCATTCTAATTGGGAATTCTACTAACAGAACCCTGCTCCATTACTTAAAATAGGTGAAAATAAAATGCATTCTTGAAAATTAAAGTACCATAAAATGGGGCTAAATTGCTCCACTTTTTTCCCATTTTTTACACTCTCATCATGAAATATTAAATGTTACTTTGTATAAAGTCACACAATTTTTTATGATATACTTAAAGGTTAGGATAACAAGTACACATACCAAAAAATGCTGTATTTACCATTGACAAGCCAAAAAAAATTGTCAAAAAGTGGGGCAAAATCAAACATAGGAGTGGCAACTTTGCCCCAGTCTGTTAAAGTTATGCTAAATGCTAAAGAAAATTAAGTGGAGCAAAGTTGGTGGCTTATATTAAGTATCAGTAAATAATATAAATATGTATATGCTAATGTACATCTGCATATTTTATGCTCCTGTGACGACATTATTGATCAATTTCATCAACTTTACAAAATAAACATTTTTTTTAGAAACTGATTTCTACTTGCAAGGAAACTAAACAGTTTTTGAAATTGTGATGAAAACATATCATTCATTATAGTAAGAAACAAGTTTGGGAAGTCTAAAAAAATCCTCGTTTGTTTATTTTATGGGGAGGATTGATGCCGAAAATTATATCCCTGCACTCATAAAAAAGTTCATCTTCTTTTTCAGGCCATCTCCATGCTTTCACAGATCTTTGCATGGCACTAATAGTTGCACCATTAGTATGAATGTTTTTGATCACTCCAGGATAAAGATGGTCATCACAACGGAAGACAACAAATGTTCCTTCCTGTTGATTGATTGGCTTGAAAATGTCATTTGAAACATTTTCACTTTCCGGATCATCTTCATCTTGTCGTTTCAGCAATTGTTCCTGTCTGTATGCTTCCCAACCTTCATCCTCTGAAGAATCAAGACACTGATAGTGGGAACTATCAAGTAGCTCACGTCTTCGTTTGCAGTTCTTATTAGTCTGGGATTTGTTGGACGGTCCACACAAAAGAGACTTCACTTCAGCACCACTCGGTACTTTCACTGGAAGTTTAGAAGTCTCATCATAACCTTCTGCGTGGGAAACACTTTGACCTGCAGGAACACAGATTTTTTTCCTTCTCTTGGGAATCTGCTTGGATTCAATTGTTCTAGCACTCTCAGGCACATGCAAGAAGGCCTCACTCACTGCTTCCTGGTGGACGTCCTTTCTTTCTATGCGCTCTAGCAGTGGTTCGACATCACATGGAACAATTCCACACTTTTTAAAACCACTTTGTAAGTTTTTCTTTTAGTTGGGTTCCAAAATTTCGAGGGCATTTTTCAACAAGCCTGGAAACTGTTGTTTGGGAAGAACTCCACTTTGCATGCCTTCAGGTATCATTTTCCACTTCATCAACACTTTACACCGTGCTACTTTCATAGGGTGAAAGAAAGCAACATCTAACAGCTGTGTCAAATGGGTGCTGTTCGCTGGAAGACAGACAAAATGAATATCATCTTCTCTGCACTTTTGGAAAACAGTAACATCCATGTGAGTGGATAAGTTGTCAGCTATAATTACTTTTTATCCTGGAAGTCTCTTCAGTCTTGGTAGTAAAGTGGTTTGGAACCAATCATTATATGTACGTAATTGAATCAAACCATCCAGATTTGGTATGATGGTACCTACAACCTTTTGGTCCTCCCTCTGTCCATGTAGTCCAAAGTTGTGAAGATTTGTATACCACATACAGTGATAAGATTTCCCCAGCAGCACTTCTGCACATCATTATAGATGTACTAGATTTAGAAAAGTTACATATCTTCTCAGGGTATTTAACCCCACGACGACAGATTACTTTTCGCTGGCCTGGGTCATCTGTCAAGTTTGTCTCATCTAGGTTCCATATATTTTCTGCTGGTACATCTTTCACAACTTCTTTCAAATTACTTATGTAGTCTCTTAGTGCAGTCTAATCAACAGTTTCTCTGCAACGTTTAATATTTGCAGCGAAATGCTCACTCAGTTTAAGCTGGCGATGTAGAAATGACTTTATCCAATTTAAAATTATTACGAATGTATCTCAATTTAAATGCACCAATTTGTACATGGACATGTAAACCACAAGAATATATCATCTTAATACGTGGTAACATGTCCAGTTAGAGATGATAATGTTTTCAAGAATACTAATGCTCTGCCATGCTCTGCGGTTTGATCTGTTACTCTTTCCTTTTACATATTAAAGGGATTGCTAAAATTGTTCATCCACTTAGACGTGGGACTTTAGACGGCAGCATAGAGTTTCTTCTCGTGTCAGTGAATGCCTTGGCCTGCACTTAGTCTGTGTGTTGTACTGGGTAAGACGGGAAGGGAAGAGATTGTGCTTTCACCACGTGTACATGACACACACACTTGAGGCCAGCATCAGGAGTCACACAAAGGAGTTTAAAAAGACAAGACGTTCCTGTATTTCTCCCAAACTTGCAGAGTTATTTTCTCTCTCTTTCCATCTTGCCATGTGAGTCTGTAGTGTTTTTATCTGCATTTTTATGATCTTGGCATCAAGTTGTATGGTACTTGCACTGCATCTATCATAAAATTGAAAGTCTAAACTGTAAATCCTGAAAAAGTAAAAATTATTTAAATCATAAGCACAGGAATAATGTGTGGAAGTATGCTTTATTTTTAAGGTATTTAGTACAAAGTTCCAAATTTTTTCAAGGTAACAACCCCTTCTCAGTATGTCAACCTGCACAATTAGGCATAAATGTTTTTATATCATCACATTCCACCACTGGCTTTAATGGGCGTTTCATTCAGGAACACTTTCAAAAATATTTACAAAATGCCCAGGTATTAAATAAGAGCATTGCATAAGAAAGGGTTGGAAGTAATAGTGTTTCACTGAAAAAATTGTGAAAGCATTTGCCAAGAGCATATCAGGATCCAATTGCAGTTTCACAAATATTCACGTTTATTGTTCAAAACTTTGATGTTTTAAGTATGGAATGTCTTTAGTTGCTCTTTGGCAAACTATCAAAATTGGACCTGGTGATATAATGCGAAGGTATGACAAGCCAGCACATTTTATTTAGATTTAGATTTTATTTCTGATTAAGTTTCAGTCTTCTGTAGCATGTAACTTTCTCTCCAAGTTTATTGTGTTTACAGTTTATGTACCACGATAGCCGTAACTACTTATGATGTGTTTCTTTACCCATATTAATCCATATATGTGGTGTTAAAAGCCCTTGGTGATTAATGAGTTGTTGAAAGTTTCTCCAAACTAGACAGATATGTTGGGATTGTATTCCTGTACTTTTAAAATAATAATTTTAATACTTTTTTCTTCTTTTTTTAGATGTTTTTGAATGCATTTTTGTTTGTTGAAATAATTTGTGAGCATCATTTTGAATTCACAAGCTCCTGGTAATGTATACATTTTCTATGGTTTTACTACCTTCATTTTCGAGGTCTGGTTCTCACGGTTTTGCAGCTACATTATTGTGTCTATATTTTTTGTTTATTTTTTATGTAATTTGCATAGTTACTATGAAGATATTAGCTGTCTGTGTAAAATTATTTTTAAACTGTGTTTTTTTGGTAGCTAAGCAAGACTCCTTTTGTAGTATGTACATACTGTGTATTTGTGAATAACAGTGCAAAAGTGCGTGGTATGTGCTTCCTTGTCTGAAGCTGAAGAAACTCTGGAACTCTTGTTGTGACCAAATGCCGAGCCGAAAATAGTGTGTCTTATTCTAGCGGCGGCTGATCGCTTGTGGAAAGTTATACTAGTTTGGAGGAGGATTTTTTGTTGTATTTGCTCAGTTTTATTTATGACAGGTAAAATCGTGGGATTGAAATGCAGTGGAAATATTTACTGCTTTTTTTAATATTGATAAAAATGAGTGTAATATTTTTTAATTTTGCCTGATCTGTAGAGCATTTTGTAAACAGATGAGAAGGTGCAGAAGTCTTCTAATATATATAATATATACATTTAAGTGAACTCTTTTTATTGTGTGAATGAGTGTTATTTCTTTCTGTTCGTTTTGTTTTATATAGTTGTGAATTTTGATCCAATTAATAATCAATTTGAAAAACTTAAAAAAATTTTGCAAGTATTTGCAATTTGCATTGAGTAATATTTTCAAAAATTAAGCTTTATCTTTAATTTTATATTATATGGCTAGTACAGCAAAAAAAAAATTCTGTGCTTGTCATTCAAAGTTTGTCCCTTAGCTTTATATTGGTAATTGTTATAATTGTCCTATCTAACATTTTTCTGCATTAAAGGAATACTTTTTTTTTGTGCAGTTCCACAATTTTTCTCGAAAAGAAAGTTCATAAATTTACTTTTCATATTTTGAACATTTTCTGCTTATAAATCGTAAAATTACTATATCCATAATATTTTCAGCCATTTATTGTCTGGTCCAAATTTTCTCAGCAGATATTTACTAAGTATTATGTAATGGCTGTAAAAAAATCGCACATGTGTTTATTATTTCAATCACTTTCACAACTTAGATTACAACTTGAAAATAACATTTAGTGAATATCTGAGAAAATAATTGGGACCCTACAATAAATGTAAAAGAGAGAATATATTGGAATAGATTTAATGGAAAATCCCATAATTAATAGTAATGACAAGAAAGTTATAAAACAACTTGGCATGTGAGATAGTTTTAACCCAGCAAAGCAAGGTTTTTGTAGAAACAGACTAAACGTTTTTCACAAAAATTTCTTAAAAACTTCATTTTATAAAAAAAATCTTAGTGTCCATTATTAATTTTTGGGGGTCTTTGCTTATATGTACTAGTTTTTTGGTTAAAATTTAAATTGAATACAAATATCAAAATACTCTCAGATACAAACCTGGAATTTGAATAGCATGAATGGGAAAAAAATTACCAAAATATTTTTTATGATAGCTTAAAAGTCGTGGTCTAATAAATACTTGTACAAGTTTTTGTACTACTTCAATAGTGGTTTCATATTAATTATGATAAATACTAAATCACAATTACAAAAGAAATAAGTTTTTTTTTTTTTTTTTGAGTGGTTACAAAATGTTTGTTTTTCCTTTGTTTTCAACTTATCAAAATAATTGCATTCCATCCTGTCATCTGAACTTTTAGCTTTTCTGGTGTTCACTGTTGTACATGTCGAAATTAAGTTTGGTGAGTTATATTTGGCCAATCAATATACTGAAAATGGCCATGTACACGCTTAAATTGTTCGACAATAATTGTCAACCTCAATGTTTATTAGAACAAAATGTGATCTGCATCAGCTAACTACACTTAGGCTACAATAAATATTCGTTATTTTAAGTTGTAAGCATGTTCAGGACAACGCTGATGCTGGATTAGCAATTCTTGCCAGATTATCGAATATCTATGTAGCTATAACTAGACATAATATTTTATGGTTTTATTCTTATAAGTTCTGTTTTGTAATACTTATTCCAACAAAATAGTGTTATGTTTATATGCTGCTTTTTAACGATGAAATTAATTGGCAAGCATTTGTAGTTTAAAATTGAGTCAACAAGAGATATACTATCAACGAAAATAAATCATTTGTCTGGTCCATTGCATTTGGGTACAAATTATGTCCAGAAATAATGACATTCCTTAAATTTAAAATGTAAATTTTTTTTTTTTATTTGAACTAAATTTTGGTTTATTGCTACTTAATTCCATGATACTACTTACATTTCGCTGCTGTATGGTGTGTTAACTTACATTTCGGTGTTATGCTGTGTATTGCCTATTTTTCGGTTTTATTGCAATCCACGGTATAATTTGGCTCTAGTTATAACAAGAATACCAAATTTTAAAATGTGATGTTTAACCCGTTGGAAAACAGGAAACACTGTATTAAAATGACAACAGACAATAATGATAATCTCCAAGTGAACTTAAAAATGCAGCAGCGCATAAACGCGACGTAGGAGGCAAGATACAACAGCCGGAATAGCACGAGAAAACACCTTAATGCAAACAGCTTGAGTGTTGCCGGATGGCTGAATTAAATACCTTTCGCTGTACTTGAAATCCACTCACATGCAAGTAATAAAATATACTTTTTATAACTAAAATTTATAATATTTGCACAGGCACTATTTCAATGTATTAACACTAAATTTTAAGAATTCGTGGCAAGTGTTGCATCTACTATATTTATCTTCCCATCACAGATGTCCTGTTGGAAACTAATATCCACATGTCTATCTAGTTCAGCAAGCTTCGGCAAATTTTAGCAAGTCAAAAGAAAATATGTCGTAACAATGCTGCAATGACAGATTTGGCAAACTGTAATGGCCCGGCAAACTTATCATTCGCAGAGATGACCGATACGTTAATGGTGTACGGGTGGGTGAAAATTATTGCAGCAGGAGCAGTGCGCATTTACCAAGGGCAATTTCACAACAGACTTGTTGCGACTCGTCCAGCAACTGCCTGTAACTGGGAGTGTCATGCCACGGAGGGCAATTTACTCCAAACTGCACATGGCTGACTCTAAAACGTCTGAGCCCGGTTCGTTGCCTGCTTTCCGCAGAGTGTTTGAATGCCTCTGCGCTGCGATCGCTCGTTCTCTCAGCTAGTGGAGTTCCCTGAAGTCAGCCAAATTCAAATTTGCGTGCGCACGACAAGCACAGCTTCTTCAGACTTTCATAACTATAGGTAAATAACAGAAAATGGTGTTGAAAATAAATGGCTTCAAAGAAAATGGGTATCGCTTTCTTTGTATACTTCCCTAATCACTGAGAGGCAGGTGCCTCTATTTCTTCCCTGACTGTAGAGGAAACAGGCAACCCACAACTTTTATCTGCTTATCGGGATGCCTAGAGTGCTGTTGCGGTCCAGTTCCATTTCCCGGACAGACAAAGCATGTGCCGGCAGCATAGTGAAGTATTCACTCGAGGCGCCTTGCATTCCAAAGCCATGTGACTATGGACATGGCAATCAGAGTATCTTACACTAGGCTCCAGGCTTTTCGCACACGCAGTCCACCCCACTACCAGCCACGAGCTGTGAGAGTGCCAGCACCGGCCCACGTACACTAGGTCTACCGATGGAGACGTGATCCTATTCGTGTGAATTCTCACCTGCAACAACCTCGGGCGGGAATGAGTCAGCCTGCAAGGTCTGGTGTGCTGCAGAACTGGCAGCAGTTTGACTGCATGGTGGAAATTAAACAGGGAAATAATCACGATCATACTTGAGGGATCCGCTTAACTAGGCGCACATACAGTGTGCAGAGCTTCAGAGGAAACCTCACGATTTGAAAGCTGCTCAAAATATCCTAGTAGTGTCGGTTTACTAAAAACATTTAAGAATAAACTAAGGACAGTTTCCGTATTTAGTTTTTAAAAATTATTTCCAGAAGAGCGAAAATGGCTTGAACGCGTGTTTTCAGAATAATGTTTAGACATGAAACGCCCAGTCAAGATTCTTGAAAGCACCCAAGGGCCTTGCATTACACCTTTATATTAATTTTTCCACAACCTAATGTTATGGTGTTATCGCTCAAATTTCATAGTTACCATATTCACAAGATGAAGACTCGTGCCGATTCAGAGCCTTGCACTTAGAGACGATACCGTGCTAGAAGCACCACCGCACTTATCATCCTGCCTCACTAACACAGATATACCCATGACTAGGCAGGCCCCTTAATAACAAGCCTGACAGTCGTAGCAGTGGGTCGGTGGATTTTTTTTGGGTTGCTCCTTTTTGCCCCCACTCATTCCTTTCCTCAAAGCTGCTCCTCCATCATCATCATCATCATCATCAATCATTCATCATCAATCATCATCATTATCATGTTATCTCATCATCATCATGTTATCTCATATGCATCTGCGAAGGGAACCGAGGTTGCTTTATCAGCAATCCTAGGATTGGATATGAGATTTTAACTAGGTATTTGGTTTTTTATAAACAGAACACAATTTTGTGTTTCCACTTTTCTCAAATGCACTGTGGACTTGCATTCATGCCATTAGACTAGAGTAATGGACTTATGCTTGTTTATATATTTTATACCCTATTTATGCATATGCATCTGTTTAACTTGGATAAAAATACCTCTATGATTAGCATATCCATATAAATTTTAAGCATGTGCATATTTACAAAAAATTAACGTATGCTTAGTTTACATAATAGGTTTTATGCCAATGCATATTCTATATTGTTATAGCTTATATTTTTATTCGTATAGGTTTATTTTGCAATACGACAGATTTTTTCTCCGTGTGCTCCTGGTTATTCTTGGTAAGACTCCTTTTAGTTTTTTTCGTGTGCTCCTGGTTATTCCTTACATAATGAATTATAAATGTTTGATACTTGAATTATTAAGCTAAGTTTATTCAGATATTTATTTTTTTAGCTTGGAAACTTTCAGAGCTATTTAATGATGCATCATCTGTTGGTGAAAAGCAGACCAACTTGGAGCATGAGTTTTTAAAAAAATAAAAAAATAATTGACTCGCTGAATAAATTTCCCAATGCTCGCATACAAAAAAAAATGATGTAGTTAAAAAATATTTTAGTCTCTACTCAACCATTATGGAATATGTGCTGTGAAGGAAATCAAACGTATATCTCTATCTGGTCACCATTGTACCTACTATGGCAAGTATTTTGATAAAAGCTATAATGCTTGTAGACATGAGAAGAATGATTGTGTTCAAAGCTCATTCTGCAAAATGCTAAGTATTGACAAGTGTAGTAGGTGGTTTTCACAAAAAAAGATTTTAAAAAGACACCACGAGACGTACAGCTAAGCTCACACACAAGATAGAGGACAAAGATGGGTCAATATGCTAAAGAAGATTATGTTCAGTGAACATGATTTTACAAGTAATGAGAATATGTCAATATGTTTCCTGGTCTGGACAAGGGAATGTTAATGATTAAGGAAAAGACAAGATGATAAAAGTAGCATCTCCAGAAAAAGTGAGAATAAACCTAAGCCTTCTTCTAGTATACTTTTAATATGAGGGAGTAATAGCAGCAGATCTCTGGAATAAATTGTTGGACACTTAGCAAGGATGCTTGATGAAAATGAGTGAATTTGAAAACAATGATGTAATGATGACGATTGTAACTATGGTGATGGTGATAAATATTGTTTTTATAACGATTTTACAAATATTAACAGTAAATGTTTGAAGAATATAGTGGCATCAGACGAAATCTGTTTACCAATGGTGATCCGTTAAACGGTTTAAGTTGATGCGTTGCAGCACCATCTAGGGACGAGTTAAAGCAAAATGGATATCGCGAAAATATTTTCTCCATGTTCAAATATCTATGTCGGTATACCAATTTAAGTCCCATGAAGCTTTGTATTCATCATGTGACAAAATTACACAAGATACGTTTATATTGAAGTATATTTCCAATGAAACACCAAACCGACAAAGGCATAAAGACAGATGGTCATACTCCTGTCAACAGAGTATGTACAAATAAGTATTATGTGCCCAGATTTATAGTATAAAGTGGAAAAAATGATATTCAAGTTTGCCAGAAAAAGTTTTTTAGCATCCAAGGGATGTAAAAACATGGGTACAGCTGGTCAGTAGGTATAATGTACTTACCAATGAGAGCCTAAAGAAACAAGAGGTGGGGACCTGCACAGAAATAAGTATTCTGGCAAACGTAACTCGGTGAAAATATTTATTGAAGCCCTTGAACATCTTGAATCACACTACTGCCGAGAAAAGGGATGTGATAGACAGTACCTATCAAGCAACTTGTTGATCGAGAAACTTTGGTTAGCATACAAAGCTAATGTTTCACAAAAACTTGTATGTAATATAGTATGAGTACTTTAGAAGTATTTTCAACAATGAGTATAATGTAAGCTATAAAACTCCAGTAACCAACGAATGCTCTGCATGCTTTCAATTAAAGCGTAAAGTTACAAATTCTGTAAAAAAACGTAAAATCGAACTGATGACAAGGTTAAGTGTTCACAAGTTAAGAGTAAGTACTTTCTATGAAAGTCTTAGAAACACTATGGATGGTGTCAAAAAGTTATCTTGACTGTCAGAAGAAACTCCCAATACTGAAGTTACCAGATCAAAGTAACTACTGTTCTCTCCAACTTCACCAATATAATTTGTGAAGGTTCTTCTAAGGATCCACAGACCAAACAAAACACTCATCTACACGTGGTCCGAACCTGACTATTATAGAGAATCAAATCAAATTGTGTCAGCTTTGCATCACCATCTATTAAATGTGTCTTTAGAAGACACTCAGGCAATTGAATTGTAAGCTGAAAGAGCCGCAAGACAAAATAAGAATTCCATATTGAGTGGAATGTTGCCCAAAAACCTTAAGATCTACCAAGCAATGTGAACAAAGTTAATGTATACTTTCCAGTCACTGGACACTCCTTCCTTTCTTCCGATAGACTTTTTGGCTGCTTGGAAAAACAGTTAAAAAAAAATGGAGACAATTACAAGTCCTTCCCAGTACATATAGGCTTTTGAAGAAGTTGGAACAGTCTTCCAAATAGGAAAGAACTTTTTATGTTTGACTAGAAGTCAAGCTGTGCAGAAACTCTTAAACAAACAAAGTCTTGGCATTTTCTTTTTTCAAAATGTAAATGTATTGTAATCTCAAGAAGCAAGAACGAGAATGCACTTGTGCATGGTGAGATGTTCTATAAAAGTGATCTAGGAACACCACTACATGTTAACAATCCCCGGCGATCTGTCTCAGACATGCAGCCGACGGAATTACCTGGGAATCCCAGTTAACAAAATAAACTCAGTGATATTCACAATCAGCTGAACAAACACTAGGGTGAAGATTGGGTTGTAAAAGAAGAATTGTAGTATTTTAGAAACAATTTATTAAGAGGAAGGGAAAATTATACTGACTGTGAAGAAAATGATGAATTAATGGAAGAGATAAATGTTAGAGTGTAAAGTGAAGCTGTTTTAAGTAGTACATCTAATACATTCCAGTTAATGAAAATTATAAACACTTTTTCTAGAGACAATTTACCTTCTTTTTATCACTATACATTTAATATTTGTACAAAAAAAATATTTTTAATGTATTGAACAATTTTAAATTGGTTTAGATGTGTGTAAACTTAAACTGTTCAATAAAATATTTATACTACTTTATTTTGTGCTATCTTTGTTATTTCCTGTATGTAACTTGTTTTTCTTTCGAGTTTCAAAATTGTCTAATTACATTCACAGTTTCAAAACTTGCTATTTATTTGCAAACTAAAACTGATTGTAGCTCATTTATATCCAGCGATAATGGTCAGTAACTTGTTTTTTATTATTCCTTATGCACTTAGAGACTAAATAAAGTTAAAACATCAAAGAGAAATAATGAAGATTCTAAATTACAGGTTTGTGTCATTTTTCTCAAAAGTGCACCAAGTACAACTAGCCCTGTTTGGAAATTGACAACTCATCTATAGATGTGTTTGCTATTATAGTATAATTATAATGTGTTTAGTGCGAATGTTTGAGTGTAGATTTGAATTCATGTGTGTTTACTGGTCCTATGTAAGTGTAAATTTCACCAAGTACGAACACTGATGGACTCATCCGACTAACAGCAGTGGACAATTGAATGTCTGAATGTAAGCAAATGAAAGGTTATCAGTTTTTAGTTTAATTTAATAAAAGACGGAGCAAGCATATTTGCAGGGTTATGCACTTTGGTTACAAATCTCGAAATAAAAAGAATCAAGCATCTACTAAATAATAAATGTAGTATTACATGACCTTGGTTAACAATAGTAATAATTTTACAATCTAATATATTTAATGCTGCTTGTAATCGACTTTATTATTAAAAACTAACAATAATGTACTGGAAAATTTTTGCAACAAAATACTCTAATAAATAATATTTATTATGTATAATCAGAGCCATTTGCCCACTAATCCTGACGTTGGCCAGTTTTATGCAGAGTCGTGGCAGACATCTGTCGGTAGCGTCGTCGTTTGATGATGGTGTCCAGTGCCAGCTCTCTCGGGAAGAGCTACCTTCCACAGGGAGGAGAGTACTAGATTAGTACCGCGGGACATCACTCGCGTTGGAGAACAATGATATGCAGCCTAGCCTGAACACCTCGCTGACCCAATGTTGCGGACCCGCGGGTACGCCTCTATCCAGGCTAGACACTCACTGGGACAGGATAACGACTGGGGAAAACAGAACTTACATGTCAGGTAGAAGTCACATAAATTTTCAACATTAGTCCAAACATAAACATAAAAAATAATAAGTTGAGAAAAACTGGTGAAATACTGAAAACCGATTTTAATATTTATGATGTGTATGCAATCAGACTAGGGATGTCAAAATCTTTTCAACACATCTATATGATACAACGCTTGAATTACATTGATACCGTAAGATAAAGGCCTGAAAACATCGTTATTTCGGATAGATTGGTTTGTTATAATATAGATTTTCTTACCCATGCTATACTAAAAATAAAATAATTATTTAATATAGTATGATGTATTGAGTTCTAGATACATCAAAGCTAATACAAAGGAATTACCTAACAAAAGTTTAGCTTTTTCTAGCAAAAGTAAATACTACTTATTTTTTTTCTTTTATTTATTTTTTAATAATACCTTCTCTATATGTTTCAATAGTTTATTTCATTTTTATATTTTTAAGAAATTTTTATGGAAACTTTGGCAGTTTGGGTGGAGAAAGGGAAATCTGGGTTTGCATTAAATATTTATTATTTTGATTCTGAAAGAGTATTTCGCAGCGTCACTGGCTTGTCAAGAATACATGAGGAAGGATGTGCGAAAAATCTGAGAATTTTTAAAATACTGTCCAGTTCCAAAACTGTGACTTTTAACTAAGTATAATACTGGCTACTTGAAGTTATTGTATCACATACATACCATCAACTTCTTCCTTAATGAGGGTTTACTTAAATTTGAAGACAGTAGGTATATGTTCTCTTAAAGGATCCAAAAATTATTAAGTATGTTCACATAGCAAAGTATAAAAACTGCCAACAACTTTATAAACAGCAAAAAAAAAAAAAAAAAAAACACAAGCAAAATCTTCCTAACAGTATAAAAAATTTCTCTAACTGAGAAACACTTAGTTGGCAATTCAAGGAATGATAATATTTAGTAAAGTAGTTAATGTCAAATTAAAGCTTCTTTTAAAGTTCAATTTAAATCACTAGGCTTTTTGTCTGAATAATTTATTCTAAAACACTATCTAACCAATTTCAGGAAATGTTGGAGGCAGTAAAAAGTTTTTATTGGATTGTGAAATCAGTTGTTGTCTAAAGTTAGGTGAATCTTTTAATATGCCCTGAACAGTGATGTACCTTTAAACACAAAAAAAAATAATTAAATTGCTTAGTTTAGCCTCAATTTATTACTTTTATAAGTATTTCATACATTAGGATAAATAACACCCAATAGAGTTGTGGCATCACACATTTTAATTTATGCCCTTCAACATTTCTCAGCCTCTTGATCTACGGTGTCCTGGCGAAACATTTCTACGTCAGCCTGGCTGTCTGCATGGATAACCTTGCCTTTTGTCGGCTGAAACATCAAACACACAAAGTTGGTTGTAACAGCAGCCCGGGGTGCTCAAAAAAAAATTTCATTAATTTGATTTAAATTTTAACCAAAATACTAAAGGAACATTTGCTATGGAATACATTATTTTTGTCAAGCAGGGTTATGAATAATTACTAGAGACAAAATTTTATGATTTTATTTTTACTCTAATTTCATTTTTAAAACAGAAGATTTCAGTGCTATTGTTTTTATTTTATAAAAGCTGTTTTGTAATACTTACTCCACCAAAACAGTGGGAAAATTTATATGCTACATATTCACGATAAAATAATTTGTAATAAATTGGTCTAAAACAGATACATGCAGAACAATAAAAATAATTGAGCGAGCATTGTGGTTTAAGGGTGTATGACCCGTTCCAGGTCATGATTTTAGATTTATATTAATCACTGATCAACTTTTAGACATTTTCAATCGTTTAACTTTCATTAAATGAAAAATATATATATAGTTGCATACTTTTTGCATAATTAGCTGCCAAAGTTACATTTTTAACCTTTTTGGGTTGTACAAATAACGAGAATTTAATTTATTGCAGAACTGAAACTTTTTAGGATTAACTGCAATGCCACTGGCTACTTCAAGAAATGGTTTGCATTTCTATCACAAAAACTCATTTCATGTTTCTTGGCTGTCAAGATCATACAAATTTTGAGAATTTTGAAATGTCAGGTAAAATTAATTAATATTTTCTGAAAGAAATGCAAACCATTTCTTGAAGTAGCCAGTGGCATAGCAGTTAATCCTAAAAAGTTTCAGTTCTGCAATAAATTAAATTCTCCTTATTTGTACAACCCAAAAAGGTTAAAAATGTAACTTTGGCAGCTAATTATGCAAAAAGTATGCAACTATATCTATTTTTCATTTCATGAAAGTTAAACGATTGAAAATGTCTAAAAGTTGATCAGTGATTAATATAAATCTAAAATCATGACCTGGAACGGGACATACGCCCTTAAAAGCTATTATCTATTAAATAAGAGATGTACAATAAAAAAAAATTAATTTAATATTTCTGATCTATGCACTTTGGTACAATTTTTTTTGTTAGGAAATGACTTTAATTTAATTTCAAGCAATAAAAGATTATTTTTTTATGATTAAAATTCAATTTTGGTTAAATACTACTTAGTTTCATGATATAACTTGCATTTTGGTGCTATAAAGAGTCAATAAACGATCAAATTTTAAACCACATGGTCAGACCCTAAAAGTATAAATTTAAATTTTTTCCATACTTACTAGTTTGATTGAAATTTTTATTTACTTATCTCCTGAATACTTTTTTTTATTTATAAAATATTGACAAAAAATTTCCAGATTACAGAATATTCCCCAGTCTGAAATTTATCCATTATGCTGGGCACTGTATGTATGTTAAATGAACAACTGAACTGTACATACGTTAAATTTAACAATAGCAAGTTACATCAGCCCCATTAATAAATGGAAACCGTGTACATACTAATGCTTATTGTACAACAATGACTTTTAACCACAATGTTGACAGTTACACTAGATGATATGCAACAGAGTCACTATACTTTGAATATTTTTTTGTTTCGAAGTGTAGGTATGTATCTGGAATTGTGCGCTACGCATGTACCTTGGGGTGCATCAACACAAGAGGCAGTTCTGCGGTGAGCTCTCCGCCCAGCGCACCCAGGTACAGTTTTACTTTCACGGCGTACGACACCACAATGCCAAAAGCATCCCGCTGGTCAGGTGATGCCAGCCTGGAAAAATTTAAACTTTTTTTTATTCACCCTCCATCACACAAATCATGCACGTATAAAGGAAATTATAGCATTACAAAATGTCTTAGAAAACGTTTACAACTTTCATTCCACTCATCATTAAAAAAGATTCTGCCAAATAAACAATATCTTGAACATTTTCCTCAACTTAAATTTTGCATAATCGTATCATACAGCATTAATTAAATAGAGCTGTGTATAACCATTTTTATGTATTTAATGTTATAGTGTTACACCACCTTAAAAAATAAAACAAAAAACTTATTACGAAACCTGTGGGTTGACTAGCATTCAGCTGCCTTAGGTACACCATCTGATGGACAAACCCATCCTCGATGCTAGGGACAGACAAGGCTCATGCAGAGGTGCGAAGAGATTCCGAGCGACAGATTCCGACCGGTCGGGAGACGCTGGGGAAACTCACAGAGTGGAAGACGCCAGGTTGGTGCTCTGGTTCTTCAGCTGGCCGTCCAGTGCGATGCCACGTCGGTCCTTGTTGGAGTCCAGGGTCGGCACCAGGTACATGACCTTCTGCAGGGTCGAGCCGGGCTGGATGGGGCAGCCTTCCCTGCAGGGCACAGGCATAACACACCTTGGCGCCCCATGTGCGGATTTACCGTCGAGCCTCGATCATATAAACCATTATTTGGCACTTTATAATAATGAGGTCTGTATTAAACAAACTATTGCAAAATGAGATACGTTAATAGACCCATTTTTTATAATTATTAAAAAAATTACAAATAAAATTATTAATATTTTTCTCAGTTACTACATGAAAAATAAACTCCTAAAAAGGAAGAATGTACTCAAAGAAAACTTGCATATAAAAGGAATTCCTAAGGGCTAATAAACAACAATATACTACTTTTAACAGGGATACACGACAGCAGAATAAACCAAAGTCTTACAAAATTACCAGCAAAAGGACACATACGTAATCAAATTGTACAAATATATACATCCTAAGCTGTTTGACTCATCCTACACTAGACCTAGGTGATGGCATCATTATTACTGTAGTTGAAATTTACTAAACATTCTCTAATTAATGTACATAATTGTTTCCTAAAGGGACATACAACTTTATATTAAATATGTAGTACTCATATTTTGTTCAAAACAAATTGGTTATCATTATAACTCCTATGTAATTTTAGGGACTCTGAAAACACTTTGTATTATTTTTTTTTTGTAACAACAGGGTTTTTTGTTAACGCAATTTCATTGTATTTATTTCAGTTTTACGTCTCATCTACTACAAGTAGAGACAAGATTACCTACATGGTGAATTGCAACAAAACCAAAATAACTTTGAAAAGCATGTCAAAAGACTGCATAACACCTAAATGCAAGTTAATACAGCATCTGGCACCTAAATACAAGTTTTATCATGAAATTAATTAGCATTTAAATCTTAACAAAAAATTAAAAAAAAAAAAAAAAAAACCTTTTAATGGTTGGAATTTCACAGTGACTCGTTTCGTTACAACATGATGCACTTTTTCAATTTAATGATTTCTAAAAAGAATGTCTCCTAACTTTTCAGAACAAATAAAATAAATCTGTTAAGTATTTCTTGCTGTTTAAGAGCAACTCCTATGCTATGTAAGCCCTGCATATTAATTTTGGTTACAAATTTTTTCGTCAGCTATATATGCTATATGACGACCTCCTTTTGACAAAAACGTTATGCAAGAACATTTTGTTTGATTAACTGCTCAATAATATTTAATTCCCGAGAAGTTAATTTTTTTACAATATTAAATTTTAACGTCCACAAGTCACTTCTTTTTTTATTTGAATACTGCTTCATAAAAATCAGAAACTAGCCGTAACAAAAAAAAAACAGTGAGGTGTGTGAGGGAAAGCCTTACCAACAAAAGCACAGCAGAAGAGAGACGGCATAGAAGAAGTGTGTGCACAGTGTATTCCCAAAGACTCGGGCTCAAATCCCAAGTGGCCTTGCAGGGATAGTTTCTTACTACAAGCCATGGTAGGTCTGTGGGAAGCTTCAACTAAGTGAATCAATGGAAGCTCTTTTCAAAATTCTATTTGACTTCGCCAGGAAATTCACTATTTGTTTTGTTTGAAGCTTCGGTTGTGAGGCAAAGTTTCACGTCTGATGTAAAGTTTGTTCTAAAGTTTTCAAACACTGGAAGCCTAAGATTCGATCATTAAAATATTTAGGATTTTTTTTGTGTTGTATGTGTTTTGCTTGAATAAAGTTGGTTAAGCACTCTGTTTGCTTTTATAAATGCTTAATATTAATATTAGGCATAGCTATGCTTAATAATTAATATTATGGTTGTTAATAATGTTTAATGAATGATGTTATACATAGGGATCCAATTGGTTAAAAAATATTAAACAATTATTTTGTTTTATGTCAATCCCGTATTTTATAAAAATAAGTGTAATACAGCTTCCCGAAATAAAACATCCACAACTAAAATCGACTTCCTGAATATTTTAAACATTCAATTTGATATTCACTCCACATAAAAAAAAAAATAGTATTTGCACAGGCCTTGGCATTGAAACAAATATTTCCCAAACATTCCTGACTAGTGTAAAATTACTATTCATCATAATTTATGAAATTGAGGCAGTTTGTCTCAGAAAGCACAGAAGCACGGCAGAAGGAGAGCAGAGGAGAGGAGCCGGGGGAGAAGGGAGAAGCGTGCTCACTGTGTCTCGAGGCTGGCGACGGAACTGCGGTACTGGCCGTTCTGGAACAGGACCACGTCCACGCCCTGTTGCACCATCGCCTTTATCTTCTTCACCACCTTGTTGCTGTTGTTGCGGATGCAGATGTTCACAGCTATCTTCTCCCCGTGGTGGTACACCTGCAACGTGTGCACGCAGCGCGTCAACCTACTGGTGTTGGGCGGCTTGGGTGAGACTGAATTTGTAGTCAGCCCACTAGTGCACTGTGATTTTTACTGACCTTAGAAATCTTGACATTATTAACTTTCTAAGAACCCAGCCAACAATTACATAGCTTTAATTTAATTTAAAACAATACCTAGCACAGATATAGATAAGTTAGTAGGGCTCAATCCCTTTGTTTTTTTTTTTTTTACAATTTTCAAATTTTTCAATATTTTGCTATAACTTGTAATTTGAATTATTTTTAGTACTAATTCATGGCTATTTGAGCATAATCTTGTCAAGCTTTTTTACACCATGACCAGGCTTGAGTTTGTAGTCACAAGGAGGAATACATATCTGAGTACTTCACATTTTAGTTGATATTGGTACTCGACAATGAACGTTGACGTTAAAAAATCATAAAAAGCTACGTCCTATGCCTTGAGGAGCAAAACAAAATTGTATTTTAAAAAGCTACTGCAAACTGTACTTTGGTATTTGAAAAATTCAATTGTTACTGAATTATTTTTACTTTACACAATTTCCAAGTTTTGAATGCTTGCTATTTTGATACACAATGTATAGGTGCCTCGCAAAGCTATACACCTACACGTGTAGGTACACATTGTAGAGAAAGAGGAAAATAAAACTGATAGCTGATTTGAAAAATTGTTATTTAACTTGTTATGGTAGGAAACTGAAGTAATAGATTTTCAATCCAGCATGTTCCAGATCACATGGCCAGTGATTCTGCCAGATTATCAAGCATCAATACAGTTTTAACGAAAATACCAAAGAAAAATTTATGTTTTCCTTTTTTATTTCTTACTTTGCTTTTATGAATTTTTTCCATGACAATGGCGTATGTCCAAAAAACTGCATTAAATGAAAATTCCCCATTGCATGAATCATTTAAAGGATGTATAGAACATTATATTGGGGTTGAAGAAACCCCAGGCATTCGGACTGATCTAGTAATGAAGAGTTAATACTGTAAAACACCACATAAACAAAGTGAAAAAAAAAAAAAAAAAAGATCACGGAAGCCAAGGACCGGGCGTGCACACGACCGTCCACGACTGACGCTCGGCGAGGGTACAATCCAAAGCATGATCAAACACATTCCCCAATTTTTCGTCGACGAGTGCTGCCATCTTGAAGTTGAGGTCGGAAACTTTTCAGACTACCCTCGTAAGTACAGGGTCCTACTGCATGTCTACGTGGCTTCGCCTCACGGGGGCTACTGGCGAGCTGACCTGCTTGTCAAGCGTAGCTTCCAGCTCCAGCTCCCCGGGACTCAGCAGGAAGTCCTTGCGTACCACGGTGCAGGGCTGGCGGCCCGACTTGGACGGCGCGTACTGCACTTTGCGGAAGCCCAGGGTGATGGTGCTCCTGCGGAAACAAAATCCCGGTCGTGGGTCGTACACACACGGGCCTAACACACACGTGTCGTGTCACACCTTGACTGGAAACATTGGCAGCGAACGAAGAAACGTAGAACAGTAAGAACAAATTTTAAAATCAAGAGGTAGGAATTTTCACTACAAGGTTATGCACAGACAAGCTTAAGATTTCAACAATTATAGTGGGGAGTGAGTTGGATACAGACATACTGCTTGTAAATTAATGTGGGTAAATGCTGAGGGTTGTGCCTGAACTGACAACTTCTGCCTCATCACATGAGAGTGAAGTGCTACTGAGAAGCCACCAGCGGATAAGTTATGAAACGAAGGAATATAACAGGCAACGAGAAATAAGACGATACATTAACGCAACACTGTGCATGTATGGGATGCTCATGAGGCAAATACTAAGTGAAGATCTAGGAATGGATGGCTGAAGGAAATTAGCAGAGGATACAGGAAAAAAAAAAGTGAGAGCTGAGAGGAGATAATAAGACCGGAGCAGATGGAGGGGTGCTTTTTTTTTTTTAAACAGACCTGGCAAATGGGTGGAAACTATGCAGGATCTGGTTCCGGAGTGTATTTAAGGAGGTGGCTCGGGGAACATGTGCACTCTCCCTTTCCAGATATTAAAAATTCAGTTAGTTTAACATTAACTAGTAGAGCAAAATATTTATTGTAACAAATTTATCTACAAAAAAAATTGTAGTCAACTAAATACAGTAAGTAAATTTGGAAGAATATTACAAAAAATTATAACATGATTTAGGGTGGGTAGGTAATTTGATGAGCAGGAATTTTGATAGCACAATAAATGTTGCTAAGTGTAAAACTACAATCATTAGGGACATTTTGGTGAATTGTGATAAAACTGACATAACACCGAAAATCATGTCAATACTCCATATAACACCAAAATTAAAGTTATTACACTACAAAGCACCAAAATGCAATTAAAATAATGAAACTAAATCAGCATTTTTTTACAAAAACTTAAATATAGTTGACAAATACCTAATCTTTTAAATATTAAATTCAATGAAAGTAATTTATTCATAATGCATGTACCACATTTTAATAAAAAAAAGTTTTAAAAAAATTTACTTTTTATCTAGCAACAGTATTTAGTACCCATTTTTACATTATGACCTTAAAAAATTTTCAAACACAGAAATACCTAACAGATATATTTTGTTATGAAAAGTTAGACATGCTTATTAGAAATCATTGAATTGAAAAAGTGCATCATGTTGTAACAAAACGAGTCTCAGCGAGCAATTAAAAACTATTTATATTCAAACAACATTATGTTTGTAAATATTTATATTTCTTAATGTGTATGAACCTTAAAAGTACATCTTTATGAACTACGTTACTCTATGCACGCTAGAGATGCCATTTAACAACAATAGTCCGCATTCTCTAGGCAGTATTTAAAAGATGTTATTTCTAACAGGAACACTTATTTTGATGTTTTGTTGATTTAAACTATATTAATTTTGAACTGGATGTTTATCTATTTTATGTTTGCATTAATCCAAGTCTGTTTTTATGAATGTCTGTATTTGGAGTCTGTTGACTTGGGCCATAGCCGTCCAATTAGATTATTTCTTCTAATTCTTGGCAATTTAAAAATATTCAGAAAATAACTTTCATCTGGGACTAGACGCAATCAAAGACGGACATGATATAGTGCTACTATACAAATTACTGTGCTGTTTTTAAGTAAATATAAGCCTAGTACAGTGTTTTAAGGCTAGGGAATCTCTACAAAGAGCTGCAAAATAGGAGTGTACAACCTACATTGATGTGCTGTAAGTGTTGTAAATCTTCTGGCAGCATTGACTGCAAAATACTGTGATTTTGAATAATTCAATTGTATTTTAAAGCAAACCTGAGAGCTAAAAACGTATATTTACGTACTTGACTGAGAACCAAGTGTTGGTTCACACTGATTTATCAGTGTTCATACATTTTACTGAGAAGTCATTACACTGCCTATAAGGGCATAACTATCAAGTTAATTTTGTTTTCCTCCCCAGAAGTCCAGGCACGCGGAGACCTATGTCACCCTGAGGCTAACTAATCTGACAATTACGAGTAGAGACCCATATAATTGTAACTAAAGTGAATAATTGTAGATACAGTGATAACAGATCAGAAAATTTTTGTCCTTTATGAAATCTAGTGAATTTTATGTCAATGAATTTGTAATAACCATACACAGACTCTTGTATATTTTGTATGTGCACAACCTATATTTCCAGACCATTAGCAAGTTAAGACCGGTACAGTTATGCTAAGCAATGTTTTGTTAAATCAAATCAACTATTCACTTTAATTCATAATTCAAAGTTCAACAGTAGAAGTGTCTGTGCATCTATGTGCCTAGGCGTAATATATGTGGATTACACCCAATCAATTATTTTATGTCCATGATTATTAGACGAGTATAAAAAGTTCCCTAATAACAATATTGGCATTTGTTTATACTACTTACTGACCAGCAACCATTTGGTTATTTTGTTTTCTGTGCACATTTATTACACATCCAGTGGGTGTTTTCAAACTACTATAGTTCACTGACACTAAATACACATAATTCAAATTTGGTTGTTCTGTCTATTAATAACTTCCTTTAATGTGCTGTTAGAATAGTAACCAAATCAGGCACCCAAGTAAAAAAAAAAAAAAAAAAATTACTATTACTATCATTGTTTATGACCCAAACCAGAGACGTAGAACCACCACATAAATGTACTAGTATACTATACTCAAGGGGAGAGAGTAGAAGTGCAATCTATCAGTCAAAATGACACTGTTTTGGAGAAATTAGTGTCATGGAACATTTTAGTATCATTATTTGTTCAGTAATATGCTATCTTTTTTTTAATAAAGATTTAAAAAAAAAAAAAACTCTAACACAGAAAAATCCTGTTTTAAAACTGAAACTGGCAATAAAATAAAACCCATGACATCTTGTCTCCAACAATCATGCTAGTTACTCGCAGCTCCCTGCAGTCGAGGAAAGACCGGCCCGGGAAGAGCGAGGGAGTTGCGACGGACGCACCTCTTGTGGGTGCGGTCCGAGTCGCTGTCGCCGGCGAACATCTTGACGTAATACTGCACGCCGCAGGGCTCGCCCTCGTCCTCGGGGCCGGGCTGCAGGATGACGGAGGCGGGAGCGTTGGGGGGCAGCACGAAGGTGAAGGGGAAGGCGTTGGGGCCCAGCTTCTTCATCAGCCGCTCCTGCCGACAAGTACCCAGCACTTAACCCCTGCGGAAAAAAATTGCTGCAGTTCAGCGGCGAATTCAGGGTTTTGGGGGTCGAAGCCTAGGCTACATTCGTGATAGCATGCAATCAGCATATAAATAGCACAGTTGAACACACACGCAAGAAATAATTCAAAGCTACATTCGCACACAACACAGCAGTTCGAATCATTCCAACAGCTTTTTTCCCCCTCGTTTACTTCTGTCAAAATTTTTATAGTTTCAAATACTTGAAATTTGTCAGCTATAATTTTTCAAAGGATGTTGTTAACCAAAAAACCAAGCATTTAATTTCAGTTTTGTTTTTACCATTAGGAAAAATAAACTAAAAAGAAGTTCTTCATAAATAAATGTATGAATTCGTTTCACTCTTTATTTTAAAATGTATATATCAAAACAAGTCAGTCTACACCGCTGACGTATTGTACGCTGATTATTGGCCGCAAACAGAAATTGGCGCACAGCTCAGAGAAAGTTAGAAGTTTAACAACTTTCTGTGCACCCTGTGCGAGCTGTTTTGCTGTGCATGTTCTATTTTCCAATGTGGCTGCTATCTTTGTGTACATTCAACTTCCATGTGTCCATACTGCGGACGTGCTGTTGTGAACATAACCCAGCCTTAAGTGAATGGGGAGTTCAAAATTTTTATGAATAACAGCCACTTAAAATACTATATAACTCAGTTTCGACATCATAAAAAGTCATGAAAAATGCACACTATAAGAAATAACAAAAATGTCTACAAAGGGAATTACTTAATATAATTTAAATCAAAATTTATAACTATTCAATTATTTAAAGATTTTAAACGTAATGTGAAAAGGTCTGTTC